>NC_034185.2:51516300-52146124 GCF_002021735.2 Oncorhynchus kisutch
GAAGGAAGGCATCAGAGGGTATATTATTTCTGGGTCATCACCCCCCCAATGAGAGGACAACACCTGCCTGGTGACTTCTGTTGTTAAGCACAGCCAGGTGGGGACAATAACTACATAACAGAATTATGTAAAATATCACGTCACATTTCAGTTTTGATAGTCGTAATTATATGAGGCGCTGTCAGCGCGTATGTGGTTCATGTAGTAGTAGGACACTGGTGTCAACCACTAGAGCCTACCGTTCATGAAGATATTGATGATGTAGGAGCTGCTGGTTTATGGAAGACGTTTTTTTTGGTGCTCAATGTAAGCCTCCTCCAGGATGCATTTTTTTTGCATGCGTGTGAACCTGAACCATCACAACGCCTCTCAACGCCTCAGAGCTGCAAGGGTGTTATGACACTTTTGGGGTTGTGTGGGTTTTTGGCATCCTTCAGGGGCGCAGTGATGGTTGAGCTCAGCTGCCCCAGTGCATTGTGGGGGAAGGAGGGTGTGAAGGTACTCGCGCTCTATTCGCTCCTAGCAGTCGGTGAGTGAGGTTATTTTTCTTCCAAAAATATATTGCATTGATATATGTTTTTTTATGAGTGTATACATACCAAAAATGTAGTTCCTTTTTCATGTGTTTAAAATAACTGATATTTGTGATTTACAATTGATGTGAAATTGATGTGAAATATACCAGAGAGAAGCGATACAAACATATCAATATTTCCCTCTCCTTTTCTGTCGATCTCTTTCTCTCATCCACCAGTACACACATCCCATGCCCAGCCTCCCCTCCCTCTCTCCCTCCCGGCCAAAATCGTTGTCCCCCCTCCCTGGCACTCTCTGCCCCTGTTGCAGGCTGATCTGGGCTCACTGTTCTCCAACTCCAGCCCCTTCGCCTTCTCCCAGTCCCTGCTCATGGTGCCTCCGGCTGGGACAGCCTCCAAAGCGGGGGTCCGGGCTTCATTCGGGCCTTACTCTGTCAGCCAGGTAAATCAATTGGGATTGTGCTCATTGACAGTCAGCAGAATGCTGTAGATCTCTGCTTATACATTTTGAGAATTAGTTCCAAAGATTTTGTAGTATTCCTGTGTCCTAAGAAGTAGCAGGATAATATGTAACGCAGAGATCTTCCTCTAACCCTCTCTCTAACAGTGTAACCTGCTCTCGCTCTCCTTCTCTCACTCCTCAGCTGGTCTCTGGGCCCATCCTCCCCCTCTCCCCTCCTCTGTCTGCGTCTCTCCTCTCTAAACACGTGGAGCGAGAGAGGGATGAAGGAGGAAAGGAGAGGTACAGGGTGCGGGTATTGTTCCATGTACGAGGGGACACCAGCAGGGGGAGCTGTATCACCCTCCACGCCTTCAAAGAGACCGAGGAGCAGAAGGCTTCGTGTGTCACACAGGTGTGTGCGTGTGTCCGGGCACACACTATATTCAGCCACCATCACCTGTGACCATTCAAAAGACTGAGACCGGACAAAATGTTTTCTTTGGAACTCTAGCGGGACTCTGAATGATGGATGTGTCGTGTTGTGTGTTTGTTACACTGGCCAACACACTGAAATGTTGTGTTCTATATAAAGTATGACACCAAACGCTCACCAATCCCTCTCTTCATCCATTTCTCCTCTCTCCTTCCCAGCCTCCATTGGGTCTGTGTGTGGTGACCCTGGCCCTACCTAAGGACTGGTTTGAGGTGGACCAGACCAGCCAGCCCTACCTCGGCCCCAACCAGCGTGCCAGACACACACACCGACACCGCAGCCGTAATCGGGGACGACGGCACGAGGGTGTTGTTGTCGGTGGAGCTGGTGGCATCCCCTTCCCAGGCGCCCTCAGATACAGCCCCACCCACACTGGAGACCACATCCAGTTGTACTACTCATTGTTCGGCACAGCGTCCAACATCAAACTAGCACCCCCTAGGTGTGTGGAAGACAAATTACCACAGTCTCAGAGACAGTTGATTTATATAGGAGCTGTGACTCTGAGGGAGTACAATAAGAGGAAAGAGGCCAACAGGACGAAAGAGGAAATAGACTGTTGCAATGGACAGGAAGAGGAGGAGCTACGGTTGGATTCCAACGTGCTGATTCGCTATCGCAGGGGACCGGTCCGCACAGGACAGCCAATAGGGATTTCTGTGAACCTGAGGGCCAATTTCAGTGCAGAGTTTGTTGTTATCCGGTAAGTATTTTGTTACGTGATGCTCTGTGACGCAAGTGATAATCCAGCAATACAGTATGTAGTACATGTACATTGGGGCGGGCAGATCTCCTAGTGGTTAGAGAGGAGAGCCGGAGGGTTTCCACTTCGAATCCTGGGTCCGACGGGACAAATCTGTCAGGAAGTGAGCTGGCAACCGGAGGGTTGGTATCAAATCCTAGATGCCAGTCTGCCACTGTGCCCACGTAACACACCACAACAACAGCTCCCCGGGCGCCTAGTGTGTCACCCCCCCCCCCCCTCCATTTTAGCCATTTTCCAGACGCCCTTATTCAGAGTGACAAACAGTAAGTCACTGTATATCTGTATGTATCTATTCCAGACTGAAGGTGAAGAAAGGCCTTTTGTCTCTGGTTGCCCAGCGCTCTCTGAACTCTGACCTCTGGGTTGTGAACCTGGAGAAAACGCAGGGCTCCAAACATGACGTCATCTCCATCATCTGCCACAAACTGGCGGGACACATGGACAGTGACAGGTATTACTTTATCATACATATTACTGTACAATATTACCTCAGAGAAGGAACATATTCAATTGAACCGGTTTGTGACTTGACACATTATCAAAATGGCATGCATGTGATACCACATATGTGAGAGAATATTACTCTATTGAATATTCCAACACGTGATTTATTTCCATCAAATGGCTTTTTTCCTATCCTCCCCACTCTTCTCCCTACTCTCGCTCTCTCTCCTCCCCACTCCTCCCCCCTTTCCCTCCGCTTTCTCCCGCCGCCGTCCTCCCGCCTCCTCTCCCTCAGTCCCGCTGCTCTGCAGCAGGCTGCCTGTCTGTCAGTGGACGGCTTGCGCAGGAGTTTCGGGGTTGCCATGACTGTGTCGGCCAGCTGGTGGGTGGAGTACTCAGGCCGTAATAACCCTCCGACACCACGCGGCGGAGTAGTGAGCAGCTTCTCCTTCACTGACAGAGAGATAGCGGGCATCTCTCCCATAACTGAGGTAGGTAAGAACATTATTAAATCAGGGCCAGTTTCCCCTGGGGACACAGAATCGTCCATTGAACATGCCTCTTAGTCAGGAAAAATAACCGTGCATCTTAGTCCAGAACTCTTAGGAAGGGAAATTGGCCCACGGTAGTAGAATAATGGATCATGCGATAGACACAATACATCTCCATACATCTACGGTCCCTTAGTGTTTCGGTGAAACTGTTTCTGCCTTTAAAAAGCTGTGTGTGTTTATTTCCGAAATAAGGCCAATAAACTGAACTTGTTGTCATCAACACACAGAGTGGCATGATCATCAACACGGCCATCTTGACCAGCGAGCCCGTGTCACTTCCTGTCATTGTGCTGGCAGTGGGGCATGATGGGAAGGTGTCTGATATCACCGCGGCGGTGAAGTGTCAGTCGTCCAACGATGATATCATCAAGGTAACCAGACACGACTGTACATACTGTATACGCACACACACACACACACACACACACACACACACACACACACACACACACACACACACACACACACACACACACACACACACACACACACACACACACACTCACACACACACACACTCACACACAAAAGATGGCACAACAGTGGAAAGCAGCTGTTTTAGGGGTTCCTGAACAATTCTGCTATTTTGTGAGTTTTTTTTATGCTGATATTAACCGCCATTATTTCCTATGACAAAAAACAGCTTCTGGGCAATAGAACAGCAATCACTAACCTCGATTTGAATGACAATTTCTACTTCCGCCAGTTGGCACCTCTGGACGTCGGTACCTCTGGACCAAGCCATAATCCCTGGGACTCAAAAGAGGAAGATAGAGGCAAACAAGAGAGGCAAACGAGCCGGCATCCTGATGAGACTGTGTTGGCGAGCAGATAAACCGCCTCTACCCTCTGTTCTATTGGCAAATGTAAAATCACTGGAGAACCAACTGGATTAGCTCCGTTTGAGACTATCCTATCAACAGGACCTGAACGACTGTAATAAGATGGGTGTATTTTCTTGTTAACAACAGTGCGCAATCTCTAATGTTAAGGAAACCGCAAGTTTTTGCTCGCCTGAGTTAGAATACCTCATGATAAGCTGCAGACCATACTTTTTTACCAGTGGTGTAAAGTACTTAAGTAAAAATACTTGAAAGTACTACTTAAGTAGTTATTTTTGACAACTTTTACTTTTACTTCATTACATTCCGGATAGTCAAAAGTACTCGTCACATTTTAAATGTTTAGCAGGACAGGAAAATATTCTAATTCACACACTTATCAAGAGAACATCCCTGGTCACCCCTACTGCCTCTGATCTGGTGGACTCACTAAACACATACTTCGTTTGTAAATTATGTCTGAGTGTTGGAGCGTGCCCCTGGCTATCCACTAATGTAAAAAATATATGCTTTTACTTTTGATACTTGAGTAAATGTCTAAAAGTATTTGGTAAAAAAAAAACTGAAGTATCAAAAGTAAATGTAATTGCTCAAATATACTTAAGTAGGATTTTACTGGAGGACATCCTCTTTTCATTTTCTATTAAGGTATCTTGACTTTTACTCAAGTATGACAAGTAGGTACTTTTTCCACCACTGCTATTTACCAAGAGAGTTCACATCTATGTTTTTCCCTAGCTGTTTATCTACCACCACAAACCGATGCTGTCACTAAGTTCGTACTCAACGAGCTGTATAGGGCCATAATCAAACAACAAAATGCACAGCCAGAGGCGGGGCATACGAGATGCTGGTGATTTGAATACACGGAAACTAAAATCTGTTATACCTCATTTTTACAGGCATGTCACTGTGCAACTAGAGGCGGCAAAACTCTTGTTCACCTTTACTCCTCACGCAGAAACGCATACAAGGCTCTCCCTTGCCCCCCCCCCCCCCCCCCCCCCCCTTTGGCAAATCTGACCATGACACTATGATCCTGATTCCTGTTTACAAGCAAAAACTCAAAGAGGAAGTACCAGTGACACCTCATTACGGAAGTGGGACATTGACGCGGATGCTAAGCTACAGGACTGTTTTGCTAGCAGAGACTGGAATATGTTTTGGGATTCATTTGATAACATTGAGGAGTTTACAACATCAGTCACCGGCTTCATTAACAAGTGCATCGACGAATCGACGACATCATCCCCACAGTATCCATATGTACATATCCCAACCAGAAGCCATAGATTACAGGCAATATCTGCTCTGAGATTAAAAAACTAGAGCTGCCGCTTTCAAGGAGCGGGACATTAATCCGGGCATTTATAAAAAATCCTGCTATGATCTCCAACGAGCCATCAAACAGGCAAAGCGTCAATATAGGACTAAGATTGAATCCTACTACCCCGGCCCTGGCGGTTGTTGTATGTGGCAGGGCTTGCAAACTATCACAGAAAACCCTGCAGAAAACCCTGCTGCGAGCTGCCCAGTGACGCAAGCCTACCGTACAAGCTAAATGCCTTCTATGCTCGCTTTCGAGACAAGCAACACTGAACCATGCAACACTGAAAGGCTGGTCATGGCTCACATCACCACCATCATCTCTGATACCCTGGACCCACTCCAACTCACATACCACCCCAACAGATCCACAGATGACACAATCTCTTTTGCACTCCACACTGCCCTTTCCCACCTGGATAAGAGGAACACCTATGTGAGAATGCTGCCCATCTACATCGACGGGGCTGTAGTGGAGCGGGTCAAGAGCTTCAAGTTCCTCGGTGTCCACATCATTAAGGAATTAACATGTTCCACGCACGTCAACACAGTCATGAAGAAGGCACGACAACGCCTCTTCACCCTCAGGAGGCTGAAAAGATTTGTCACGGGGCCTCAGGTCCTCTAAAAGTTATATAGCCGCACCATTGAGAGTATATTGACTGGTTGCATCAGCATTTTATAAGGCAACTGCTTGGTATCCGACTGCAAAGCTCTACAGAGGGTAATGCATACAGCCCAGTACATCACTGGAGCCGAGCTTCCTGCCACCCAGAACCTCTATACCAGGCGGTGTCAAAGGAAGGCCCCAGAAATTGTCAAAGACTCCAGCCACCCAAGTCATAGACTGTTCTCTCTGCTACTGCACGGCAGGCGGTACCGATGAACCAAGTAGGGAACCAACAGGACTCTTTACAGCTTCTACCCCAACCAAAAAGACTGCTAAATAGTTAACCAAATAGCAACCCGGACTATCTGCATTGACCCCACTTTTGCACTACCTCTTTTGACTCATCACATATGTGGCTGCTAATGTTTATTATCTATCCTTTTGCCTAGTCACTTTACCCCTATCTACATGTACATATCTACCTCAATTACGACTGGGCACTGGTACCCTGTGTATTTAGCCAAGTTATCTTTACTCATTAGCTGTGTTCCACATACTAACTGTGTTCCCCATACCCATACTAACATACTGTATACTACATACATAATGAGTATATACTACATAGTGTAACGACCCTGAGTTTCTGCCGCACGAGCATGCTTTTGCGGCAGTCGATAGCTCGCTGGACTTCGGGCTGGAACGAGACCTGCTCCCTGCTTGTTTCATTACAATACTATTAGTTCGTGTTCGTATACTGTAAACGAACAGTATGCTTTCAGTTGAGCGTACTAGCTCTTCTCATGTCTACCGGAAGTTGATGCTGTTGCTATGCAACCCTGCAGTGCCTAGCTCCACTCCTATTCCCCAGGCGCTCTCTTTTGACGACTTCTGTAACCGTAATAGCCTTGGTTTCATGCATGTTAACATTAGAAGCCTCCTCCCTAAGTTTGTTCTATTCACTGCTTTAGCACACTCTGCCAACCCGGATGTTCTAGTTGTGTCTGAATCCTGGCTTAGGAAGACCACCAAAAATTCAGAAATTTTAATTCCAAACTACAACATTTTCAGACAAGATACAACTGCCAAAGGGGGCGGTGTTGCAATCTACTGCAAAGATAGCCTGCAGAGTTCTGTCCTACTATCCAGGTCTGTACCCAAACAATTTGAACTTCTACTTTTAAAAATCCACCTCTCTAAAAACAAGTCTCTCACCGTTGCCGCCTGCTATAGACCACCCTCTGCCCCCAGCTGTGCTCTGGACACCATATGTGAACTGATTGCCCCCCATCTATCTTCAGAGTTCGTGCTGCTAGGCGACCTAAACTGGAACATGCTTAACACCCCAGCCATCCTAAAATCTAAACTTGATGCCCTCAATCTCACACAAATTATCAATGAACCTACCAGGTACCTCCCCAAAGCCTTAAACACGGGCACCCTCATAGATATCATCCTAACCAACTTGCCCTCTAAATACACCTCTGCTGTCTTCAACCAAGATCTCAGCGATCACTGCCTCATTGCCTGCATCCGTAATGGGTCAGCGGTCAAACGACCTCCACTCATCACTGTAAAACGCTCCCTGAAACACTTCTGCGAGCAGGCCTTTCTAATCGACCTGGCTGGGGTATCCTGGAAGGATATTGATCTCATCCCGTCAGTAGAGGATGCCTGGATATTTCTTTTAAATGCCTTCCTAACCATCTTAAATAAACATGCCCCATTCAAGAAATTTAGAACCAGGAACAGATATAGCCCTTGGTTCTCCCCAGACCTGACTGCCCTTAACCAACACAAAAACATCCTATGGCGTTCTGCATTAGCATCGAACAGCCCCCGTGATATGCAGCTGTTCAGGGAAGCTAGAAACCATTATACACAGGCAGTTAGAAAAGCCAAGGCTAGCTTTTTCAAGCAGAAATTTGCTTCATGCAACACTAACTCAAAAAAGTTCTGGGACACTGTAAAGTCCATGGAGAATAAGAACACCTCCTCCCAGCTGCCCACTGCACTGAAGATAGGAAACACAGTCACCACTGATAAATCCACCATAATTGAGAATTTCAATAAGCATTTTTCTACGGCTGGCCATGCTTTCCACCTGGCTACTCCTACCCCGGACAACTGCACTGCACCCCCAACAGCAACTCGCCCAAGCCTTCCCCATTTCTCCTTCTCCCAAATCCATTCAGCTGATGTTCTGAAAGAGCTGCAAAATCTGGACCCCTACAAATCAGCCGGGCTAGACAATCTGGACCCTTTCTTTCTAAAATTATCTGCAGAAATTGTTGCCACCCCTATTACTAGCCTGTTCAACCTCTCTTTCGTGTCGTCTGAGATTCCCAAAGATTGGAAAGCAGCTGCGGTCATCCCCCTCTTCAAAGGGGGGGATACTCTTGACCCAAACTGCTACAGACCTATATCTATCCTACCGTGCCTTTCTAAGGTCTTCGGAAGCCAAGTCAACAAACAGATTACCGACCATTTCGAATCTCACCATACCTTCTCTGCTATGCAATCTGGTTTCAGAGCTGGTCATGGGTGCACCTCAGCCACGCTCAAGGTCCTAAACGATATCTTAACCGCCATCGATAAGAAACATTACTGTGCAGCCGTATTCATTGATCTGGCCAAGGCTTTCGACTCTGTCAATCACCACATCCTCATCGGCAGACTCGACAGCCTTGGTTTCTCAAATGATTGCCTCGCCTGGTTCACCAACTACTTCTCTGATAGAGTTCAGTGTGTCAAATCGGAGGGTCTGCTGTCCGGACCTCTGGCAGTCTCTATGGGGGTGCCACAGGGTTCAATTCTTGGACCGACTCTCTTCTCTGTATACATCAATGAGGTCGCTCTTGCTGCTGGTGAGTCTCTGATCCACCTCTACGCAGACGACACCGTTCTGTATACTTCCGGCCCTTCTTTGGACACTGTGTTAACAACCCTCCAGGCAAGCTTCAATGCCATACAACTCTCCTTCCGTGGCCTCCAATTGCTCTTAAATACAAGTAAAACTAAATGCATGCTCTTCAACCGATCGCTACCTGCACCTACCCGCCTGTCCAACATCACTACTCTGGACGGCTCTGACTTAGAATACGTGGACAACTACAAATACTTAGGTGTCTGGTTAGACTGTAAACTCTCCTTCCAGACCCATATCAAACATCTCCAATCCAAAGTTAAATCTAGAATTGGCTTCCTATTTCGCAACAAAGCATCCTTCACTCATGCTGCCAAACATACCCTTGTAAAACTGACCATCCTACCAATCCTCGACTTTGGCGATGTCATTTACAAAATAGCCTCCAATACCCTACTCAACAAATTGGATGCAGTCTATCACAGTGCAATCCGTTTTGTCACCAAAGCCCCATATACTACCCACCATTGCGACCTGTACGCTCTCGTTGGCTGGCCCTCGCTTCATACTCGTCGCCAAACCCACTGGCTCCATGTCATCTACAAGACCCTGCTAGGCAAAGTCCCCCCTTATCTCAGCTCGCTGGTCAACATAGCATCTCCCACCTGTGGCACACGCTCCAGCAGGTATATCTCTCTAGTCACCCCCAGAACCAATTCTTTCTTTGGCCGCCTCTCCTTCCAGTTCTCTGCTGCCAATGACTGGAACGAACTACAAAAATCTCTGAAACTGGAAACACTTATCTCCCTCCCTAGCTTTAAGCACCAACTGTCAGAGCAGCTCACAGATTACTGCACCTGTACATAGCCCACCTATAATTTAGCCCAAACAACTACCTCTTTCCCAACTGTATTTAATTTTATTTATTTATTTATTTTGCTCCTTTGCACCCCATTATTTTTATTTCTATTTTGCACATTCTTCCATTGCAAAACTACCATTCCAGTGTTTTACTTGCCATATTGTATTTACTTTGCCACCATGGCCTTTTTGCCTTTACCTCCCTTCCCACCTCATTTGCTCACATTGTATATAGACTTGTTTATACTGTATTATTGACTGTATGTCTGTTTTACTCCATGTGTAACTCTGTGTCGTTGTATCTGTCGAACTGTTTTGCTTTATCTTGGCCAGGTCGCAATTGTAAATGAGAACTTGTTCTCAACTTGCCTACCTGGTTAAATAAAGGTAAAATAAAAATAAAATAAAAACCTCTTGCTAGCTTGTTAGCACAACAAATGACTAGTTAGACATTTTACGACTTTGGGTGTGATCTTAAATTCAAACCGGAATGTCAGAATGCACTCTTAAATTCGACGCGTAATCAGATTGTCCGTTTGTAAATTCAGAGCGTGTCGCTCTCGGAGCGTTCAGAGCGCACACTGGACGTTCAGGATGAGGAGTAGGGTTGATTTGAGCGTTCTGACCTTACAGCGGCTGTCAAGCACCCAAGCTAACGTTGGCTGGCTTGCTAGCTGTTTTCAGACACAAATGAGTCCACTCTGGCCATTTTACTCGCCCTAGCAGAGCTGGTTATCCAGAGCGTTGGTGGCTGTAACTGTGCTGCTGGCAACAATTTAATTACGCTTTTTTGCCGCCATTTACTGACACCGGCCATATTCAACTAGTGTTGAGCGTTGGTAAATTCAATATTCTGCGCTCTGGTACACTCGATATCTGTTATCGGAGTAACGTTAGATAGCCAGAACACATTTACGAAAGCACCCGAATGTCCATTAAGAACGCACAACGACTATACCATTTAGCTAAACTAAGAATTACGGGAATAATCAAGTAAAAAAACAATGGGTAGTGAGGTAGATAGCCTATAGTTAATATACTGGCAATTTTGAAGTATACGTAGCCAACTAACGTTAGCGTATTATTACAGCAGTCTGTCCCTATGTGGTTCGTAAGGACAGCGTAGGTTAAAAAAAATTGTCAGTCAATTTAACGTGTAAGGTAACTTATTTGAAAAGAAATTACTTTATTACATTTTCTTAACATTTGTCATAATTAATCAAAACAAGGAATTTGAATCCGCTCTCGTTATACTTTGACTGCAAATTTTCTGCCATTTTCTTAAAATCTGGAAACCACATCCACTTCCTGAAGAATTGCATTATGAGGCCTAAAGTACGGAAATCTATACTTCATATTTTGGCAAATTTAGTACAACATCCAGGAACGTTTGGCATAATAACTATATCCAGACTATGAACAGTAAGCATACGATATTCTCAATACACGTCACAAATAGAACGGTTGGTATGATTATTTCAAACAGTTGTGTATTGTATGCTTGTGTATTTATTCCTCTTGTTATTACTTTTGTATTTTTCTCTGCATTGTTGGGAAGGGCCCGTACGTAAGCGTTTTACTGTTGTTTTACTAAGCATGTGACAAATAAAATGTTATTTGTTTGGATTGATTTGACACACAAGCACACACAATCCTCCACTCCCTTTATCACCCTCTGATTTGATTCAACAGGTGTCAAGCGATTGCTCAACCCTCTTCGTCGACGGAAGTGAATCAGGGGTGGGCAGCACCTGCGTAGGGGTGGAGTTTCTCCTGGGCACGCTCAGTGGTTCCCTATGTCTGTCCGTGTGGGCTCCTGTCGTCCCGCTGCGCGTCTCACTGTCCGATAACGAGCTGAGCGCCATCGATGGCTGGAACCACTACACGGAGAACGGGTGAGTCCCTGTGCGTGCGTGCGTGCGTCGAGAGAAAGATGAAGACGCACTGAGCAGGAATGACATGAAGCAGGATTAGACATGGCCATTTCATTAACATCAAGATTCCTAAAGCAGTTGATAGAATGATGGGGAATGGAACAGTTAGAACTTCCATTTTTATGTGTTTTTATTGAACCTTTATTTATCTAGGCAAGTCAATTAAAAAACAATTATTTTTTTTACAATGATGGCCTGGCAATCTGTTCCCAGTTCACCTCCTGGTCTCCTTTTAGCATAATCTCCTTTCCTATTCCATCTTTATCTGTCTCAAGACAGAGCAGGAGTTTGAAACACCGAACCAGGAATGCCCAGTGGTGGAAAAAGTACTCAATTTTCATACTTGAGTAAAAGTAGAGATACCTTAATAGAAAATGACAAGGGTAAAAGTCTAAAAGTATTTGCTTTTAAATATACTTAAGTATCAAACTAAATGTAATTGCTAAAATATATCAAAAGTGAAAGCACAAATAATAAAGAATTCCTTATATTAAGTAAACCAGACAGCACAATTGTATTTTTTTATTTACACATAGCCAGGGTCACACCAACACTCAGACATCATTTAAAAACAACGCATTTGTGTTTTGTGAGTCCGCCAGGTCAGAGGCAGTAGGGATGACCAGGTATGTTCTCTTGATAAGTGTGCGAATTGGACCATTTTCTGTCCTGCTAAGCATTCGAAATGTAACAAGTACTTTTGCGTGTCAGGGAAAATGTATGGAGTAAAAAGTACAGCGTTTTCTTTAGGAATGTAGTGAAATAAAAGTAGTCCAAAATATAAATAGTAAAGTACAGATACCCCAAAAAACGACAAGTAGTACTTTAAAGTATTTTTACTTAAGTACTTTACATCACTGGGAATGTCTGGTAGAACATGTATAGGGCTGTGTCCCACTTGGCACGCTATTCCCTATATAGTGCACTACTTTTGACCAGAGCCATATTGACCCTTGTCAAAAGTAGTGCACTATATAGGGATTAAGGTGCGATTTGACACAAACGCAAGGTCTACTGCCAAAAAGCGTCATTCAAACATACAGGCAAACAGCTGGTAGAAGAGACTACTAATTCCCTAACCCAGTGCCTTAAAATAGTCTCTCTGCATTATCCAGCTCTTATTCCTAGATGGCACATACTCAAAAACTCAAACACAAACATTATGACTTGGCGTCAATTCCATTTAAATTCCAGTCAATTCAGAAAGTACACCAAAATTCCAATTCCAATTATCTTTGATGATTTTCATGAGGAAAAATGGGAATTTGAATTGGAGTTTGTTTTACTTTTTGAATTGACTGGAATTTAAATGGAATTTACCCCAACCTTGAACATATTTAAGCTTATGTCTCCATTTCTGGTTTTGCCCAGCTTCTATGCCACATTCAGATGTGTATAAAATCTCTCTCCTCATCCATCCATCCTTCTCTCTCTACCCCCCACCCCCTCTCTCATACCCCCATCTCATACCTCTTTTCCTCCCTCCCTTTCTTTCCCTGCTCCCCAGCTGTTCTCCAGTGTATCAGAGGTCCACGGTTCAGGTTCTGACCCAGTTCAGTGCTCAGGGGGGCCAGGGGCAGCTGACCTACCTGCTGGGCTCCTCTGATTGGTTTGTGGATGCCACAGAGTTGGTCCGTAATTGGCTGAGGGTAGAGAATCCACGCGTGGCGGTCCTCGACAAGCAGAGCAATCTGATTGGTCTACACCCGGGGAAAACTTCAGTTCGTGTGAGTACCATAAACTCAGCAAAAAAAGAAACGTCCTCTCACTGTCAACTTTGTTTTTTGTTTTGTTTTACCCCCTAACTTCGTGGTATCCAACTGTTAGTAGTTACTATCTTGTCTCATCGTTACAACTCCCGTACGGGCTCGGGAGAGACGAAGGTCGAAAGCCATGCGGCCCTAGCCCTCACCCTCCGATCCAACAAGTCCCAGACGTGCTCAATGGGATTGAGATCCGGGCTCTTCGCTGGACATGGCAGAACACTAACATTCCTGTCTAGCATGAAATCACTCACAGAACAAGCAGTATGGCTGTGGCATTGTCATGCTGGAGAATCATGTCAGGATGAGCCTGCAGGAAGGGTACCACATGAGGGAGGAGGATGTCTTCCCTGTAACGCACAGCGTTGAGATTGCCTGCAATGACAACAAGCTCAGTCCGATGATGCTGTGACACACCGCCCCAGACCATGACGGACCCAAATCTCCAAATAGATCCCGCTCCAGAGTACAGGCCTCGGTGGAACGCTCATTCCTTCGAAGATAAACGCAAATCCGACCATCACCCCTGGTGAGACAAAACCGTGACTCGTCAGTAAAGAGCACTTTTTGCCAGTCCTGTCTGGTCCAGCGACAGTGGGTTTGTGCCCATAGGCGACGTTGTTGCCGGTGATGTCTGGTGAGGACCTGCCTTTACAACAAGCCTACAAGCCCTCAGTCCAACCTCTCTCAGCCTATTGCGGACAGCCTGAGCACTGATGGAGGGATTGTGCGTTCCTGGTGTAACTCCGGCAGTTGTTGTTGCCATCCTCTACCTGTCCGGCAGGTTTGATGTTCGGATGTACTGATCCTGTGCAGGTGTTGTTACACGTGGTCTGCCACTGCGAGGACGATCAGCTGTCCGTCCTGTCTCCTTGTAGCGCTGTCTTAGGTGTCTCACAGTACGGACATTGCAATTTATTGCCCTGGCCACATCTGCAGTCCTCATGCCTCCTTGCAGCATGCCTAAGGCACGTTCACGCATATAAGCAGGGACTCTGGGCATCTTTCTTTTGGTGTTTTTCAGAGTCACTAGAAAGGCCTCTTTAGTGTCCTAAGTTTTCATAACTGTGACCTTAATTGCCTACCGTCTGTAAGCTGTCAGTGTCTTAACGACCGTTCCACAGGTGCATATTCATTAATTGTTTATGGTTCATTGAACAAGCATGGGAAACAGTGTTTAAACCCTTTACAATGAAGATCTTTGAAGTTATTTGGATTTTTACAAATTATCTTTGAAAGACAGGGTCCTGAAAAAGGGACGTTTCTTTTTTTGCTGAGTTTATAATACGAACAAGTAATATGATGTTGTATTTTGAATAGCATGGTGAATTTTAGTTGAGGGATAGTCATTACCAAAGTTGAGATCTGACCAAATGGGAGTAGATCACATGAGACTAGGAGTAAGATTTCCAATATATTTATTACCTATGGAAAGTAAACTTGAACAAGATACAAACAGCAAATACCTTTATTGACACCCCTCTCTTGTCTCTCAGGTCATATCAAGCCAATGGGACGGTGTGCTGGGTAGCTGTGATGTCACTGTGACCTCTGAACCCGTGAACCCTGGTGACCTCTCAGTGCAGGTTGTGGGAGGACTCGGTATGTCAATCAAAGCAAGCCCTGCCCACCCTGCTGTTGTCACAGCAACAGTGACCGCATACAACATTCTCTACAACCATGGGCAGGTGAGTTCTGTGTTTTTCTTGACCCACTAACTTCACTAAAACGTTTTAGTTTTACATAACAGTAACTTCAGTGGGACGTTTTTTATATTCAGTGGTAGGACATTTGTGCTTCAGGATAGCATGACACTGAACATTTCTCTTTCTCTCTCTCACCCTCTCGCTCTGCTTCTCTCTCTCTCTCTCCCTCCCCGATCCTTCTCTCTCCCTTGCCCTTCTCTCTCCCCTCTTGCTGCTTCTCTCTCGCTCTCTCTCTCCCTCCCCCTTCTCTCTCTCCATTGTCCTTCTATCTCCCCCCTCTCTCTCTCCACCAGGAAGCGTCCATCAGTGTCTGGCTCCAGTTCAGCGATGATAGCGCCACTTTGCTCTCCGCCTTCAGCCGTGGTACCTTCACCCTGCGCGTCTCCTCATTGGCAGAGACCGTGGTCGCCGTGACGCCCGGCCCGTCTTTGCGCGTCGTAGCCCAGGGCGAAGGGGGCGGGCCTTTACTGAAAGCAGAACTCTTGGTCACCACCTGCAAGCCAATGGCGAACTCCGTCGACGGGGACCTGGCCAATCCGAAGGAAGGAAGCGGGACCAGGAGGCTGGCTAAAGGATCTGGTTGGATCAGGGTGAACCTGGACTCTGACCTTCGTCCAATGGGGAGCGAGGAGGCGAACTTGGACCTGCTCAACATTTCGGACATGTTGATGGAGTCAGCTGACAGGGATGTTCAGTACAGCAACTTCCCGGACAATAACATCATCATAGGGAACGTCACTGCCGTCAGCGGCGACGACTACTACGACAAGGCCGGCGATGGGATGATCGCCAGGAACGACCTGGAGAGAGCGGTGTTGACCCCGAATCACGAAGAGAGCGCGGTGTACTTCTCTCCCGGGGTGGAGCGAGAGAGGGAGGAGAAACTGGAGGATAAAGAGATGGAGGTGGGTTTCGGGGCAGTTCTCTCCCTCCTCTGCCTCGCCGCACTCCTCTTCCTGGTGAATTGTCTGCCCTGCGCTTTGAGGGAGAGGAGGAAGAGGAAGGACATGAATGAGGAGGGGGTGGAGGGAGTGGTGGAGGATGAGTGGGAGGAAGGAGAAGAGGAGGCGAAGGAGGAGGACGAGGCAAAGGAGGTTGCAGAAAAGAACGAGAAAATAACATCATACCCCAGGGTAATATCACTTCATGAGACTACTACAGAAGAGAACGAGAAAATAACATCATACCCCAGGGTAATATCACTTCATGAGACTACTACAGAAGAGAACGAGAAAATAACATCATACCCCAGGGTAATATCACTTCATGAGACTACTACAGAAGAGAACGAGAAAATAACATCATACCCCAGGGTAATATCACTTCATGAGACTACTACAGAAGAGAACGAGAAAATAACATCATACCCCAGGGTAATATCACTTCATGAGACTACTACAGAAGAGAACGAGAAAATAACATCATACCCCAGGGTAATATCACTTCATGAGACTACTGCAGACGAGAACGAGGGGCAGTCAGATCAAAGCATGGACCATTAAGGCTGCATCCGAATAGGCACCCTAATCCCTTTTAAGAGCCCTGGTCAAAAGTAGTGTACTATGTAGGGAATACGGTGCCCTTTTATTCAGGAGAGAAAGGTTGTTGATAAAAATCAACATTCTTAGGACAATTGACTATATATTCCTGTCACTGTGTCACCAACAATGTTTCTTCATGTCTTACAAGGTCGTCTTCGTATAGGCTAGTCTTTTTCTCAGTTGTTTCTTTCTGAATGTTTGTCTATCACACATATACACTAACTATCCATCAAATATGTGTGCAGAAACGATGCACGTACACGACTGTACATATCTGTCATATTTCTTCTATTGGTATTATTTCACATTCATCCATGTACAATTTGCCGTCATATCTTTTCGATTTAGGACTCAATGCAATCCGTATCCGCTGAAGTTTAAAGGCAATGTTCCCACGTTCGCAGAGACTGAATTCACTCACGGTAAACGCTGAACTTCTGTGATATGGATTGAATCAAGCCCTTAGGCCTATTGACGGAATAGTATAGGGGTTGAACATTTCTGGTAATTTTCCTATAAATCCCTGCCGGGATGACTCCAAGTTGGACGATTCCCACATGGTTATTCCCTCTTGATTCCAGAGATTCTCCAACTGGGATTTTTGTAAGAACTGTGAATTTAGGGCAAGTTACCGTCATTTGCAACCCTAGTCCTGCACATTCTAGTCTTCTGGTTGATCTAATCAACCAAGCGGAAAACCCACTTGTAAATAGACATGATAGAATTACTCATGTGAAACATGTTATTCTCCTGCTTGGCAAAGGTTGTCAATGAATTTTAAATGATTTCCTAACAATTTCAATATTTATTTTTGCATTTGATTTAGTGATAATTAGGAATAAGTTTGATTACTTGATCAACTTTTTATAGTTTTTTTTATCTGGTCTAATTTATCAGTCAATATGTCCAGAGTTTGTGTTTGTATACTGATGTGATTGTGCTTAGAGATATTTTGTCTGATCTGACCAGACCTCCAGCTCTGTGTCTGTAGGAGAGCGGTCTGGCCCATATGGCTGGCCAAGAGCTGTCATGTATCCAGCTACCTCCAATTGATGCTGAATGACACAGAGCACTCGGTTTCCTGGCAGTCTTCTCCAGCTAGTCCGACCCCATGCCTGTTGTCTGCCTCAAGCTTCAGTCTCCAGGTGTTTCTTGGACTATGGTCCTGACCAGTAGAGGTCACAAACAGTGCTATTTCCCACTCCCATGTTGCCAGCTAGTGTGAATTAAGGAGTGGCTCAAATGTAAGGCTTTCACCTCATATGCGTGGAGTTGTAGGTTGGATCCCAGGTAGAGCCTGTGGTTGTGTTGACACTCATGATTGATGGACTGTGACAACTAATGAGGGTTTCATATTTGAGGTTCCCCTTCCTGTGAACACCAGGGGTGATGGGGGGGGGGGACTTCTGGAAAGAGTAGAAACTTAGACACTTTTTTATTTGTGTGTTTTTTAAATACTACTTTTTCCTTGGTGCTGTCCCTTCATAACTGCTGCTGGGGACTGTTCTGGAACCACAGGATTTAACCGCCCCCGCTTATTGCCTGCTTTCAGCCGACGCACCAATTCCCAATCTCTGTTTTGTTTTAGTACCCCCCTCCCCACTTTCCTCAGGCGGCCAGCGCCCCCACTCTGAACCCACTCCATGCCGGCATCCTATCAGTGTTGGGAAAAGTACTAAATTGTCACACTTGAGTAAAAGTAAAGATACCTTAATAGAAAATGACTCAAGTAAAAGGCACCCAGTAAATTACTACTTGAGTAAAAGTCTAAAAGTATTTGGTTTTTAAATATTCTTAAGTGCCAAAACTATCAATGAGATCAAATTCCTTATTAAATGTTGTGGAAATTCAACACAGGGACACTTCTAAGTCAATATTAAATAAATCACTCTTTAATTGTCAGCAAGCTGGAGAGGTCACAGTCAAACTTATATGCACTTTAAAATCTAATTAGTAACTGATCCAAGCACAGGCAGGGACCAAGCATTATTTATGACAAAAATATGAACATTTTCAAGGCTGTCCCTCCAGACTATACATTTCCTTCACATAAGCAAACCAGATGGCATACACTTGTATTAATGGCTAGCCAGAGGCACACTCCAACACTCATACGCCATTTACAAATAAAGCATTTGTGTTTAGTGAGTCCGCCAGATCAGAGGCAGTAGGGATGACCAGGGATGTTCTCTAGATAAGTGTGTGAATTGGACCATTTTCCTGTCCTGCTAAGCATTCAAAATGTAAAGAGTACTTTTGGGTGTCAGGGAAAATGTAGAGTAAAAAAGTACATCATTTTCTTTAGGAATGTAAATAGTAAAAGTACAGATACTCAACAAACAAAAGACACAAGTATTTTGACTTAAGTACTTTACACCGCTGCATACTACCTCATTAGTTGCTTGGTGGGAGGCACCAGAAGGACCCTTTAAGCCACTCCAGAGCTCTAATATCAAGTGTTTGACCCTATTCAGACTTGCCAGTCTTAACTTTGCATGAGTGAGGCTTTGAAACCCCATTGTCAGTTTGGAACATGTATCATATTTTTGTTGGGTGTATTCATTTATCTAGGTGTATTTCACTAGTGTTTAAGATGGGAATGCAGTAGTTGAAACCTCACATTCCTGTAGCCACTAAAGAAATAGGACGGTCAATTTGCCATGGGTTTGATGTGACTGACTGCTCGGGGATTGAGTTCGCCACACCAGTCTGGCAAAAGCTCATGTCATAACAGTACGTGATCAATATCATAGATCAGAGTTATATTTTTTCTTAGAAAACTCACTGGAAATGTTGGGAGCTTGCAGATTGTGATTCTGGACAGGACATCTCTTTGAAACAATTCAGTACAAGTCTATAGCCTGTACCCACATGTTAGGTAGGCTGTATGCCTACAGTAGCCTTTAGGCCAGGATCCCCCAACTGGTGCCCTAAACTATTGCCCCTGCATGGTTTTATTTGGCTCCCCAAGTTTTCTGGGCAAAAAGAGATTTTCATTTTGGAAATCTGTTCCCAAGTATTCCCACCCATAATAGAGATGTGATCGTATACAAAATGTAAGCAATGTTGGAAATGATTATGTTTTAGGCTTCTTGCGGTCAATTTGCAGTCTAGGAATGGTATGGAATTTTTTTTCTTCCCGCGGCTGAATGTAGTTGATGATCATGCTTTAGACCCCCGACCCCCCTTAATAAAAAGTCAACCATGAAGCACTGCATTTATTGATATAGTGATATAGTACGACATGCTGAGTCACATCCAATAACTACTGTGAAGCAGCTTTCATTTGCAAAGAAGGACGATACGTGTTACATTAACTAGATTGTTGGACAAAATAATACAATGGTGGCGTCATTTTGTACCTTGTCAGTTGCTCCCTTTAGATTAGTGATGTCTGGACTATGGAGTCGTTCACTCATTAGATGAACTACGTGCAGGTGGTTGTGACCGGAGGTTGCTTCAGAAATAATTGCCCACAAAATATTCCAAGTATGAGCACGGAGTTGAGCAGGCGACCAAAATCTAACAACGCAGATCATAAAACGACCCCATTAATTACAGCGCGATTCTGCAACAGAAAGCAAAGACAGTTGACTACAATTTTCAATTAATTTTATGCAAATGAAATCAATTTCTTGATTCTGGATTAATACAATAATTGTCCATCTTAACCAAGAGCCCATTTGTTTTACAGATCTAAAACAAGTCAAGTACAGATGCAAAAGTGATCACATTATGGAAAAAATATATTTATTTTGCACATGCAGATCCTTCTACACATTACATTACAAAATGGAAGTTAACATGCTAGACAGTTGATAATATAACATAACAGCCATGACCAGACTGAGCAGGACCACATTTCTCTGTAAAACAAAAAAAATGTGTTGATGTATTTATGCCCTCTTGTGGATTCTTTGTGTAAGACACGTGCTGAGATGATTTCAGGTAGGCCTCCGTGCGTCTTGAAGTATCGGTCATTTGAATCTCAGTTGACATGTCAGGTGTATCACCAGTGGTCCACAAAAAAAAAACTCAAGGCTGTGAGCCTCCGGGATACGGTTTAAAGGACACTAGGCTACATCTTCTCATAGGTCAGTTCGTGTCCACAGGTGTTACAGACCTTCCTGTAGAGATCCTCCTCTTCATCCACTATCTCCTCAGGGCCGTACTCGTGCTGGTGAGCGCTGGTGTCCTTTGTCCACACGCTGCTCCTCACTGCACGGCGGAGCTCTGGTCACGACAGAGAAAAGAACAATCCAATAAATGATCAATAACAGGTGTGTAGGAATGATTCAATAAAGACAAGAAAAATCTTTGCCAGTATCACTTGTGTTTTTGTGTTCACAGCCTTCTGATACATAAGCGCAATAAACCCCGCCCCAAAAAATGGCAAGCACAATGGCTTTTTCGTTTTAAGTCAACAATGAAGAAATAAAACAATAACCTGCGTTCTATAATCCACTGGAGGTGCTAGTGTTTTATCTATGTTATTGTATCTCCCAGAGTTTTGTAATGACAAAAGGTGACTAATGGGCAAATTTAAGATCACTAAAGTTCATATTCAGTTTGGAGGGATTCATACAATGTTTAGCATGTAAATATATTTTCTATTTCCAGAGTTCTATTGGTGACACTCACGGTGCAGGTTGATGGTCACTAGACTCGATACTGAACGTTATGGATTATTCTCATATGTTGATGGTGGTTGACGCCAGACTGGATGTACAAGGACCGAGGACACACTGATTATTCACTGTTGTATTGTATTGATGATGTTCTGTGAACTCTGATTCTGTAGCAGGTGACAGTCACTGCCTTTTCGTTTAGACTCACAAGTCTCTCGGGTTGGTGTTTCCAGAACATTTGGCGCTGTCTGATTAGGATATAAAGGACCTGTCTCCAAGAGGCTGGTGTTTCCAGAACATTTGGTGCTGTCTGATTAGGATATAAAGGACCTGTCTCTGAGTGAGGATCAGAAAACAGTGTCACTGACCTTTAACCTTTTTGTTGAAGCGCTTCTGCTTCTGCACCTCCCTGTTCTCCTCTCTGGCCTCCTTGGCCTCCTCCAGGGCCTCCTCAGAGCCCCAGACCTCTAAGGAGCGCTTCTCCACCTGGAAACACAGCACAACATCATGTTTACTGATCTAACCTAAATACGACTGGGTCACGCAACGTAAAACGTTTTGAAAAGTTTGAGAAACAGACGCCTCACAAGTCCTCAACTGGCAGCTTCATTAAATAGTACCCGCAGAACATCAGTCTCAACGTCGACAGTGAAGAGGCGACTCCGGGACACTGGCCTTCTAGGCTGTTTCTCAAACTAGACACTAATGTACTTGTCCTCTTGCTCAGTTGTGCACCAGGGCCTCCCACTCATCTTTATTTTCTGGTTAGAGTCAGTTTGTGCTGTTCTGTGAGAGGAGTAGTACACAGCGTGGTACGAGATCTTCAGTTTCTTGGCAATTTCTTGCGTGGAATTGCCTTCATTTCTCAGAATAAGAATCGACTGATGAGTTTCAGAATAAAATTTTGAGCCTGTAATCGAACCCACAAATAAATGCTGATGCTCCAGATACTCAACTAGTCTAAAGAAGGCCAGTTTTATTGCTTCTTTAAATCAGAACAACAGTTTTCAGCTGTGCTAACATAATTGCAAAAGGGTTTTCTAATGATCAATTAGCCTTTTAAAATGATACACTTTAGCTAACACAACATGCCATTGGAACATAGGAGTGATGTTTGCTGATAATGGGCCTCTGTAGATATTCCATTAAAAAAATGTTTAAAGTCTGCCGTCTCCAGCTACAATAGTCATTTACAACATTAACAATGTCTACACTGTATTTCTGATCAATTTGATGTTATTTTAATAGACAAAAAAATGTACAAAATATTTTCTTTCAAAAACAAAGACATTTCTAAGTGACCCCAAACTTTTAAACGGTAGTGTATTTACCATTAAATTTGCATTCATCATTAAGAAATGCATGCAACATTTGGAAACTGAACACAGTTCTTATAGACAAGTCCAGGTAGAGGTAAACAAACAATAGTAGGGGAAAACTGGTACAGTGGCAGTCAGTTGAGGACAAGGTGAGGGAAAGCTAGCCTGGCATTCAAACTGATTGAAACAATACTGGTCAGAGCAGAGTGTTCAGTCTGGTTTTACCAGGCTGAGGGAAAGCAGCCGGTTAGAACCAGTGACGGTTGGTATCGGTTAGCTCGTCCTACCTGCAGCTTGAGGTAGAGTTTCATGTCTCCCCAGTGAGGGTTGTGTGGGTTCTTCCTCAGGACAAACCTCAGCACTGGCTCCCTCTGGTCCAGGTCACAGTCCTTCAGTAGGTAGAGCTGCTTAGCCTCCGTACGGGATATCAGCTTGTGTTTCACCTCGTTGTCTCTGATGGGAAGGGGGAAGGGGGGGGGCATTAACAGAGGGAAGACAAGATAGAAAACCTCTTCAGATGCATTTTGGCATTCTCTTACTATTGAAGCACAATGCAATACAACGGAAGTTAAAGCACTGTATGTAATACTGCAGTGCAGGCAGTCTAGTGCTTAGAACGTTGGGCCAGTAACCGAAAGGTTGCGGGATCGAATCCCTGAGCTGACAAGGAAGAATTCTGTCGTTCTGCCCCTGAACAAGGCAGTTAACCCACTGTTCCCCGGTAGGCTGTCATTGTCAATAAGAATTTGTTCTTAACGGACTTGCCTAGTTAAATAATAAAACATGTTTTATAGTGAATGTGGTTATAGTAAACCTGTTATACTGATCAACTTGTCCTGCACATACAGTTCCAAAAGTTTAGACACACCTACTCATTCAAGGGTGTCTTTATTTTTACAATTTTCTACATTGTACAACAATAGCGAAGACATCAAAACTATGAAATAACACATATGGAATCATGTAGTAACCAAAAAAAAGTGTAAAACAAATAAAAAAATATTTATATTTGAGATTCTTCAAAGTAGCCACCCTTTGCCTTGATGACAGCTTTTCACACTCTTGGCATTCTCTCAACCAGCTTCATGAGGTAGTCACCTGGAATGGATTTCAATTAACAGGTGAGCCTTGTTAAAAGTACATTTGTGGAATTTCTTTCCTTCTTAATGCATTTGAGCCAATCAGTTGTGTTGTGACAAGGCAGGGGTGGTATACAAAAGATAGTTCTATTTGGTAAAAGACCAAGTCCATATTATGGCAAGAACAGCCCAAATAAGCAAAGAGTCCATCATTACTTTAAGGCATGAAATTCAGTCAATACGAAACATTTCAAGAATTTTGAACGTTTCTTCAAGTGCAGTCGCAAAACCCATCAAGCACTATGATGAAACTGGCTCTCATGAGGACCGCCACAGGAAAGGAAGACCCAGAGTTGCCTCTGCTGCAGTGGATAAGTTCATTAGAGTTTGCTTCACAAAGTTCAAGTAACACACATCTCAACATCAACTGTTCAGAGAAGACTGCGTGAATCAGGCCTTCATGGTCGAATTGATGCAAAGAAACCACTACTAAAGGACACCAATAAGAAGAGACTTGTTTGGGCCAAAAAACACGAGCAATGGACAATAGACCGGTGGAAATCTGTCCTTTGGTATGATGAGTCCAAATTAGAGATTTTTAGTTCCAACCGCTGTGTCCTTGTGAGACGCAGAGTAGGTGAACGGATGATCCACGCATGTGTGATTCCCACTGTGAAGCATGGAGGTGTGATGGTGCTTTGCTGGTGACACTATCAGTGATATATTTAGAATTCAAGGCACACTTAACCAGCATGGCTACCACAGCATTGTGCAGTAATGCACCGTCCTATCTGGTTTGCGCTTAGTGGGACTATCATTTGGTTTTCAACAGGACAATGACCCAACCCCCCCTTTAGGCTGTGTAAGGGCTTTTTGACCAAGAAGGAGAGTGATGTGGTGCTGCATCAGATGATCTGGCCTCCACAACCACCCGACCTCAACCCAATTGAGATGGTTTGGGATGAGTTGGACAGCAAGGTGAAGGAAAAGCAGCCAAACAAGTGCTCAGCGTATGTAGGAACTTCTTCAAGACTGTTGGAAAAGCATTCCTCGTGAAGCTGGTTGAGAGAATGCTAAGTGTGCAAAGCTGCCATCAAGGCAAAGGGGGGCTACTTTGAAGAACCTCAAATATATTTTCATTTGTTTAACTTTTTTGGTTATTACATAATTCCATGTGTTATTGCATAGTTTATGTCTTCACTAAACCCTTGAATGAGTAGGTATGTCCAAACTTTTGACTGGTACTGTATGTGAACATTATTATGAGAAGCACACTGTACAATAATAATAAATATATATATATATATATATATATATATATATAGTTATTTGTGTTTGTTGTCATTGACACAAGAAGACTTTTACCTGCAGTTGTCACAGACTGCCAAATCGAAGCCGTTGCTAAGGTAGGAATCCATAAACGGCTTGTCACAGTCATCACACAGCAGATAGTCTGCCTCCATCACCGGGGCTAGGAAGACAGTCGGAGAGAGCAGAAGAACTCAACACTAGCCTGAATGCCAGTTAGTTTTCAAGAGCGCAGACACTGCTTGTGGAATTGTGATGCCAAGCAGACTGGCACCCAGGCTCAACAATACACTACTACTACACTTAAATTATTACATTTGAGTCATTTTGGCGCACACACACGTATCCAGAATCACAATCAATGCAGAGAGAGTGCTATAGGAAGAGAGGTCAGCCAAGGTGTCTTGTCAGTAAAACAAGTATCTACTAGTCATTCAGATAGTAGTTTGTTGGTTGTCACTGTGCCATAAATAATGTATTATGGACATCATTTACAATAGGGGGCGTCTGTAATACCCGATTGAAAGAAACTGACTCCACTCAGCAACTGGCATGTGGTATTACATGAATCCACAAAGGGGCGCACATGAACAAACAATGCATCTTCCTTTGTTACACCAGACACACAGGAGGAGATAAGATTACGTCTGAAGTTTACATCATGCAACAAATATGAATAGTTCCCCCTGCCATATTTGATTAACTATAAATGCACATACCTGGTTGATGCACCACTTCCTTTGTCCTTTGTTCCTCCTGTCCCTCCTCTTCTTCATCAATGAAGAAACCTCCTCCAGAGTCGACTATCTTAGCGACTTTAGCCGAGGTTCCACCCCCTTCTCCTGCCGATGGTCTGCTGGCCAGTCGGGCTTGCCTCAGCATCAGAGCCCGCTGTCTGTTTCGTTCGATCTTGGCTCTCATTGCGGGGGTCAGATCGCAGTTATTGGCTTTGGACTCCGAAGGAGAGGAAGCATTATCCTTCACCGGCGTGGGAGGCTCCAACAGATCCATCGCAAAAAAAAGCATGCACTAACTAACTTAGCTGTAGGCTAAACTCTCTAAACTCTTGTTTACCAGCAAGACAGCTGGCAGAGCTCTAAGAGGGGTACAATTGTTTGTGTTTCTAGGTTTAACCCGTGGACACATCGGTGTGTTCGAGTTACCGGCGGCTGCCATTTGTCGGTCGCACAACCAACTTCCGGGTTGTTATAATGTCAAAATAAAAGTGCTGTTATGAAACGGATGCAGCTTCTCTATGCGACCGCGAGGTGTCGCCGGAGAGCGGACATATATCATCCCCATCCAGCACTAATAGTATTCACAGCTTTATCCTGTTCCTTCTTGTCCATGTCCTTCATTGCTGGTCCATATCCTGAAAGACCCAGTGGCAATGTGACATATCTGATGTAATTGGCTTGCTGTAGCAATATCTCTGCTTGGTAAAGAGCTAAACATATGGCTCTGACTCTACCTGCAGTGGCTGTTGTCTTGTTCATTATAAATGTTCATTCTCTGTTTTAATATCACTTGTATGATATTCTACCATGACCCACCCTGTTCTCTTTCCTTCCAAAGAATCAGGTAGTCCACACAACATAGGGTCATTCTCACAGTAACCAAAGTAGGGGTCACGACCCCACTGGGGGAACAGCAGTGGGGAGGCCCAAAAAAAACAATACATATATTGATTTTTTAAAGGAACAAAACATTAAAAGTACAGATTATTGGATGCAACAATATACAAAAGTTTTTGAGAAATATCATTTCAAAAACGACATTTTATTGAGTAAATGTATTTCATTTTGATAAGAGATGAAAATGTAATGAATTGAAGGTTATTTGTTGATGTAAAAATCTAAATTGACTGATTTTAGGCTGTGCCATGTGATTTGGAGTGGAATGGGGTCCCCAAAAATTCTGGCGGAAAAAATAGGGTCCCCGCTAAAAAAGTTTGAATAACCACTGCAGTAACCCATTAAGGGTGTCCATACACAATGCTTAGCATCTATTTAAAGCAGTGCAGCACAGGAGCTTTAGTCATTACCAATTTTAATCTAATTTTCACAGAGTTGCTTTAATCTATTGCTCTTTTCAGGGTACCACGGCGACCGCTGCCAGTACACTGGAATATAGACTATATCCCCCCGTATATTAGAAGGATAACACCAAGGTCAGCTTCAAAGTAACCTAACCTGTAAAGTAGTTTAGCTGTATACTAGTACCACAGGTGACTGGTGGCACATTAATTGGGGAGGACGGACTCATAATACCGTCTGGAATGGAATGAATAGTGGTGTGGGGGCTGTGCTTTGGCAAAGTGGGTGGGGTTATATCCTTCCTGTTTGGCCCTGTCCGGGGGTGTCCTCGGATGGGTCCACAGTGTCTCCTGACCCCTCCTGTCTCAGCCTCCAGTATTTATGCTGCAGTAGTTTGTGTCGGGGGGCTAGGGTCAGTTTGTTATATCTGGAGTACTTCTCCTGTCCTATTCGGTGTCCTGTGTGAATCTAAGTGTGCGTTCTCTAATTCTCTCCTCTCTTTCTTTCTCTCTCTCGGAGGACCTGAGCCCTAGGACCATGCCTCAGGATTACCTGACATGATGACTCCTTGCTGTCCCCAGTCCACCTGGCCATGCTGCTGCTCCAGTTTCAACTGTTCTGCCTTCTTATTATTCGAACATGCTGGTCATTTATGAACATTTGAACATCTTGGCCATGTTCTGTTATAATCTCCACCCGGCATAGCCAGAAGAGGACTGGCCACCCCACATAGCCTGGTTCCTCTCTAGGTTTCTTCCTAGGTTTTGGCCTTTCTAGGGAGTGTTTCCTAGCCACCGTGCTTCTACACCTGCATTGCTTGCTGTTTGGGGTTTTAGGCTGGGTTTCTGTACTGCACTTTGAGATATCAGCTGATGTACGAAGGGCTATATAAATACATTTGATTTGATTTGATTTGAATGAATGGTATCAAGCACATGGTTTCCATGTGTTTGATACCATTCCATTCACTCCATTCAAGATGTTATTATGAGCCATCCTCCCCTCACCAGCCTCCTGTAACCAGTGCCCTTCTCTACTACACTTCTATCCTATACTTCTGCTATACAGTGCCTTAAAAAGTCATGAGCATATTATTTTATCTCGACATGGTAATAGACAAGAGCATTTAATCAAGGATCCACCCATCCACCCTAAAATGACATACCCAAATCTAACTGCCTGTAGCTCAAGCCCTGAAGCAAGGATATGCATATTATTGATACCATTTCAAAGGAAACACTTTGAAGTTTATGGAAATGTGAAAGGAATGTAGGAGAATATAACACATTGGATATGGTAAAATATAATACAAAGAAAAAAACAACTGTTTAAAAAAGCAAAAATTGAGAAAGGCCATAATGTATTATTCCAGCCCAGATGCAATTTAGATTTTGTCCACTAGATGGCAGCAGTGTATGTGCAAAGTTTTAGACTGATCCAATGAACCGTTGCATTTCTGTTCAAAATGTTGTATCAAGACTGCCCAAATGTTTATTAATAACTTTTCAATTTCAAAACTCTGCACTCTCCTCAAACAATAGAATGGCATTCTTTCACTGTAATAGCTATTGTAAATTGGACAGTGCAGTAAGTTTAACAAGAATTTAAGCTTTCTGCCAATGTCAGATATGTCTATGTCCTGGGAAATGTTCTTGTTACTTACAACCTCATGCTAATCGCATTAGCCTACGTTAGCTCAACCGTCCCGTGGGGGACCCACCGATCATTTGGAGCAGGTTTGAAAGCCATGTAATGTATTAATTCTGTAAAGATTTCTGTGTCAGAAGGCTCACGGTTCCTGTACTGAAATCCATATGCATGCAATTGTACAGCCAACAGGTTCACAGCCAAAGAACAGGCACACAGCAGAACAAACATGTATGTCCCGTCTTCTTTACCCCATTCTACCTCTCTATCAGGTGATGGCTAACTGCTGCCTCATGGCCTGCCTATGTAAGGGGCCGTGGGGGGAGGGGGACAAGAGAGAGACCTGAAGAGAGCCAGTACAGGTCAGATAAGTTGAGCTCACCTTCAGCAGAGAGGCAGCAGAGTGTTACAGCACTAATGACTCACATGTTTAGCCTGACCTCACCACCACCAGCTTTAGTCTCCAGAAGAAGAAGAAGAAGAAGCTGTTGAAAGGATTCTAATACTACCCTCCCCCCTCCTGCCCTCTGTCCATCCCTGAGTGTGCTTACCTACAGCGCCATATGACAAAGGTCTTTGACAGACGCCCAATTCTACACATGGTACTGTAGGTCTATAGCGAACACAGTGTGGCTTTTAAGTCTTGTTGACATTGTATTTCAAACCAGATATTATTTTATTTTCCTTTATACAAAAATAAAAAAGCATCTCAATGAGTCTAAAGTCCACTGATGTTACCACAGAAAACAATAATAAACATTTCCTTTACTGAAAGCTATGTCTTTGAAAATGTGCAACAATTGTAGTACATTTACATTTCGGTCGTTTAGCAGACGCTCTATCCAAAGCGACTTACAGTCAGTGCTTTCAACTAAAGGTAGATAAAGCAATCAGGAGATAGACTTCTGCCCTTTGGCCCCTTCTGACTCAGACAAGGCTTACTTACTTAAAGGGATACTTTGGGATTTTGGCAATGAGGCCCTTTATCTACTTCCCCAGAGTCAGATGAACTCGAGGATACCATTTTTATGTATCCGCGTGCAGTTTGAAGGAAGTTACTAACTAGCGTTAGCTCAATGACTGGAAGATTAGACTTCCAGTCATTGCGCTAATGCTAGTTAGCATTAGCTCATGAAACTACCTCTAACTTCAGTCATACTGGACACAGAGACATACAAATGGTATCCACGAGTTCATCTGACTCTGGGTATTCAGACCGTTTACTCAGTACTTTGTTGAAGCACCTTTGGCAGTGATTACAGCCTCAATTCTTCTTGGGTATGATGCTAGAAGCTTGGCACACCTTTATTTGGGGATTTTATCCCATTTTACTCTGCAGGTCCTCTAAAGCTCTGTCAGGTTGGATGGGGAGCGTCACTGCAAAGTTATTTTCTGGTCTCTCTAGAGATGTTAAATCGGGTTCAAGTCCAGGCACTGGCTGGGCAACTCAAGGACATTCGGAGACTTGTCCCAAAGCCACTCCTGCGTTTTCTTGACTGTGTGCTTTATGGTCGTTGTCCTATTGGAAGGTGAAAGTTCGCCCCAATCTGCTTCCATTGATCATCCTTAAGATGTTTCTACAACTTGATTGGAATCCACCTGTGGTAAATTCAATTGATTGGACATGATTTGGAAAGGCACACACCTGTCTATATAGGATGCACCTGAGCTCAATTCCGAGTCTTGTAGCAAAGGGTCTGAATACTTATGTAAATAAGGTATTTCTGTTTTTTATTGTAATATATTTGTCAAAAGTATTTAAAACCTGTTTTTGCTTTGTCATTATGGGGAATTGTGTGTAGATTGATGAGGATTTTTTTGTTTTTAATCCATTTTAGATTAAGGCTGTAACTTAAACAAAATGTGGAAAAAGGGAAGGGGTCTGAAAACTTTCAGAATGCACTGTATATACAAAAGTATGTGGACACCCCTTCAAATTAGTGGATTCGACTATTTCAGCCACACCAGTTGCTGACATGTGTATACAATTGAGCACACAGCCATGCAATCTTCATAGACAAGTCAATTCGTAAAATGTATGCCCTGCTAGAGCTGTGCTGGTCAACTGTAAATGTTATTATTGTGAAGTGGAAACGTCTAGGAGCAACAATGGCTCAGCTGCGAAATGGTAGGCCACAAAAGCTTACAGAACGGGACCGTCGAGTGCTGAAGCGCATGCTCACTACCGAGTTCCAAAATGCCTCTGGAAGCAACGTCAGGAGCTTCACGAAATGGGTTTCCATTGCTGAGCATCCGCACCCAAGCCTAAGATCACCATGCACAATACCAAGCCTCGGCTGGAGTGGTGTAAAGCTCGCTACCATTGGACTCTGGAGCAGTGGAAACGCGTTCTCTGGAGTGATGAATCACGCTTCACCAATCTGGGTTTGGCGGATGCCAGGAGAACGCTACCTGGCTCAATGCATAGTGACAACGGTAAAGTTTGGTGGAGGAGGAATAACGGTCTGGGGCTGTTTTTCATGGTTCTAGGCCCCTTAGTTCAAGTGAAGGGAAATCTTAACTCTACAGCATACAATGACATTCTGAACAGTTCTGTGCTTCCAACTTTGTGGCAACCGTTTGGGGAAGGCTCCTTCCTGTTTCAGCATGACAATGCCCCCGTGCACAAAGTGAGGTCCCTACAGAAATGGTTTGTTGAGATCAGTGTGGAAGAACTTGACTGGCCTGCACAGAGCCCTGACCTCAACCCCATTGAAAACCTTTGGGAGGAACTGTAACGCAGATTGTGAGTCAGGCCTAATCGCACATCATCAGTGCTCACTAATGCTCTTGCGGCTGAATGGAAGCAAGTCCCCGTCGCAATGTTCCAACAGTGGAAAGCCTTCCCAGAAGAGTGGAGGCGGTTATAGTAGCAAAAGAGGGACCAACTCCATATTAATGACCATGATATTGGAATGAGATGTTCGACGAGCAGATGTTTGCATACTGGTCATTTCGTGTATGTGTATCAACCTACTAGTAGAGCTCTTTTGGTTATTACACTATGCAAACTGTCTTATGTAACCATACCAAACATAACATATGATACTAAGTTGAGAGCCATAGATTTACACTGACTATGTTACGTCTAGTCTTTGAGGCCAGGCTACAATAAAATGGCCTGGTAGCATAAGGCCTATCAATAGGGTTGGGTTCCGGTCTTTCTAGTAACATCATCTCACGTTTTCACCTCAAGTCAAATAAAGACAGAAGAGGTTGATTCCTGTCACGTGGACGGGTAGGCAGGTGCACTAGGTAGAGGGGGAGGAGTCACCTCACCACAGGATTGACTGTTAGTGTCTGTAAGCTCCACCCCTTCGGTGCTAAGGAAATTTTAGAGCAGATTTACATTAGCTATTCACAGTCTACAGTTGGAGCCTACAGGAACTTGTCATTCAGGATTGGCTTTACTGGCAAATTCCTCATCACCTACCTTTTTTTCTTCTGTACAGCATCCAACAGGAGACTGCAAGTGTGGTAAATTATGACTTTTCTTTCAATTGTTACACATTGTTTTGTGAGGATTTATTTTTGCTCTGAAGATATTTTTGCATTTGATATTGCATTGGTTTGGATGGTGGTTTGCAAGATGAACTAGGTGGTTAGTTGATTGGCTTTGGTCTGTGTTGTGCAATTATGCAACAGAATAGGGCTCATCGTTGATCTAAGGATATATTTGCTGTTTACAATGTGTTGGAGGAAATTGCCAGTAAAGAAATGTGAACTGTAAGCTTGGAGGTTTTAAATTAGCCTAATTGGTTTAGCAATTCTAAGCAGCTATCACCTATCACCTCACCTAACACACAACTTCTGCTTTTAGATATCTGCTCTGTCATAACCACACGAATAGATGCATCTTTTAAAGATATTGTAAAGATTTTCAAGATACTTTCCCACGGTTTTGATAACCATAATAGCCTAGGCTAAGCTTGGTTAAGCAAAGCTTGTGGGTACTGATACAGGTACATGGAGAAATCAAACTGTAATCAAGTCAACCGGATGTATTTGTGGTAACATGCTTCATGCAAAGTATTCATTTTTCAAAATCTATTTCATTAAGCAATGATCATATTGATCATATTTCATTAAGCAATGATTTTGATTTATGTGAGAATGCCATTCAGCTGAGATTTGATTTACAACAGCACAGGCTTTTAAAAATCAGTGAGTTTACAAATATTAGAGATAGCTGGGTAGGATTCATCTGTAAGGTAGCGCGGCTGTATTTCATTTATGGTTACTTACAAACACACCAACTAGAGTATATACATTAGATTGGACAGTAAATAGTGATCTATCGCAGTGATCTATCGCAGTGTTCCTCAAGCCCTGGTCCGTAAGCGGCACCGGTCCCTGGGATAGCGCTGAATAATCCCTGAAACCAATTTAGCCCGTGGTAACTTGCCAATTTTGATTAAAGCGGAATTCAAAGAAAGAAGGACTAGGCCTATAGCTTACTAGTCCTTGGTAGGTGTACAGTAAATGTTGAGACACAGGGCTTGTACACTGAGTGTACAAAACATTAAGAACACCTTCCTAATATTCAATTTTATCCCCACTCCCCTTTGGCCCTCAGAACAGACTAAATTCGTCGGGGCATGGACTCTAAAAGGTGTCAAAAAGAATTCCACAGGGATGCTGGCCCATGTTGACTCCAATGCTTCCCACAGTTGTGTCAAGTTGGCTGGATGTCCTTTGGGCGGTGGACCATTCTTGATACACAAGAAACTGTTGAGCATTTTAGTTCTTGACACCTACTACCATAATGCCTCTCAATAGTCTCAAGGCTTTAAAAGTCCTTCTTTAACCTGTCTCCAACTCTTCATCTACACTGATTGAAGTGGATTTAACAAGTGACATCAATAAGGGATCATAGATTTCACCTGGTCAGTCTGTCACGGAAAGAGCAGGTGTTCTTAATGTTTTGTACACTCAGTGTATATAAATCTAGACCTAGGCCTATAACTTAGTCTAAACTAAGGTTCACATTGCGCCTGTTGATATTTCTACAGATGTGAGCGATGGTTTACCTTGTAATAATCCTCTCTCTTTCCCTTTTGTGTTTTCCAGACACTAATATGAGGAAACCTTTATATGCCCCAGACCCTGGAGAACATCAGGGGCCCGTCGGTTGTTGTGTTTAGAGGACTATGCTCTCCGCGACACTGTAAGGCAAGCGCTCGTGCTAAACCAGCCAGAGCCAGAGCAGCCTCACAGCCAGCCTGAGCCTCAGCCTCCACCGATGCAACAGCGATGGAACTGATGCTCCCAGGTGCTGACATGGGGTCCCAGAAGGACTCCTTCCCCCTGAGCAGAAGGCATCACTACCTCCACGTCCGGAGAAAACTGAGGCCCATAAGGATTCTAGCTTTCGTCCTCAGCATCGTGACCCTCAGCACGGTCTTCTCATTGGGTGCCTTCCAGTGGACTACTTCTTCTACTGGGCGTGATGGAAATGGAGGGGATCTACTTTCCTCCTCCCCCGCTGCTATGTCCGGGGGAGACCTACTGCAGTCGGCCCCCCACAGAACTCTGCTCACCACCAAGCACCAGGGAGGCCACAACGTCTCTATGATGGAGGACATGCCCGTGGCCATGAAGTCTTCCATGGACGAGGTGAACCCGGGGGACTACCCCACGGATCTCTTCAACCTGGAGGAGAGAAGGCAGGGAGCCGTCTGTCTGCACATGTTCGGGATGTTGTACATGTTCATCGCCTTAGCCATTGTGTGCGACGAGTTCTTTGTCCCGGCCCTGACTGTGATCACGGAGAAACTACAGATCTCGGACGACGTTGCCGGGGCAACCTTCATGGCGGCCGGGGGTTCTGCCCCGGAACTCTTCACCTCTGTCATCGGGGTGTTCATCTCCCACAGCAACGTGGGCATAGGAACCATTGTTGGTTCGGCCGTGTTCAACATCCTGTTTGTCATCGGGATGTGCGCCCTGTTCTCCAGGGAGATTCTCCAGTTGACCTGGTGGCCCCTCTTTAGAGACGTCTCCTTCTACATCATTGGTCTGTTGATGCTCATCCTGTTCTTTTTGGATAACCAGATCTTTCTGTGGGAAAGTATCGCCTTGCTGATGTGCTACTTGAGTTATGTGACCTTTATGAAGTTCAATGCAGATGTAGAGACCTTCATAAAGAGTCAATTGGGCCAGAATCAAGTGGAAGAGGTGGAGGCCGCTCCTAAGGTGAGTTTTGCTGCCCACCTTTTCCTCCCCAGATGTATTCTTAACTCACGTTCCTTTTTGCTTTTGTCAGGAGGCTGCTCGCACGCAGCGTAAGGGAAGGGTATTTAAAAGTCGTCCTGCGGGCCAGGTAGACGGACAGATGCCAAAAACCTCTGGCTGCCCAGGGATTAACACTGGGTTTAGCTGCATGTCACCTGTGCATGGCCACAAAGAGATGGACCTCCCTATTCGTGCTGACTAAGTCAAACCACCAAGCAGGTTGCTCCATGGAGTCTTCCATTCACTCCCATATGAAATACCAGGCCTCTGAGCCCTTTGCAAAGCTGGCTCACCATGCATACGGCACTCGTAGTAGTCAGTCAGTTAACGTTATGCAATCTAGTTTTAACCATATTACTGTACACAAGACACATTTGCACAACCAATGTTTAGGAATTATTTATATGCCATTTCAGAAATAAATATGTAGACTTTTTAATCTTCTTGATGATGGATACTGTAATTACACACCATTTATTGACTTTGTCATTAACTTCGACATTCATCGACCTATAGGAAATCGGTTACACGCTAACTGGTTTCAGTGGTCTGTGGTTATCTGAGGGAGTCTTAAACATTGGAACCAACCAACTGTCAATATCTGTAATGGCCTGCAAATGGGGGAGGGTGGTCACTCTGACGAGGTCTCAATGTTTGGAAATTCCAATTGTTATTATCTTCTTTTTTTTTTACCCCTTTTTTCTCCCCAATTTCGTGGTATCCAATTGTTGTAGTAGCTACTATCTTGTCTCATCGCTACAACTCCCGTACGGGCTCGGGAGAGACGAAGGTTGAAAGTCATGCATCCTCCGATACACAACCCAACCAGCCGTACTGCTTCTTAACACAGGGCGCATCCAACCCGGAAGCCAGCCGCACCAATGTGTTGGAGGGTACACCGTGCACTTGGCAACCTTGGCTAGCTCGCACTGCGCCCGGACCAAGCCCTCCATACGTACTAGTTATTATCATCGTCTCACCACATTGAGACACTAGATATTGTAAAGAAATATCTAGCAATGAGGTTTGATATAATGATTCCAGCAAGCAGTACTTTTAAAAATACTTATTTCAATTAATTTAATGATAACTAAATTACGAGCCACATTTTTTTTCTTTATATAAGAACCAATGTTGTAGCGACAGCAACATTTAGTAGGTAGCGGCAAACTTGTCCCTTACATCTTTACATGACATACAGTATTTGATCAGTAGTTATTTGATGTGTGGTACGTTCCGTTTACACCTCGGATCTTAACGTTGCGACGCGAGCTCCATTATTAAACCCGACTTGAAGAGGTGGTTACTGTTTCTATCATCAAGGGGATATAAAAAATAAAAACTCTGTTTGTATTCTGTCCTTCTGAGAAAACGGCCCTGTTCCCAGGGAGTCTCTCATCCTTGTACTGGTCTGACTCCCTCTGGTTTTTTAACCAGCCAGCACATGATGTACGACTTGCATGCCCTCATATGTCTGTAGTTCTTAAGTAATCCCTCTGCAAATCCTCCAATCCATTTACCACAGGTAATTTTAGCCAGGTGCTTCTGCTGGTGTGGAGAGCAAAACTCACCCAACACTTGGAAAAGTTAGAAAACATTTTTTTTAACCAATTGTGTTTATTGTTTTGTCATTCAGAGTAGTCTGTGCTCTTAACCCAAGCTATATATATATATGCAGCGAGAGAGAGAGAGAGAGAGAGAGATGTATATATGTGTAAGATGGTGGAAGTCAGGAAGAACTCACCACACTTGATTATTCTAAGACTCCAATCCTTCTTAAACCCTTATCTCATTACCATTTGTGACGACAGCAAATATAATGCGACTGACTCCTGGGCTGGACCCAGTTTCCCAAAAGCATCTCAAGGCTAAATTCATTGTTAGGGCCATCGTAGGACCATCGTTAAAGCTCCGAGCTGTTTCCCAAAACCATCGTTAGTAGAGTTGCACTTGAAAACGTTCATTATTTACCAACTGCCCCCAGACCACTCGTACAACAGCCAGGTGTGTTGTTAAATGCTTATTTGCCCTTCTGCGTTACTTTATACACAGAAGACCTATCTGTATTTTCTGTGACCAGCCGCGGTTAACTTCAGTTACAAATTTGGCAATGTGTTTTGCAATTGTTACAAAATATTCTTAAATGAAAAACAAGATGCCCGAATTAAAATATAAGTACAGTAAAGACCTATATATTTAAACCATATTGACATCAATTTAATGTTCAATCAACTGAGTTTTTTGTTGTTGTTGATAATTCTAGGCTACTGTATGTAATTACGTCAATATATTTAATGGTGTGTAACAACATGTGCGCAATACCTAATTTGTGATCTTGTGCATTGGTATAGGGTTAGCATTAGATTAATCTGCCTCAATATTTGCAGCCATAAGTGATAATATCTATATAGGAGCTGAACTGTCGTCAGTATTGTGGAATAATTATACTGTTAATGCAAGATTTGAAAGGCGAAAGCTGATCCGACAGCAGTGCTGCCTTTCTTTCGATCCTATCAGTACCGACATATGATCCAACAACACTGAACTTTTTGTGGTGTTTTGGGAAACGCATAAAATCTTCAGTTGTTATAGGAACGATGCATCGTTAAAACGCTCCTAAACTTAATGCTGCATTTTAACAGATTGGGAAGGTGGTATTTACCATATATGACTGGAACATTTCAATTAAATTCCCCTCCAACTCCTAATTAGTAGTGGGAAACTTGTCTATCATCCCTGAGCTCCAATGTATCCCCCATGCTGACCACTGACGTCACCTACTAAGGAAATTACCTCAATAACTGCATTTTCGACAGTTAAATGTAACAACTAACATACATTTTTTAAAGCAATCTTTTAACATGGTTTTGGAACACGATCATTTGATTACAAGAATGATAGCTGTACTTATAGTTTATGGTTGACGCAGCTTGTTGGCCATTAGCCAATCAGCCTTTCTTGACAAAGTTCAAAGCACGTGAATGCATGATGCATCAAACTGTATTCATGACTTCACAACTGGTAATTACGTGCTTCCCACTTGGTTAGGAACGCAGCATAAGTTCCATCGCTATCGGGAATCGAGCCCTGGGAATGATGTAACTAACCTGCTGCAGCTGACTGACTAAAGCTGACTGACTAAAGACACAGAAGCCTACAGTGACTCAAAGAACTAGCAATGAACAGAAGAGGACCTTTTTCACATTATGTTTCTCTATATCCACTATATATACACACTGAACAAAAATGTAAAAGCAAGATGTAAAGTGTTGTTCTCATGTTTCATGAGCTGTAATAAAAGATCCCCAAAATGTTCAATATGCACAAAAAGCTTATTTCTCAAAGATGTGCACACATTTGTTTACATCCCTGCTTGTGAGCATTTCTCAATTTGCCAAGGTAACCCATTCACCTGACAGGTGGGGCATATCAAGAAGCTGATTAGACAGCATGATCATTACACAGGTGCACCTTGTGCTTGGGACAATAAAAGGCCACTGTAAAATGTGTAGCTTTTTCACACAGCACAATGCCACAGATGTCTCAAGTTTTGAGGGAGCGTGTAATTGGCATGCAGACTGCAGGAATGTCCAACAGAGCTGTTGCTGGAAAATGTAATGCACATTTCTCTACCAAAAGCTGCATCCAATGTTGTTTTAGAGAATTTGTCAGTACGTCCAACTGGCCTCCACAACTGCAGACCACGTGTATGGCGCTGTGTGGAGCGAGCGGTTTGCTGATGTCAAAATGTTGTGAACAGAGTGGGGTTATGGTATGGGCAGGCATAAGCTACGGACAATGAACACAATTGCATTTTATTGACGGAGGTACCATGACGAGACCCTAAGGCCCATTGTCGTGCCATTCTTCCGCCGCCATCACCTCATGTTTGAGCATGATAATGCACAGCCCCATGTCACAAGGATCTGTAAGCTGAAAATGTCTCAGTTCTTCCATGGCCTGCATACTCACCAGACATGTAACCCATCGAGCATGTTCGGGATGCTCTGGATTGATGTGTATGGCAGCGTGATTCAAAGTTCACACCAATATTCAGCAACTTCGCACAGCCATTGAAGAGAAGTGGGACAACATTCTACAGGTCACAATCAACAGCCTGATCAATTCCACGTGAAGGAGATTTGTCACGCTGAATGAGGTAAATGATGGTCTGGTTTTCTGAACCACGCCCCTACTTTTTAGATGCATATCTGTATCCCCAATCATGTGAAATCCATAGATTAGGGTCTAATGAATTTATTCAGATTGACCGATTTCCTTATTTGAACTGTAACTTAGTAAAATTGTTGCATGTTCCATTTATATATTTTTTCTGTATAATACACTAGCATACAGTACTTAGAATGAAGCAATCTATTGGGAATGCATTCTAAATAGTATGCTAGTATGGACATTGGAACTCACATGTAAGAGCTTTTGACCAGCATGATCTGACTGCACTAGGAAGTGTTTGCTGGAGATTTTTTGCAAGAGACAAGACTGCATGCTTATCTTGCAGGGCAAAATCCTCACTGATGATTTAGATAGAAAGCAACTACCAGTGTTCACGTATTTCCATCAGCATTTTCCTTTCAATCATGCCTCTCAATGACATGATTGTGGACCATGTTGTGGACCATGCTTCCATAATCTTTAGTACAGGGCTCCCCGACCCTGTTCCTGGAGAGCTACTGTCCTGTAGGTTTTCACTTGAACCCTAATCAAGCGCTCCTGATTCTAATAATTATCTGGTTGATGAGATGAATCGGGTTAATTACAACTGGGGTTGGAGTGAAAACCTACAGGAGGGTAGCTCTCCAGGAACAGAGTTGGAGAGCCCTGCTTTAGTATAATGTTTACCTTTATTGTGAGGGTTCACTTCCTGTGCTAAGCCCCAGGGCCACAACTGACCAATCAGCTACAGTGTGTTTCATTGGCTCAGAAATACGGAAGACCATAAAAACAGCTGATGAATATATTGTCTATATTGCTTATGCTCCAGTCTTTGTTATTAATTGTAACTAAAAGTGTACTTGTATTGTGATTGGGTTGGGTTCATTTCTTTCCCATGAAGAAAGGGTACCGATAACACACTTATCATGTTATTCTCTATCCAAGATCTTCTAGATCCAATGGACACTGGGGCCCTTAAGGGTTGTAACCCCACCCAAGTAGCAACCAATATTCAACCAAATACAAAATAAGTGTAATAAAAGTGTGAGAGTCAAATCAAACGTCACGTTGTGACATGTGAAGGTTGTTATGAGAGTTCACATGAAGGGTTTGAAATTACTGTTCTAAATACGGTTATCTCTGTGGATTAATCCTCTCTAAGTCTGGGAGCTTGGCAGGTCAGGTGGACACAATTGACTTCTGCCTCGCAAGGATACTTGCAGAAACTCCCGGCTTTGCAGAAAGCCCTGGCTGGCGGGCTGGCAGCCTTATGGAACTTACGGCTACAGTATACTGTGAATAATAGTTATTTTCGAAAACTTCACTTGTTCCTTATGAAGATCTTAAAGATAATTTTGATTGGCAGTTTGAATTAATGACACTTTAATTAATCGCATTAGATAACAAGGCAGTTAACCCACTGTTCCCCCGGGCACTGAAGACGTGGATGTTGATTAAGGCAGCCCCCCGGACCTCTCTGATTCAGAGGGGTTGGGTTAAATGCGGAAGACACATTTCAGTTGAATGCATTCAGTTGTACAACTGACTAGGTATCCCCCTTTCCCATTCCTTCCCTAACATGCACTTTCCAATGGGGCAGTTACCCCCTGCAGTGCAACTTTGATTGAATTCCAGACGTAGCTATTTCCTGTTATTGAGGCACTGAAAGAAGTAAAAAATATGCATTTGATATATATATATATATATATATATATATATATATGTTGATTTTCTCATCCAGATATTTGTTATAGTACAGCATGTGTATATATGTGTGTATGTATGTCCAGTTTGTGTGTTTGCATGTATGGAGAGTATGAAAACCCTGCAAATTCCCTCTCCAAGCCATTACCCAGCATTTTGGTAAATATTGTTGAAGCTATGAGGACATGTTTAGTGTTTGAATACGCTTTTACAGCCAAAACATTTTGTGGAAAATAGCACTTAAAATAAAAAATATATAAGTATGTTTCCATTGTTATTGCAGAGGCATAAAGAGAGTTAGGGAGCCCAAGCTACGTGATATAAAAACAATGGCAGTGAATGTAAAGATCCTTATTAATCAGTGAATTGGAATTAACTTAAATTCCCCTGTTTGTGGAGCAAATGGATCACCCATTAGTGCATTGTTTACTCCATCCCAGATTCTGTACCTAGAGACATCTATGCCTCTGTTATAATTTTGGCAAGAGTTAATAACTATGAATTTGATGAGGCTCTATTATAATCATATGAATCATCGTTCATCCTGTGCTCCTTTCTTTTTGGTATTCGTTTTTGTATGTCGACTCATACATAATTCACCACAAAATGTTTGTCTATATTGGCCTACAGAATTTGTCAAATCACTATTTGTTCTTTAATAAATTCCTTTCCTGCAGTCAAATGACCAAATTCCCCTCTAGTGGCCTCATGGGTGGACTGTTAAACATTTTCATAATTACATAATTAATCAACATTATAAAAAATTAAAATAAACTCTATGTCAAATGGTTTTGTTATATTTAAGTCTTCTGTGGTGTATATAAAGTGTAATATTGGGATGCAAACTCAAAATGTAATGCATTTAATCCCTATATGTGACAGGTACAGGTGTCTTTTTAAAGCCCATAACCATGTGTGTGAGGTGTATACTTTTGTTTCAAAGTAGATTTGTTTAAGACTACCAAGAAACACTGTGTGAACCTGATTTAGCCTACTGCAGTACAGGGTTAATGCTATAAGCTGTAGCCTAGTATAAGTCCATTTACTTTTCAGTTGAACAAATATGAATTTGCTAAATATTATTGCTATATTTGTATTGTGTCTACCCAATTTGTTGCTACCCTATTTGTGGCTACGCCGAAAACCTTGAGTTTCTGCAAACTAAGCAATGTATTCTCCAAACCCACTCCCCTCCTGACCTAGGTGGGAGTTCTGTTTATGTCCTGTCGCCATCAAATCAAAAATAAAAGGCATTCATCACATACACAGTTTATAAAAGGTGCAGTGAAATGCTTGTTTGCTAGTTATGATAATGGCACCCATTTCAGATCACATTACACGCAGCAGACCAACTGTTAAGCAAACTGGGCAGTGTGGCGATGCTTTGGCGGTGGTTTCAGACGGGATAAAAGGCACCACGTCTGTACATTTGACATTTTAGTCATTTAGCAGGCGCTCTTATCCAGAGCAACTTACAGGAGAAATTAGCTAATTGCCTTGCTCAAGGGCACATCGGCAGATTTTTCACCTAGTCAGATCGGTGATACGAACCATCAACCTTTCTGTTACTGGTCCAATGTTCTGCTAGACTACCTGCCTCCCACAGTAAGCCAGGCCACAATGCAAACCTCCAACAGCTCTCCGTCTTGCCAATCTATCCATTCCTAACCCTAAGCTCTGGCAGCAGATGCTCTGCAGGTTATTAGGCTCAATGCCCAACAACCCGTATAACCCGTAGGGCCATGTGAGCATTAGGCAACAGCCAACCGCCGGGAATCAAACACAGCACAAGGCCTTAGCCTGCCTTACTGGAAAGGCCTTAGTTTGGGCTCTCACATGGCTAACGCTCATCCGCTAACACTTTGAGAGATGGCTATTAGTGCCTATGGGGATCCTCCTAACCCCAGTGGAAGCACTTAACAAGACTACATGACTCGTCTACATTGATCTAAAATGGTTGTGTAATTGTTGTCCCATTTTCTGGTAGACAAATAACAGGGCTGTTCAGGGTTTCAACAATGCTAATTGAAGAAAATAATTGAAATTCAGTAAATAAAATAAATGTGGGTAATCATAATCTGTTTTAGAATTCAAACATACATTAGGCTAACACTACAGTATGGCTAACACTACAGTATGGCTAACACTACAAACACTACAGTATGGCTAACACTACAAACACTACAGTATGGCTAACACTACAGTATGGCTAACACTACAGTATGGCTAACACTACAGTATGGCTAACACTACAAACACTACAGTATGGCTAACACTACAGTATGGCTAACACTACAGTATGGCTAACACTACAAACACTACAGTATGGCTAACACTACAGTATGGCTAACACTACAAACACTACAGTATGGCTAACACTACAGTATGGCTAACACGATGTCTGCGTAGTCAAATTTCTCCTGTAACTCAAAACTTTTAGCTCCTATAATTCAAGCTGTTTCCTCTCCCGTTTTAAAAGCTAATATTTATTAGTATGTTATGCTTGCCTGTTCTCTTGTTTTGTGGTGCGAAGATACACCGTTACGGTAGTATAACAACGTGTCTGACCATAGCAAGCTGCTAAGGTGTTGCACAGTGCTGTTGTCTTTGCACAGGGTTGTATTGAAGTTACTCATTCATTTCAAATCATCGATTTTACAGTGCCTTCAGAAAGTAATCAAACCCCTTGACTTTTTCCACATTTTGTTATGTCACAGCCTGAATTTAAAATGGATTAAATGTAGATGTTTTTGTCACTGGCCTACATGCTACACCATATTGTCAGTGTTTTTCCATCTTTCTATCAATTAAAAAGCAAAAGTACTCAACCCCTTTGTTATGGTAAGTCTAAATAAGTTCAGGAGCAAAAATGTGCAAAATAAGTTGCATGGACTCAATAATAGTGTTTAACATGCTTTATGAATGTCTACATCTCTGTACCCTACACATACAATTACCTGTAAGGTCCTTCAGTCGAGCAGTGAATTTCAAACACAGATTCAAACACGGTCCTTGTTATATAAAACCCAAAAGCAATCCTCTGTAGAGGTTAACAGAACGGGCATCTGTATACTTCCGGCCCTTCTTTGGACACTGTGTTAACAACCCTCCAGGCAAGCTTCAATGCCATACAACTCTCCTTCCGTGGCCTCCAATTGCTCTTAAATACAAGTAAAACTAAATGCATGCTCTTCAACCGATCGCTACCTGCACCTACCCGCCTGTCCAACATCACTACTCTGGACGGCTCTGACTTAGAATACGTGGACAACTACAAATACTTAGGTGTCTGGTTAGACTGTAAACTCTCCTTCCAGACCCATATCAAACATCTCCAATCCAAAGTTAAATCTAGAATTGGCTTCCTATTTCGCAACAAAGCATCCTTCACTCATGCTGCCAAACATACCCTTGTAAAACTGACCATCCTACCAATCCTCGACTTTGGCGATGTCATTTACAAAATAGCCTCCAATACCCTACTCAACAAATTGGATGCAGTCTATCACAGCGCAATCCGTTTTAACACCAAAGCCCCATATACTACCCACCATTGCGACCTGTACGCTCTCGTTGGCTGGCCCTCGCTTCATACTCGTCGCCAAACCCACTGGCTCCATGTCATCTACAAGACCCTGCTAGGTAAAGTCCCCCCTTATCTCAGCTCGCTGGTCACCATAGCATCTCCCACCTGTAGCACACGCTCCAGCAGGTATATCTCTCTAGTCACCCCCAAAACCAATTCTTTCTTTGGCCGCCTCTCCTTCCAGTTCTCTGCTGCCAATGACTGGAACGAACTACAAAAATCTCTGAAACTGGAAACACTTATCTCCCTCACTAGCTTTAAGCACCAACTGTCAGAGCAGCTCACAGATTACTGCACCTGTACATAGACCACCTATAATTTAGCCCAAACAACTACCTCTTTCCCAACTGTATTTAATTTTAATTTATTTATTTATTTTGCTCCTTTGCACCCCATTATTTTTATTTCTACTTTGCACATTCTTCCATTGCAAAACTACCATTCCAGTATTTTACTTGCTATATTGTATTTACTTTGCCATCATGGCCTTTTTTGCCTTTACCTCCCTTCTCACCTCATTTGCTCACATTGTATATAGACTTGTTTATACTGCATTATTGACTGTATGTTTGTTTTTACTCCATGTGTAACTCTGTGTCGTTTTATCTGTCGAACTGCTTTGCTTTATCTTGGCCAGGTCGCAATTGTAAATGAGAACTTGTTCTCAACTTGCCTACCTGGTTAAATAAAGGTAAAATAAATCAAATAAAAAAATGTTACGTTGTGCAACAGTGGTGTGCATGTATGTACGCCACAAACCAAATGTTCCAATGTTCTCATACAATCATATGATATTTTGCATTTTGCTTCGTGCCTTCCCAACACGTCATGCCATCTTAGCCTGTTTTGCTATACATGTCCCATAGTCTTCACAAATGGCTTTCCTATTTTAGACAGGGAAACCTACTGCTTGCTATGGTATCATACTGTACCTTACATTTTAAACGGGAAACCAGTGTGCTTTCTCAATTGAATTTCTCTCTCAAACAGTTGTGTAGATTTTGTCTCCACCACTGTCCGGTATATGTCCTCTGAAGAACTGTTGGCTTTAGATTAGAGGAGCTGCATCTGTAGGTTTGAAAGACTTTGTCTTCCCAGCTGCCGAGCCGCCATGTCTTCCCAGCTGCTTTACAACCTGTACATTCTCTATGGATCATTTTGAAACTGGCTGGCCTATTGACAGTTTCATATCCCGATCATTTACCATGATGGCCGCTTTTATTTCATTCATCAGGCTACATCGTCTTGTCAATAACTAGCATTTCTTGGCAGATTATATTTTCTGTTTAAGTGCGATTGTGTGTGACTTCATACATGCATTTCTTTCTCTTTACTTCTTTCCTTTGAAGGCAAGCACGGGGGACGTCGAAAACAAGTTGACGGTATGCTTATGTTCTGTCGTTACATCTTAAAATGTGTTTGTACGTGTACTGTCATATTGACAGTACTGAATATCCAGTGCTCTTAAGCAAGCACATAAAGCATGTTGCCATAGAACGCAATGCTGCATGAATACAATGAACACCAGAGCCATGTGTTTAGAGTGTTGGGCCAATGGTGTTTCTGCATTAAGACACATTTACATGACACTTCAACATTCAACATGGCAGCCATGTTATCTCCCCACTAACATTACTTGAGGAATATTAAACAAATATTATAAAACTGAATGTCTAGAAGGAGCATTATGATGCATTTACACGACACTTCAACATTCTATGGCAGCCATGTTGGCTCCCCATTAACATGGGCAATATTTAAACAGTGCTATGTAACTGAATGTCTAGAATTAGATCAAAAGTTGACCTAACTCTCTAAATATATAATCTCTCTAAATATACGCAGCTGGTTTGCACTACAAGACCCTCATTATTGACACTCAGGCACTTGACACGTCACACTGTGCATTCACTGTGCATACCGCTGTGTTCAACTGCGTCATTGTTACGCCACTAGGTACCAAAGACACAGATGCATTGTGAGTTCAGGGTTGGGGTCAAACCAGTAAAGTAAAATTGAAACTCAATTCAGATATTGAATCTCAGTTCATGTGACTGAATTGAAAGCCAAATTGACACCACACCTGCAGCTGTAGATTAGAGTTATGTATTGGAGTTATAGATTAAAGCTATGTATTAAAGATATAGATTATTTAGTATTGAAGCTATAGATGATCTAGTATTGAAGCTATAGATGATCTAGTATTGAAGCTATAGATGATATAGTATTGAAGCTATAGATGATCTAGTCTTGAAGCTATAGATGATCTAGTATTGAAGCTATAGATCTAGTATTGACGCTATAGATTATCTAGTATTGAAGCTATAGGTGATCTAGTATTGAAGCTATAGGTGATCTAGTATTGAAGCTATAGGTGATCTAGTATTGAAGCTATAGGTGATCTAGTATTGAAGCTATAGGTGATCTAGTATTGAAGCTATAGGTGATCTAGTATTGAAGCTATAGATGGTCTAGTATTGAAGCTATAGGTGATCTAGTATTGAAGCTATAGGTGATCTAGTATTGAAGCTATAGGTGATCTAGTATTGAAGCTATAGATGGTCTAGTATTGAAGCTATAGATGATCTAGTCTTGAAGCTATAGGTGATCTAGTATTGAAGCTATAGGTGATCTAGTATTGAAGCTATAGGTGATCTAGTATTGAAGCTATAGGTGATCTAGTATTGAAGCTATAGGTGATCTAGTATTGAAGCTATAGGTGATCTAGTATTGAAGCTACAGATGATCTAGTATTGAAGCTATAGATGATCTAGTATTGAAGCTATAGATGGTCTAGTATTGAAGCTATAGATGGTCTAGTATTGAAGCTATAGATGGTCTAGTATTGAAGCTATAGATGGTCTAGTATTGAAGCTATAGATGATCTAGTATTGAAGCTATAGATGATCTAGTATTGAAGCTATAGATCTAGTATTGAAGCTATAGATGATCTAGTAATGAAGCTATAGCTCTAGTATTGAAGCTATAGATGGTCTAGTATTGAAGCTATAGATGGTCTAGTATTGAAGCTATAGGTGATCTGGTATTGAAGCTATAGATGGTCTAGTATTGAAGCTATAGATGGTCTAGTATTGAAGCTATAGATGGTCTAGTATTGAAGCTATAGATGGTCTAGTATTGAAGCTATAGATGGTCTAGTATTGAAGCTATAGATGGTCTAGTATTGAAGCTATAGATGATCTAGTATTGAAGCTATAGATCTAGTATTGAAGCTATAGATGATCTAGTATTGAAGCTTTAGGTGATCTAGTATTGAAGCTATAGGTGATCTAGTATTGAAGCTATAGGTGATCTAGTATTGAAGCTATAGATGGTCTAGTATTGAAGCTATAGATGGTCTAGTATTGAAGCTATAGATATAGTATTGAAGCTATAGATGATCTAGTCTTGAAGCTATAGATGATCTAGTCTTGAAGCTATAGATGATCTAGTCTTGAAGCTATAGATGATCTAGTATTAAAGCTATAGATGATCTAGTCTTGAAGCTATAGATGATCTAGTCTTGAAGCTATAGATGATCTAGTATTGAAGCTATAGATGATCTAGTATTGAAGCTATAGATCTAGTATTGAAGCTATAGATGATCTAGTATTGAAGCTATAGATGATCTAGTATTGAAGCTATAGATGATCTAGTATTGAAGCTATAGATGATCTAGTTTTGAAGCTATAGATGATCCTCTGGTAAAGAGATGTTAAAGCAGCCTATGCCCTTGGTCTCTACTGCAGGCCAAGCCCCGTCTCCAGAGAGGAGGATCATCAGCCTCCCTCCACAACACCCTGATGAGGAATAGCATCTTCCAGCTCATGATCCACACACTGGACCCTCTCAGTGAGGGTGAGGGACTGGGGGGTAAAACAACCTTTTTTTGACACACCTTCAATATAGACACACTTCCAATATCTATATTTGATGTATTTGATTCAATATGCTTCTGTATTAGACATGTTTTCATAATTTCTCATTAATGGAAACAAAATAAAATATGTGTAATGTTTTATGTTTCCATTAGTGGGGAATCCGTAGCTAGGTTCATATCGTTGGGGTTCATCACTGACTCTCTGTAGCAATGATTGTGTTTCAGGGCGATTCAAAGAGAAGGCATCCATTCTTCACAAGATGGCCAAACAGAAATGTCAAGATGGTGGGGACGGGGAAAAACCCAACGGTGTCGCAGGTGAGCTTTACATTTTAAATGTACGTAAATGTTAAATATGTTGAAATACTTTATGTGTTATATACTATATTATAAACTGGGTGGTTCCAGCCCTGGATGCTGATTGGCTGAAAGCCGTGGTATATATGAGACCGTATACCACGGGTATGACAAAACATCTATTTTTATGTTCTAACTACATTTGTAACCAGTTTCTAATATCAATAAGGCACCTCTGGTGTTTGTGGTATATTTGCTTCAGAACAGCCCTTAGCCGTGGTATATTGGCCATATACCACACTGCCTCAGGCCTTATTGCTTAAATATACTGTATATACATAATATATATTGCATTACTTCCTCCAGTGGCTCTCACTGTCTCTCCTTCAAGTCTAACTCCTGGCCTTTCTCTATATTTCTGTCTCTCTACACAGACAAAAGCATCCCCAACAGTTCCAACGTGACAGTGGAAGTCACTTCGCCTGCGAACGGCGACATAGGACCGGTAGGCTTTGTCTACTAAATACCTCCAAAATCAGTGATGATGTTTAAGAGAGTAAAAGACACACACTGGATAAATGAGTTCTGTTTAAATCAAATACGTTTTATAGCCTTGGTATTCCTGACACTGTTTCTCTCTAACCCCCCACCCCCTCTCTGTTTGGTAGGCTGAGGAGGAGGAAGATGAGGACGCTCCTCTGAGTTTGGAGTGGCCGGAGACGAACCGCAAACGAATAACGTATCTCCTTATCCTCCCCATCGTCTTCCCTCTGTGGCTCTCTCTGCCGGATGTCAGGAGAGAGGTAAGTGGAGCTGCGATACTCCTCAGACTACATTAACATTTGCGTTGTAGCTATGATTGGATCGGTAGGTAGGTCGTTTGGTTGATTTGTGAAAATCTATGCCGCTGACGCTTCAAAAGGACATTGAAAATTTTCATGAAACCTTGTTTTTTTTGTGTTTTTTTAGACTTCCACGAAGTTCTTCCCCATAACCTTCATTGGTTCAATCTGTTGGATTGCTGCCTTCTCCTACCTCATGGTATGGTGGGCTCATCAGGTAAGCCCCTCCCTGGTACCTGTCACTCTCATTCTGAGCCAATCAAAACAGGGTTTGTTTTTATCGTTTTGACTCCTGATACAGGACAGGTTGCGTTCAGGAGGGCCCAAAGTAAAATGTTGTGGAACGTTACAGGTAGAAATGCCATGAATAGAGCCGGCATGATTCTTTACTCTAGAATTGAGATGACTGTTATAAGGCCAAAAAATGTGTACATCAAATGTGTACATCACCTCACCTATGGTCTTTTGATTATGGTGGAAGCATATCAGTCTGTGTGTGACCAAGACACATAATCCTAACAGCTAAGCAACTACTTACAGTAGTACCTACTAGCTCCCCCGTCAGATCAACGTTAACCTCGACTATAGAACAAGAGCCAACCAATCCAAACAAGACCCAGTCATTCGATTGAGTTTCAGCCGTGTCTATTGCCAGACGTCATAACGCCGAATCGGATTCTTCGTCTTTGTTTGAACAATGTAGTTAACCCATTTTCACTCTCAGGTTGGAGAGACCTTCTGGATTACAGAGGAGATCATGGGATTGACCATATTAGCAGCTGGTACCTCAATCCCTGATCTAATCACCAGTGTCATTGTAGCCCGGAAAGGCCTTGGTGACATGGCTGTGTCCAGCTCTGTGGGCTCCAACATATTTGACATCACCGTGGGGTAAGTCGGCCTAAAAGCACATTTAAAATGCTCCAACTCCTGTTTGCATGAATGAGTCATTATTTGATGTTTTTCTCTGGCAAGCATTTGCAATGTTACAGTAGTTTTGCACAGATCTATGCTCTTCTTAATGGCGAAAATGTTAACCTAGAAAGTCAGAGGATCAACTGCAACTATGTTTTCACTTTACCACCGTATAGTCCCCTCTAGACGGTAACGGTACATGTGATTTCTATGTTTCTCCGTCTACCCTTCCAGCCTGCCGTTCCCTTGGCTCATCTACGGCCTAATCAATGACTTCAAGGCGGTGCAGGTGAGCAGCAACGGCCTGTTCTGCGCCATCGTGCTCCTCTTCCTCATGTTGCTCTTCGTCATCATCTCCATCGCCTCCTGCAAGTGGAAGATGAGCAAGTTGCTGGGAGGCCTCATGTTTTTACTGTACATCTTCTTCCTGGTAACCAGCGTCATGCTGGAAGACAAGATCATTGTGTGTCCCATCTCCATCTGAAAGGCCCCTCTTCAACCCCGAACCCCCTGGAAACACAAACACACACATACAATCATATAATCCTCCGGTTGTCAATGGGGGCTTCCGTTGTGAGGAGCAGTAGAAAAAACGAGCCTGGCGTGATTGATTGATTTCAAATGTCCGAGCACAACCTGCAGATGATAATTTGCGAACTTATTGAGCAAGGCAGACGGACCTGACGATGAGCGATTGATTTCCCGATGCTACTGCCCAACGGGGTGGGTCTCTCTCCACGTCACATGACCACATCGAGAGCTTCGGTTGGTTTGAATCCGTCGTTGGCTGACAAACAGGCAATTGTAATCACGCCTATGATGGAGAGTAGGGGACCACGTCTGGTTACTCCAATCCAGAGGACTATGTGATATGATTAGAGAATATATTTGAATTAGTCAGGTATCAACTGTCCAACTGTCAGTCGGGCTCAAAAACCTTGATGACTGTATGAAGTGGAACTCTGGAAAAGGTCCAGCATTGTGCCGAACCTGCCAGAGAAGTGTGGGAAGGTTGCACGGATCAAGCGGAAGTGTTTTTCTTGATTTTTGTAAATTAGTTTTCAGATGTATTTATATTACAAATGATTCATTGCAAAAACCCAAAAGGTTTTTGTTCTCAAATCAAAATCTAAAACTTGTACAGTTCTGATTTTGGTTTATAACTGGTACATGGTTGTATGAACTTGCAAAGTTTGGAAAGGTAAAAGTGTATATGAAGAGAAAATGATATTAATATGAAGACGGTTGTTTTGTTTGGGACAATTTTGTTAAGTAAATATAATATAGTATTTCTAATGTTAATTTATCTTCTGTTTCGTAACCCCAACCCATATTTTCCAACTTGTTTGACACTTAATATTAAGGTGATTCCAGTTGAGCAAATCTACTGTACCTAAATGCTACAACATTTTTATGTTTGAAAAAGTAACTATACAATTCTTTCGGTAAAAGTACTTCCACTTATTCTATATGCAAATCAGTTGTGGAACATGACAAATGTGAATAGCTAAAATGGTCGCCAGGTGTGAGATTCAGCACACCGTATGATGTAGGCACACACTATATTAAATCCCTTTCGGTGTACAACAACCCCTTTCAATCAAATGTATTTATAAAGCCCTTTTTACATCAGCAGATGTCACAAAGTGCTATACAGAAACCCAGACTTAAACCCCAAACAGTGCAGATGTAGAAGCAGATGTAAAGTGTAAAAACATCTAAAGTGGGGGTTGTGAACTCTGTACAAATTATCATTTTTCCATGTTTGATACAGTTTGTATGCTTCAGAATCATATAGGCAACATCTAAATATATACATTTTTACATGTTATTTGTTTGCTTGTTTTCTCGGTATAATACAGCAAGCTGTAACATGTATATCTGAATAACATCCAGTTTTTTTTTCTTCACTTGTGATCAACTGAACAGAATAGGGGTTGAAGATTTTATATCGACCAAAGCAAAATAGCATGTGAATGATATTATCCGGATAATCAATAGTTATTCTCTGTAACAAAATCTATGTTTCTTCTCCACTATAAAGATTGATCATAAAAAAATGTCAAACTATTTAGTTGCTGCAGAATTGTTACTTTACCATTACATATCACTGGGATATACTATATGTGATTTTTTAAACAATAATAATTGAACCATCCCATACTGAATAGGCTAAATAAATAGCCTGCTATATTCACAACTAAAATAGTGGATTATCTTTGTTAAAAGATTTTCCATGTATTACTGTATCCCCCTTCACTTTTTGGTTAATCTCTCGAAGCCAATTTCCTCATTGTCCATTTTGTTTTCTCTCATGTATGCAATTTGTATGCATACAAACAGTCTGTGAGCTGTAATGTCAACTCACAATATGATCATTCCATCTTATAGTCAGACCAATATTGCTTCCACTACTTTAGGGATCAATGTGGATATCTACAGAACACTGTTAGATGGGCAGATAACATCTTAACTTTAGACAGCCACATTAAAGTGAAGCACTTTCATATCTAGAGTGTGCAATTTGTTGATATTCTTTTTCAATGGATCTTATGCGTGTGTAACATTTTAATGTATGGATGAGCAGGAAGGAAAAACTGTCAACATGCAGAACTATATGGATGGCGTGGAAGTCTATCACAATACAGAACAAACAATGAATGGCCAGGCTTTTATATTTCTGTTACAAACCATATATTTAAGTATGAATCATGTATATGAATCATAATCATGTATAATATTGTCAAAATCATATCAGTCATTCTGTATAAAATGTCATATGATAATAAATGAATCTTTGTTTGAAATGTAGGCGTCAATTGCTTTATTTCAGAATCAAATTACCCAAAACGTACAAGTCAAAACTACCCAGTAAATGTTGTCCTCTATAATATACAAAGATTCATTATAGGGTGCAATGGTGCATACATTATGGATTTGGTTACAAACACCGGCTCGTTCTATTACAAACTGACCAGGTGAAAGCTATGATCTCTTCTTGATGTCACTTGTTAAATCCACTTCAATCGGTGTAGATGAAAGGAAGGAGGCAGGTTAAAGGATTTTTAAGCCTTGAGACATGGATTGTGTGTGTGTGCCATTGAGGGTGAATAGACAAGTTAAAAGATTTAAGTGTCTTTGAATGGGGTACGGTAGTTGGTACCAGGCACCACGGTTTGAGTGTGTCAAGAACTGTAACGCTGCTGGGTTTCACACAAACGGTTTCCCTGTGTGTATCAGGAATGGTCCACCACCTAAAGGGAATCCAGCCAACTTGACACAAGTGTAGGAAGCATTGATGTCAACATGGGCCAGCATCCTGGTGGAACGCTTTTGACACCTTGCAGAGTCCACGTCCAGAGGAACTCAGGCGGTTCTGAGGACAAAAGGGGGAGGGCAACTCAAGATTAGGAAGGTGTTCCTAATGTTTAATCCACTCAGTGTAAGAACATAACCTAATAGCTCTTCCTAGTGGTTGAAAAGAACCACAGCAACCCGGGACAAATTCAGTTGGCAAACGTAGTCGAACGTTGCAGGTAGAAATGTCATGAATAGAATATGACACCTTATTACACACTGAACAAAAATATAAATGCAACATGGAACAATTTAAAAAATGTACTGAGTTGGAGTTCATAGAAGGAAACTAGTCAAACAAAAGCAATTCATTCCTGAAAAAAAGTAATAGGGGAGTGGATCAGAAAACCAGCCCCTATCTGAAGTAAACACCAGTTGCCTCATGCAGCGCGACACATCTCCATCCCATATAGCTGATCAGGCTGTTCATTGCGGTGTGTGGAATGTTGTCCCGCTCCTCTTCAATGGCCGTGTGAAGTTGCTGGATATTGGTGGGAACTGGAACACGCTGTCGTACACGTCAATCCAGAGCATCCCAAACATGCTCAATGGGTGACATGTCTGGTGAGTATGCAGGCCATGGAAGAACTGGGACATTTTCAGCTTCCAGGAATTGTGTTCAGATCCTTGCGACATCCGTGACACATTGCGCACAGGTGGACTTTATTTAACTAATTATGTGACTTCTGAAGGTAATTGGTTGCACCAGATCTTATTTAGGGGCTTCATAGCAAAGGGGGTGAATACATATGCACACACCACTTTTCCATTTAATTATTTATTTTTTTAAACAAGTTATTTTTCAAATTTCACTCACCAATTTGGACTATTTTGTGTATATCCATTACATGAAATCCAAATGAAAATCCATTTAAATGACAGATTGTAACTCAACAAAATAGGAAAAACGCCAAGCGGGTGAATACTTCGGCAAGGTACTGTATGCGGAGTACATGTTGGCTGGTTTTCCTTCACCTTGTGGTCCAACTCAATTGGGTTGAGGTCGGGTGAATGTGGAGGCCAGATCATCTGATGCAGCACTCCATCACTCTCCTTGGTCAAATAGCCCTTACACAGTCTGGAGGTGTGGTGGGTCATTGTCCTGTTGAAAAACAAATGATAGTCCCACTACGCGCAAATCAGATGGGATGGCGTATCGCTGCAGAATGCTATGTTAACTATGCTGGTTAAGTGTATCTTGAATTCTAGATAAATCACTGAGTGTCAGCAGCAAAGCACCCCCACACTTCCTCCATGCTTCACCCTGGGAACCACATGTAGAGCTCATCCGTTCACCTACTCACGGGTCTTCCTTTCCTGTGGCAGTCCTCATGAGAGCCAGTTTCATCATAGTGCTTGATGGGTTTTGTGACTGTACCTGAACTTGAAGTTCCTCTAATTTTCCACACTGACTGACTTTGTCTTAAAGTAATGATGGACTGTCGTTTGTCTTTGCTTATTTGGGCTGTTCTTGCCATAATATGGACTTGGTCTTTTACCAAATAGGGCCATCTTCTGTATACCACCCCTACCTTGTCACAACACAACTGATAGGCTCAAACGCATTAAGGAAAGAAATTCCACAAATGTACTTTTAACAAGGCACACCTGCTAATTTCATTCCAGGTGTCTTACCTCATGAAGCTGGTTGAGAATGCCAAGAGTGTGCAGAGCTGTCATTAAGGCAAAGGGTGGCTACTTTGAAGAATCTCAAATATATTTTGATTTAAGACTTTTGGTTACTACATGATTCCATATGTCATCACTATTATTCTACAATGTAGAAAACAGTAAAAATACAGAACAAACCTGGAATGAGTAGGTGTCTCCAAACTTTTGACTGTACATACGGTATTTTTTCCCCTTTGACACTCATTTGTACCAGAATTGTATCACAAAATAATATAATTTCAATCAAGGAGTGTGATTTTGTATGAAAAAGATAAACAATCAATAATGTTTGTCCTTTTGTATTTGACATTTTTGTAGTGCAACTTAACATTACTGTCCATTTCATTTATAAGTGAACAGTTAAACATTCAATTAGAATGCAATCATTTCAGTCACTACTGAACCTACAGTTTGTATTTTCTCTTCTTAACTTGGCACTTGTAGTCAAGCCTGATTCATTGAATGTTTGCTTCCATCTAGTAAAAAAACATGAAACCAGAAGTATAAAGCACGTCCCCTTCAGTGAAACTTCTGAGCCTCGAAATATCTAGATTATCGATGTTCACACAACCATCTTTTCACTTTTCTCAGCCTGTAAAAGTGCATTGTGTTGTTTGGCATTGTGGTTACAGTATTACCATGGTTACAGTAGGCTATTACAAGGGTGATTACTCCACTCGGCACTTGATCTTTTTGCCGTAGCCGTCGACCACATCCGGGGTGATGCTCTCATCCTCCTCCACGTCCTCTGTGACAGACTTGCCCACCAGCTGGAAGATGTCCTCGGGGGGAATGCCCTTCGGCTCGCCCACCTTCACCCCCAGCATGTCCATACTCAGCACAGTGCCTTTGGGGATCGCCACCTTGGCCACCACTGATTTCCCCAGCTGGAAGAGAACACAATCAATGGATTAAAAGAAGTTCTGACATCCTTTCCTGTTTGAAGCAACGAACCAAAGATCATATAGCCCATAGGGTACAGAGTTTTTCCAGGTCAGATGACAAGGTTAGAAAAAAAAAAACTCCTGGCCCTAACCCACACACACCCACCCCTGAATTGGAATAAATGCTTAAATAATGGTTGTAAAAAAATGACCCAATTGTCTTACATCAGATAGCCTGACTGCCATTAACCATTGCAGATGGCCATGTGGTGGCGTAACAATAATCAGTCATCTGTAGGAATACAATGTAAAGTGCACATCCAGGAAGTACCTTATCGTGGCATGGCTTCTCACAGGGCAGCATCTGCTTGATGCCCGTCCCCAGAGACCTCTCCACCAATCGAATAGCTTTCACCAGCTCTGTCAGCTCAGAGGGCTCCAGAGAAGCTTCGTGGTCACTTCCCTTCCAGCTCTTGTCCAGGGTCACATGACGCTCAATGACCTTTGCCCCCAGCGCCACTGCTGCCACAGAGATGTGGACCCCAGACTCGTGACCGGAATATCCAATGGGAATATCAGGGAATTCCTTCTGGTATTCCTATGAACGAGATCATGGGTCATTTTCCTGCCTCGAAACATGTATTCTCTCTGGATTTAGCCTTAACCACAGACTAGCAATGTGACTGTTGCACTAGTGGTCCACTGGGGCAGGAGGTAGCCAAGTGGTTAGAACGTTGGGCCAGTAACCAAAAGGTTGCTAGATCGAATCTCAGAGCTGACAAGGTAAAAATCTGTCATTCTGCACCTGAACAAGGAAGTTTACCCACTGTTCCTAGGCCGTCATTGTAAATAAGAATTTGCTCTTAACTGATTTGCCGAGTTAAATAAAAAAAATGTAAATAACAGAAATAAGATGCACCATGTGTTTAGGGATGATCTTGCCTAAAACAATTCCTTCATTCAAACCAATGAAAAACTCTTACTGCGATGACATGCAGGTTGACATCTTCAGCCTCCAATGGGTAGGCACTGGTGCACTGCAGGATGCAGAAGTTCTGATTGTGTTTCTTGACCGTCTGGTAGACCCGTCTCATTGTCTCCATTGACTGCATGCCACTGGACACCACCATGGGGCGACCTAGCATTAAACCAAAGAGACTTGAAAATTCCACACAACAAAAAATCTACGCTTCACTTTATTCTTGATATTGCAATTTTATTTTTACTACACTTTCATGAGTATAACGTAGACCAAATAATCAAACTACTTCAGAAGCTAAAATGCTCATTTTTACATTAAGCAGCCTAAGACACCCCAATATCTATCATACTGTAAACTTTAAAATCACTGACCTTTTTTTGCAGTCTTTTCCAGATAGGGAAAGTTATTGGTGTCCCCTGAACCGACTTTGAAGAAGGGCACATCAAGCTCATGTAGGAACTCCACAGCCATCTAACAAGAGATGTATAACAAATCATTAATAACAGTTTTTATATGCATTTTACAGGCCTATTCAATGTAGTACCACAGTAGGAGTCATAATACCCCAAGAAACCTAACAGTCAAACATGGGAAATGGTTCAAATTGTTTCCCCCCCATTCATTTTGCCAATAGGGTATTTTAGAAACTCTTAAAATAAAGGCTGTGTTTCATGTAGGATCACCCTGGCGTGACATTTTGATAACCGTGTAAATCTCTCTAGGACAAGGTGACTTATCAAATTTATTTGCCTGTATTTGCCCCCCCCCCCCCAAAAAAAAATAAAAAAATAATAATAGCTACTTAGCTTCTAATGTGGCTGTCATAAAGAACTACAAATGCCATGATGATCTCCATGACACTGCTGAATCGAGGCAAAGGTAAGAATCTCTGGATTAACTATATACAAATCATCACCCTGTCCGAGAGAGATTTAGATGGTTATCAAAACGTCACGCCAAGGTAAGGATTCAGTAAACACAGCCCTTATTTTAGGCATTTCTAAAATTCCCTACAGGAAAAATGAATTGTGAAACAATTGGGAACCATTTCCCTATTTGACCGCTAGGTTTTATGGGTATTATGACACCTCCACAGTGGGGCTCTATGGGCCTATTCCACATCACCATCATTCTTACCTCGTCCATTCCTGAAGCAGTAAAGAAAATTCCAACCTCCTTTGCATAGTTCTGCAGCTCTAGGTATTGTACATGACTGAACTCAAGATGGCGCTTGTGCTCTCCGTATGTCTTTCCCCAGGATTGTTTGGAGGTGTACGGACGCTCCAGGGCACGCTTGTTGAACTTGTACTCAAGCTCACTCTTCTGAAACTTGGCGCAGTCTGCCCCGCAGTCCTGTGAATTGATTGTCAATATGAGTAGGGTCACATAGTTGTAAATTGTGTTGCCAAGGAGGATGAGGAGGAAACCTTGTTTCAAATCTTCTATCATTTATTGAGACAGGTGGGTTCACACCCCAAAGTGCCACATGTCATGATGACACTCACCTGTCTCGAACAATGAGAGAAGATTTGAAATAGACAAGATGGTGACAGACATTGTCGGATTACCTCAGAGCAAAAACATTAATGAGATAGTGTCGCCAAGTTAAGGTTGGTCGAAATTTCACTGTGCTACACCAAACAGTACCTAACCTGTAACTCACAGTAAGGCCAGAAAGGCATTTCACTGTACTTGTGCATGTGACTTTAAAAAGCTTAAACTTGACTTAACTTGGATACCAAACATCTTTGGTTAAATCACATTATCATGTGCAACAATCTATAGCTAACACACCCACTGTCTTTCATAAAACACAGTCATGGGGGTGGGTATCGGTTGTACCATATCTCTGGCAGGAATTCCATTTCCACCAATATCAGTCCTTAATAAATTTACCAATAGATGCCCATGGTCTCAATGGCACAAGTTCACAATTTGAAATACAGCCCCAGCAAGCAACAGAGCAGGCTATTGTTATTTTACAGTCATATGGGCACTGGAATCGATCATTTCCTCATTGGCACAGTAGTAGGGCAGCAGTCCAACAAGAAGCAGTGTCATCCAAGAGACTGGACTGTCAGTTTTTAATACTGCCAAAATAGTCAAATGCATTTATACTAAAGAAGCCGCTAGTTAACTAGCAAGTAAGTCAGTACCATGGTCCCCAATACAGCAGCTGAGCTAACTAATTCATTTTGCTACTAACATTACCTTGGCCATCTTGATCATTTTCTTGGCAATTTCAATATCTCCCTGGTGGTTCTGTCCAATTTCTGCAATAATAAAACAGGGGTTAGAACCCCCAATCATCCTGCCAGGACAAAGCTCAAATTTCAGAGGCATTTTAGAAATGTGATAAATGCGGTTTCCTAAAAAGTTTGTAGCGATAATATGGCTAGGTTCGCTTGCTCTGAACCAGTAGTATAGAAACAGTCAGGTGTGGGTACTCGTGAAAGAAGTCGAGTTAATTTACACGTTGCACATCCGGGAATCCACGTGGTTTCCTCTCCACTCATGTTTGAAAATAAAGGTTCTCCCTTCACTCACAGGTCATTTCAGGATTCCCAAGAGTCAAAATGTGAGACATTGTAATGAATACTTTCAAAAATATATATTGTTATTATTATTATTACAGAAGATGTATAAACGTCAATAATTATTTGTATACAGTTGTATTTGACTTTTTTTTTAAACACAAAATTCTATTTCACATCCTATGATATAGAAAAGTAAACATCCACCACATGTATATAAATACATGTACCTTATATAGACAGTCAAGTCTACTATATTCTAATCTAATCTGTTTGTTTCTACCTATAAAAAAAAGTATGAATAAAAAACTGGCTTCTGACTATACATCACCCAGTGCCATGTTCAGTATCCAAACGTTGCATATAGAAATTCAATGAATAGAGCCGACGTGATTCCTAACATGCAAACCTCAATCACCAAGGTTATTATAGTTTTGTAATTTAATATAAAACACATGTTTTTTATTCGATTTTAGATTTCTATTTGAAATTAAGTTGAGTTTTAGGTCGTTTTCAGACTTGATATACTAGTTTTTATTCGGTTTCGTGTTTGTATTATTTCGTTTCAGCTTTAGTTTCAGGGACAGAAAGTAGCCTATGGGTGTAATTCTAGGAGCCATTTACGTTTACTAGGACTTTAGTTTGTGTTTTTTCGGGATGCCACTTCGTTCCAATGGGGGCAGTAATACTAACGTGATGGGTCAGGTCATATGTTCGGCTAGCTCAATCTTGACGTGACTTGGATTTAAAAGAATAATAGCCTAGACTGGTCCAATAATAATGGTGGAAGGAAACTCTTGCCCAAGTTTACACCAAAGCTGTAAAAAAAAAACTTTAATAGTAGATGTAAGAAGAATCAAGTTGCCTACCTTTACCTTTATCTGAGTGAAAGACAGGGGAAAAAAAACAAAATGAACACATTTGTTATGTTTATGTAATATTGTAGAATTTTGAAACTGAAAAACAAATTTTTGGATGACAGCCAGGTGTATTTTGTTACACCAAAATGAACATCTGTTTTAGAGGAATGGGGATCAACAGTCTGCCACAAAAAAAAAAAAAAAACAATTGTCCACAATGAACGCTTGTGATGCAGTGTAAATATTATGTAACTAATAACATTTTCAGCTATTTCAGAGTTATTAAGGTTAAATATGTCATTCACTAACACCTTCAAATAGGGTTAATTCAAAAATGGCTGCAACAACAGCAAAAAACGTCCACATTTAACATGTTATGTTTATGTAATATTGTAGAATTTTGCATCTGAAAAATATATTATTGGGTGACAGCCAGGAGTATATTGATTGTTACACAGAAATGACCATCAGTTTTTTCGTGGGAATGATGCAACTAAAGTATACATTAACAAATACATTTATATCACTTCCAAAATAAAAAAAATTAATTGAGGAGGATTACCAAGATGGCTGCACAGTGGCTTCAATACAGCGCCACCTGTCAGTCATCCAGGGTTTATGCGCATCATTGTTCGAAAACTCCATTAGTTAAAAAGGGCTTAAACAATAGTTTCAGTATAGCTTTAGTTTTTAAAATGTTTTTCTTAATTATTTTATTTCAGTTTACTAAATAGATTTTCATTTTTTATTTTATTTAAACTTTTTGTTTACAATATTCAACCTTGCCGGCCACATTGCATGTGCGAGCGATGCAAAATTTCTGTACACTTACATGTTATTCAATCATTTCCCCCACATCTCTCACACGTGCCTCTGTGTAGCCAAGAGCTAAAATAGAACTTGGTTCTATTTGAGATGCACATGTGTTGACTGTCGCCTCCTTATTGGATATAAGGAAAAAGATACGGATGTATCTTGTGTAACGGATGTGAAACAGCTAGCTTAGTTAGCGGTGGTACGCGCTAAATAGCGTTTCAATCGGTGACGTCGCTTGCTCTGAGACCTTGAAGTAGTAGTTCCCCTTGCTCTGCAAGGGAAGCGGCTTTTGTGGAGCGATGGGTAACGATGCTTCGTGGGTGACTGTTGTTGATGTGTGCAGAGGGTCCCTGGTTTGCGCCCGGGTATGGGTGAGGGGACGGTCTAAAGTTATACTGTTACATTGGTGCCGTGACCCGGATCACTGGTTGCTGCGGAAAAGGAGGAGGTCAAAAGGGGGGTGAGTGTAACAGATGTGAAACAGCTAGCTTAGTTAGCGGTGGTACGCGCTAAATAGCGTTTCAATCGGTGATGTCACTTGCTCTGAGACCTTGAAGTAGTAGTTCCCCTTGCTCTGCAAGGGCCGCGGCTTTTGTGGAGCGATGGGTAACGATGCTTCGTGGGTGACTGTTGTTGATGTGTGCAGACGGTCCCTGGTTCGCGCCCGGGTATGGGCGAGGGGACGGTCTAAAGTTATACTGTTACATCATGATCGCATCTGATGTGGATGAACAAAATAAGCATGCGGATGCAGGCGTGTGGCCGGTAGAGTCCGCATATTACAACTTCCCCAAACCAGCCCCTCAAGGGCATACACCATACACATGTTGATTTTGACTATCCCCATCAGACTTTAGTTCATGACACGCAGGATACATGAGCAAAACCAACTACCGTATATTAATTTGGGGACAGGTCAAAACACACAACACATTCATGGATATTTAGCTAGCTAGCTATTGCTTGCTAATTTGTCCTGGGACATAAACGTTGGGTTGATAGTTTAGTTTAAATGTAGGGTCCCTTTTTTTGCTGGATCTTTGCAGAATCTTTTATCATACAAAGTCATGTTCTCTACTCTGACAATTAATCGACAGATTAAAGGGGAAACCTAGTTAGTTTTTAGATAGGGTTCTTTGATTAATCTCTTCTCGTTCAACTGTCAATCACCCACGTGGGTTCGTATGCTCGTGAAAACCAATGAGTAAAATGGAGAGGGGGGACTTGCAGGCATTAAGGTTCTGAAATAGAACCAAGTTCTATTTTAGCGCCTGGCTATGCAGACGCCCGTTAACGCGCATGAGCAGTTAAATAATTGAATAATGGGTACATTTATTTTGCAACGCTCTCGCACAAAACGTGGCGGCCTGGTGATACAGATAGTAGTTGGGATTGATGGTCTGTTTACATAGCAGGTAATGATAATTAACGTGGCAGGTTAGGTGAATTAACGTGGCAGGTTAGGGGAACCAACACAGTAGGTTAGGGGAAATAACAGGTCAGGAGACTGAGGTTAAAGTGAGGAAATGGATTAGGGTTAGGCGTTGCTACAACACTAAAGTTGTCAACAACTGTTGTCCCTGACGCGACCACTAGATGAAGATGTAGGTCTACTCAATCTAGCCATAATGGTAGAAATGTAAACAGACGATCAGTCCTGACATACCATCAATATCATAACACCGGTCTAGTCAGCATGTTAGCATGTTTGTTTTACATAGCATCTTTCTATCTGAACGTTCCACAACGTTGTGTCCTGCTGAACGAACGCACACCTGGTTGACTCAGCCCTTGTTGTTGTAGCCATCCACCATACGTTGCGTGATGCAGGAGAGATGCCCCCTGGCTCGCCCACCTTCACCCCCAGCATATCCATACTCAGCACCGTGCCTTTGGGTATCACCACCTTAGACACCACTGACTTCCTGAGCTGGAAGAGAAAATAATATGGAGATTTCCTCCTACAGTATGTGCTGTTGTAGGCTATACAGTACAAAGAGAATACTTGATGTAAGGGAGGTTTATGACAAACATAATGGGCCAACCTTATAAAAGAAAATTAATAAAACATCATTATAATTTTTTGAGAAAGTTATTATTACAAATGTCAATGGGAAAAATACTTATTTACATTAGTATTCCGGTGCCCCCGCACATTGACTCTGTACCAGCACCCTCCTGTATATATTGTTATTTTTTACTGCTCCTCTTTAATTAATTGTTACTTTTATCTCTTATTCTTATCCGTATTTTTTAAACTGCACTGTCGGTTAGGGGCTAGTAAGTAAGCATTTTGTTGTATTCGGAGCATGTGACTAATGAAATTGTATTTTATTTCATTCAGACCCTTTGCTATGAGATTCGAAATTGAGCTCAGGTGCATTCTGTTTTCATTGATCATCCTTGAGATGCTTCTACAACTCAATTGGAGTCCACCTGTGGTAAACTAAATTGATTCAACATGATTTGGAAAGACACAGACCTGTCGATATAAGCTCCCACAGTTGACAGTGCAAGTCAGAGCAAAAACCAAGACATGAGGTCAAAGGAATTGTCCTTGGCTCCAAGACAGGATTATGTCGAGGCACAGATCTGGGGAAGGGTACCAAAACATTTCTGCATCATTGACGGTCCCAAAGAATACAGTGGCCTCCATCATTATTAAATGGAAGAAGTTTGGAACCTCCAATACTTTTCCTAGAGCTGGCCAAACTGAGCAATCGGGGGAGAAGGGCCTTGGTTAGGGATGTGACCAAAAACCCGATGGTCACTCTGAAAGACCTCCAGAGTTCCTCTGTGGAGATGGGAGGACCATCTCTGCAGCACTCCAAAAATTTGGCCTTTATGGTAGAGTGAACAGACGGAAGCCACTCCTCAGTAAAAGGCACATGACAGCCCGCTTGGAGTTTGGCAAAAGGCACCTAAAGGACTCTCAGACAATGAGAAACATGATTCTCTGGTCTGATGAAACCAAGATTGAACTCTTTGGCTTGAATGCCAAGCGTTACTTCTGGAGGAAATCAAGCACTGCTCATCACCTGGCCAATACCACACCTACTGTGAAGCATGGTGGTGGCAGCATCATGCTGTGGGGATGTTTTTCAGTGGCAGGGACTGAGAGACTAGTCAAGGGAAAGATGAACAGAGCAAAATACAGAGAGATTCTTGATGAAAACCTGCTCCAGAGCACTCAGGACCTCCGACAGGGGCGAAGTTCACCTTCCCACAGGACAACAACCCTAAGCACACAGCCAAGACAATGCAGGAGTGGCTTCGAGCAAGTCTCTGAATGTCCTTGAGTGGCCCAGCCAGAGCCCGGACTCGAACCTGATCGTCCGGACTTGAATATTGAAGGAGTTCCCACATGCTTTTCCTTCACTCCGCAGTCCAACTCATCCCAAACCATCTCAATTGGGTTGAGGTCGGGTGATTGTGGCCAGGTCATCTGACGCAGCACTCCATCACTCTCCCTCTTGGTCAAATAGCCCTTACACAGCCTGAAGGTGTGTTGGGTCATTGTCCTGTTGAAAAACAAATGATAGTCCCACTAAGCGCAAACCAGATGGGATGGCGTATCGCTGCAGAATGCTGTGGTAGCCATGCTGGTTAGGTGTGCATTGAATTCTAAATAAATCAGATGGTGTCACCAGCAAAGCACCATCACACCTCCTCCTCCATGCTTCAAGGTGGGAACCACACATGCGGAGATCATCTGTTGACCAAATTTGGACTCAAAGGATTATTGGTGTCCTTTAGTAGTGTTTTTGCAGCAGCAGCAATTCGACCATAAAGGCCTGATTCACAGTCTCCTCTGAACAGTTCATGTTGAGATGTGTCTGTTACGTGAACTTTGTGAAGCATTTATTTGGGCTACACAAACTCTAATGAACTTATCCTCTGCATTAGAGGTAACTCTGGGTCTTCCTTTCCTGTGGCAGTCCTCATGAGAGCCAGTTTCATCATAGCGCTTGATGGTTTTTGCGACTGCAAAATAAAGACATGAAATACATTTTCATTTACTTCATGTCTTAAAGTAATGGACTGTCGTTTTCTTAGCTTATTTAAGCTGTTCTTGCCATAATATGAACTTGGTATTTTACCAAATAGGGCTATCTTCTGTATACCAACCCTACCTTGTCACAACACAGCTGATTGGCTCAAATGCATTAAGGCACACCTGTTAATTGAAATGCATTCCAGGTGACTACCTCATGAAGCTGGTTGAGAGTATGCCAAGAGTGTGCAGAGCTGTCATCAAGGCAAAGCGTGGCTACTTTGAAGAATCACAAATATACAGTTGAAGTCGGAAGTTTACATACACCTTAGCCAAATACATTTAAACAGTTTTCACAATTCCTGAAATGTAATCCTAATAAAAATCCCTGTCTTAGGTCAGATAGGATCACCACTTTATTTTAAGAATGTGAAATGTCAGAATAATAGTAGAGAGAATTATTAATTTCAGCTGTTATTTATTTCATCACATTCCCAGTGGATCAGAAGTTTGCATACACTCAATTAGTATTTGGTGGCATTGCCTTTAAATTGTTTAACTTGGGTCAAACATTTCGGGTAGCCTTCCACAAGCTTCCCACATTAAGTTGGGTGAATTTTGGCCCATTCCTCCTGACAGAGATGTTGTAACTGAGTCAGGTTTGTTGGCCTCCTTGCTAGCAGATGCTTTTTCAGTTCTGCCCACTCATTTTCTATGGGATTCAGGTCAGGGCTTTGTGATGGCCACTGTAAACAATTGCTGGGAAAATTACTTGCGTCATGCACAAAGTAGATGTCCTAACCGACTTTCCAAAACTATAGTTTGTTAACAAGAAATTTGTGATATCTTCAACCACCAACTTACCATCCTGAGACAAGGCAGAGTATAGCCCACAAAGATCTCCCCCACGGCACAACCCAAGGGGTGGCGCCAACACGTTACCGTTACACATTTTGACTGCACAGAGTATATTATAATTGGTAACATTTGACCTTTACCACGATAACGTGTGGCAAAGATGTAGTACATACATAACAGTGTTAAATTGAATCCCTGACCTTTTTTGCAGTCAGTTCCAGATAGGAGAAACTGTTGGCATCGCATGAGGCAACTTTGAAGAAGGGCTCATCAAGCTCATCCAGGAAGTCCACAGCCACCTAACAGACATTGCAAAGCAGTTGGGGTAGTCATGCATGTTTTGCTTGAAATCTGGAATATCTACACAGTCACCGCGGACTAATTCAATAGACATTAATCATGGAATAACCTCTTGCCTCGTCCATTCCAGAAGCGGTGAAGAAGATTCCAACCCCCATATTTCTGGAGCTCTCTATACTGTTCATGACTGAACTCCAGATGACGCTTGTGGTCACCGTATGTCTTTCGTATGTCTTTCCCCAGGAATGTTTGGAGGTGTACGGACGCTCCAGGGCACGCTTGTTGAACTTGTACTCAAGCTCACTCTTCTGAAACTTGGCGCAGTCTGTCCCACAGTCCTGTAAATTGATGCCAACATAAGTAATAGCGTCAAACACACACACACACACACACACACACACACCCTACTTCCATTTATGCAAATTCATGCACAGTACAGTATCAGGATCATAGTCCTGCCATTTCTACCTTTTGATTTGAGGTTATTAAAGGAAGATTTACATGGGAGGGAGGGATGCAGGATGACTAAGTTGCCCCACACTCATACATGTATATGTGTGCCTTTCTATCCGATGTCGCCCAGCCTGTTATATTAAACTGAAGCTTAAGCCACACTTAAGGGCAGTTTCTCTGACACAGATCAAGCATAGTCCTGGACAACCAAAAAATACTAAATTCTGCATTTAGCATGCTTTTTGTCCAGAACTAGGGTTAATCTGCGTCCAGGAAACTAGTCGTCAAAGTCTTACAATGTCTCTTCATTTAGCTTCCATTACCTTGGCCATCTTGGTCATTTTCTTGGCGATTTCAATATCTCCCTGGTGGTTCTGTCCAATTTCTGCAATAATAAAACAGGGGTTAGAACCCCCAAACATCCTGCCAGGACAAAGCTCGAATTCTCAAAGAAACAGTGATAAATTAAGTTGGTAAATGATTAAGAGCCTATGGAAAATTAATCACGCTCCTTTTAAGGATGAGATTTTCAGAGGCAGTCTCGCACAGTGGATCGAGGAAGAAATTGCTTATCGTCTGCCCTTTTATACAAATCCCTAAAGTCAGCCTATCCAATGATAAGCCAGTGTCCTCACCAGTCAAGCAAAAAGTGACTGATAGGGCCTGTTTTTTGTAGTCTGTGTGATAGTCTATTTCTGTTCACCTTATGGAATCTTCCTTAGTCAATCTGTTTTGGCAAGAGCACAAACAAATCTGGGACAGGCACCTTTTTTGTGGACGACCCAAATATTAGCAAATATATTCAATAAGGAAATTGTACAGTGAGACTGTAACGCCCTGACCTGAGAGAGCTTTTTATGTCTCTATTTTGGTTTGGTCAGGGTGTGATTTGGGTGGGCATTCTATGTTCTTTTTTCTATGTTTTGTATTTCTTTGTTTTGGCCGGGTATGGTTCTCAATCAGGGACAGCTGTCTATCGTTGTCTCTGATTGGGAACCATACTTAGGTAGCCTTTTCCAACCTGTGTTTTGTGGGTAGTTGTTTTCTGTTTAGTGTTCTGCACCTGACAGGACGGTTTCGTTTCGCACGTTGTTATTTTTGTTCTAGTGTTCAGTTTCAATAAAAATCATGAATACTTACCACGCTGAGCTTTGGTCCGATCCTTCATCAGACGACGTCCGTTAGACCAAGTTCTCTCTCATGTACAGTTTAGACATGTACAATTAGTGAAGGAGATGGTCTTATAAGTAGGATGTTGTTTTTTACTGGGAAAAAAGACCCAGATTGAACGCAGTTTATTAAAAATATGATTTATTTTGAGAAAGTGTCAAATTCTGTTTTATATCTTTACCTTTTTATAGCATTATATCATCTTAGTATGACTGTTTTTATATATCTTTAGGGATTGAAAGTAGTGTTAGGTTCAAGCTCTTTGTGTGTGAGGTGTCATTATTTAGTGGACTGTCGGAATGCGTACTCTCAATAACTCAAGGCCTCTCCTGACTGATAAGAAATCCTGTGACATGCACAAAGAAATCCTGGGTGATGGAAAAGTACTGAAGTTCATCTGTGTGGAACGGAGAGGGTGATAGCTGTGGGTGTAAGTGGACATGGCACTGTATTGAATGCATGTATTCAGCTGGACATCTCTGTTGAGTACACGTTTGAAACGTCACTGAGTTTGGGCTCTTTTGTATGATAAATATGTCTATGGTATATTGAGATATTGGTCTTCTTTGGAGTTGTTGGTAAGATATCACACTTAAGGAACAGAGTTTTCCATAGAGAGTGAGGTTTTCAAAAGTTTAACCAAATCTTAGATATGGCCATTTGGGGAACATCCTGTGTGTGTGTGTGTGTGTGTGAGAGAGAGAGAGAGAGAGAGAGAGAGAGAGTGACAGTTGGATGCATCCTGTCAGTAACTGGTGGATAGAGCAACCGTTACTAAATCTGAGGGATAGAGATAGTATTTAGGACTTGACAGCGTATGGTTGTGGGGTTGTAATTGTATCTCACACAGATTCCCACCGGACGAGAATATATTGTGCATATACAAAATATTCCTAAATAAATGAATGAATCAAGATATTCAGACTAGAAAATGAACACAATTAGTGAGTGATGATTGGTGCTGAAAGGATACATTAAAAAATAACCCACAACTTGGAATGAAAGTCGTTTTTATAAGGAGTCACTGCTTACTGGGAATAAACTTGGGTTCCAATTTAGGAATATAATGGGAATGAGAGACATTGCCAGTTCATTGAACCTATACAGTCAGCCGTAAATAAAGGGAGGCAAGGACTGAGAGCTTTCCGGTGATATGGCTCTTCCTGCCTCCCAATCCACCGACTGGTGGGCACAAACAGTGAAGCAAGCAGAAGAGAAGTTTAAAAATGGGTATAGAGGTAGTCACACTAAGTTTCCAGAGACAGGAAAGGACGTCTCAGAGGATGTGTTGAAAGAAGTGAACATGTTATCACTGAGCTATAACAAGAACTACAGACAGCCTCCAAGATGGCTGAACACCGATTTGTGGGGGCTGACATCTTGCTAGGTCGGGTTTCAGGAACTCATTAGTACATGCCCACTAGCACTGGAGCCCAGCCAAGACGTGCATTCCAGGAAAAGCCAGAGCAGGCTGTAGATATTGATAAGTGGTGGAGGGGAAATCTGCAAGCATGAAGAACCACCACACAACCCTGACACAACCACTGAAAACATGAAGAAAATGTGTACGTAAGTAAGTTATTCAGTACTAAGAGGACAGTGGTCTAGCTTGCTCTATATGTTTTTGTTTCTTTTGTTTTTTAACCTTTATTTAACTAGGCAAGTCAGTTAAGAACAAATTCTTATTTACAACTAGGACCTACCCCAGCCAAAGCCGGCTCGTTCGGCTCAGCTCATCAAAAAGAGCTGGCTCTTTTGGCTCCCAAACGGCTCTTTAAAAAAATATATATATGTTTTGTATTTTTTCAAGTCAAACAGTTTACGATAGTTTGACTACGATTGGTGTTAAAATAATTCTAAACAAATTATTAAATGAAATCATATTCTGCCTGCATTGGTTTGTTATGAAAAAGAATGCTATTAAACATTTGCATTTAAAGTCTAACTAAAATAACACATCCTAGATCTGAATGAATGAAATATTCTTATTAAATACTTTTTTCTTTACATAGTTGAATGTGCTGACATCAAAATCACACAAAAACGTGGATGGAGCGAGACATGATGTCCCAGATGTGCTCAATTGGATTCAGGTCTGGGGAATGGGTGGGACAGTCCATAGCATCAATGCCTTCCTCTTGCAGGAACTGCTGACACACTCCAGCCACATGAGGTCTAGCATTGTCTTGCATTAGGAGGAACCCAGGGCCAACCGCACCAGCATATGGTCTCACAAGGGGTCTGAGAATCTCATCTCGGTACCTAATGGCAGTCAGGCTACCTCTGGCGAGCACATGGAGGGCTGTGCGGCCCCCCAAAGAAATGCCACCCCACACCATGACTGACCCACCGCCAAACCGGTCATGCTGGAGGATGTTGCAGGCAGCGGAACGTTCTCCACGGCATCTCCAGACTCTGTCACGTCTGTCACATGTGCTCAGTGTGAACCTGCTTTCATCTGTGAAGAGCACAGGGCGCCAGTGGTGAATTTGCCAATCTTGGTGTTCTCTGGCAAATGCCAAACGTCCTGCTCGGTGTTGGGCTGTAAGCACAACCCCCACCTGTGGATGTCGGGCCCTCATACCACCCTCGTGGAGTCTGTTTCTGACCGTTTGAGCAGACACATGCACATTTGTGGCCTGCTGGAGGTCATTTTGCAGGGCTCTGGCACTGCTCCTCCTGCTCCTCATTGCACAAAGGTGGAGGTAGCGGTCCTGCTGCTGGGTTGTTGCCCTCCTACGGCCTCCTCCACATCTCCTGATGTACTGGCCTGTCTCCTGGTAGCGCCTCCATGCTCTGGACACTACGCTGACAGACACAGCAAACCTTCTTGCCACAGCTCGCATTGATGTTTCATCCTGGATGAGCTGCACTACCTGAGCCACTTATGTGGGTTGTAGACACCGTCTCATGCTACCACTAGAGTGAAAGCACCGCCAGCATTCAAAAGTGACCAAAACATCAGCCAGGAAGCATAGGAACTGAGAAGTGGTCTGTGGTCACCACCTGCAGAACCACTCCTTTATTGGGGGGGTCTTGCTAATTGCCTATAATTTCCACCTGTTGTCTATTCCATTTGCACAACAGCATGTGAAATTTATTGTCAATTAGTGTTGCTTCCTAAGTGGCCAGTTTGATTTCACAGAAGTGTGATTGACTTGGAGTTACATTGTGTTGTTTAAGTGTTCCCTTTATTTTTTTGAGCAGTGTATATAAACAAAGTTCATATAAAACTAACCATTCAAAATGAATATAACCTGAACAGCATAATATAATATTTTACCATATCAAATGAAAAATAAATAATAATGTGCAAAACTGCAGCATCCCAATTAAAACATTAAACTGGTCCCTCTTTTCTGTCACAACTCTGTCACATGTCCTGTGGTTACATTTGCTTCTCTCTGGTGGCTGGCTTTGATTCGCTTCAGGCTCTAACTACCAGCCTATCGAATCCCCGAGCTGACAAGGTAAAAACCTGCCCCTGAGCAAGGCAGGTTACTCACTGTTCCCCGGGCGCGGAAGACATGGATGTCAATTAAGGCAGCCCCACTTCTCGGTAGCTGCCCCTGAGCCTGGTCCCAGATCTGCCAACTCTATTCCTGTCTTTGTCAAGGCAAAAATCGTTGGCATGATAATGAGTGACAGAGTTGGCATAATAGCACAAACATACTGTCAGTAGTATATGATACCTGATGGTGTGGATCACTGTAACTAACTGAGAAATGCATTTGGAATGTAATACAGTATAGGCCGACAGTGGCCCATCACTGCTATAATAGAGACCAATTATCAAATATACCACTTGAGTGAAATTAGAAGTCTATCAAATTGCGTATAGATATCAGAGACACCCCATATCCCATTGACTCTAAATCTTCGATTAACCTCAGGAGAGTTGACAATTATGATTAAACACAAGCCAGTATTGTTCACAGTATAATTCACGTGTCTTTGCACTTAAAATATGTTTGTTTTTCTTTGAACCAATCGTTGCTTTACTCATTTTTTTAGTGCAGAAAATATGATGCACATTCCCTGCATATAGATGGCTATAAATTAAATGACTAATATTCCAATTCCTAATTCTATTGTACCCTTGAGATTCAAGATTGGCAAACGCACGCTGTAGATCATGGGACCCTTACGTATCAGGTGTAATCATATTCCTTTTGTGGTTGGTGCACAGCACAGTCAATAACAATTCCTCGTTTCTGACTGGCCCTGCTAGCGTTTCCGCTTTTTCATTCTCTCCTCCCTTAACTCTCGAGTTCATCCACTGATCTATTCCCGGTTAGATACTGTAACGTTATCGAGAGGTAGCCACCATCATCAAATAGCTAGATATGGACGATTTTGACATGCTCAGCGCACCACAGGCTGCGGCCGGCAATGGGACGGACGAAGACCCCGCTGCCGCATTCTTGGCCCAGCAAGAAAGCGAGATCGCGGGGATTGAGAACGACGAAGGATTCAGCATCCTGGACAGCGGAGAGGTTCCAACGTCGCTAGACAACAATCTGACAGGCGACGCAAACGGTACCTGTGGTCCCTGAACTCTTAATGTATCAAGTTACAGTAGCTAGCTCGTTCGTATAATTTTGTGGAGTCAAAGCCTAGCAAATTGGCAATTATTACCTAGCAATGTGCTAGCCAGTTACACAGTTAGCTAGCTGAAGCTAGCCATCTTACTTAGGAAACTAGCCAGCCAACGAGATACCTTACCTAAGTTAGCTAACTTACATCGACTGTCTGCGGGGGACTTGAATGAAAGAGATCGTGAGGAAAAACAAGTTACGTCAATTTAGCTGTCTGGATCCAATATTTCAGGCCATATAGTTTCCCTAACATTTTAAAATATCTCGTAATGCGCAAGGTAACGCTAGTTACCCCATTTTGTAAGCTCGCTAACGGCGCTAGTTAGTAGCTACATTACAGGTATATATGCTAGCTAATTTACACGCAACTTTACTTATTGACATAGTTGATTCACGACACTTCACAAAACATCAAACAGAAAATATCGTGTCTTTGAATGACAGGTTAGCTAGTTACAACGTCTATTTCCTGGCTAGCTTGCTAACGTAAGCCTGTCGTTGATTGATCCCACTGCACCAACATACTGGCCACTTCATTACTGCAATTTGATATATGGCTCAATGACCATTGGACTTTCATACAAAACTGTCGCCTTCAGGAAGTGAGATTATTGAACGATTAGTTAGCTACATTGGTCCGAAACATTTTCATGTTATGCAACTCTTTTAAGGAAGGGATGTAGCTAGCTAGTTACAATGAATGAATCGCTCATCGTAAAGATATTGCCTAACCAAGCGTTTATGCACCAATGCACTAGACTAGAACAAACCTACGTGTAACGTTAGTATTTATATAATTTACAATGACAAATAATCTGAATTTGATCATTATGAAAGCTGGCTAATTTGTGATGGGTCGTGGTGGTTTTGAAAGCAAATGCAAGCATCCTATATCTGTCTTATTCCTGAATGTAAGACGCATAGACAAGTCTGATGCACAGCCGCTCTGTCATGTTAATTGATGATGTAGGCCATTCCCTTGTCTTCGATGTGGCTTTGTTCATGATAAATGCTTAATTTATTTTGCAGATGCAGTGGATGGTGCTGTTAATGGGGACATTCATGAGGTAATATCTCAAGTTTTCCATTTTGTCATACAGCAGAGATTGTGATTATATTGACTTGAGGAAAACATTAGAATTACTTAACCATGCATGTTTGTTTGAACATAGCCGAATGAATACTAAATGCCATGGTTGTGTCATTATTGACCATGGTTGTGTTCAGTATGCACAAAACGGGGGGGGGGGATATGCTCTGACGCAGAGTGAAAAGGGGGAGATGCTATCGACTTGTCCAATGAGAAACGTTTTAATTTTGCTACAGTGTGCCCGGTTGAACACCACCCATGTGTTTGTTAGGAGAGCAACGGCCCGTCTGATGCATACTCAGCCATCTCCAGTGCCGACCGGCTGCAGGCTGAGCCAGAGAGCCTGCGTAAATGGAGGGAGGAGCAGAGAGAGAGGCTCGAGGTCCTAGGTAAGGATAGGCCCCTGGTATATCCTGGCTAGAGGACCATAGCAGCGTGCAGCATAACAATACAATAGAAGGAATCCAAAGTGCTGAATGCCCCTTTAAAACACCACAACCATTGGAAAATGTATGTCCCTGACTTGCAATGCAAGAAAAACACAGAGCACATTTTGAAATGCCACTAAAATCTGGTTAACTCACCCCTGATGTTGAAATCGCCCCTGGTTTTAGAAGGCTTCTTTTTGTGATCTTACTTTTCAAGAGAATTGCCTGTATTGTGTGAATCATTAGACCTCCTTCTTCCTAATTTCCCCTTCCCCAGATGCTAACTCTCGTAAGCAGGAGTCTGAGTGGAAGGACAAAGCCAAGGTAGAGCTGGAGGAGTGGCACACTAGACAGGACGAGCAGCTGGAGAAGACTAAAGTGAACAACCGGTACAAATGCATAGAAAGAGTCTAGTCATTGTATTTCAATGTAAAAACAGCCCCAGGTTGAGCCAGGAGGACTAAAGCCCACTGGACTCCAAGGGAACCTTTTGTCCACTGACTCACTTTTTCTCTACAGGAGCCGTGGAAAGGAAACCCTGTCCATTTTGAGTATAAATAACATGCTCTCCTGCTGAAATGCCCGTGCAGAATAGTTAGTTATTGTGCTGCAATAGTTGCTATTGGTCCCTCTATGTTCTCTACTACCTGTTACGTGTTTCAAGGTTCATATAGACCTAAACTAAGACGTAAGCTAGCTGTGTGCAGTCTATGGTACAACAGTGAAAAGATCAGTACAGTATGTTCCCGGAATGAATAATAATCATGTATATTCATTCACAGGTTAATTTATTTCTGATAATGACCTGGAGCGGCAATCCAAGTTATGCATGGTGTTGCTAAGAGGTGAAACGCTGTTGCAAAAATGACGAGACTCCAGAATTGACCCTTGAACTACAAGACATTTGAGCACAGAATATTCTGAAATATCTGGTTGAGATCAGGAATTATAATATCAATTGGTGTTAATATCTATCGAAAGGTAACAGGATAGCACCAGCAGCAAACAGAAATGTAGGATGTTAAAAAAAATAAAGTGTATATATATTTCAGTTTGATAAGTCTTAGGATAAGGGTTTTGGAACTCCTTGCCGTTCTTCAAGTGATCTACAGTGTTCAAGACAGTGAGAACCTAGACTTTATACTAACTTGAGCGTCTGTAACCCAAGCCCTCCCTCTGCTCTGAATAATATATCAGCCAATGTTCCAGTCTCTGTCAAATGTCTAGCTACCTCTAACCTGCCTCTGTTATGTTGTTTCTTGTCTTTGTAACTCACGTCCCAAATGGCACCCTATTCCATATGTAGTCTCCCCGTGCTCTGGTCAAAAGTAGTGCACTAGGTAGGGAATAGGGTGCCATTTGGGGTGCGTGTGTGTGAGCTCTGGGCTGGGTTTGTTCTGTCGTTTGTTCTCCTTTTTACCGATCTCTCTCTCTCTCTCTCTCTCTCTCCTGCTTGCTGCTTTCCTCTGGGACATCCCCTGTCTCCAGGGTGCTGGATGAGGATTTCTACAAACAACCCTTCTCTGACCTGATTGGTTATGTGTATGTTGCTAAACTAACATTGTTTCTTTTTTTCGCGTCAATTGCCTGCCTCATCTTCCATTTTAACACACATTTTTACGTTCGGCTTCCCCCTTAAATTTTTTTGTTGGTGTTGACGTTATTTTTCAAAGAAGTAGACTTATTTATCTTGTTTTTACGAATATAAACCCACCCGGTGTCTTTAAAAAAAAAAAAAAAATGTATGCAGTGAATATTTGTAGGCTGAATGTCATTGCATCAGCCTTAATGCTCCATTGCCCAGTTTCCATATAAATTCTGTTCCCATAACTGTAGTGTAGTACATCGAGTGGCCATTTTGTTTTAGTTTGGTTTTGTTGAATTCCATCGTCCATGCTCCATCTATATGTCCCTTCATTTTATCATGCCATTTGCAAATGTTCTGTGTTCTTAGATCCCTGTATATCTATACCTGTATTATTCATATGTGTACATGGAGAACTAGAATTTGACGCTATGTAGGAAACATTGGTTAGGTGTGTCACTTGGGGATGTACTACTTTTAAATGTATCGCTGAAAACCGTATAGCTGCAACCTCAGCTACGTCAGCTGCGTGTTGATGCCATGTGGTGGTAAGGCCCTGCAATAGACGAGCGTCCTGTCCAGGGAGGTGCACGCCACAGAAACAGGAGATGAGCTCCTGTTCCTATGCGCCGTTCCGGCTAGCACAATCCAAGGCTCGTAAGGAGGCGACTTAAGACAGAATCCAACAGTTGAAGTCTATTTTTCAGTAGCCTATATAGCCTGGTGCTGTCGGCAGAGCCCTGGATGTAGACCGTCAACTGTTATGGTGGTGTTGCTTGTACGTCTGCATTTCTAAACTGAAGGCAACCTTGGATACCACCGCTGCTTTAAACATCTGTAAATGTGATCTGTTTAGACTCTTAGTGCCTACGAGCAAGCCACTGTCTACAGTAGAATGACACGCTACTGTTGTTGCCTACCTCGCCCTCTTAGTATTGCAGCCCTTGTATCTCTCTGCCACCTTTTTAAATCATTTGATCGCTGCAGAGCAAACGTTCCCGTATAACCCGGCGTCTCCGCCACAACAAAGACCCACAGCTAGAGGCAGAGAGGGCATGTGTTGTTGCCTCACGCCAACCAACCCAATGGCACAGCGGATGGAAGGCTGCAAGCTAAGCACACTTCTTAGAGCACCCCCCCCCCCCTGAAAATGACAGTTTAATTTTTTTCTCTCTGGGAAAATGCATGCTGGCTTCTGTCATCTGCATAAAGCTCATTTACTTTTCATTTCTATATATCTGACTTGTGATCTGTTTCTCCTTGTTTCTTTTCCTATGCACCTTTAAGCACACACATTAACCATCCTTGCTACCGCCTAGACCAGTTAAGTAAAAAAAAAAAAAAAAACTAAGACAATATCCTAGTAGGGAGAAGTAAATTAGCCTAGAAAAATGGCAAAACGATATTCAATAGTAGTGCACAATTAGACTAGACTGTCGTCAGGGCTCTCCAACCCTAATCTAGCGCACCTGATTTTGATCCTTTGCCAGTTCATAAGGTGAATCAGGTTAGGTACAACTGGGGTTGGAGTCAACCAACAGGAGGGTAGCTCTCCAGGAACAGGATTGGAGAGCCCTGCTGTAGACGAATACGAATCTACTGCCAATTACATGTATTTTAGAAGCTGGGTGTCCCTCCTCCTGTGATGCGTTGGTCCACTGGTCCTGTGCGTATCTGTAGTTTCGTTTGTGACAGTGAATTTTCATTGGCTTCTCATCCCCATTTTGCTGTGTGTATTTGTGTTCCAGTTTATAGAGGGGTTCTTTTCATTTGGTTAACTCCTTGGCAGTGGAAGTGGGTGGGATTGGGTTTTGCTATGCCCTCTGGCTTGCATTTCAGAATGTCTTGTGATTGTGGCACGGCACCATTTTTAATTTATTTCATTTCAGGTATTATGTATTGTACGCCTTCTAGTGGAATTAGATTTCCTTTTTGGGTTTGGTTATTGGGAGTAAAGAGAAGTTATCAGTGACGATTGTGACATGTATTTGCTGCATTGCAAATGACCTGCTTTCCAACCACAGCAAAAATGCAAATGCATGGCAAAGTCTCAGGTTTGGGTTGTTAAAAAAACTAACTTTGCCACGAAGCGCTCTCATCAAGCACAAGTATAAAGGACATAAAGCAAAACCTATTCCTAACGCTATACTTGGGATCTTGAGAGAATATTTGAACGTAACCAAAAGGCAAGTTAGGGGCGTTGCATTTTTAACCAACCAAACAGCGTTTTTTTTTATAGCCGTTCCAAAAACCCCTTGGTTAGACTGACAGGGAAAAGCAGGTGACTAACTAGCTGTATGACTGGGGGTTATAGGGAGCATGCTATGTGCTCTTATCCAACTCTGTTCTCTTCATCTGTTTTTGATGTGGCCACCCGGAGAATGTTTCTTTTTGGATGTAATGTAGTTGGGCCTCCGCTGCTGTCTACTCGACACTTCCCCCTCAAGCAAAGGTTTAGATTCAGACCTCACTAAAACGGTGAAAAAGCCATGCTAAAATGGCACCATTTTGATAATGAATCCTTAAAAAAAAAAAAATTGGCAATTCACTAAATTGTCATGCTGAAGGGATCTGAACTACCTGCATGTATTTCTATGGGGATTCCCCATGTCTATCCCTGAAGTGTTGCAGAGGAGGTGGTGTGTTAGCAGGAAGCATTAAGGCCATCTGTAAAGCTCTGCTGATCTCTGGGGCCCAGGCCTGCTCCCTCCCTCTCTAAAGCTCTGTTCCCCTCCTGTGTTGCCTTTGCAGAGCGGCCGAGGAGGCCATGCTGTCGGACATGGACGAGAACAACCCGGGCACCGAGTGGGAGCGAGTGGCGCGCCTCTGCGACTTCAACCCAAAGTCCAGCAAGCAGGCTAAAGACGTGTCCCGCATGCGCTCTGTCCTCATCTCCCTCAAGCAGGCCCCTCTGGTCCGCTAACCCCAACCCTCTTCTCTCTCTGTTAGACGTCTCAATTCAGTCCCTAACCCCTCCCCCTTGGCACTAACCATTCAGTGTTTGAATATCTGAAGGCTCTGAATACGTACTGTATAAGCAGTGTAGTGGTGGAGCTTCTTACAATCCACCATGTTGCTTTCACCTTACAGATCTGTTAACATTGAGGGGAAGGGAGTGAATTGAGACGGCTGTATCTCTACCCTTTGCTAACCCTCTCTGGACCCAGATTGCAACCAAACTCTCATAGGGAAATGTATCATCCCACCTACCTGACCTGGGGTCGTTCCCAGCCAACCCACCTACTTGGGGTAATTTCCCACTTACCCAACCCACCTACCTGACCTGGGGTAATTTCCCACTTACCCAACCCACCTACCTGACCTGGGGTAATTTCCCACTTACCCAACCCACCTACCTGACCTGGGGTAATTTCCCACTTACCCAACCCACCTACCTGACCTGGGGTAATTTTCCTCCCAACCCGACTACCTGACCTGGGGTCATTTTCCACTCACCCCGACTACCTGACCTGGGGTCATTTTCCACTCACCCCGACTACCTGACCTGGGGTCATTTTCCACTCACCCACCTACCTGACCTGGGGTCATTTTCCACTCACCCACCTACCTGACCTGGGGTCATTTTCCACCCAACCCACCTAACTGACCTGGGGTCATTGTTGTACATGGATTGATGATATTCCTCTCTTCCATCTTCCTTTCCATCATTAAAGAACAAAATAAGTATACTTATTTTTTGTTTCTATTCTTTTAAGGACCAAACTGTTTAAGTGTGTTGTTGGAAACCATTTTAGAACCAGCTTGTGGCATTTATTGTGACTATTTCAATCTATGCATTTTTTTCCCATTTGAACCGTGAATCAAGCACCGGTAAATATGTGCTCAATATATGTGTGTAAGCATCAAGGTTGGGGTCAATTCCATTTGAAATTCCAGTTAATTCAGAAAGTACACAATTCCACATCAAATTTTTGATAGTTGAAAAGCATTGAAGAGAATTGGAATTTCAGTGTACTTCCTGAATTGACTGGAATTGCCCCCAAACCTGGTAAACATCATGTGGTGTATCATGTACTCTATATGTGTACCTATGTACATACAGGCAATATACAAAACGTTAATGTCATAAACAGAGTAGAATTGTGGTTTAAAGATTAACTGTAGCACCAAGTGTTGCTTTTAATGTTCACTGTCCATCGATTTCAATATCAGTAAAACATGAATTCAACTTTTGTCGTCAGGATCGTTATTGAATTATGGTTGCACCTTATTGGTGGAAGTAAAATTTCAGGTGAGGCAAAACATTTTATACTGCATTTTCAATTAAATTGTTTAGTGCCCCTAGTGGTGGAGGGCCTAATGCTGTTTGACCTTGGGTTCAAATGAATCTCTGGCAAAAATGGCAGAGGAGGTGAAGTGAGGGGGTTTACTCCTGTTAATCTGTCCTCGGTAAGCAGACCGCCTGCTTTTGGGAAGACTCCATTAGGGCGAAGACCATCTCAACATATGCAGTATCGCAAATGTTTTTGTTTTTTAAACCTTTAACTAGGCAAGTCAGTTAACAAATTCTTATTTACAATGACGGCCTTGGAACAGTGGGTTTAACTGCCTTGTTCAGGGGCAGAACGAAAGATTTTTACCTTGTCAGCTTGGGGATTCGATCTAGCAATCTTTTGGTCACTGGCCCAACACTAACCACTAGGCTTACTGCCAACCTTTGATTAAAGCCACACTGTTGGTTGGGTGGCGGCCAGTCAAAACGTGACATCTGAGCTTGAATCTGTTCAACAAATTAATGGCTTCATTAGTTATGTTCATATTTTGTGTAGCAACAAGCTATTGGATTTTATAAATGCAACCTAATTTGGGACGTCTCAGGAGTATTCAACTTTTTAAAGCCAACTTCTGCTTGATATGAAAATGTGGTCGGAGGGTGTGACACAATGGCAGAGGCTAAATTGAGCTCCATACGCATTGACGAGCGTTGCAAAATAAATGTAGAAATCTGTTATTCAATTATTGCGCCAAAATAGAAATCAGTTATATTTGACGCAGATTGCGCTGCAAGTCCTGCCTCTCCCATCTCATTGGTTTATAGAACCAGGTACCCACTGAAAGACTAACTTGGTCAGTGGCGGTAATGCACCTAATTTATGAAAGTTGCCAATCGCAATATAAAGTCAAGCGAAGAAAGGTGACTAGAAACGATTCGGTTGACCGTTTTATGTATAGATTATTTGGTTGAGTAGAGGACTGTGTGCATTTCAGGTAAAATAACTTAATGTTTATATCCCAGGACAAATTGGCACGCTAACTAGCCATAAATGTTTAATGCTTTTTGACCTGTCCCCAAATTAATATAATTGGTTGAGTTTGTTTTGATATTTTAACCTGCGTGTCGTGATAGCGTTTGGTGTAGGGGGACAAAATACATTTATGCACGATAGCGCACGCACGCAGACTGTTTGGGTTCCTTGTTACAACAAAGGCATACATATTGTAAATAAGGTTTTTTTTTTTCTTCTTTACCAAGTAGATACCTGGTCATTTCTGTACAATAAACGAGTAACTTTTGTGAACCTGATGTGATTCTAGAAAATCACACGACTACTGTGACCAAACAACTGGTGGCAGATCCTGTTTGCCAACTGGAGCTGAAGCACATGGGAAGAAATCAGTCATTCTGGTTTGCTGAGTCTCAATCACACCATCACCTGATTGTAGGCACTATATACGGAGGTTCTCTGTAGCACAGTTGGTTGGTGGAACTTGGGAGCTGGGAACACCCATATGTAATAGTGGCAGGTATTATACATGTCACTCATCACAATCGGTGACGTTGACAAGAGGTGTGTATGACATGGGAATGTGTTGAATTAGTGTACAGTGTTTATTTTTGTACACAGCCATATTGGGTTGAAGACTTTTTCCCCTCAGGGACATTAAAGTTAAATCCTATGATCGCACAAACAGGCTGGCATTCCACCAAGCCCTGGGGTGTGTTTACAATGTGGCCTAGTTCAGCCACACCTAAAAACGATGAATAGCATCGAATGAATCATCTATTATTCCACCCCAAACCATTTTCTAGTGTGTTTTTTAATGTGTAAAAATGACCATCGCAATTGATAGGTCACAAAAGTACAATCAAATAAACTTTATCCGTGACATGATCAAAAACAGGAATACACTAAACGGGATTATCACATGGTTGATTTGCATACCGTAATCTCTTGAAATATGACGAGGCATAAAAAAAAAGGTGTGCATAAAACAAAAGAATGATAACGAAGACACGATCTGGCAGCACAGTCAAGACAACTATGCCGTACATGGCCTTGGCACTACATTTGAGGGTAGGTCGTCACGGTGGTCCTAGAGAGGGAAGGCCTTGGGTTAGTCATGCAGGGTTGCAGAACTGGTTCAAAATAACATCTTACAGCTCGGTAAGATAAAATACATATATTGTTAATGCTTCATAGCGTGGCTTAAAATAAAAAATAAAACATCTTGTACGTTTAGAATTAAGAAGTAACAAAAAAAACATGGAATTACGAGGGTCAATATATGGCCATGTAGTACAAGCATAATTGAATGCGAATGATCATTTGGTCACATCTTTTGTCTGGACACACCCAGCCCTTCACTGGTATGGTGGCTGTACTCATGACTGTATCGGCTGTTATATGTATTCAGACACACACTATTTCAGTACTGTAGTTAACAGTACTACTATTTCAGCACTGTCATTTATAGTACTACCATTTAAGTACTGTATTAGGCATTTCATCCGCTGTAGAAATGATATGTTGACAGTATCACTGAAGAAATCTTTGGAAAATACACATAACTTGTCATTGTCTGACTGAAATAAATTATCGCCAATGGTTCGTCCAATAGAAGGTGCGATAGCTTGAAGAGCATGTCAGATTGTCCCATCTGGGACAGTAGTATAGATGTCGGTCCTATTGGGCGGCTCTATCTGTAGATCCTACCTTCTATCTTAGCCATTTCTATTTGCTAATAGCAAGTTCATCTTTCTACACCAGGGAACTGCAAGATATGGCCCTCCTTTGGGGACCAATGAAATGAAAACTAGAACTTGGCAACTGACCAACGTTCTTAATAGATGTGCCTGGTTGTGTAGTCCAGCACCGTAATGTTGTTAATAGATGTGCCTGGTTGTGTAGTCCAGCACCGTAATGTTGTTAATAGATGTGCCTGGTTGTGTAGTCCAGCACCGTAATATTGTTAATAGATGTGCCTGGTTGTGTAGTCCAGCACCGTAATGTTGTTAATAGATGTGCCTGGTTGTGTAGTCCAGCACCGTAATATTGTTAATAGATGTGCCTGGTTGTGTAGTCCAGCACCGTAATGTTGTTAATAGATGTGCCTGGTTGTGTAGTCCAGCACCGTAATATTGTTAATAGATGCGCCTGGTTGTGTAGTCCAGCACCATGCTAGCGGCCCCCAGCAGGGCGGGCTCTTCGAGGTCGGATGTCAGGACCTGGATGCTCTGGGCGGAGGTGAGGGCTCTCTGACCTATGACCTGCTGGACAGGAGCCTGGTAGTGGGCGGCCAGCACCCCCGACAGGATGACCAGGGAGGGGTTGACCATGTGGAGGATGTTGATGATGCCCACTCCAAGGGCCATGCCAGCTGAGGAGGAAATGGGGAGAGGGGTTAGCTATAAAATACAGGATGGCTTTCATAGAGAGATGACACAATGATTCGAACTGGGTCTAAACTAGGATGTCAATGTCACATTTGGTAACATTTGAAACCTTGTTGTGTCACGCATCATAATTCAGCTAGTAAATTAAAACGATGGTGGGAGGAAAGTGGTTTATCAAATGTATTTGACCAGGTCAGTCATTGAGGAAACATAAAATGGACAATACCTAGAGAGTCTACACCCCCTTGAACTCTTCACATTTTGTTGCGTTGCAAAGTGGGATTGAAATGGATTGAATTGTCATTTCTGGTCATTGATCTATAGAAAATACTCCATAATGTCAAAAGTATACACATTTTTACAAATTAATAACAATTTAAATAACTAAAAGTAATTGCACAAGTATTCACTCCCTTTGTTTAGGCAAGCCTAAATGAGTTCAGATGTTACAGAAGTTATATGGACTAACAGTGTGACATAATAGGGCTTGACATGATTTCTGGATGACTACCTCTCTCCCCCATACATACAACATCTAAGGTCCTTCAGTCAACAAGGTACTAAAGTAATACTGCAACAAACCAAAATTAAATGCAATGCTTTATATGTTTGGGGCAAATCCAACAACACATCACTGAGTAACCGCCTCCTTATTCTCAAGCATGGTGGTGGCTGCATCATGGTATGGGTATGCTTGACATCGGCAAATACTCTGGAGTTTTTCAGGGTGAAAAGAAACAGGATGGAGATCGGCGTAGCCAACATTCTATAGGAAAACCTGATTCAGTGTGCTTTACATTAGACACTGGGAGAGGAATTCACCTTTCAGCAGGACAATGACCTACAATGGGGTTGCTTACAAAGAACACAGTGAACTTTGACTTAAAATCTGTTTGAAAATCAATAGCAAGACTTAAATGGCTGTCTAGTGATGATCCCCCCAAAAAACTTGGCAGAGCTTGAAGAATTCTGAAAAATATAAAATGGCCAAATATTGCACAATCCAGGTGTGCAAAGCTCTTAGGAGACTTACCCAAGAACACTCACAGCTGTAATCACAGCCAAAAGTGTCCCAAACATGTATTGACTACTTCTAAATCAAGGTATATTAGTGCTTTATGTTTCATTCATCTTTTTCTTTAGGTTATAATTTTTCTTCCACTTTAAGAGCATTTTTTGTAGATCATTGACAACATAACATGTAATACCACTTTGTAACAATAAAATGTGAATAAATCCAAGGGGGGTGTCGACTTTCTATGGGCAAGGTATTACTTTAACTTATGAAGGAGTAGGTCTGATTTAAGGTGATGTTCAACCAACATAAGGAGTGTGGACCCACCTGTTCTGAGGACGGCTTCAGCCTTGTGGTTGCCCAGGCGGGCTGCGTTGATGAGGTGGATGGCGCTGACGGACTCCGCCTTCTTCAGATCCAGCATCCCTTCCACCTCCAGCAGTTCCTCTGGAGAACCAAACAGACACGGGCCAGGGGTCAAATCAGCATCTCTTTTTCACAAGACATGTTGCTTTAAGCTTTGCTTCCCTCCCTGGTGAAGACTGACACCCAATGTGTTCCAATGAACAAGTGCCTGGTTCAATGCATTATAACCACCATGCAATGTGCCTCTTGGTTTTAAGTAAAGGATTAGAAAACAATCTAATTAAGAAGTGTTTTAACTAACCGTCATGGAGCCTCTTGGCTTCTTTCTGCAGGGCCATGCCTGATGCGTAGGCCTCGATGCAGCCACGGCTGCCACACATGCACTCCGGCCCGTCCAGAGACACCATAATGTGGCCCAGCTCAGCCGCGCAGAACGTACTGCCGTGGATCAGCTCGTTGTGCTGGATGATGCCCCCGCCGATGCCTGTTCACAAAACAAACAGAATGGTTAGTGGTGCCACCACCGATGTCGGTGTGGCTTCCCGATCAGCACGACTACCTTATTCGTTTGGGGTCCTTTGTTAGCAAGGTTAACTGGGGGGGGAGGGAAGGGACTAGGGGGGGAAGGATGGAAGGGACTGGGGGGGGAAGGATGGAAGGGACTGGGGGGGAAGGAGGGAAGGGATTGGGGAGGAAGGGAAGGGACTGGGGGAGGGAGAAAGGTGACTTCCGTATATTTGGAGACGGTGTCTGAGCTAAAAGGAGGGAGTTCAGTTTTTGTGCCCGGCAGGCAAGACCCGGAGCCCAGAATACGGTATCCCGGAGAGGGTCTCATGGGGGAGACCTATCCTTTTCTTTGATTTATTATTTACATAAACACCCTTGAAACCGAGCTAATCCTTCCCCGTCCTTGTCTGATCTGGGTAAACGTCTTGACCAAACCCCTTGGTCTGCCACAGTATCTACGCTGGCATGAACGAGCAAGCCTTATGTTGTGTCTCACAGAAACTAACATGTGGTGCATTTTGTTGTGCACCAGCTTGATGATGGCTAACATTAGCTAGCTGAGCAAGCTAATGTTATGTTCTTTTACTTGAGCAATGACAAACCGGGCCGTAGGTTTAAAATTTTATAATTAGATACTTCAGCTAGCAATACAATGGTAGAGCAACGTAGCAATCAAAACAACTTAATTTGTCATTATGGGCGACGGAATTTGGCTAAGAACGGATCCTGTGCAAAGCAGGAAGAGCCATGCTCATTGGGTCGCTACACATAACGGTTAAGTCCAGCGACATATTTAGAGAGAGAGTGCGGTCAGATTTTTAGAACGGATGCCACGTTGTCTTCATTCTCTACATCTTGGAGATGTAACACGAGAGCTCCTCCGACAATTCCCTCTATGAAATGACCAGCTGTAAACATGCGAAACTGAGGGAATTGACGTTTTTATTGATTAACATGTGTATCCAAGTCTGAAATGTGTTGTGGTGTCAACAAATTTCATATCAGCTTTCACTGGACATATTCATTCGTTTTCCATTCCTACCAGAAATAAACAGCACGGAAGCGCCAATTATATCCTAGCAGCGGCTATGGAGGAGAAAGTGGTGCTCTCCGGGAACGTTCAGACAGAAACCACATTGGCCGAACTCTAGATATGACTGGTTAAGTGCAAGTAATTAAAATGATCAATATTTGTATGTGTTTTGTATGTATTCGTTTTTTAAAAAGTTCTATTGCTCCTCAAGCAAGCGGGGAGGCCGACGACATCACGGAAAGCCATCAGACCAATTCCTCGAATGCCCTACTCTGAGGTTTGCAGTGGTCTGAAACACACTATTTTGCTCAAAATGTATTGTTTTACCCTTTAGTGTGTATACATAACTGTATTTATACTTGGGATATCGCTGTGTTTCTGCAAAAAAAAGTCTAAAGTTTACAGTCATCATCCAGGGTTTGAAATGTACAGATATGCCACATTTCCTGCCAATGTGCCAAGGACCAACCATAATGTGGAACTTGACTATAGAAAACCATACTATTGTTGTCTGACATGAAAGAAGATCGAGGCATGGAAAGAACGTCACCATGCAGGTTTGCAGACAGTAGAAACGTTTCGAACCCCAAACAATTATGCGCTAAAAAAAACACTCAGATGTGAAGTAAACAGAAAATTGTTGACAAGGGTGAGTTATTTTTTTGTCAGTGAAATAGATTATCTGACAAATGGCGAGGGTAATAAGATAATGAACCATACTTTCTCCCTTCAGGGGATCTGACCTGACCTCAACCCCTCCTTCGCCTAATCCACAGATGTCCATCCGCTTCCCCTCTAGCAATCCTGTGATCTCCTCCTGTCCACCCAACACATTCCAAAGCCATCTGTTTTGCTACAGAGAACCATTAACCTCAAAAAAAAAAAGTATCTTCCACTTCTTTATATACTATTCTTATGCGTATAACAATGTTCAAAGTTTACCCAGAATCCAACATCTTTTTGGCATGTATATGTAACCGGTGTGAAATGGCTAGCTAGTTAGCGGGGTGTGCGCTAATAGTGTTTCAATCGGTGACGTCACTTTGCTCTGAGACCTTGAAGTAGTTGTTTCCCTTGCTCTGCAAGGGCCGCGGCTTTTGTTGAGCGATAGGTAACGATGCTTCTTGGGAGGCAGTTGTGTGCATAGGGTCCCTGGTTCGAGGCCAGGTAGGGACGAGGAAAGGGAAAATATAGCCTATTGATAAAATAACCAGGTGTCTCAACTTTAAGCTTTAATTAAGCTGTCATTAACCTATGATTTACACATCAGCACTGCCTTAAGAGATTATATACAAGCATGTGCTTTCATCTTTGCAATCGTTTCCAATGCCTCATGCCATGTAGATTAAAATGGCATTGTTTTCAGGAAAAGTTCTTAAGTGAACCAATTAGACATCTTAATAGCATCAGTAACATTGTCAAAACATGGTTACGGTGAGGTCTTTTCTTTTAGTCTCTCACTTTTGTAAAACTCAATGGTTTGCAAATGCCTCAACAACAGTCCCTCATTCAATAGGGGTAGCCGTGGAGGACTGTTTCAGGACACAAATCAAATTTTTCAATACCTATTCAATCCACTCAAAATCAAAAAGCTACTGACTGACATCTGATTGCCTCGTTTCGATTGGCCTGTTATGCACTCGATCCACCCACACTGTCATTGTTTACTATCCAGCTCATCTCACGCCATTATGGGTGTGGAATGCATTCAACCTTTACTTACCATAACCTTTTCACTTTTTTTTATTTTTACAATGACAGTCATGTATATTTCATAGAAATACAATGAACAGATACTTAATGACCAGAGTGAATCATTCTAATTCTATGGTGGCAATATTACCTGTTCCAGTGATGACGGTGACAAAGTTCTCCACTCCTTTACCGTGGCCAAACTTCTTCTCTGCCAGGGCGGCACAGTTGCCGTCGTTATCGACCCAGACGGGCAGGTGGAGGGCGTCAGAGATGGGGGTGCGGATGTCGATGGAGCTCCACTCCTGGATCAGCTTGGTGGAGTGGAGGATCACACCCTCCTGGGGGTTCACTCTGCCTCCTGTCGACACACCTGAGGGGGGGAGGGGGGGGGGGCGATTGCAAGAGAATCGGATCCTGTCAAACTAGGGGTATTTTCCTACTAGCTACTGACCACTTCTTTATTGAGGAAAAATGTACTTACTAAGACTGTGATACGTGGTTGTCTCACCTAGCTACCATGAGATGAATGCATTAAGTCGCTCTGGATAAGATTGTCTGTCTGCGAAATTACTAAAACGTTAAAATTATTATATAGTGAGAACTAGGGTCTATGCAGACTTTGAAGCGTATTTATTGTCATTGAGCACAAATAATTGGGGCAAGAGATTGTGACGTTTACGCATTTATAAACATTCAATAAAGTTCAGTTATTTGACACATGCTCAAGTACACTGAAATGGTTCAATTGCAAGCCCTGCCCAACAATGTGCTTCTTGACAGATTTGCATAAGTAAATGTTGCCTTATTCAAAGTGCAAATCAAAACATAAAAAGGGACATTTCAGGAAGGAGAGAAAGCCACATACCCACTCCCAGAATCCGGCAGTTGAGATGGACAGCGTCAATGACTGCCTCCGTACACATCTTCAGTATCAGCTCCATCCTAGTCTCGTAGGTTTTGGGGTTCGCCTGGGTGTACTTCTTCACTATCTTACCCTACAATTAAAAATACGTATAAATACAATAATATTTCAAATAAAATGTTCTTTAAATATTAAATGTTATTTAATTGTTGCCCATATATAAAATAAAAGTATTTGCCATTTAGGAGACGATTTTATCCTAAGTGACTTAGTCACCCTTGTATGCATCACTATTGGTGGCCCCAGCAGAGCTCGAACCCACAACCATACAAGTGCCTTGCTCTACCAACTGAGCCACAGAGAACCACAAAGTTTTAAAATGGTTGCCCACAAATATATTTCATGCAAATCAATCCACTTGTTCCAACACAATCAACCCATAAGTACATTTGGTACATTATTTGATAAGGAAGGCCACACAAGCAGTGTGGTTGACAAGTCAGTGCTTGTCTGTAGTCAGCGATTTAATTAAATATCAGCGTCTCAGAAGAATGCTAAAACTGACAGCCGCTTTCATCTGAGCCGGCAGATGCTCATGGTGGTTCTCACGTAAAGTCAAATCCTAAATCAAAATGGGGCCTAATAGAAAAAGTGTGTGTTTAAGATGACTTCCGTTAGGCTAAAGAATGGTCGGTTGACATTCTAATCTCCGACTTCAGAACTAATGGTTAGAAGGTGACTTCTCACTGTTGACGTTTGTGTTCAACTCCAACTTACTCACTGACGAAAATACGTTTTAGACAATACGCATGCCTGTGACAAATAATAAATTACATTTCTATAGCGCTTTTCGTCACCTGAAAGCACTTCAAAAATTAAACAAGCAATACATCATGAGTAGCCTAGCTGTAGTTAGGTCAACCAAGAGGCCAAGTCTTTGAGTGCATGCATCCTCCAAAGATGGAGAGGGACAGTTCATGGCTTGATCAGAGGAAGGTTGGTCAGGCTAGAAATGGTACAGGCCTCGGGCTTATTCCATGAGAAGTGCAACGTCACAAAATATGCGTAGGTCTAGAACAGATTGTACATCACGCCACCTTGGTATGGTACAGTTGAAGTCGGAAGTTTACATACACCTTAGCCAAATACATTTAAACTCAGTTTCTCACAATTCCTGACATTTAATCCTGGTAAACATTCCCGGTCTTAGGTCAGTTAGGATCACCACTTTATTTTAAGACTGTGAAATGTCAGAATAATTGTAAAGAGAATGATTTATTTCAGCTTTTACTTCACATTCCCAGTGGTTCAGACGTTTACATACACTCAATTAGTATTTGGTAGCACAGGCTTAAACAATTTAAACTTGAGTCAAACGTTTCGGGTAGCATTCTACAAGCTTCCCACAATAAGTTGGGAGCATTTTGGCCCATTCCTCCTAACAGAGCTGGAGTAAGTGAGTCAGGTTTCTCTGCCTCCTTGCTCACACACGCCTTTTCAGTTCTGCCCACAAATTTTCTATAGGTTTGAGGTCAGGGCTTTGTGATGGCCACTCCAATACCTTGACTTTGTTGTCCTTAAGCCATTTTGCCACAACTTTGGAAGTATGCTTGGGGTCATTCTTTATTTGGAAGACCCATTTGCGACCAAGCTTTAACTTCCTGACTGATGTCTTAATATGTTGCTTTAATATATCCACATAATTTCCCTTCCTCATGATGCCATCTATTTTGTGAGGTGCACCAGTCCCTCCTGCAGCAAAGCACCCCCACAACATGATGCTGCCACCCCTATGCTTCTCAGTTGGGATGGTGTACTTTGGCTTGCAAGCATTCCCCTTTTTCCTCCAAACATAACGATGGTCATTATGGCCAAACATTTCTGTTTTTGTTTCATCAGACCAAAAAAATACGATCTTTGTCCCCATGTGCAGTTGCAAACCGTAGTCTGGCTTTTTTATTGCGATTTTGGAGTAATGGCTTCTTCTTTGCTGAGCGGCCTTTCAGGTTATGGATATAGATACTTTGTACCGGTTTCCTCCAGAATCACAAGGTCCTTTGCTGTTGTTCTGGGATTGATTTGCACTTTTCACACCAAAGTACGTTAATCTCTAGGAGACAGAACACATTGCCTTCCTGAGCGGTATGACGGCTGCGTGGTCCCATGGTGTTTATACTTGCATACTATTGTTTGTACAGATGAATGTGGTATCTTTAGGTATTTGGAAATTGCTCCCAAGGACGAACCAGACTTGTGGAGGTCTACAATTTTTTTTCTGAGGTCTTGGCGGATTTATTTGGATTTTCCCATGATGTCAAGCAAAGAAGCACTGAGTTTGAAGGTAGGCCTTGAAATACATCCACAGCTACACTTCCAATTGACTCAAATGATGTCAATTAGCCTATCAGAAGCTTCTACAGCCATGACATTTTCTGGAATTTCCCAAGCTGTTTAAAGGCACAGTCAACTTAGTGTATGTAAACATCTGACCCACTGGAATTGTGATACAGTGGCTTAAGTCAAATAATCTGTCTGTAAACAATTGTTGGAAAAATGACTTGTGTCATGCACAAAGTAATGTCCTAATCGGCTTGCCAAAACTATAGTTTGTTAACAAGAAATTTGTGGAGTGGTTGAAAAACGAGTTTTAATGACTCCAACCTTAGTGCATGTAAACTTCCGACTTCAACTGTACATCATCTTTTTATCTGCAACTTTTCTAGTTCCATCTTTGGTGGTTATGGGTATCCATCCATATCCATCAAACCTGAACTAGTTGGGTGTAGAGGGATAATGAACACACATGGATGGTTAGATAGAAATCTTGGAAGCACACGGCAGTGTGAGAATAGATGGATAGTGTAATGTACTGTTCATTGTATGTTCATTTTGCTGATGGACAACTAGGAAGATGATTTATGGTTTTAACCAATCACGACTAATAAGATAATAATAATATAATCTAACATGCGGTGTAACCCTCACCTCACGCACCCCCCTCTCCAACCCCCCTCACCCCTACCACCGTACCCTCATGCTGACGATGGCCACGCGGAGGTTGGTCCCCCCCAGGTCGACGGCTAGGGCGCTCTGAGTCTCCAGGATGTGGTCGATGTCCTGGGAGATGTCCCACTCCTTGACGGGGGGGAAGCAGAAGGTCTTCTGCAGCGGCTCATCAAGGTCGATGGTCTGCAGGAACTTCAGGATGCGAGGCACAGCGTTCCCGTCGCCGTAGATCTTCGAGCTGAGGGGAGGGTCCCACAGGATGAAGAAGAGGGGGGGGGAAATCACACAAGGTGAAGAGGGGAATTTTGGTGAGATTTCCGTTCTATGAAAAATTGCAATTTGATGGTTACTATGAAAATAGAGGATTTTAGCTTGTAGACCAAATCTCAGTTATAAGAAACACTGAAAGAGCCAATGCTGCCACAAATAAATACATATGTTTTATTTTTATTAAAAAAGGTATAAGTAGATGACTTAAAGGGTGACTGCACTGATTTGGACTCGTTTTGAAGATTGCTCATTAAGAAATGCTAGAAGCCATGACTGAAGCCAAATGAGTTGTGGTTTGATGTGGGTGTGTAATGTTTTCATATTATAAACTGGTTGGTTCGAGCTTCTAATTGGCTGACAGCTGTGGTATATAAGATTATATACCACGGGTATGACAAAACATGGATTTTTACTGCTCTAATTATGTTGGTAACCAGTTTATAATAGCAATAAGGCACCTCATGGGTTTGTGGTATATGGCCAATATACCACGGCTAAGGGCTGTATCCAGACACTCGGCGTTGCGTCGTGCATAAGAACAGCCTTTAGCCGTGGTATATTGGCCATATACCGCACTCCCTCCGGCCATATTGCTTAATTGTACAGTGGCAGGTACTGTTGTTTGTCCCTCCCGAGTAACCATAGCAACAACATAGCCACTTCCTCAAAATATTTAAATAGTTGGAATTAATCTGGAATTTATTTAGACGTTTTTGCAGAGAAGGTCTTAGTCGCTCAAGTTGACATCTAGCTAAAAGGTGTTTGGTGCAGTATTTCTCAAGTAAACAAAATGTGCATGATCGGTTCTCTGCTGGGCACTGACGCGCTCGGGACTGACCTCTGAGAACAACAACGTGTCTACAACTTCATCATCTGCAAGCTGTCAAACTATGGTAAATAAAGCACAAGCTACACGCTGTTTATCAGTGCCTTAAAAATCACTTGCTAGCTAGCTAAGTTCCAACTCTGTGTCAATGAAGCTAGAAAATAGTAGCCGTCAGGCACATTGAACAGCCAGGCCACAATCAGCTTATCAAGTCACTGGCGAGGTTTTGCTTTTTACAACTTTCCCACCATTACCAGAGTGTGCCTGTCTGGCAGTGTTTAATAGGGAATGATGTTACAAAACAGGCTGTGGGGGGACACTATGTTCCAGTTGGGATACAAGTGCACTCTGATTGTATCAATTCTCATTTTGGCCAAATAAGTGGCAGACTCAAGTGATTGACACTAAGAAACACATCAGCAAGTGGCCACTCTATAAAAAGGGCTTAGGGCCAAGGGTTATTTCAACATAACATTGGCGACATGTTCTCTTACATAAACAAGTCTGAGGTGCTGAGTAATGGGCAGGCCCGTCTCACTGTCTGGGAGGTTCTGGCTGCTACGATTGGATAGAGCACAATCAGCACTGCTGTTTCTCTTCTGTTAGAGTGTACTGGGCAAGATCGTAATCCATCCCCAACTCTCCAGTATGTCGCGATAAACTCCGTTTTGGACGAGACGGACTTTGACCAAAATGATCCTATTTTGCACTTTGTAGTCAATTTTGACACTAGAATGAATGTTTGACTCGTATCAATGCCACATAGGCCATTTAAAACCAAATACGTTGGTTCTAAGGGGTAGTTGACCTTTAAGTTCAGTTCAGAGATTCTGTAATACACACTTTCCAGTGTTCTGATTGTGATACTCAAGGTGCAGGTTGATGGTCATTAGACTTGATACTGAACGTTATGGATTATTGTCATATCTGTTGATGGTGGTTGACGCCAGACTGGATGTACAAGGACCGAGGTCACACTAATTATTTCACTGTTGTATTGTATTGATGACATTCCGTTGACACGGATTCTGTAGCAGCTGAAAAATTCACTTTTGTTTTGTCTTTCAATAAGCCTCTCGGCCTGGTGTTTCCAGAACATTTCGTGCTGTCTGATTAGGATATAAAAGGCCTTGTCTCCAAGAGGCCAGTTAGACATTTCTCTGCTTCTGTGCTGGGTGATGTCTCCCTGTTGCAACTTGTTATAACCCTGTAATAACCCCTTTTCTAGAGGTTATGCGATGATGCTTACCAGGGGTATCTCTTCCCAAACTGCAGCTCCAGGGCATGGTAGATCTTATTCTGAGTGTCTGCGTCACGGACATGGAGGACGTTTTCACCTGGGAATAGAAGATACAGCTCAACATCCTATAAGCATTCGTAATGGGACGACTGGAAGAATGACAACAAAGCAAATCGCCAAAACACTCATACTGGCAAAGCCATCAATTAAGAACTATACCTTTTCATTATACATTTCATGGTAACACTGGTAACCACAAGTAGGCCCCCTGGTCTACTCCAAATGGAGGCCACAGTTGCCTCCATAATGGCACACCATTCTCCATTTAGTGCACTACTTTTGACCAGGGCCCATATTCAAGCACTTAAGGGAATAGGGTGCCATTTTGGACGAAACCCATGATTCTAGACCACCTGGTAAATGGTCATGGACTTCAGTAGACCCACCCACCAGTCTCTCTCCCAGTCTGCCTGGACCCCAGGTTGATGACGGGGGTCCCGAAGGCCCCGGCCTCTCGGACGCCACAGCTGCTGTTGCCGATCATGGCCCCAGCGTGACACACCAGCTGGATGAACTGCTCGAACGGCACGTGCTTCACCGCTCGGAAGTTAGGGTGCTGCTCCACGCCCTTCTTCCTCATCACGCGCACCATCTCCTTACTTCCTGATGGAGTCATCACGGAGACGGGACAGGGGTTGTCAGGGGTTACAAGACAGAACGGAGAAGACTGCAGAATGTCTAATTTAACCGACTCCTACACAGTCTAAAGTCGGGGATTCAACTCTAGCCATGTTATGTTTTGCAGTAGTGTTTTGTTGGATTTTAAGTACTGGTCACTTGGTTTCTTATTCTTTCTGAGGAAGTTCTACGCCCTTCAAACCAGTCCTAGCCCTAATCATGAGACAGACTGAAGGATTGCAGCTGAACTAGATAAGCAAATACCTTCAACAGAGCAGCCTTCCCACACTATTGACCAAGGGAGGGCTGACACTGTACCTCCAGCTCCACGATCTGTGTGTGTGTGTGTGTGGTTGCGTAATATGACGGGGCAAAGAGGAGAGAAATAAGGAAAGGGAGACGGGGGGGGGGGGGGAGAAAACAATCACCACTGACCTGCGTCTATGTTGGGGAAGAGGACGAGTGTTTTCTTGTTGAAGGAGATGAGGGCGTCCAACATCAGCTCGTAGATCTTGATGGAGTTCTTGATGTCGGTGGTGACCGGGTGCTGCAGGGCCACGATGTAGTCGTGCTCCTTCACATTGTCTCCTGTGGATGCCATTTAGAACATTCTCAGCATTCTAGTACTTTCTGAACAGAGGGAAGCCAACAGTCTACTGCTACCACTGTTCTTTCTGCCCCGTAGGGACTAGCGAAAAGCCCCAGAAATCTATGAACTGATTTAACAACATTCTTATAACACATTTTCCACATCTTTCACAAATCACTGTACTATATAGTGGTATATGTACTAGAGGTCGACCGATTCATCGGAATGGTCGATTAATTAGGGCCGATTTCAAGTTTTCATAACAATGGGAAATTGGTATTTTTGGGCGCCGATTAAAAAATAAATAATAATAATTCTACCTTTATTTAACTAGGCAAGTCAGTTAGAACACATTCTTATTTTCAATGAAGACCTAGGAACGGTGGGTTAACTGCCTTGTTCATTGGCAGAACGACAGATTTTCACCTTGTCAGATCTCGGGGGACCCAATCTTGCAACCTCACAGTTAACTAGTCCAACGCAATAACGACCTGCCTCTCTCTCGTTGCACTCCACAAGGAGACTGCCTGTTACGCGAATGCAGTAAGCCAAGGTAAGTTGCAAGCTAGCATTAAACTTATCTTATAAAAAACAATCAATCATAATCACAAGTTAACTACACATGGTTGATGATATTACTAGATATTATCTAGCGTGTCCTGCGTTGCATATAATCTGACTGAGCATACAAGTATCTGACTGAGCGGTGGTAGGCAGAAGCAGGCGCTTAAAGATTCATTCAAACAGCACTTTTGTGCATTTTGCCAGCAGCTCTTCGTTGTGCGTCAAGCATTGCGCTGTTTATGACTTCAAGCCTATCAACTCCCGAGATGAGGCTGGTGCAACCGAAGTTAAATGGCTAGCTAGTTAGCGCGCGCTAACTAGAGGGACGGAAGCTATACAGTTACACTGGCAATACTAAAGTGCCTATAAGAACATCCAATAGTCAAAGGTTAATGAAATACAAATGGTATAGAGGGAAATAGTCCTATAAAAATCGGCCGATTAAATCGGTATCGTCTTGAAAAATCATAAATCGGCCAACCTCTAATATGTACTATACCACTGTCCTAAAGGTTGTAATAAAAAGGCTGGCCCTTTCAACCCGATTGGCCTGCAGGCTTGTCAATCACCCTTTTACTCAAGCCTCCACCTCATTCCAACCAATCAGGTCACATGGACGCACTCCAGGGCACCGCCTACTCACGCTCCAAGTTAGGGTGCGTTACCAGTATCTCGAGAAGACAAGTTGTTGGGATGCTGACTGACTTTTCAAATGCCATTTCTGAAGTGTTGTGCGTCATTTGACGAGTGCGTGTTTGAAATGCTAGTGGGTTCATGTTGGGTGTAATGTCAGCCAACGTTAGTTATAGCTGTATGACAAAGACACAGTGACCTTGTCACCATGGCGATATAAAGGCAGGCCATGAAACCTAAAACAAAAACGCCATCACTGTCCTCAGTCCAGGTAACTGTAGCGGACTAGGCCATCAAGGTCAGTACTATTTCCGACCAAGAGATCTCTGCATATTCAAATAGGAGTTCAAAGCTGGTGCTGTGCAGAAACTGTAGCTGTTTTAGTTTGGTTGCATGATGCATGACACTGACAGCAGAGGTTGTTATTCCCTGCCTGACCAGGAAAAACTCTGGGCCCTGGAACCTGGCTATTAGTCTGGTATGCCGCATTGAACTGCATTCCCCGCTGAAAAAGTTGGAACGCCACTAATTTAGGGGTGAAGGATAGGTTACTACTACACGTACCGAGCCAGTTCCTGATGATGTCCATGTAGTCGTCACGGTGATGGGCGGCCAGCAGCTTGTCGTAGGAGGGGCAGCCGGCCAACAGGATGCGAGTGTGGTCCTCACACATGGCGATGAGGTGCTGTTCGGCGGTGCGGGTGCAGCAGGCGTGGTAGTGGGCCAGCTTGGAGATGGCGTGGCGGATGGAGTCGTCGATGGTGCCACTCACCTGGGATGGGAAAGGATCAGACATTAGGGTAAAAGTCTGTTTATTGTCTCTGACGGTTCGTTGTCTGAAGCACTGCTATTTAGTGTCTGAAGCACTGCTATTTCCCTTAGGGAACAAATAGTTGTTTTTATTGAACCAAGACCATCATTATCTCTGTTATGTTGCCTTCTTTGGTTTCCAGGACTTCTGTGTATTTTTGGCAGCCCCGTTATTTTTTATGGTAATAACTCAGTAAATAGTAACTAAAATACACAATACGACAGTTCAAAAACGTCCTATATCAAATACCAGGTAACTACAAGTGGAGGGAGCCAACCAATAATTTAATCTAGTTATATTCAGCTCCCGACACAGATATGCCCTACATCCTGAAAAACCTTGAGATACATGACATCACTTCCTCCATCCCCTCACCTCTCCCCCCTCCAGGTGCAGGATGCGAATGTTCATCAGGGCGGCAGCCGTTGCCAGGGCGAGTGCATCGAAGCGGTCTCCGTGGACGACCAGAACGTCGGGGCGGAGGCGGTGGAGGACATCTGGCAGCTTGACCAGCGCCAGACCCACTGACTCCACCATGGCTGCCTCGTCCTCCCCACGCACGATGGTGTGCAGCTTGGAGCCGATGTCAAAGTCATCCTGCTCGATCATCCGGAACGTGTTGCTAAAAGGAGGACAGGTGGTCAAACCAATCATTTCATTCATGAAAGAACACATTTTAGACAAATTAAAAACACATCAAGTTGATTCCACTAAGTGAAATGAACAAACACGAAATATAGTCACGGCTAAAAACACAAATTCAGACTCATTTCCATTATGGTCGTCATGAAGGACAGGAGTTTTTCCTGGTCAGATCAAGCAATCAGAAACAAACTTGAGACATGATTACTCAATTAACACTTTTTCCTCAGAGTGCAAATAAACAATGACTGTCATTGTAAAAACATTTGCAAATAGTTATTATTTCAGTGGATCGGGAAAAACTAGTTCCAGCACCAACACCTTCAGCTCAAACTCACCCAAAATCAATGAGATGGGCTCCCAGCACCTTCAGCTCAAACTCACCCATAATCAATGAGATGGGCTCTCAGCACCAGCACCTTCAGCTCAAACTCACCCATAATCATCAATGAGATGGGCTCTCAGCACCACCACCTTCAGCTCAAACTCACCCATAATCAATGAGATGGGCTCTCAGCACCAGCACCTTCAGCTCAAACTCACCCATAATCAATGAGATGGGCTCCCAGCACCACCACCTTCAGCTCAAACTCACCCATAATCATCAATGAGATGGGCTCTCAGCACCACCACCTTCAGCTCAAACTCACCCATAATCATCAATGAGATGGGCTCCCAGCACCACCACCTTCAGCTCAAACTCACCCATAATCAATGAGCTGGGCTCCCAGCACCACCACCTTCAGCTCAAACTCACCCATAATCATCAATGAGATGGGCTTCCAGCACCACTCCGTCAGCTCAAACTCACCCAAAATCAATGAGATGGGCTCCCAGCACCACCATCTTCAGCTCAAACTCACCCATAATCATCAATGAGATGGGCTTCCAGCACCACCACCTTCAGCTCAAACTCACCCATAATCATCAATGAGATGGGCTTCCAGCACCAACAGCTTCAGCTCAAACTCACCCAAAATCAATGAGATGGGCTCCCAGCACCTTCAGCTCAAACTCACCCATAATCAATGAGATGGGCTCTCAGCACCAGCACCTTCAGCTCAAACTCACCCATAATCATCAATGAGATGGGCTCTCAGCACCACCACCTTCAGCTCAAACTCACCCATAATCAATGAGATGGGCTCTCAGCACCAGCACCTTCAGCTCAAACTCACCCATAATCAATGAGATGGGCTCCCAGCACCACCACCTTCAGCTCAAACTCACCCATAATCATCAATGAGATGGGCTCCCAGCACCAGCACCTTCAGCTCAAACTCACCCATAATCAATGAGATGGGCTCCCAGCACCACCACCTTCAGCTCAAACTCACCCATAATCATCAATGAGATGGGCGCTCAGCACCACCACCTTCAGCTCAAACTCACCCATAATCATCAATGAGATGGGCTCTCAGCACCACCACCTTCAGCTCAAACTCACCCATAATCATCAATGAGATGGGCTCTCAGCACCACCACCTTAAGCTCAAACTCACCCATAATCATCAATGAGATGGGCTCTCAGCACCACCACCTTCAGCTCAAACTCACCCATAATCAATGAGCTGGGCTCCCAGCACCACCACCTTCAGCTCAAACTCACCCATAATCATCAATGAGATGGGCTTCCAGCACCACTCCGTCAGCTCAAACTCACCCAAAATCAATGAGATGGGCTCCCAGCACCAGCACCTTCAGCTCAAACTCACCCATAATCAATGAGATGGGCTCCCAGCACCACCATCTTCAGCTCAAACTCACCCATAATCATCAATGAGATGGGCTTCCAGCACCACCACCTTCAGCTCAAACTCACCCATAATCATCAATGAGATGGGCTTCCAGCACCAACACCTTCAGCTCAAACTCACCCAAAATCAATGAGATGGGCTCCCAGCACCTTCAGCTCAAACTCACCCATAATCAATGAGATGGGCTCTCAGCACCAGCACCTTCAGCTCAAACTCACCCATAATCATCAATGAGATGGGCTCTCAGCACCACCACCTTCAGCTCAAACTCACCCATAATCATCAATGAGATGGGCTCTCAGCACCACCACCTTCAGCTCAAACTCACCCATAATCAATGAGATGGGCTCTCAGCACCAGCACCTTCAGCTCAAACTCACCCATAATCAATGAGATGGGCTCCCAGCACCACCACCTTCAGCTCAAACTCACCCATAATCATCAATGAGATGGGCTCCCAGCACCAGCACCTTCAGCTCAAACTCACCCATAATCAATGAGATGGGCTCCCAGCACCACCACCTTCAGCTCAAACTCACCCATAATCATCAATGAGATGGGCGCTCAGCACCACCACCTTCAGCTCAAACTCACCCATAATCATCAATGAGATGGGCTCTCAGCACCACCACCTTCAGCTCAAACTCACCCATAATCATCAATGAGATGGGCTCTCAGCACCACCACCTTCAGCTCAAACTCACCCATAATCAATGAGCTGGGCTCCCAGCACCACCACCTTCAGCTCAAACTCACCCATAATCATCAATGAGATGGGCTTCCAGCACCACTCCGTCAGCTCAAACTCACCCAAAATCAATGAGATGGGCTCCCAGCACCAGCACCTTCAGCTCAAACTCACCCATAATCAATGAGATGGGCTCCCAGCACCTCCACCTTCAGCTCAAACTCACCCATAATCATCAATGAGATGGGCTCTCAGCACCACCACCTTCAGCTCAAACTCACCCATAATCAATGAGATGGGCTCTCAGCACCAGCACCTTCAGCTCAAACTCACCCATAATCAATGAGATGGGCTCCCAGCACCACCACCTTCAGCTCAAACTCACCCATAATCATCAATGAGATGGGCGCTCAGCACCACCACCTTCAGCTCAAACTCACCCATAATCATCAATGAGATGGGCTCTCAGCACCACCACCTTCAGCTCAAACTCACCCATAATCATCAATGAGATGGGCTCTCAGCACCACCACCTTCAGCTCAAACTCACCCATAATCAATGAGCTGGGCTCCCAGCACCACCACCTTCAGCTCAAACTCACCCATAATCATCAATGAGATGGGCTTCCAGCACCACTCCGTCAGCTCAAACTCACCCAAAATCAATGAGATGGGCTCCCAGCACCAGCACCTTCAGCTCAAACTCACCCATAATTAATGAGATGGGCTTTCAGCACCACCACCTTCAGCTCAAACTCACCCATAATCATCAATAAGATGGGCTCCCAGCACCACTCCTTCAGCTCAAACTCACCCAAAATCAATGAGATGGGCTCCCAGCACCAGCACCTTCAGCTCAAACTCACCCATAATCAATGAGATGGGCTCCCAGCACCAGCACCACCACCTTCAGCTCAAACTCACCCATAATCATCAATGAGATGGGATCCCAGCACCACCACCTCCAGCTCAAACTCATCCGGGTTGGCCTTGATGCCAAACATGATGGGCGCCAGCTTGGAGTAGTCCGCCCGGTTACACGTCGCCACACACACCCGCAGCTTCCTCGTGGCTTTGTTCTCCTCCATCTTGTCAGTCTTCTCTCTCATCCTCTGCATTCTCAGATAGTACAGTTCCTGGTGAGCAGAGAAAGAGCGATGGTGTTCAGAGTTGAGATGCTGGAATGTCAGGCAAAAAGAAGCTGTGCTGAAAACAATGTGGTCCGATGCTCCTCGTCCTGTTGTGGCATGGTGGATATATGTTAAAGCTAGAATCTGCAGTTGCTACATCTGTTTTTGGATTTAGCAATTAATGATATAGACCCATTGATTCTTGAAGAACATAGCTTGTAAAATGCCTCATGAGTTAAGTTCAACTGTCGTACCTCAGAGCCAGAATATAAGCTTTATATTTATATTATTTGCAACTGGTAAAATGTTCCATTTTGTGAGGAAAGAGCATTCTTTGTTTTTCGTTTAAAAAAATGATGGCAATTCGCACTGACACTTAATGTTAACTTGATGGCTATTTGTTATACCAATGCATGGCGCAAAATGTCAGATTTAATTTACAATTGGTAAAAATAAATGTTTTTACCTACATTGTGCACAGGACTGTTTTATTTGTAACTGGCAAGAACGTTTCATTTTGTGAGAACCCGTTTCATGTGAACACTCCCGAGTGGCGCAGCGGTCTGAGGCACTGCATCTCAGTGCTAGAGGCGTCACTACAGACCCTGGTTCGATTCCAGGCTGTATCACAACCGGCCGTGATCGGGAGTCCCATAGGGCGGCGCACAACTGGCCCAGCGTCGTCTGGGTTAGGGTTTGCCGAGGTAGGCGGTCATCGTAAATAAAAACGTATCTTAACTGACCTGCCTAGTTAAATAAAAAGGTGAAAAACAAATACAAGTATTCTTCATGTAGTCACTGTGATAGTCTTTTTTCCAGCGGAATTTGTCATATTTTGAAAAGAAAGTCTTTATTTTTGCATTGTAAAAGGTAAGTGCCGACTTATTTAATTCAAGAAACTCATGCCTGTTCCACAGATACGGGGTTTTGGAAGCGTCAATGGGTTAATGATATTTGGCTTTCATTTAGTACCAGTCGGTCAGCAGGTGTCATTATTCCAAAAAAAAATCAACTTTAAAAGGATCATATACTGTGGACGAAGCAGACAACACAGGGACATGGATTATGTGATTGGTAGATGTCAACCACATTCAATTCATTGTGGTGAATACTTGTGCTACCAATTACAAGTCAAGTATCTATTTTTATTTAGAGACAATGAGAGGACAATAAGTAAAATTGTCAACATTTCCGCTGGTCAAAGTAATATGAGGGTGGAGATTTTAATGCCGCCAAGACATGATAATCTAGATAGATGGCCTCCTAAGGACAGCGACTGATTGTGAGATAAGGAATTATGCTTAAGGTTAAGGGTTGGAGATATTTGGAGACATAAGAACCCATAGAAGAAGATGTTTACATAGGTCTTTATTACTCTATCTATACAGTCCCGTATTGATTTATGATATCTGGAGATAAGGTTGACACGATTGATGCAGTCTCAATTTGAACCATCGATTTCAATAGACCATAAAGGGATTTCATAACAATTTTTTTTTTTTTAAGGTTACTGGAAACGGAATAAGACTAAGGAAAATATTTTCTTAGTGAATGTAGTGAAGTAAAAGTAGTTAAAAGTATAAAAATAGTAATAATAGTCTGAATACTTTCCGAACGCAACTGTATATAAATATGCTTCTGTGTGTTTTGTTTGTAAGCTCAAAATGGACAGTGACGTCCAATGGGCTTTTGAAAAACAAAATACTTCCTCTGTTATCATAGAATATGGGGTCATCCTGCAGCTGGTTTCTGAAACTAATTCAGTCTGTGTATGAATCCATTATGTTTAAGTTGGGGAGCGTTTCCTCCAAAAGGTCGAGAGAGAAGGACACTCCAGCCGCTAACAAACAACCTGTATATGTGGTCTCATGTCAACACTGATGTCATGGTTAAGTTGGTCACCTGGAAGCTTAGCCAGAAATGGTCTACTGGTTTATTGAAACTCTACACTCAAACTGTTGTGATATGTTTCATTTGATTACTGTAACCATTTTTCTTTCAGGCACATATAACAAAAGGTATTAAAAAGAGCTTAACAAGGAAGTAAAGCTTTGAGAAAATGTACTTCAGATGTCTAGTACTTTTCTCCCGGGTGCCCCGTCATGGCTGCCTGCTTTGACGCCTGTCATGTCTCTGCTCGTCTTTGTCAATAAAACATTTCATACTCTGTAAGCCGTCCTGACTACAGAATGTTTCTGAACATGTTATGAATCTACTTCAGTGGTACCTCAATTAAGAAAAGTCTTGATATAGCCTACTCTAGGCTATGCTGTGTATTCAAGATTGGTCAAACGCTAAAATCAAATTAAACAGAAGCCGCCCCCCCGAGTGGAGGACAGAGGAGCCTCTTAAAGAAGAAGTTACAGGTCTTTGAGAGCCAGAAATCGTGCTTGTTTGTAGGTGACCAAATACTTATTTTCCACCATAATTTGCAAATAAATTCATTAAAAATCCTACAATGTAATTTTCTGGATTTTTTTCCCTCATTTTGTCTGTCATAGTTGAAGTGTACCTATGACGAAAATTACAGGCCTCCCTCATCTTTTTAAGTGGGAGAACTTGCACAATTGGAAGCTGACTAAATACTTTTTTTGCTCCACTGTATTTACATGTACATATTCTTATTCCTTTACTTTGATGCATGTGTATTAGGTAGTTGTGGAATTGTTGGATTACTTGTTAGATATTGCTGCACTGTCGGAACTAGAAGCACAAGCATTTCGCTACTCGCAATAACATCTGCTAACCATGTGTATGTGACCACTAAAATTGGATTCGATTTGTATTGTTCCAAACTAAATCACCCCTTCAATAGAACTAAGACTAGAGAACATTGAGAGGTCTTCCACTAGCTGTAAAGTAATAATTAACTGGCAGCAGAGCGGCAGTGTACAAACGCAGCTCTACCAACGCCCTGGCAAACAGACTCCTAAAACAACAGCTGCCAAAAGAACAAGACTGTAAAAGTTAGTTAACTACGGGCTAATATTGACAGAGGAGTCAACAAATAACCCAGCCTGGACCTTCCTGGAGGTGGTTGACAACCAGACTGTGCCAGACTTGGTCCTGAAGTAGTCAACTTTGGAGCAGATGATAATAAATCAATGTAACCTGAGATTTAAGTTCGGGTTTCCTCAGACCCACGATTAAGCCTTCTCCACTGAAAATGATTTTAAAACTCTAGGACAGGCAAAAAAAAACCAAGGCTGCTCACCATAGTATAGTTTTGAGGCTTGACACCCGGTGTAAACAAAATAACTAATGTAGTACAGGATCAAGACAGTGGGCCTACATTCAGGCACAGTCACTGCATCCCAAACGACCACAAATACTCGAGACACCTAGCTGACCTTTTCCCAATACACCTGGGATATCAAGGTATAGCCCGTGAACCGCTCTGACCACCATAAAAAAAAATAAAGATTTAGCTAGTGACCCGAATGTTGTGACATTCTTAACATAAGGAGTCAAAAGTTTGGCCTCATTAATGCATTAGCCTACAACCGAACATTGCGGTATGTAATCTTGGAGACAAACACATTCTTATTCAATGACACGTGGAGTGATGAAAGACATGGTGCCTCCGTTGAACATGTCGCATTCACATGTTCTCAAAGCCATTTAAGAAGTATTCAGAATGATTAGGCTACACAGACAACCGGAAAAGAAACAGTCACATTTTTTCAATGAAAAAACATTGGCCAACTACCCACACAGTCATACAAGAGGCATGGGAAAATCCCAGTCAACTGCAACATGAAATTAAATCTTTATCCATTGGTTTGTTGAATAACAACAGAGACAAATTGGTCAGTCCAGGCATTTAAACAGATAGTCCATGCATTCATCACAACAATCCATCCACTCCTTGGTCTCTCATCAGCTCCTCCTTTCTCTGCATCTCTCTCCCTCTGTCACACACACACTACATTTCTTCACAGACACATATATCCGGCCTAGTCTACAGGCTGCCTCACTGAAAAGCTAACATACCAGCCAGGCATTTTCCTCCCTGCACTGGGTTGGTTCTTAGGCTGCGCTTACATCGGCAGCCCAATTCTGATCGTCTTTTCACGAATTGGTCTAATGACCAACAGCTGATGCGATCGGTCATAAGAAACTAATATAGCATCAGAATGAGTCTGCCTGTCTAAAACGCAGCCTTCCGAGCCAGAATCCCCCCCCCCTCTGACACACACTGCCCTTGTTTCCAATGAAGTGTCACAAGACCAGGGCTGCTTCCTAGCGATGAGGGGAGCAGCAGCAGGCAAGGAGGGGGAAAAAAATAGGATAAAAGCCACCTTGACTCACATGAGGGTTTCTGGCTATAGGCCCTGGACGCATGGTCAGCCCACTCCGTGATCCACTCCTCTCCCTCTCTCTATCCTTCTCCCCCCCTTTATTTAGTCTCTTCCCTTCCCTTCGGATCATTTGAAAGGCTCACTGTAAAAAGGATATCTGCTCTTCCTCCTAGCCCGACAAAGGAGCAGCAGCCTGTCGAGAGAGAGAGAGAGAGTGTAGAGGGGAGGAGGGGCTTCCCTCATCCGACTCAAGAGAGCCCTGATTGGCTGCTGGGTGAGAGGGAACGGTTGAAGCTTCCTGCATCGATGCCTCTTACAGCCAGGGCCCAACATATCACAGACCGACTATGATCTCAACCCAGATAAATCAATGATTCATAGGAAATGTAAGGCCTATAACCATATATTGATAATGAAGCAAAGTTCTTTCACCCCAGCTTTCTGTTGTCACCCCCAAGCTAAAAGGCCCGTCACACAATCATTTTAAAACAGCAGGTTTTTAAGGACAATAGAGTTCAGTCGTGTGCTTTGTTGTCATGGAAACTCAAGCATCATGCTTCGTGGTGTTGCAATACTGGTACCGTGACAACCATAGGTCTGGGAATCAATGACCATAATTCCCCCCCTCCTAATCAATAAGTATGTCAGTATCAACACATCAGCAGTGAATTATAGACCAACGGGTTTCTTGACAACACTGCAAGAGCCCATCTCTTTAATGATGGTGGATGATAGATGAACTCTCAAACCATTTCTCAAACACTTCTTCCTACTTCCTACTGCTTTTCAGTGTGACGGATGAAAAGCAGGCATTGATTGGCATCATTTGTCAGCCTTTCCAGTTCCTTGTAGTGGCAGACACAGTATTTGTCTTAGATAACCACTTGATCAGCCATCCTTTCAAGTAGTAGACCTAGCTTAGCGCTGGGCGATATGGACAAATCTATGGGCAATTCACGACATACACTTACTGGGTGTGAACTGCTCACCGATATATCGTGCGACCCTACTAAAAACACGTTGGCTCACTATTTAAAAAGATGGAGAAGAAGCTACAGGATGAATACTGGATTTTTGGCACAGGTACAGCCAACCAGGGCTAGCAAAGGCTACCTAGCAACAACAAATATTTTTTACAATTTTTGTCAAAGTAACGATATAATATCGTCCAAAATAATATTGCGATACGTAGCTATGAATTCCCCCCATCACTACTACTGTAGATAAGCCTAAGTCCTAAACACTTGCTGTAGCCTGCGCCTCTCTACACATGCACGTACACACATGCCGAATTCTCTCGTGCCAAAAGCCTCCTCTGTGCTGAATAAAGTTTCCATTGTTGTTCAAAAAGAACGGAAAATGCCTAGGCCAATGAAGTAACACAAAAATAGATCAGGTCAAGCAAGTGAAGAATTGACCAGAACTTGATGACATATTCTCCATCCCAGACACATGACATAATAACCCTGCCAGGAATACTACTAGACTTATAAAAGACAATACTATAACCAATACTATAACACAACCTTTCTATAACCCCATAAAGCAGTAGACCAAATAGAATAACAAAAAAATATCAACTCACAGTGCAGTCTTCCTCTCAAAAAAAAAACAGTGCAGTAGAAAGACAGAGAAACTAAACTAAAAGCAGGTAACATCAACCTAGCCTGGACTCTGGACCTAGCCTGGTCCTAGCCTGGACCCATAGTCCACTTCTAGCTAGTTATTGTACCACGTGGTCTGTCGCCCTAGGCTAGTAGTACTAACAAATATTTTTTATTGGCCTTGTTCCAAGAACAGCATAGGTCAGTCACAGATAATTAGGCTAATAATTGTAATAAGGTAAACAATAGAGATGGTTACTAATCGTTGTACGGTGAGATACTTCACAATAGACAGATACTTAGTAATAACAGTTGCGTTCCAGGTGTGACATAAGACTTAATTCAGCATGGGCTATTGACACACTGGGTGTGGATTGATACACCCAAATGGATCCAGCCAACAAGAACCATGTTAGCTCTAAGCACACAAGTGTGAAAGGTGGTCCAGAATGATTCATCTAGGCCTATCCTGTGTCAGAAACGATTCGCAAAATAGGCTAAACCCGCAAAAGGAAATGACTAGGTTAGTTGTAGCGAGCACCAGAATGTTTATGGATACTTTTCTGATGCAACGTCATGATACTTGAGAAAGAGGCTAGATTTCACCTCATGTTGCGTTAGTCCTAGCTCTACTACTCCCATCCATTGTTCCATTGTCCAAATTGTTCCTTCCACGCCCATTATCTTTAAAAAAAATGTTTTTTTAAATACATTTGAGTTGAAATAACTACTCCCTGCACTGGCACTTCCAAAACATCACTTGAGAAATAGAAATAGATGTAGCTCAGGGCTGAATCAGGTTCCACAACTGGGGTTGAAGCAAAAACAAACAGGATGATACCAGAAACAGGGCTGTCATCAGAGTTTAACTGCTGCTTTCCGGAACCCATTTGCCAGAACAATAATTTCCGCTTAGCAATTAAAGATAAAAAAAATGTAAAATGAAGAGTTAAATCAGGTTGACTGCCCCCCCCTTAAGCCACAACAAATAAACAAGTGAAATCTGTGAACAATCATATAACATAACTATGTTTTCACAACTAAACATTAATAAAAATGCACTATATATTGTAAGCTAACTATTCTGTAAGCTGCCCTGCACAATCAATGTTTGGAGCGTAGCATATAAGAACCAGTCCATACAGTATGCATAACAATACTGTCCACACTCAAAGCCGATTACTAGAGTTTGTTTCATTTTGCAGTAGACAGTGCATTCGGAGAGTAGTCGGACCCCTTGACTTTTCCCACTGTTACTTTCCGCCTTATTCTAAAATATATATATATATTTTTTATTATATCTAAATTTACACACATTACCCCATAATATGAAAGTGAAAACTTGTTTAGACATTTGTTCAAATTTATAAAAAATAAAACAGAAATACCTTAAGTGTTTAGACCCTTTGCTAGGAGACTCGAAATTGGGCTCAGGTGCATCCTGTTTCCATTGATCATCCTAGAGCTGTTTCTACAACTTGGACTCCACCTGTGGTAAATTCAATTGATTGGACATGATTTGGAAAGGAAAACACCTGTCTATATAAAAGGTTCACAGTTGACAGTGCATAACAGAGCAAAAACTATGCCACGAGGTCGAAGGAATAGTCTGTCGAGCTCCGAGACAGGATTGTGTCGAGGCACAGATCTGGGGAAGGGTACCAAAAAATGTCTGCAGCATTGAAGGTCCCCAAGAACACAGTGGCCTTCATCATTCTTAAAATGTAAAAAGTTTGGAACCAAGGCTCTTAATAGAGCTGGCCGCACAGTCAAACAGGGGAGAAGGGCCTTTGTCAGGGAGTTAACTAAGAACCTGATGGTCACTGAAAGACCTCCAGAGTTCCTTTGTTGAGATGGGAGAACCTTCCAGAAGGACAACCATCTCTGCAGCACTCCACCAATCAGATCTTTATGGTAGACCGAAGCCACTCCTCAGTAAAAAGCACATGACAGACCATTTGGAGTTTGCCAAAATACACCTAAAGACTCTCAGACCATGAGAAACAAGATTCTCTGGTCTGATGAAACCAAGATTGAACTCTTTGGCCTGAATGCCAAGCGTTACATCTGGAGGAAACCTGGCACCATCCCTACGTTGAAGCATGGTGGTGGCCGCATCCTGCTGTGGGGATGTTTTTCAGCGGCAGGGACTGGGAGACTAGTCCGGAATGAGGCAAAGATGAACGGAGAAAAATACAGAGAGATCCTTCATGAAAACATGCTCCAGAGTGCTCAGTATCTCAGACTAGGGCAAAGTTTCACCTTCCAACAGGACAACGACCCTAAGCCCACAGCCAAGACAACGCAGGAGTGGCCAAGGGACAAGTCTTTGAATGTCCTTGAGTGGCCCAGCCAGAGACTGGACTTGAACCCGATCTAACATTTCTAGATAGACCTGCAAATAGCTGTGCAGCGACGCTCCCCATCCAACCTGACAGAGCTTGAGAGGATCTGCCGAGAAGAGTGGGAGAAACTCCCCAAATACAGGTGTGCCAAGCTTGTAGCGTCATACCAAAGAAGACGCAAGTCATTAATTGCTGCCAAAGGTGCTTCAACAAAGTACTGAGAAAGGGTCTGAATAGTTATGTAAATGTCATTTCATTTGATAGAATTTTTAGCTAATCTAAACCTGTTTTTGCATTGTCATTATGGGGTATGTGTGTAGATTGGAGGGGGAAAAACAATTTAATAAATTTTAGAATAAGGCTGTTACGTAACAAAATGTGGAAAAAGTCAAGGGGTCTGAATACTTTCCGAATGCACTGTACGTACCAAAATATTTCTTAAATCTATGGGCTTTTTTTTATGTAGTTCTGCCGTGTGTAATATGCGGTAGTCTGCTGCACCACAGTACCCACTTGATTTGTCTACTGCACCACAGTACCCATTTGATTTGCCTACTGCACCACAGTACCCATTTGATTTGCCTACTGCACCACAGTACCCATTTGATTTGCCTGCTGCACCATAGTACCCATTTGATTTGCCTGCTGCACCATAGTACCCATTTGATTTGCCTGCTGCACCATAGTACCCATTTGATTTGCCTGCTGCACCATAGTACCCATTTGATTTGCCTACTGCACCATAGTACCCATTTGATTTGCCTGCTGCACCATAGTACCCATTTGATTTGTCTACCTACTACTAATGTTATTATAAATCTTACTGATAAAAGAACAAATGTAAAAACTTTAGCTCCTCCAAGATGTACCATCTGCAGGGTGTCTTTCGATTAGTCCTTGTTTGTTTAGGCTTAAATCCAGAGTCCTTGGCCTTCTTTCGTGTAATTATCATAGTCCAGATGGGAAGCTGCCACGTCTGATAAAGGAGATTTATTCCCCTCCCCCCAGGTGTTTTTTGAAATTATTATTTTGAACCCTTATTTTACCAGGTTTGAGGGAATGGTTGGAATGGTGCAATGATACAACCTGAGGGGTATGTTACAAAGCAGGATCAACGAGTTAGCCAGCAATCTTTGATTAAACAACCAGAAGAAAAAAATATATCGATTTTTGGACCCATTCATCTGAGGTCTGTTTGCACAGACACCGCCATTCTCCATCTATATAGTGAGAACATTGCTTGCATAGGATATTCCTAACACATGGCCTAGCCCAAACATAGAGGACGATTAGGCAAGGTATATTAACATGCCATAGATGTGTCTGAGATGTGTTACAGTAAGCGCCAAAAGTATTGGGACAGTGACCCATTTGTTGTTTTGGCTCTGTACTCCAGCACGTTGGATTTGACATTATTAAATGACTATGGGAGGTTAAAGTGCAGACTGTCAGCTTTAAATTTGAGTCTATTATCATCCATATCGGGTGAACCATTTAGAAATTACAGCACTTTTTGTACATAGCCCCACCCATTTAAGGGGACCAAAAATATTGGGCAAAATTCACTTGTGTATTAAAGTAGTCAAATGTTTAGTATTTTGTACCGTATTCCTTGCACGCAATGATTACATCAAGCGTGTGACTCTGCAAACTTGTTGGATGCATTTGCTGTTTGTTTCGGTTGTGTTTCAGATGAATTGTGGCCCAATAGAAATAATGTGTTGTCATTATGAAGTCCATTTTATTGTATATAGGAACATAATGTTTCTAAACACTTCTACATTAATGTAGATGCTACATTGGTTACGGAGAGTCCTGAATGAATTGTTGGAGCGGGGGGAGGGGTAGAGAGATGTTAATCAGTGTTAGGTCGGAGAGAGAATACATTTTATCGGTCTACAGGTCAATTTGCATACATTTTGAAATTAAATTAGCTTGTGTGTATTTTTGTTAGTCGTCATGCATCTTAAATATCACAGCATACAGAGACTATAGCCTACCTACCACCTGTCAGACAGCGCAACAGTAGCTCCTCAAAAAGCCTGTAGACTATGGAGTGAAACCTGCTTTTGTAAACTCAGTCATTGCGCAACAAATAACATTTCTAAATAGAATCGTGTAAAAAAAAAAGAGTTGTGGCCGTGATTTAAAAAGGACCTATTTTTTATCTCTCAATCTCAACTCGTAAAGCGCGCCTCACATTCAGATGCTAGTCTATAGCCTGCCTGCCTGCCTACCGTTGACTAACAGCACATCACCCATCACTTCGTAATGTGACCTTGAGGCAGCATAATTGTTTGAAACCTGATTTCCAGTGTTTTTGATACTCAAGGTGCGGGTTGATAGTCACTAGACTTGATACTCAATGTTATGGATTATTCTCATATGTTGATGGTGGTTGACGCCAGACTGGATGTAAAAGGACCGAGGACACACTGATTATTCACTGTTGTATTGTAGACATCCTGTGAACTCTGATTCTGTAGCAGCTGACAGTCATTGCCTTTTTGTTTGGATTTCCTACTAGACTCTCAGGCTGGTGTTTTCAGAACATTTGGTGCTGTCTGATTAGGATATAAAAGGGCATGTCTCCAAGGTTGTAGAGTCTAGACATAGGCCTGCATAACACGTTTATTTCGTACCTAATCAAAGACAGATCCTAGTCTATTTATATTATACTGTACATCTGTATTATATACACTGTTAAATCCAAAGGCAGTTTATGAAAATAACGTGTTGCTGATAGTGAAATTGCGCCACCCACTGGTAAATAGAGGGATACTAAGAATGTACTTTGATGTACAATAAATAGGTGGTGGTAGGACAAAATATTTGATTCCACACCTGAAGCAACAAACACAAATCTACTGTATTCTCTAATAGCCAGTCCACAGGCTTCCATCTATAAATTCACGGAACAAATGTACATTAAATAATAGTGTAATGGGCATTGCTGAACTCATCAGTTTCAACTAACTTTATATTTCTCATGAAAGGACGAAATATTCTAGCTATTTACAATGTAGCTATTTCAATGATACAGTATGTTAGCTAGCTAGAATAAACTTGCTAGGAAATACATTTTAGGCTAACTGTTCATTTTTTGTTTGAATATACATTTTTGTAGTCAGCCTTGCCATATCAAGGTCCGTTTCAATTGATAAAAGTAGCTAACGTTATCACGCTACATAACTATTGGCTTAAAAAGTTCGCCTAAATCAGCAAGTGATGGTGGCCCGGTTCTGTTGCGAACAAGCTATTAGCAGTTATCTAACTGTTGCTTGTAACGTCGTTAGCGGGATAGCTAGTTAGCTCAACCTGCTTTTATTCACACGGATTAGTTAGCAAACAATTACACATTTAACGTTTGCTAAGTTAGACAGTTGGCTACTAGTAACGTTATCTATGTATGATAGGATGATTAGCTGGTTAGCTCACGTGTGCTAACTTTCAACTAGGCTAGCTAGCTTTGTGATTCATAGTGAAAATGCGCATATTACATTAACTAAATAGCGAAGTTTGTTATAACGGAGGACAATATGTTTGTCTTGTCCAACTTGCGTTAGCTAGCTAGCTAACTTCTAGCCGAAAGTGTAGTTCCACAAACGTTAGCTAGCTATGTAGCTAGATCAAAGTTAGCTAGCGCTGGCATGAATACTCTGTAGCGTGAACGTTGCACTAAATTAACTTTACTTACCTTTATTCAAGCAGATCCTCTTAATCGCATGCAATGTCTCTCATCATGTCTCTTTCAGATGTAGGCTTGCGTGAAAGTGAAATGGTCCCGGGTACTTATGAGTCAGAGGCTAGGATTAGCTACTCAAACCAATTGAACATTACTGGTGCATATATTGCTCTTGTGCGCGAAATCTTAAAAAACATACTTCAAGCACCTGCCTTCGATAACCGAACAGGGCGAAAAAATTGCGCTGTCGGAGAAGGACACTGTTTACTGGTTATTAGTACAGCAGGCGGGAGTCTTGTTGGCGACACTGTGTGTTAGCTAGCAATCAATCATTCAAATGTATTTATAAAGCCCTTTTCACATCAGCAAATGTCACAAAGTGTTATACAGAAACCCAGCCTAAAAACCAAAACAGCAATCAATGCAGATGTAGAAGCACGGTGGCTAGGAAAAACTCTAGAAAGGCAGGAACCGAGGAAGAATCAAATCAAATCAAATGTATTTGTCACATACACATGGTTAGCAGATGTTAATGCGAGTGTAGCGAAATGCTTGTGCTTCTAGTTCCGACAATGCAGTAATAACCAACAAGTAATCTAACCTAACAATTCCAAAACTACTACCTTATACACACAAGTGTAAAGGGATAAATAATATGTACATACAGATATATGAATGAGTGATGGTACAGAACGGCATAGGCAAGATGCAGTAGATGGTATCGGCAAGAACCTAGGAAGAACCATAGAGAGGTACCAGGCTCTGAGGGGTGGCCAGTCCTCTTCTGGCTGTGCAGGATTGAAATTATAACAGTACATGGCCACGATGTTCAAACGTTCATTGATGACCAGCAGGGTCAAATAAAAATAATAATCACAGTGCTTGTAGAGGCTGCAAAAGTTCCGCGCTTCAGGAGTAAATGTCAGTTGGCTTTTCATAGCTGAGCATTCAGAAGACAGAGACAGCAGATGCGGTAGAGAGAGAGAGTGGTGAAAACAGCAGATCCGGGACAGGTAGCACATCCGGTGAACAGGTCAGGGTTCCATAGCTGCAGGCAGAACAGTTGAAACTGGAGCAGCAGCACAACCACGTGGACTGGGGACAGCAAGGAGTCATCAGGTTAGGTAGTCCTGAGGCATGGTCCTAGGGCTCAGGTACCTTGGGAGGGGAGAGGGAGACAGAGAATTTGAAGGAGCATACTGAAATTCACACAGGACAGGGGATAAGACAGGAGAAATACTCCAGATATAACAGACTGACCCTAGCCCCCCGACACACAAACTATTGCAGCATAAATACTGGAGGCTAAGACTGGAGGGGTCGGGAGACACTGTGGCCCCGTCCGGCAATACCCCCAGACATGGCCAACCAGGCAGGATATAACCCCACCCACTTTGCCAAAGCACAGCCCCCACACCACTAGAGGGAGATCTTCAAACCACCAACTTACTACCCTAAGACAAGACTGAGTTTAGCCCATGAAGATCTCCCCCACGGCACAAACCCGAGGAGGGCGCCAAACCCGGACAGGAAGATCACGTCAGTGACTCAACCCACTCAAGTGACGCACCCCTCCTGGGAACGGGATGGAAGAGTACCAGTAAGCCAGTGACTCAGCCCCCGTAATAGCGTTCCCCGTTCTCCTGGTGGAGAGAGGGCAACCGTCCAGGCAGACAGCAAGGGTGGTTCGTCGCTCCAGTGCCTTTCCGTTCACCTTCACACCCCTGGGCCAGACTACACTCAATCATAGGACCAAAAATCTCCAATTTCGACTCCAGACCAAAGGACACATTTCCACCTGTCTAATGTCTATTACTTGAACTCTGAAGCATTTATTTGAACTGCAATTTCTGAGGCTGGTAACTAATGAACTTATCCTCTGCAGCAGAAGCAATTCGGGGTCTTCCATTCCTGTGGCGGTCCTCATGAGAGCCAGTTTCATCATTGCGCTTGATGGTTTTTGTGACTGCACGTGTAGAAACTTTCAAAGTTCTTGAAATGCTTCGTATTGACTGACCTTCATGTCTTAAAGTAATTTCTCTTTGCTTATTTGAGCTCTTCTTGTCGTACTATAGACTTGGTATTTTTACCAAATAGGTCTGTCTCCTACATTGTCACAACACAACTGATTGTCTCAAACACATTAAGAAGGAAAGAAATTCCACAAATTTACTTTTAACAAGGCACAACTGTTAATTGAAATGCATTCCAGGTGACTACCTCATGAAGCTGGTTGAGAGAACGCCAAGAGTGTGCAAAGCTGTCATCAAGGCAAAGGGTAGCTACTTTGCAGAATCTCAAATATAAAATATATTTTGATTTGTTCAACACTTTTTTTGGTTACTACATGATTCCATATGTGTTATTTCATAGTTTTGATGTCTTCACTGTTATTCTACAACGTAGAAAATAGTCCAAATAAAGAAAGAGCCTTGAATTAGTAGGTGCTCTAAAACCTTTGACCGGTAGTGTATGTATAGCTTGACAATGACAGCAGTGGAGTTGGCAAAAGCACAAACAGATCTGGGACCAGGCTAGCTCTAATCTAGACCATTACTTTTTATTTATTTATTTTACCTTTATTTAACCAGGTAGGCAAGTTGAAAACAAGTTCTCATTTACAATTGCGACCTGGCCAAGATAAGATTTACCTAGCAGGGTCTTGTAGATGACATGGAGCCAGTGGGTTTGGCGACGAGTATGAAGCGAGGGCCAGCCAACGAGAGCATACAGGTCGCAATGGTGGGTAGCATATGGGGCTTACAACTCATCTAACTAGACCATATACACTGTATCTAAAACATGCAGTAAAAGCTGAAGCAAGAACACATATTTTCTTCAGAAAATGTACCTTTTCTAGTTTCCAGTTGATGCAGCTATTTCTCTGAAATGTTTATTTAATCAATGACTACCCCTGGCCTGGATGAGTTTCATTGAACAGGCTGTGTATCAAATGTTGGTCCTTACCGGTCTATGGTTGTCACTCAACTCATACTATCCCGCTAAGCTAAAGTCTAAGTGTTATCTCTATGAGCTTCAGGTCTCAGGCAAGGTTACCGTTCAGGCAAATGAGAGCACGTAGCTCAGCGAACTAACTACCAGGCTACCTCTGCTACGACACCTTTCAAGTTATTTTGGTCCTCTTAGGGTAAGATATCCAATCAAATGTCTGATCAACTCTTTCTCCACTATGAAGTTTCCTAATTCTGCAAATCTGCATGCTTGCATACAGTCATCAAAGGCAGCAATGAATTGGCCTTCAGGAAAACTGAAGATTTGAAAAATACGGTTATTTCTCAAGGACTTTCTTCTCTTGAGTGTTCAATCTCCCCTCTTTGAACACAGCTACTGTGTGCTGAACCTCGCTCTCTCGCTCGCTGCCACTTCACTGAGCACATCTCTCAGCCCCCCCATCCTGAGCACATCTCTCAGCCCCCCATCCTGAGCACATCTCTCAGCTCCCCATCCTGAGCACAACCCAGCAGCAGCAGTGCGGCTTGCTATTTTATAACTGTGCTGCATTGCAGGGCTATCTCCACAAATGAGGGCTGGATTATATAAGAGCTGACTGGTGTTAAGCCTTGAGAGCTGCAAAGTGAGAGAGAAGAGGGGAGAGAGAGAGGTAGGGGAGGTGATGGAGGGGGCGGGTTGTGTGACGCAGTAGGACGTGCATAGAGACCAGAATGCAGACACTCCTTCCCAATACCGTCCTTCTCTTATCCAGCTCCACTGCTCATGGGTTCCCCCACAACACTGGGTTTCCTCTCCAGCCCCCCACCACCACTATTGAACAACCAAGCCAAAAGATCTTTTTCCTGTCCACTTTTAACTCAGGTTTGCTAATGGGGCAGTTACAGGAAGCACTTATCACAGTGCTCTGTGTTATAGGAGGACTTATCTGTAAGAAAAAAAGACGAGGTAAATATCCAAATAGATAGGCTACATCGACAATGTATGTATTTTCTATTATATTTGTCACTTCATTTGGTACAACACACAACAAACAAAAAGCTCTGCTCTGTTATGCTCAGGAGCCAGGGCATCTACGTTTGATTTGGATTATGTTTCATATGTCGGTTGACTAACTGACATGACCATTTGGATAAGTGTTTGCCCTTAACGGCAATTTTAGGTGTAGGGTAAACAGTATATAAGTTACAGGGTAGCAGCTAGGATAGCATCCAATTCACCCCTTTAAAAGCAGTTTATCATTTGAATAATGAATTAAGTAATTACAGCAGAAAGGAAGCTGTTTGAACAACCCAGACGGTTGTGTGGACCAACAATTCAGGCGTACGACTGCCACCCACGATCCACCCCTGCAATTAAACGCCGGTGTGATCACTGCTCGTCTGATTCGGGTGCAGTTCCCTGGTTTGGTCAGAGGAGGGAGGTAGAGCGAATACAGTAAGAGAGAGTGCATTTCATCATCCCTGCAATGCTAGTGAAGGTCTCTCAAGGGCAACCCATTATATCTGCAAAGTCATACACACACACTTGGAGGTATTTCTGTGTGGACCACACAACGCATGTCAATTATGGCATAGTTTATGTACTGCATATGCTATCATCATTTGAAGTGGATACATTTTTTCAAAGGAGAACTATGTCCTGAAATATCTTTAGAAGATTCTGATATATCTGGTCACTCACTGTTTTCACCCTAGCCTACCCTTTAAAGCTGTAAAATATGCATGACCCCTTGAATGTATTACTAAATGTATGTATGGACCTACACAGCAATTGAAAGACCAGCATTAGCAGTTTGTGTGTGATTTGTGTGCGCACCAGCCCTTGTATGCATGTGTCGTGTGTGTGTGTGTGTGTGTGTGTGTGTGTGTGTGTGTGTGTGTGTGTGTGTGTGTGTGTGTGTGTGTGTGTCAAAGCTGGAAATCATGTCATCAATACACCAACACATGGTCTGTGTGGAGTTGTCAGGAGACAGCAGCATAGAACAGAACAAAACAAATCTCTCTTCAAAATGATTGTGAAAATGCAAACTGATTTCGAGCTACCTTTACCACCCACACAACTCCTATTCAACCACTGAATGTTATACACAAATGTTTACACAGATATGTTAATATCATTGTTGTAAACAATACTTCTCTTTTCAATACTTGACTCACAGTCGATGAGGGACACAGTAACAGCAAAGCACTACACAAACACTGCAGAATAAAAGCTCACTGTTCTACGAGGACACAGAGAGAGAACAAACAAAGCCCTTAGTAAACATTGAACACAATATCAAATGCTCCCTCTGCCACTGAACTCCAGAGGATGTTAGGAGGCTGAACTGAAGACACGCCCCCGCACCCCCCTGCCTGTCTCTCTGGTCTGCCTCCTCCAGCCTTCCTGCCCTGCCTCCCTCTCTGCCTATTACTTCCCTGCCTGCCTGTCTGGTCTGTCTCCCCCTGCCTACTTGGTCTCCCTGACTGGTCTGTTTCCCCCAGCCTGCCTGTCTGGTCTGTCTCCCCCTGCCTACTTGGTCTCCCTGACTGGTCTGTTTCCCCCAGCCTGCCTGTCTGGTCTGTCTCCCCCTGCCTACTTGGTCTCCCTGACTGGTCTGTTTCCCCCAGCCTGCCTTTCCTGTCTGCCTCCCCCTGCCTGGCCCCTAGCCAGAGCCTGTAAAGAGTGCTGGGTCAGCAGAGGCTGAGGGGGAACATAAAACAAAGTGGGAACGGCATGACTGCCCCTCATAAAACTACTAACCATCAACCGTGCAGTATCTTTAATCAATACAGGGCATATACTGTGGCCCCGAGATTTGTCTCTTTCTGCAGAGTTAGCGAGTCTAGAACCACGTTATTCAATGCTCATTGGGGGGGAAAAAACTAAGATGGCGGATGCGCCTTTTGTGATGATGGATATTTTTGCTTTGCGTGACGGAGGCCTTTGGGTATGGATTTAGAGGGTTCCGATGACCAGTGATGAATATCACAGAGCGTTAAAAGGCATTTGGACTGGGATCTGTGTTTTAACAGAGTACAATAGGTTTTTTTGTCAGAGCAATGCAGGGAGAGGCTACGGCATAGACGGTTCAGAAACACTCTTAACAAAATGGGGGGAGGAGTACAGCTGCAGTCTCTCTGAGGTATTACTTCGCAAGCCATCACAGGATTCTTGCTTAATCAAACCAGCATTGACGAGCATGCAAAGATCAAAAGGTAACAGCATGAGCATACACAGAGAAAGCAAAAAACCTGAACAGTGTTCCACTAGTTTACTTGATTTTTATGATTTTGTGAGGGCATTATCCCTATGCACAGTAGCAAGGAGCGGACGCCAGTTGGGTTCCACATCGGTGCTAATATTCACATTTGGCACCAAGACTTTCTGTGTCACACACAGAGTACTCTCTCTACTAATTGAGTTAACATTGCTTTCAGCCAAATATCCCTCACTGCACTACTTAGAAGAACCCAAAACCCTTCAGGAGCAACACACATCCAACGTCATGCACAAACGCTTTCTCTTAAAAAGCCAGAGTGAAAGGGGGTGTGTAATGTGTGAAAGAGAGAAGAGGGTGGGGGCCATCTAGGAACGGGAGTCGGGTAGCAATCTACAGAACATCCCCAGCTCTCTGTACTGGATGCAACACTTTGGACACTTTCCAGCTCCCTCCCTGTTGTCTGGGCTGTTTCCTTCGCCCAGCTCCCCCCCTGTTGTCTGGGCTGTTTCCTTCGGCTAGCTCCCTCCCTGTTGTCTGGGCTGTTTCCTTCGCCCAGCTCCCTCCCTGTTGTCTGGGCTGTTTCCTTCGCCCATCTCCCTCCCTGTTGTCTGGGCTGTTTCCTTCGCCCAGCTCCCTCCCTGTTGTCTGGGCTGTTTCCTTTGCCCAGCTCCCTCCCTGTTGTCTGGGCTGTTTCCTTTGCCCAGCTCCCTCCCTGTTGTCTGGGCTGTTTCCTTCGTCCAGCTCCCTCCCTGTTGCCTGGGCTGTTTCCTTTGCCCAGTCAGGGCCCAGGGGCAGTCACTGGTGGCTAGATCACTCAAAGCTCTTAACATCAAAATCGAATCAAATCAAATTGTACTGGTCACATACACATGGTTAGCAGATGTTAATCAAATCAACGTTTATTTGTCACCTGCGCTGAATACATCAGGTGTAGACCTTACGGTGAAATGCTTACTTACAGGTTCTAACCAATAGTGCAAAAAAGGTATTAGGTGAACAATAGGTAAGTAAAGAAATAAAACAACAATAAAAAGACAGGCTATATACAGTAGCGAGGCTACATACAGACACCGGTTAGTCAGGCTGATTGAGGTAGTATGTACATGTAGATATGGTTAAAGTGACTATGCATATATGATAAACAGAGAGTAGCAGTAGCGTAAAAGAAGGGTTGGCGGGTGGTGGATTGCAGGACACAATGCAGATAGCCCAGTTAGCCAATGTGCGGGAGCACTGGTTGGTCGGCCCAATTGAGGTAGTATGTACATGAATGTATAGTTAAAGTGACTATGCATATATGATAAAGAGAGAGTAGCAGCAGCATAAAAAGAGGGGTTGGGGGGGGCACACAATGGAAATAGTCCGGGTAGCCATTTGATTACCTGTTCAGGAGTCTTATGGCTTGGGGGTAAAAACTGTTGAGAAGCCTTTTTGTCCTAGACTTGGCACTCCGGTACAGCTTGCCATGCGGTAGTAGAGAGAACAGTCTATGACTGGGGTGGCTGGGGTCTTTGACAATTTTTAGGGCCTTCCTCTGACACCGCCTGGTGTAGAGGTCCTGGATGGCAGGCAGCTTAGCCCCATCTACCCTCTGTAGTGCCTTGCGGATAGAGGCCGAGCAATTGCCGTACCAGGATGCTCTCGATGTTGCAGCTGTAGAACCTTTTGAGTATCTCGGGACCCATGCCAAATCTTTTTAGTTTCCTGAGGGGGAATAGGCTTTCTCGTGCCCTCTTCACGACTGTCTTGGTGTGTTTGGACCATTCTAGTTTGTTGTTGATGTGGACACCAAGGAACTTGAAGCTCTCAACCTGCTCCACTACAGCCCCGTCGATGGGAATGGGGGCGTGCTCGGTCCTCCTTTTCCTGTAGTCCACAATAATCTCCTTAGTCTTTGTTACGTTGAGGGATAGGTTGTTATTCTGGCACCACCCGGCCAGGTCTCTGACTTCCTCCCTATAGACTGGCTCGTCGTTGTCGGTGATCAGGCCTACCACTGTTGTGTTGTCTGCAATGCGAGTGTAGGGAAATACTTGTGCTTCTAGTTCTGACAGTGCAGTAATATTTTTTTTTAACCAGGTAGGCTAGTTGAGAACAAGTTCTCATTTACAATTGCAACCTGGCCAAGATAAAGCAAAGCAGGGTGAACAGACAGCAACACAGAGTTACACATGGAGTAAAACAAACATACAGTCAATAATACAGTAGAAAAATAAGTCTATATACAATGTGAGCAAATGAGGTGAGATAAGGGAGGTAAAGGCAAAAAATGGCCATGGTGGCGAAGTAAATACAATATAGCAAGTAAAACACTGGAATGGTTGATTTGCAGTGGAAGAATGTGCAAAGTAGAGATAGAAATAATGGGGTGCAAAGGAGCTAAATAAATAAATAAATACAGTAGGGAAAGAGGTAGTTGTTTGGGCTAAATTATAGATGGGCTATGTACAGGTGCAGTAATCTGTGAGCTGCTCTGACAGCTGATGCTTAAAGCTAGTGAGGGAGATAAGTGTTTCCAGTTTCAGAGATTTTTGTAGTTCGTTCCAGTCATTGGCAGCAGAGAACTGGAAGGAGAGGTGGCCAAAGGAAGAATTGGTTTTGGGGGTGACCAGAGAGATATACCTGCTGGAGCGCGTGCTACAGGTGGATGCTGCTATGGTGACCAGCGAGCTGAGATAAGGGGGACTTTAGATTATCTTGTAGTTTACCTGGAGCCAGTGGGTTTTACGACGAGTATGAAGTGAGGGCCAGCCAACGAGAGCGTACAGGTCGCAGTGGTGGGTAGTATATGGAGATTTGGTGACAAAACAGATGGCACTGTGATAGACTGCATCCAATTTATTGAGTAGGGTATTGGAGGCTATTTTGTAACTGACATCACCGAAGTCGAGGATTGGTAGGATGGTCCGTTTTACATGGGTATATTTGGCAGAATGAGTGAAGGATGCTTTGTTGCGAAATAGGAAGACAATTCTAGATTTAACTTTGGATTGGAGATGTTTGATGTGAGTCTGGAAGGAGAGTTTACAGTCTAACCAGACACCTAGGTATTTGTAGTTGTCCACATATTCTAAGTCAGAGCCGTCCAGAGTAGTGATGTTAGACAGGCGGGCAGGTGCAGGCAGCGATCGGTTGAAGAGCATGCATTTAGTTTTACTTGTATTTAAGAGCAATTGGAGGCCACGGAAGGAGAGCTGTATGGCATTGAAGCATGCCTAGAGGCTTGTTAACACAGTGTCCAAAGGGCCAGAAGTATACAGAATGGTGTTGTTTGCGTAGAGTTGGATCAGAGACTCACCAGCAGCAAGAGCGACATCATTGATGTATACAGAGAAGAGAGTCGGTCCAAGAATTTAACCCTGTGGCACCCCCATAGAGACTGCCAGAGGCCCGGACAACAGACCCTCTGATTTGACACACTGAACTCTATCAAAGAAGTAGTTGGTGAACCAGGCAAGGCAATCATTTGAGAAACCAAGGCTCAAGTCGAGTCTGCCGATGAGGATGTGGTGATTGACAGAGTCGAAAGCCTTGGCTAGGTCAATGAATACGGCTGTACAGTATTGTTTCTTATCGATGGCGGTTAAGATATCGTTTAGGACCTTGAACGTGGCTGAGGTGCACCCATGACCAGCTCTGTGTCCAGATTGCATAGCGGAAAAGGTATGGTGGGATTCTAAATGGTCGGTAATATGTTTGTTGACTTGGCTTTCGAAGACCTTAGATAGGCAGAGTAGGATAGATATAGGTCTGTAGCAGTTTGGCTCAAGAGTGTCCCCCCCTTTGAAGACGGGGATGACCGCAGCTGCTTTCCAATCTTTGGGAATCTCAGACGACACAAAAGAGAGGTTGAACAGGCTAGTAATAGGGGTGGCAACAATTTTGGCAGATAATTTTAGAAAGAAAGGTTCCAGATTGTCTAGCCCGGCTGATTTGTAGGGGTCCAGATTTTGCCGCTCTTTCAGAACATCAGCTGACTGGATTTGGGAGAAGGAGAAATGGGGAAGGCTTGTGCGAGTTGCTGTGGGGGGGTGCAGTGCTGTTGATCGGGGTAGGGGTAGCCAGGTGGAAAGCATGGCCAGCCATAGAAAAATGCTTATTGAAATTCTCAATTATAGTGGATCTATCGGTGGTGACAGTGTTTCCTATCTTCAGTGAAGTGGGCAGCTGGGAGGAGGTGTTCTTATTCTCCATGGACTTTGCAGTGTCCCAGAACTTTTTTGAGTTTGTGTTGCAGGAAGCAAATTTCTGCTTGAAAAAGCTAGCCTTGGCTTTTCTAACTGCCTGTGTATATTGGTTTCTAGCTTCCCTGAAAAGTTGCATATCACCGGGGCTGTCCGATGCTAATGCAGAACGCCATAGGATATTTTTGTGTTGGTTAAGGGCAGTCAGGTCTGGAGAGAACCAAGGGCTATATCTGTTCCTGGTTCTAAATTTCTTGAATGGGGCATGCTTATTTAAGACGGTGAGGAAGGCTTTTTTTTAATAACCAGGCATCCTCTACTGACGGGATGAGATCAATATCCTTCCAGGATACCCCGGCCAGGTCGATTAGAAAGGCCTGCTCGCTGAAGTGTTTCAGGGAGCGTTTGACAGTGATGAGTGGAGGTCGTTTGATCGCTGATCCATTACGGATGCAGGCAATGAGGCAGTGATCGCTAAGATCTTGGTTGAAAACAGCAGAGGTGTATTTAGAGGGCAAGTTGGTTAGGATGATATCTATATCCGTGTTTACGGCTTTGGGGTGGTACCTGGTAGGTTCATTGATAATTTGTGTGAGATTGAGGGCATCAAGCTTAGATTGTAGGTTGGCTGGGGTGTTAAGCATGTTCCAGTTTAGGTCGCCTAGCAGCATGAGCTCTGAAGATAGATGGGGGGCAATCAGTTCACATATGGTGTCCAGAGCACAGCTGGGTGCAGAGGGTGGTCTATAGTAGGCGGCAACGGTGAGAGACTTGTTTTTAGAGAGGTGGATTTTTAAAAGTAGAAGTTCAAATTGTTTGGGTACAGACCTGGATAGTAGGACAGAACTCTGCAGGCTATCTTTGCAGTAGATTGCAACACCGCCCCCTTTGGCCATTCTATCTTGTCTGAAAATGTTGTAGTTAGGGATGAACATTTCTGAATTTTTGGTGGTCTCCTATAATATCTTACAAGTAATACAACAATTTCACAACAACTACCTAATACACACAAATCTAAAGGGATGGAATAAGAATATGTTCATATAAATATATGGATGGGCCATGACCGAGCAGCATAGGCAAGATGCAATAGATGGTATAAAATACAGTATATATACATATGAAATGAGTATGTAAGATATGTAAACATTATTTTAGTGGCATTATTTAAAGTGACTAGTGATCCATTTATTAAAGTGGCCAATGATTTTGAGTCTGTATGTAGGCAGCAGCCTCTCTGTGTTAGTGATGGCTGTTTAACAGTCTGATGGCCTTGAGATAGAAGCTGTTTTTCACTCTATCGGTCCCAGCTTTGATGCACCTGTACTGACCTCGCCTTCTGGATGGTAGCAGGGCTCGGGTGGTTGTTGTCCTTGATGATCTTTTTGGCCTTGAGCATGCACCCTTGTGGGGCCCCGTTGTCGAGGATCAGCAAAGTGGAGATATTGTTTCCTACCTTCACCACCTGGGGGCGGCCGGTCAGAAAGTCCAGGACCCAATTGCATAGGGTGTGGTTGAGACCCAGGGTCTCAAGCTTAATGATGAGCTTGGAGGGTACTATGGTGTTGAATGCTGAGCTGTAGTCAATTAACAGCATTCTTATATAAGTTTTTATCTTGTCCAGATGGGTTAGGGCAGTGTGCAGTGTGATGGCGATTGCATCGTCTGTGGACCTATTGGGGCAGTATGCAAACTGAAGTGGGTCTAGGGTGGCAGGTAAGGTGGAGGTGATATGATCCTTGACTAGTCTCTCAAAGCACTTCATGACGACAGAAGTGAGTGCTACGGGGTGATAGTCATTTAGTTCAGTTATCTTTGCCTTCTTGGGTACAGGAACAATGGTGAACGGAAAGGCACTGGAGCAACGAACTGCACTTGCTGTCTCTTCCTGGTCGGTTCCCCTCTCTCCACTGGGATTCTCTGCCGCTAACCCTATTACAGGGGCTGAGTCACTGGCTTACTGGTGCTCTTCCTTGCCGTCCCTAGGAGGGGTGCGTCACTTGAGTGGGTTGAGTCACTGACGTGATTTTCCTGTCCGGGTTGGCGCCCCCCCTTGGGTTGTGCCGTGGGGGAGATCTTCGTGGGCTATACTCGACATTGTCTCAGGATGGTAATTTGGTGGTGTGTGGGCTGTGCTTTGGCAAAGTGGGTGGGGTTATATCCTGCCTGGGGGTATTGTCGGACGGGGCCACAGTGTCTCCCAACCCCTCCTGTCTCAGCCTCCAGTATTTATGCTGCAGTAGTTTATATGTCGGGGGGCTAGGGTCAGTCTGTTATATCTGGAGTATTTATCCTGTCTTATCCGGTGTCTTGTGTGAATTTAAGTATGCTCTCTCTAATCCTCTCTTTTTTTCTTTCTCTCTTTCTTTTGTTCTTTCTCTCTCTCGGAGGACCTGAGCCCTAGGACCATGCCTCAGGACTACCTGGCCTGATGACTCCTTGCTGTCCCCCGTCCACCTGGTCGTGCTGCTGCTCCAGTTTCAACTGTTCTGCCTGCGGTTATGGAACCCTGACCTGTTCACCGGACGTGCTACCTGTCCCAGACCTGCTGTTTTCAACTCTCTAGAGACAGCAGGAGCGGTAGAGATGCTCTTAATGATCGGCTATGAAAAGCCAACTGACATTTACTCCTGAGGTGCTGATCTGTTACAACATCGAACACCGATTGTGATTACTATTATTTGACCTTACTGGTCATCTCTGAACATTTGATCATCTTGGCCATGTTCTGTTATAATCTCCACCTGGCACAGCCAGAAGAGGACTGGCCACCCCTCATAGCCTGCTTCCTCTCTAGGTTTCTTCCTAGGTTCTGGCCTTTCTAGGGAGTTTTTCCTAGCCACCGTGCTTCTACACCTGTATTGCTTGCTGTTTGGGGTTTTAGGCTGGGTGTCTGTACAGCACTTTGTGACATCAGCGTATGTAAGAAGGGCTTTTTAAATACATTTGATTGATTGATGGCCATCTTAAAGCAGACTGGGATAGGGAGAGATTGAATATGTCCGTAAACACACCAGCCAGCTGGTCTGTGCATGCTCTGAGGACTCAGCTAGGGATGCCGTCTGGGCCGGCAGCCTTGCGAGGGTTAACACGTTTAAATGTCTCTCTCATCACAATAGCTGCAGGACGTCCGGCCGAGCTGGACCCGCCCTCGCTGGGGAGTGAACCCTTTACGCATTGCAGTGGAAGCCCAGCTAGGCAGACAGGCAGGCAGTCACACCTACTCCAGAGACCACAGAGTGCAGTTGATTGACACTAATATCAAAGCAAACGTGCCCTCCTCCTCGGCTCTGCTCTACTTCAGGAAAAGCACATAGAGTCAGAGAGAGAGGTGTCCTTCAGCTCTGCACAGATGAGGGGAATTGAACTAAGAATATCATAGGGAGTGTGATAGTACAAAAATGAATGCGTGCACTACTGTAAGTTGCTATGGATAAGAGCATCTGCAAAATGACTAAAATGTATTTGTGAAATGTACAATTGATTCATATTTCTCAGAGTGCAATGATACTGAAAACACTACAGGCTCCCACAACATTTTTCCACAATGTCAAATATCCTTTACTGATTATCGGAGCTTTTTACACAGGACTAAAAGCAACATTTCTCACATAGCCAACCTCTGTGTTAGCAGTCAATTAGTGAAATGGTTCAACCTCTTCCTCTCCTCCAACATTCTACAATACAGCTCAATGGAACTCCTCGAACCCTTCTCTCTGGTGTGAGTTCTGTAACGGAGGGATGTCATTTTTACAGCACACGAGGGTTCTATATAGAGAATGATGGATGTTTGTGTCAGTGTGCTTCTACCAGACACAGTCCCAGTGTCTTGATGAATGAATGGATTCTTTGACAGCCCTTCTTCTAACCCTCTACTGTAGTCAGTTATTAGTATAGCTGCCTGGCTCCAAAGACTCACAGTGGGGCTTGGTATATAGGCACTAGCACTAGGCAGTGGGGCGCAGGCAGCATGTCAAGCACGCAAAGACGAAGTCACCCTTGCAGGGGCTGTTAAATAATGCAAATGTTGTTTCAGAGAGAGATGGAGGGGGGGGGGGAGTGAAGAGGGGGAGATTGAAGAGATTGAAGGAAAAAGGGGGAGAGAGAGGAAGAGAGAGTGAGCAGAGATTGAGAGAGCAGATAGGAGATTAATAGTTAATTCATACAGCAGCTTCTGGGCATGTGCAGTGTTTTAGGAGACCTGTTTCTCCTCTCTATAGGGTTATTTAGGAGACCTGTTTCTCCTCTCTATAGGGTTATTTAGGAGACCTGTTTCTCCTCTCTATAGGGTTATTTAGGAGACCTGTTTCTCCTCTCTATAGGGTTATTTAGGAGACCTGTTTCTCCTCTCTATAGGGTTATTTAGGAGACCTGTTTCTCCTCTCTATAGGGTTATTTAGGAGACCTGTTTCTCCTCTCTATAGGGTTATTTAGGAGACCTGTTTCTCCTCTCTATAGGGTTATTTAGGAGACCTGTTTCTCCTCTCTATAGGGTTATTTAGGAGACCTGTTTCTCCTCTCTATAGGGTTATTTAGGAGACCTGTTTCTCCTCTCTATAGGGTTATTTAGGAGACCTGTTTCTCCTCTCTATAGGGTTATTTAGGAGACCTGTTTCTCCTCTCTATAGGGTTATTTAGGAGACCTGTTTCTCCTCTCTATATGGTTATTTAGGAGACCTAACCTTGTCTGGTTGTCTTACGCTCAATTAGCGTAATTGAAATGAGATGCACCAATGCATCAAAATGAATTGTCATGCATTTTATTTTGACGCTCATTTGACTTATAAACGGAATGGTTTCAAATAACCGACCGCAGACAATAGAAATGAAAAACACGCTTGTTGACCCTGTGTATCCTTTTCGAAATGTGGAATTAATGTACCTAACCAAACCCCATGTATCAACACAAAGAAGACACACTTATTCCGTTTCAGATAAGAGTAGGATAAAGGTAAGGTGAAGAAATGGTTCATGACATTTTAAATAGTTTTCTGAACAGCTTTGGAGCCTGGTGGGGAATGTAAATGAAAAGGGTTGTGCCAAACATTCGCTGAAGTGCCTTCCATCCATTCGCTATATTTGACAGTGGCTTTTAAGCATTAACCAAATTCATTTCGTTTTATATTGGATATTCGGTGGAAATTCGTTTTTTAAAATCTCGACAATAGCTATTGAACCAAGCATGCCATGACTATGAACATGTTATATTCCCGAATCAGTGGTGAATGAAGAACAATCTACGCCTTTTTTGTTGATAAAAAAAAATATATAAAAAAATATATATACATTTCGGATTTCCAGCGTGCCATGAAAACCGCGTATGCAGCAGCATTTCACCCTGCATTTCAATGCTGGCTTGCCTCTGAAGCTAAACAGGGTCGGTCCTGGTCGCCCCTGGATGGGAGACCAGATGCTGCGGGAAGTGGTGTTGGAGGGCCAGACTTCCCTCTGGTCTAAGGATATCTCAATGCCACAGGGAAGGGGAAATTTGTCCTGCGTAGGGAGCCGTCTTTTAGGTGGGACATTAAACAAGACTCCTGACTCTCTGTGGTCATTAAAAATCCCATGGCACTTATTGTAAGAGTAGGGGTGATAACCCCGGTGTCATGGCTAAATTACCAACCTTGCCCCATTTCATCATGGCCACTTAAACATCCCCCTCATTCCTAATTGGCATATATCACTCCTCACCTCTCTAGCTGATGTGCGGTGAGCGTTCTGGCACAAAAATGGTCGCCGTGCATCACCCAGGTGGGTGCTACACATTGATGGTGGATGAGGTGTTTCCCCCAACTATGTAAAGCGCTGTGACATATCCACTCCAATGAATTAACGAGCTACTGAAATGGTGCATGACGTGAGTTACCTACAGAAGCCTACGTAAGCTGAAGTGTGCATTCACCCTACTTGCGAAAACATTTAGGTCAGACTTTTGAAGATATATATATATATAAACTCTCTGATAAATATATATATATATATATAGCTAATCTGGGGTATCTAAGTGGAAGTTTGCCAAACTGTGTAACCTAGTAGCCTAATCTTGTGTAATAGGGGCAGCAGACGTTTTGCAGTAGGTTTTTGTCAGTGAAGGCGTGGGACGTTTGGGAGAAGGTTGGTCGAACTCCCATGTGATTACCCTCCTCTCCTCATCATCAGACAGCAACTGCAGTTCCCTCCTCTGACGCGCGTGCAGTCGTTGTGCAGAAGCCAGGAAGACGGTGGGAAATACAGCAGGGATGCTCAGAGTGAGCATCTAAGGATCTCCACACCCTCTTCATTTCGCGACAACTTCCATATTTTGCCAGGATAACGTTGCTATTTCGAGAGATCGAAGGCGCTCGGAAAGGTAATCGCATGTCCCGATCGCAAGACACAAGAGATGTTGATGTTGTGGGACGAATTGGGAGCTGTCCCCCAAAAATGGTGCTGAAATCGCTCCGCGCTCGAGAAAGGAAGTGATTTTTGCTGTTGCTTTTGTAGCTGTGTGTGGGTTCAGACAAGGTTATGTGTCGGGAATTAAAAAATATATATCTTAAAAAAACGTGATTGTAGGCCCTATTCATTTCAAATTAGCCAGGGTTGGGATTATGATTAGCCTACTTGGGACGTCGTAGGCTACAACTCGCGGTGCATTTGGGTTTTGAACCATATGACTGAATCCGGACAATTGAAAGTTTGACATTGAACGCGGATTATGGGCTCGAGGAATTGATTAGCCTTATATATTTCCCCTGATCAAATGAACCCTGTTACCGGCATTGGTGTGCTATATCTTGTCTGGTAGCCTATGCTTACACGAGGCTGCTTCTTCCCATTTGAAGTACCGTATAGGAAAGCTAATTGGCCCCATGAAACGTACTAGGCTACGCTATTGCAGGTTACCACCGTTGGGCCGGTTATTTACGACACCTGTGCCGTCAATATATAGCCTTTTCACAAAATATGTCACAAGAAAACCGCTCTAAATTGACCTTTTTCTGACCTTCACGCGAGCTCTCTCCGTGGAATCCACCCCGTCAGAATAAATTCCTAAAATAGAGTGGTTTATACATTTGAGGTTAGCATTACCCGGAGGAGGTGTAGCCAACAACGCATCTTGTTTGTAAATCACAACACCATTCACTTTGCAAACTAAAAGGAGGGAGCATCCACACTGTCATTGACAGAGAAAGTTAGTTATGGGTCAATATAACCACTCAACCTCTACTGTCTTAATTTCGAAGGTTTCTTTCTTCTGGTACCTGGGCAGCATCTGTCCTGTCTGACGTGAAACTGTGAATCTGAGGGGAGGCAAGACTTAAAGCATCATCATGAATTTTGTAATGAAGGCAGCTATGGGAGGTAAGTTGATTAATGCGTTGCACCATTACCAGGGTCACTCAAAGGCAATGCAGCATATACTGTACACGGGATGGGAAAGGACATTACGTGTGATATTCTTTCAATTATATTCATTATTTCTAAGTTAATGAATAGGTATATAGTTATAAACTATAAGCTATATCCATATTATTTAGACTTATATTGTCCCTTTATCATTATATGGGTATGGACAAAACTGCTGTGGACTATATTATAAACAATGTTAAGGTCAAACGTGATAAGTGAACACCTAGTGCAGAGAAATATAATACTGTACATCTGTGGTACTTTTTCATCATATTTGCTGGGGTCTTCTGCATTGTTAGGGGCTTCTGCTGCACTGGCTGAGCAGCCTATAGAAAGGGTGTGTGGGAGTCGAGATTGCGAGAGGTAGCTGACATTTCTCATTGAAATGCAGGACCAACCACCAACTTCTGCATCGTCCCGTGCTCTCTCCAGTCTCCATGATACGAATCCTTAAACAAACAGTAGCATTGCCCCTTTTCACATACCAGCATTAAATTGTTTGACTGTAGATGCACACAGCTATTCTGCTTTACACTCATATAATCTGGCCTGTTATCTATTGGAATATCAACCTAGTATTTTTTGTATTCATTTAACTCATTCAGACGTGACTAAATTCATTTTTCTTACAGTTCACTTTGAGATGCCTGTGACAAATATAATGTGGCTTGTCAGCCAATATGTTTAAACAAACAACTGGAACTAATCTGCCCCCTTTAGACCACTTGAACAACAGAGCCTGAATGCAGAGGAAAAGTCATGACAGGAAAGCACAAAGGGATGAACTTAACCTTCTCAACAGACACATCAATGAATTAAATACACCAGTCAATAAATAATCATTTAAAATAATCACAACGTAATCAACAACTAATTATTATTGTGTTTTAAATATACATAAATGGCATTTATCCACAAATCTCATCTCGTGATTTCCATATGTCTGAACTCTTATTACGTCCCTGCACGATGTCTACGTCACCTGACAGAAAAAAAAAGAAAGCAATTTCACACTGACAATCAAGCTGCAGGTAGCTGGTGACAGACGCCTGTCCGAATCCACCACACTGACTCCGTCACCCAGTGTGTTTCCCAAATGGCACCCTATTCTCTACGTATAGTACACTGCTTTTGAGCAGGACCATATGGCAATAGGCTGCCATTTCAGACATTCTACCGTTTCCATCATGGATTGACGTGCTGCATTCGGTTTTTGGCTGGAGAGAGTTTCCACCGTTGTAAAATCCATGACGGGATGTGATCCTAGATCAGCACTCTGGGACATTTTGTGAATACAGGCCGTGGATGCCGAAACTGTATGAGTTGGATAGAGTACACGCTATTTTATGATAGCACACATACACTCAATGGAATCTAGGCCAAGGTGTGTCTCATTGCTGACTTGGCACAAACCTGATCAGACCGAGACCCGGCGTGTCATCATGACCGAGGCAGCAACTCAAGATTCGTCTGAGGAGGATCTGAACTTGAGCAAGACCAGTCTCAGACCGAGACCTAGTCCTTCACATTAACCCCCAAAACACTCAACCACATAGTGGAGCTCAATGGGAAACATTGGAATGGAAAGGAAAAAAGGAACATTGAAACACACAAGATTATGAAAGACTAACAGCCAATCTGAAAACAACCTCTTTTTCCTCTAGCTAGCCTATTTCCCTTTTGGTGTCTGCCGATCGGAAGGGACCAGCTCTGATAGTTGTAAGATCCAGTATAATGGTGGGGCTTCACTCCACCTAGACTTCCACTGAGCCTAGGGGAGAATCAGCCATATTTCTCACCTCCAAGAAAACCTACAGTTTTATTGAGCTTGCAGGGAATCTGTCCTGCTTGTGAAGGGTACTGTACTGCCGAGGGGCAACGAACAACGCAGTGGAGGCCTATTTCCCTTTCCTCAACAGAAAATAGAACGGAGGCATCTTCAGATGCTCTTCTAGCTCAATAATTGACTGAAAGTCAAAGCTAATCTCATTATTCGAAAACACTTAGATTGTGTCAGGGAGAGGGTGCCCTCACTGCTTCCTGTATCTCCCCGACTCCCTCCCTCTGTACTGCAAAGCAAATCATTTCCCTCCGTGAGTGTGTGACCTTGAGTTCCTCCAGTGCACAGCCCAGAATCTATAAATAATGGATTCTACCCCAGCAATGTCAAAACGGTAGAGACAGTAGAACTGTAAAAGCCGAGGAGTGGGATGACGGGGGAGGACGAAGAGGAGGAGGACGGAGAGGAGGGGGAGGAGGGAGAGCAAGATGGTTTATGAGACGACGCACAGTTACACAGTTTCATGAAAAGGGCCCTCTTTAATCCTTAATCTAATGTGCCCGACCACATAAAACACTTCTTCCTCTTCAAAGCACATGATGTGCAATGAAACAGAAAACACACAATGCAGTCATCATCAGAACACGCCACCAAGACCCAGAGCTGGCTATTTATAACTACTGCTCATATCAACTCACAATACATACTCAGAGAGAGACACAGAGAGACACAGAGAGAGAGAGACACAGGGAGAGAGAGAGAGAGACAGACAGAGACTGACAGAGAGATTAAGACTGACAGAGAGAGAAAGACTGACAGAGAGAGAGACTGACAGAGAGACAGAGACACACAGATAGAGAGGCAGAGAGAGAGAGAGAGACAGACAGACAGAGAGACACAGAGAGCGAGACAGAGAGAGAGGGGGGGGGGGGTGTTGATGCTGCCTATTACTAAGCACAGCTTTTTAGCACTGCTGATACTAACCTGGACTGGATATAGCCTGGTTAAACCAGATGGAACACTCTGCCGAGTGTGCTCCCCAGTGAGTGTATGGTGTTCAGTTTGGTTTAACCAGGCTATATAACCTGGATTGTATCTGAACAGAGAGAGAATGTAGACTTACAGTCAGCTCAATAAGCCCTGACCGACTGACTACAGGAGCAGCAGTCCCCCCCCCCCCCCCCCCCCCCCCCTCTCTCTCTCCGTTTTGCTGCAGTTCTTTTTTATGCTGATGAGCAAGAAAAGGAAAAAAACAGACTAGCAGCGTCGCTCCAGGGACACAGCAGTCTCCTGGAATTCCCTCTTTCTAGCTCTCGCTCTCTCTTTCTCTCTCCCACTCCCTCTCTCGCATGACCAAGCATGCAGTCGTGAGGCACAGCCGGGCAATAACTCGGACTGTAACGGTTCTGCTCATTTGGCGGAACGCTTGCGACTGTGACGTAACATTTTTTTCCCCCCTGACATTCAGCATTCCTCTGCGTTGAAAAAAACGAATCTTGTGTTACGAATGGATGGATCCACAGGAGAACACGACATAGTTTCTCGTTATATGAGGAACACCGAAACAGTAACATATTCTGTGCTGGGGGAAAAAATGACAAGAGGGCTACCTCCTTTAGTCCTGGGACCATGTTCTTGTCCTTGTCCCAGTAATCAAATAAAAATAATAACTCGAAAGTGACAACATCACTGATTGTAAGTCGATTGAAAGTTGCTCTGGATAATGTGTCTGTGACTAAAAATGTGTGTAAATGTGGTCTGTTTGGGCCTACTCTACAATATGACAGTCTACGTTAAAAGTAAGTAAGCAGGCCTTTCTGACAGTTGTCAATGGCCGTGTCCGAGAGCGTCAAACCATGATGCATTGTGGGTAAATGGCGACTGACTGATCTACAAAATAATAATGGGTAGTTGTTTATGATGCAAGGTGATTTGTCAGTCAGTCTACGGTCGGCTGCACTGTCGAACAAGCCCTTTGTCTCTGTGTCACCCAGGGGGGCCACCTGATGTGGGCAAGATGATGGGAGGAGACAAGGAAGAGCCCGACCCTGATGCAGAGAAGAAAGAGGAAGAAAGACAAGAGGCTCTGAGGCAGCAGGAGGAGGAGAGGAAAGACAAATATGCAAAGATGGAGGTGGAAAGGGAGTCAATGCGACAAGGCATCAGAGACAAGGTAAATGAAATGATAAGCAATACATGTGACGTTGAACAGTTATACACACTACCTTTCTATCAACTGGCAATTTTAGTTCATGTTGGGCCCTGAGTTTTTTCTTCGCCTCTTGACCTGAGCTGGAAAAACTCCCGGGCCCTAGTTCTTATTGAAAAATAAGAATGATGAAAAAATTAAGTAAATTCACAAGGCCTATTTCACCCATACTCTTATCAAGATGTTACAACACACAGCTTGGACCTAGTAAAGTAGCTTTGTTGGCTTATTGCACTTGTGGGCAGGTTGCTTAGGTGTCAAACCTTCTCAAACAGCCTAAATACACAAAGAAAAAAAAACATTGGAATTACTGTAAGGGAAGTGAAAGTGAGTTTGGCCTGACGTTTGGCCCGACGGTATAGAGCTGCTAGCTATCCTGTTTCCACACTGGCAGAGGCCCCAGTGAGAGCAGGGGTCAGCTAATGGAGCTGCAGTCGAGGCCACTGTTCACTCGCTTGACAGCATCGGGAGGACACGGGAGGATGCATTCTTCTAAGACCTTGTTTTTTGGCTGCCCTCCAACGAAACCATTTTCCCTTTTCATAGCACGACCCCCCCCCCCCCCATTTTTGGGGAAGTTGAGCACAGATTGTTTTCACTTTTAAAAACATTTCATACACGACGCGGCTCTCTCGAGGCGCTCAGCAAAAATTGAAGCTAATTTTTAAATGAAAGAAAAGAGAAACTATTGTAAAATAATGTTTACTCATATCAGGCCACCGGAAGGACTACATTTCCCATGATGCAACGTATTTAAAGCGATGCTCCTCTTCAGCTGCCTAATGGACTGCTGCTGCATGGTTGCTAGCAGAGGTTGCTATGAAACCACTAGCCACCACAGTGCAGGAAGATAACAGCTAGGGAATAGAGACTCTGAAAAGCAGAACGGCAGAGGCAGCCAAAGACAGGATGACCTCAGCCTTCCAGCCCCCTCCCCCCTATCCTCCATCCTTCCCCATCTCACCTCTCTCTCCTCTCCCTCATCCTCAAGGTCGTGCTCTCTCCTGAATTATAATATCAAGGTTGATGTCTGCTTGGTAGCACTGCCCTACACTCTTCGAAAAAGGGCTCCATATGGGTTCTTTGGTTGTCCCGATAGGAGAACCCTTTTTGGTTCCACGTAGAACTCTTTTGGGTTCCATGTAGAACCCTCTGTGGAAAGGGTTCTACATGGAACTCAAAAGGGTTCTACCTAGAACCTAAAGGGTTCTACCTGAAACCAAGAAGGGTTCTTCAAAGTGTTCTCCTATGGGGACAGCCAAAGAACCTAGATGGCACCTTTTTTTTCCTATGAGTGTAGTAAAACACAAATAAAGACATATTTCTAAGAGACTGGGAGAGGCAGAGGAGAAGAGTTGTAACAGCTCTGTTTTTGGAAGGAATAACAAAAATGCATCTTTTTTTGACAGATCCTAAAAATAACCCAAAAAGCACAAGGGCGCTAGTAACAGCTGTGCACAATATGTCAGAGGAAGGAGAGTTGGGTTTCTGTTCTGAGAGATGCATTAATTAGCACAGATTTGTGTTTTCACCCTCTCTGTCACACACACCACACACACGCACAAAACTCTCTCTTACTTCCAACAGAGTGAGTGACATCACATCTCCAAGTTTCTGTTATTCAAGTTCGAAAATAGATTTTTGTAACATGTTATTACGTAGGTCTACCGTACAACAATGGCTCACACCACATTTGGTATTGAATCCTATCCTCAATGTCCTGTAATATATAGCCCTGGAATAGCCCTTATCCAGGGTTCCTCAGGGTGTGCAGTTTGGTGCAGTAATACACCTAAATCAAATAATCGAGGTCTTCAGTCTGGACCTTGCCTAGCTGAATCAGGTGTGTTTACTGCAGGGTTGGAACGAAAGCCTACACTTCCCTCCCAGTAGTACGTTCAAAAACCTTCGGCGGATTGGCAGAAGATGATCCAAAAACAACATTCTGCTTGCGCAGCAAAGAGAGCGAGTTTTAATACATCTTTTCCATTTTTGAGTTTCTTTTTGTTGCACAAGATGACATGCCACGCATTCTCCTAAGCACAGTGCGTGCACAATGACTGTTATTTTGGTCTAACCCCCGAGGCCCGTTCCAGTCAGTGGCTTTGATTGAATTACAGCTAACATGCAATCAGCATCGAGGTCACAGACCCCAGTAACGTGAGTAGTAGCATTACAGCATTAGAACAGAATGGGTGTGTTCGTGCGGTAAGCCTAACGAAGCTGGCTGTAGACAAAAGTCGGCGAGTCAAGTCGGGGGGGGGGGGGGGTGCATCTGCGATAGCCTGAGAGTGGGACAACTGTGGTGGTTATCCAACTGCAAGGCAAATATCAACATTGCAGTGTCAACATTGTTGCTATTGTTTGTTTTTTTGTTTCGTTTTTTCTCTGTATAAATGTCAAAATAATATACCCCCATATCACACACACGCACACTGAAAACATAATGTTTGCACAATGAATTGGTTAGAGAGCGGTCTCAAATATCACTTTCATTTGTATCCCATGTCGCTTTAGAGATCCTGGCAAAGTGTGTTCCTGTTTCAGTCAAATTCTTGGCCACGTTCAAGCGGGTAAAAACAAAAACACCCTAGTGATTGGTTGACAAATAGTGCCTCCCACAATGCAGGTGATGGCTGCGTGGTGCAGTTGGTGAGAAGGTGACCTCATAAAAAACTACATGAGCTTTTACCAGTAGCTGAGGAAGCCAAGGCAGTAAAAAAAAAAACATATTACGACAGATGTGATAATTGCGTTGTTTGCTCTCTAACCCATTCGATCATACGCCACCGGGATCATACGCCACCGGGATCATACGCCACCGGGATCATACGCCACCGGGATATGCAATCAGGTCGTGACAACAAAAAGACAAGTCACACAGTGGCGGAATAAATTCAACTACACACATACGCTTGTTTCATCAACAAAATCTGTCCAGTGAAGCCCACAAAGCAAATATTACATACACACAGTTATCTCCCGCTGTTTATCTCCTGCACACACACAGTTATCTCCTGCAGCATGGTCAAGCAAGTTCATGTTTGACAGTTTACTAAACAACTACTGATTTAGAACCACAAGAGTTACAGCAAGTCAGCACAAAGACAACAGGAACTCAGCTATTCCAGCCCCATTTCAACGTAAACAACATCATGTGGCTGTCCATAGTACTGACTTCTGTGTGTGTGTCTGTGTGTGCGTGTACAAGTAAAACCCTTTTTAAAATTATTACTCACCCTTCTTGGAGACTAGTTGAACACCAATGCCATCATCCTCTCTTTCATGTTGGCAAAACGGTCTTTGGCTCTGTCCTACAGCATGCTTTTAGTTTTTATTGTCATGGCCTACATAGCTAAAATGCTTGCTAGCCTGACTTCCTCGCATTTGAATTGCCTTCATAATTATTGGCCTGTGCAGAGAATTAAGTCAAATCCCCATCTCCATCCATGGCTTAGGAAAGGGCCAATTTAGCACGCGAGCTACTGCAGGACATCAACACAAGCAGACCAGAAACAGACAGTTTATCTGAAAATTGTGTTTTTTGATTGGCATGAAGCCAAATCCAAACTGGCCTCCCTTGCAGGGTGTTTCGCTGCACTAGGATAACTCACAGTTGAGCTCAGATCAAAGCTGATTTGCTAATTATTTTATAATTGTTTGATCAAGGGTGGCCAAATGCTTGCTGGCATCAATCAATCAACTTCTACAAAGACAACATGTTATACTCATTTGGTCCAGACAGTATCGGATACATGGAATACACATACTGAGACAGAGTCATTAAAAGGGGGAGACAATTCCTGTATCACTCCCCACCTTCCTCCTAACCACGTGGCGTTCATAAGAAGTGTATTTTCGGGGGTTAATGTTATTATAACGTTGCACTCCGTTTTCTCCTGAGGGCAGTCTGACACAATAATATTAACGTTACCATAATGCTAGTATCATGTTGTTTTTCCAGTACGGAATTAAGAAGAGGGAGGAGGCTGAGGCCGAGGCCCAGGCTGCTATGGAGCAGTCTGCAGAGGGCAGTCTGACCCGTCCCAAATCGTCCGTGCCCAAGGGCTGCGGAGACGATGATGACGAAGAGGAAAGCATCATGGACACGGTCATGAAATACCTCCCTGGTCCTCTCCAAGACATGTTGAAGAAGTAGCCGAGCAACAACGTTGTTGGGAGTTACATTAGGTTGTTACGGTATCTTCTAGGTGAGAGTTTTAGATTACTTTTCTGCCCCCCTGCAGCGGAGAGTTAGCACCGGAAATTAACATTAAAAAAACATTCCTCGCTTCACCTGTTTTAGGTTGGTTGGAAAAAATGATCCATGAAAAATAATCGTACCGTGCGTCTGTCTAAAAACAAAAACATCAGAGAATAACACTATAAGCCATATTTTATCTTTATAGGACGTTTGAAGAATCATATCATGATGTTAGGGTAATGTTTGGTTTTTGTCTATGAGGTTTATGTGAAAATGTTTGCACACACGTAAGTACGTATATATGTCCACATACTGTGTCGTCATGTCTTGCCCGGTGTAGCCATATGGTCATGGCGTAGGTCTAAACTCAATTTTATATTCAAATTCTGTGTACCTTATGTCTTTGCATGCCATTTTGTCAAGTCAAGTTGTGAATATGTACAATATCCTTTTTTTCCTCTCTTAGTCACGCAAAAATATATGGCAATAACTCTGATTTTGAATGTGTTTAAATTATCATAAGGTATGATGTAATAATGGTTATAAAAATGCATTCAGGAATTTCATTTACAGTTTTTGGACGGGGAGGATAACCATGGTGTAGCAGTGCCACTTAAAACGTTATGCTTCGATATTAAACCGGAATTAAACAACAACGCTATCAGGATTTGCTATAACATTTATTTAGTTTTAACCATGATTTCTAAAGCTATTACAAAATCTGTGACGACTGGAGGGCTAGCTTTTCCATCACCTGAATAAAAAGGGAAATCTGCTGTTTTCCCACTGGACTGCCAGAAGGTTGGTCAAAGTCGGGAATTTGCGAAGAACTGTTAAAAGAATGAGGAGGGTAATAATGCTTGATAATTCTGTTGTAATTGGTTGTGGGTTGGTTGTAAGAATGTTATGTTGGTAATCAGAATGGAATGCTATCAGCAATAAAGGACCATCATGTATGTTCTGCTTGAGAATGAATAAAACTGGTTCACAGACACAATGGTTGTTTTTTTTCTCCCAATGCTGTGGGAGGTATGTCTTGTTCTTTAGAGAAATTAAACACATTATTTGATAGGGATAGGTTATCTTACAATAAATATTAACATAGGATGCAACTAAAAAAAGTTATAAATATTTGGGTATTGAAATATCAAGTCCGCTACCAATCCAAACGGACCAAAGCTTCTTACTTTGGCAGCAGCTGTTGATCCCGTCATGGCACAAGTCTCATTGGCTGACTGGAATTATGTAGTTCTCTCAACCTTCCCCTAGAGGGCGGTGTTATTATTCTCAACCTCCCCCAGAGGGCGGTGTTATACGTGGTTTGGTGCATAGGAAGCGTAAAAACAGTACAAATATCACAGTACACAATACTTTCAAACCCGATTTATCCATGAACAAAAAAACAACAATAAATGTGAACTATCTAACAAAAACATACTCAATACTCAAGCAAATACTGTAGAGAAGAAACAACAGCCAGGCTAGGGCAAGGAGAACACAGTCATATTCAGCAGTAGTTCATACGGGGATGGGTTTTTGTACACACCATAGTTGTCCCTTTTGACCATACAGTAATATACCTAATCAGGAGTGTCATGCTCTTTGAATCTGAGGGGGCACGTAATCCCCCTCATCCATCCTTCATCCAATATAATATATATTGTTTATTTTACATGGATTTAATGATAGGATATTGAATTTCGTCATCAGTGCTCCCTTGACACCCCTGATACCCGGCCACATAGCAACAATACCCGAAGGAGTGTTCATTAAGGAATCATCTCATAGGACCTTACAACAGGCAGGAAAAGTCGTTTGTCTTCATGCTTTTTCTTGGGCTTTGATAGGCTACAGTGATGACAGTGAATTCTTAGTTTGCACACTTTTTGGGTTGCAGACACATTCAACTAAGAGCATTTCTACCAGTGTAACTGAAAAAAGGGGAGGGGGGAATGCTGCAACTCCCTTTACTGTGTAACTCAAGTAATACTTTAACATAATCGATCCTAACTTGCCGTGATGACAAGTCATCACATCTGCCGGGTGTAAGTACTGATTCAGTCAACCCACCCTCATAGAGACAGCCACTAAGAGATGGTCCTAGATCAGTTTCTCCATCAGTGACCAATACACTTGTGAACAAACTTTTAATATACACTGAGTGTACAAAATATTAGGAGCACACTCAAACCGGTGCACCTGGCACCTACTACCATACCCCGTTCAAAGGCACTTAAATCTGTTGTCTTGCCCATTCACCCTCTGAATGGTACACATACACAATCCACGTCTCAATTGTCTCAAGGCTTCAAAATCCTTACTTAACCTGTCTCCACCCCTTCATCTACACTGATCTGAAGTGGATTTAACATGTGACATCAATAAAGGATCGTAGCAGATATCGAATTCGTCACAAAACTGATCTAGAACCAACGTTTAGTAGCAACCTCTCTCTGTGTAAGGTTTGACTGAGAAGACTTAAACTGACTTGAGATCAGTAATACTACAGAATTTACACAATAGCGGACAAACTGATCTAGGACCAGCTTCTAGTGGCTGTCTCCATGGGGTAAACTTGGACAAACAAACAACTTTACACCCCAAAGTGTTTTTAAAACTGCAACAATTCCTCTGAACATAGCTTCTATGTAACCGTTATGTGCCTTTGCTTACAGACAGTGTGAGTTGCAGACTAAAAACGTATCTTATATGAACCTCACACTGAAAAACATTACGTTAAGTGGTTGCGAAATGCTGAAATACATAATGTGGTACTAACGTCATAACCAAGTTAAGTCATTTACATTTGAGTCATTTAGAAGACACTCTTATCCAGAGTGACTTACTGGAGAAATTAGGGTGAAGTGCCTTGCTCAAGGGCAAATTGGCAGATTTCCCCCCACCTAGTCGGCTCGGGGATTTGAACCAGCGACCTTTCGGTTACTGGCCCAACGCTCTTAACCACTAGGCTACCTGTTGCACGTGGTACAATATACATTATGGTTGTAACACCATTTAATCTTCCACCACCACAAGTTCATCTCCAGTAAACAAACTAACAACAAAATAAATACTTTCTGAATAGGTGGGCTGCTTCTCTATGTCACAATTACCAGATAATATAATTACCGAAGATATCTAAACCAATATCAGTAGAAAACTGTGAGAGAAACAATAGTACAATAGTAGATCAACTCCATGCCACAGTAGGAACAAGGTTTGCCAACGGCCCTGACATTCGAATTGGAACGATTTCGGTCATCGCGGAGGGGTCGAGGTTAGGGTTGGGGAAAGCAGGGGTTGATGGGATATCTGTCGGAGGGCGTCTGGCTGAATACGGGGCTGGGCGGGGCCGGGCAGCGCCTGCCGGCGCTACACGCTTGTCCGACACTTGGGGAAGATGGGACCGCCTTCAAGCCTTCTCTTTCTTACTGTTGTCAGAGAAGAAAAAGTAGAAATTAGACCAACTATTAAAACATATCAGTACCTTCTGTGTCTTCGGTAAAATCACATTTTATTCAAACACAACAAATACTTGACTCAAAGGAATGGCAATGAAGGAAGAGTTTGAAGTAAGAAAAGCAGCTTGAAAGTAAGCAGAAAAAAACCTGTTCCAAAGGTTTGTAAGAGGCAGTTTAGAATAAAATAGCTCTAACTGCAAAAAGCCCTTACGCAATCAGTCCTACAGTGAAGACCCACTTAAGAACTCAAGAGCTACTGGAGAAAGATTGCCAGATCTGCCACTGTTGGGAAGAGAAGAGATGACGAGAGATGATGAGGAGGAATGGAAGGCACAACGCAGGGAGTTGTGGGTAGAACTCAAGGAAAAGAAGCAAGAGAAGGCTGAAGAGGTAGGACAAGGACACAACGGCTGTCTTTACTTTCTTGGTCTTGGGCTTGGTGAGTTTCGGCTTGAACTTTTTACCAAATGCCCTCTCCAGTTCCGGCACGGACAGAGTGAGAGTAAAGGAACCGTCCGAGTGATGATCGGATCGGATTACCCGAGCTGCAACACAACAGTGGTAAACACATAAACACACACGCACACACGCGCACACACACACACACACACACACACACACACACACACACACACACACACACACACACACACACACACACACACACACACACACACGCACGCACGCACTATGAGTGACCAAGACGAGAGCGGCTCATGCACATCTTTGGTGGAAGAGTCACCGAGTAGATAGAACTGGTACCATGCTGTGTTCAAGAGAAATGTCATCATGATGCAAAACAACCCGATGACACACTGATGTCGGTGCGCAAACTAGGTCAATCATTTCGTTCCAAGAGATTAGTACAAGACCATCTCTTATTTTTTTTACAGCCTTTGTACAAGACCTGACATGTCTTTGATCATGTGTTCTGGACCCCAAAACATGTAGCCCGATGACTCACACTAAGTTCTCCCGCTGCTCTGTCGTTCGCTATAGACTTTAGGCCGAGACTGCCGTCACTGAAGTCGTTTGCGGTGATGATGGGCGTTGCACTAAACAAAGTCATCACCGATTGGATCGTCTCTAACCAATCAGATTATCCAAACCAATGATGAATTTTCAAACCGCCACTTTACCCAACTGTGTCCTGGCTCTGGCCCAACCCATGGGTTTCTGGACCAATCAGACGGTCCCGAATGTGTTTGCATTCAGTGATGGGTCAGGGAACTACTCAGATCCAGACTCATTGAGGAGGAATAAGGAACGTCCTACAGCGTGGAGAGGCACAGCGTTTGGCCAGAGTAAGGAGTCTGGGTAACCAGGCAACAACACAAGTCCCTGAATAGACCCATTTGAGTGCACATCCCAAATGGCATCCTGTTCCCTATATAGTGCACTACTCTTCACCAGAGCCCTACTGTACAGGTTAGTGAACTATAAATGGAATAGGGTGCCTATAAAAAGGGAATAGGGTGCCACTTGGGACGCAGCCCATGTCTCTGGTGGTGTCTCAGCTGTTGTGAGGGATCACACTGGGAAGTCTGGGAGCGTTTCACTGGAGCACCACTTTAGTTCTAGTGATGTCATCTTCCAGGAAGGGATCCAAACAGCCGAGCGTTGTGATTGGCTTGGCTCCTCCCATTATTTAGTTACGTTAAACAGTGATGGTGAATTAAGATGGATTACTACTGGGTCTGGAATTACATCTGACGCATGCTCTGCACCTTCTCTAGCAGGTTTTATTAGTTCAACGTTGTTTTGGAAAATGGAGTGAGTGAGTGAGTGAGTGAGTAAACATCTCTAAGATTGTGAGTGTCGATGGGAGAGAAACAGTGAGTATAACAGAGCGATTTTAATCTATTGTGAGTGAGTGAGTTAGTCTTTGAACCTCAATCTCAGTCAGGTTGTTAGCATTAGGGCTAGCAGAACTTCCATCTCAGTCAGGTTGTTTGCTTCAGCTCGAGCAGAACCTCCATCTCAGCCAGGTTGTTAGCATTAGCATTAGCAGAACCATCATCTCACCCAGGTCGTTGTTGTTCATCATGGCGTTGGAGCCCCTCAGCCTGGGGCCCTGCTGGGTAAAGTGGTAGCCAAACTTCAACAACGTGGTGTTCTTCTCCAGCATGCTGGCTATCTCCATCTCTACCTTGTTACCTAGCGGCTGGCTCTGGAGGAAGGGGAGAGGGGGAATCAGACCTGGATTCAAATAGCATTTGTTTCCTTACAAATTTAGTGTTTGATTGAGCATGTCTGCTCTGTCAGATGGGCAGCTTAAATAATTGGGGTAAAAACTGGACATAGAAGGAATCGCCCATCGGGTAAAACTGGTTGAAATGACGCCATTACAAACCAATTTACAACCAGACATTACGTCATGTAAACCAGTGAACCTAGGTGATTTCCCAATGTCCTGTTTGAAATAACTGGTTACAATGCAGCCTTTTCTGGTTGTAAAGTCATTTCAACCAGCTTGTCCATGACTCAGCACAATTAATAAATGAAGTCGAAGTTGTTAGTCATGTGTCTAAATATAAAATCTTACGGAATCAAAGAGATTCAGCACAGTTTATGTTAGGAAAAAATGATTCACTGGCAAGAGGTAGCCCAGCGTGGGCAAAACTGGTTGAAATAAGGTCATTGCAACAACCAGATTTCAGCCAGTTTTGGCTGCAATCTGGTTAATCAGGTTGCAAGGATGTCCTTTCAACCAGTTTTGCCCACTGGGAAGGAATAACGGCTACTAAGTGTTCGCACTAGCACCAATATCACACCACAATGAATCAATCGAGTGATTAGCTTTGTACAATCTGACCCTGTTGAAACAGTAGACTCAAGTGGTCCTTGTGATGTATAATTGTAACTGTCTGGGCTGGGCACTGTGACAGCAAAAATAGGGTGATTCCTCATGAAACCAGGACAAAATAAATACTGTGATTTCATTGGGATTTTCACAAAATGTTTTCCATAGAAAGGTCCTTTGGAGGAAGGATTGTCGACATATATTTGACATTTGTATCTTAAAGCGTCATTGAGAAATAATTTGTAGAAGTTGTAATATTTGTGAAATTTTGGCATTACCCAGGCCTCCTTTACACTGTCTGTCAGTAGGATGGACCCAGGCCTCCTTTATATTGTCTGTCAGTAGAATGGACCCAGGCCTCCTTTATATTGTCTGTCAGTAGAATGGACCCAGGCCTCCTTTACATTGTCTGTCAGTAGAATGGACCCAGGCCTCCTTTACATTGTCTGTCAGTAGAATGGACCCAGGCCTCCTTTACACTGTCTGTCAGTAGAATGGACCCAGGCCTCCTTTACATTGTCTGTCAGTAGAATGGACCCAGGCCTCCTTTACATTGTCTGTCAGTAGAATGGACCCAGGCCTCCTTTACATTGTCTGTCAGTAGAATGGACCCAGGCCTCCTTTACATTGTCTGTCAGTAGAATGGACCCAGGCCTCCTTTACATTGTCTGTCAGTAGAATGGACCCAGGCCTCCTTTACATTGTCTGTCAGTAGAATGGACCCAGGCCTCCTTTACATTGTCTGTCAGTAGAATGGACCCAGGCCTCCTTTACACTGTCTGTCAGTAGAATGGACCCAGGCCTCCTTTACACTGTCTGTCAGTAGAATGGACCCAGGCCTCCTTTACACTGTCTGTCAGTAGAATGGACCCAGGCCTCCTTTACAATGTCTGTCAGTAGAATGGACCAATAAGATTGTGCTGTATTTTATTGTACCTGGTTGTCGATCTTGAGTTCCTGCAGGGTTGTGTTGGACTGCAGTGAGGCGATGAGAGCCATGATACCCGTCCCTGTGATGAAGTTGGATTCTATGTTCAGACTCTTCAGTGTGGTGTTCCCCTTCAGCATCTCTGCCAGAGCCTGAGACACAGCAAATGGGGCCAGTATATTTATACGGGCTATAATTAAACCCATATCTGAAATGGCATCTTCTTCCACCATCTATATATTTGACCAGGCCACAGGCCCAGGTATCAAGGCCATGGGAGGCCATTTTGTTTTTTAAACTGAATTTCCAGATGGAGACGACTTCGAATGAAGACGTGTACATTCACATCGTCTGATGTAACTGTTACAATATGCGTGTAGGAGATTTGTTCCAGACACAACAGCAATACTCACAAAGGCTACGGGATCATTACTCCTGGTTCCCACAAGGCTGAAGCGTTCCACTGCAGTGTTCTCCGTCAGGGCGTCTGCATAGGCCTTCAGCGTCTTCACTGGAATGTTCTAGAACACAAGAGGCTTCAAATCAATAAAGCCACACACACGCGCCACTGTTTAAAATCGGACTGACTACAAATGCATTTGAAAAGACTGGAGAATAACCTAAATCAAATGTTGACTCCAGGGTAGAGGTTTGCCCTGACCTCTTGAAGTCAGACTGAGAATAGTGTGGTACATGTGTGTCTCCTATGGGGGTCCCGTGTGGCTCAGTTGGTAGAGCATGGCACTTGCAATGCCAGGGTTGTGAGTTTGATTCCCACGGGGGGGACCAGTACAACAAAAAGTTGGAAAATATATGCACTAACTATTGTAAATCGGATAAGAGCATCTGCTAAATGACTAAAAACAACGAACAAAAAAATGTACAAATGTTTATGGTAGGAGGACATAATGACATCATATAATTCAATTATACTGATTTGTGCATTTTTTTTATTTTTTTATATATATATTTTTTTAACCTTTATTCAACTAGGCAAGTCAGTTAAGAACAAATTCTTATTTTCAATGACGGCCTAGGAACAGTGGGTTAACTGCCTGTTCAAGGGCAGAACGACAGATTTTGTACCTTGTCAGCTCGGGGATTTGAACTTGCAACCTTTCGGTGAATCAATATAATGTAGCACCTTGATGTTGTTAAGGTTGACCTCCAGCAGGTCAGGGTCGTTCCTCTGCATCCTCAGCAGCGTCTCCTCCACATCAGTAGAGTTGGGCTGCTCATCAGGCACAGGCTTATACTGAGTACACTGGATAACGCCTACAGGAAAATATGTTATTAACAATACCTATATCATATAAATCAGTAATAACAATGGCACTCGAGGTGTTGAAAGAAAAATATATTATTTGCAGCACTTAGATTGTTTGGCTGAACCAGCATGTCTTTACATTATATTATTTAACGTCAGAAAGGTTGCAACGGAGGACTGTAAAAGTCAGGAAGCAGGAACATTTTTGTCCAGTTCTCTTTGAACCTTTGACGTTGGTTCTGTTCATGTTTGATTTTTCACTTCCCTGAACTGTCTGAAACACGTACACTTTGGTGCCACTCTTTCTTAAATCCACTTGAAAAACAAAACCCTAATAAGTACAATACATGGTAGGATAAACAGATGAATCATCGTTAAAACGATGCCTGAAAACTTTGGCACTTACAGGAGGGATACACACACACACACACACACACACACACACACACACACACACACACACACACACACACACACACACACACACACACACACACACACACACACACACACACACACACACACACACTTACTGTTAAGGCCTTGTTTGTTGACTATATTGCTGCTGGCCAAAGCCTCGTAGTACTGCTGGTTACTCATCAGAGTGTGCATTCCCAAAATGGCTGGAGGGAGGGAAGAGAAGAGATGGAGAGACGGACAAAAGGAGCGAGAGAGAGAACGGGAAAGAAAAATTAAGTGAGAGATGTGGAGAGAGAAGGAGGGAGAGATAGAGTGAGAGAGAGAGAGAAAAATAAAGTAGAGAGAAACAAAGGAGAGAGATAAAAATAAAGTAGAGAGAAACAAAGGAGAGAGAGAGGGGAGGGAACAGAGACAGGGAGAGAGAGAGTATACATTGTGTCAAATGACGTGAACACTGAAGGATAAACATCGAAGAGTTGACGTGGGTGTGAGTGCCAACGCTCTCCTTAGTTCAGCACATTGTGTTTACTTGGCTAAGATAGCAGACAGGACACCCACAAGTGGGCCTTGAGAGCTGCCTTGTTCAAACTCGCAAACATCCAAGCCAAACTATCGGCTTGCAAAACATCTCACACACAGCAATAGATAGTCGTCCCTGTCATAGCCAGACATACAAAAGAACAACACGTGCGTCGATGCCAGCGTCTGCCAGTCATTATTAAATACATTGTTTAAATAGCATGTGTCACTGTTGCAGACGTCACACAATGCAGACATTATTCTCCCTGTCTTGGATGGCCTCTGCTGCCACAGTTAGAACGGGCTTCTATGAATCGCAGGAACATGCTTGACTAGTCAATATGTTCTTGATTATCGCAAAGATCCCTGTTTTAGCTTTCATTTTAATCTTAGTTTTAAATGCTTTATCTTTGCTTCTACCCCCCCCCCCCCCTCTTTTGCTGTACAGAGTCCTTGTGTTTTTGAAAAGCGCTTTAAATCAAATGTATTATCAGTAGTAGCAGTGGTTTTATCTTGTGTCCAGTTTGATGGGAAAACTCAAATAAAAATGTGCTTTCTGGACCACCGTAGATGACTTGGAGCCAGTACAAATGAACAAATGAGAGTGAAAAGATAGCAGTTCAGCAGAAAAGCAACGAAAAAAAGAAGCAAGTGTATTAATTCCATCTGTCAGCATGACAGAGAGTGTGAGAACAGTTAAGTTATCTTTGAGATAAACAACGGAGAACGAGCGGTCCACTTTAAGCAGCCGTGAAGAGTTAGTTGGTAACTCATCATGAGCAGGCTGTGGATTAATTGCAAACCATTGGATATGTCTGGAAGGACCAAAACAAACGCTGGCAAGCAAACCACTTGTCACTAATTAACACTAACACTTAGTGAAGCGGAGAGAAATACAGGCCATATAACGTGCAGCTAGTGTTAGAGCCGGGACGATTACAACATATGAACCAGGAACACCGAGGCAAAAATTAAAACACGAAGCATTCCAAACTCTTTGGTCCTTTAAAAACCTGTTGTATATAACATTTCATGTGCTGTAGCTTGGAAAATAAATAAATAAGACTCTGGATGACAATATAATGAGGTTTGTTTCCAACATTAGGTCTGTCTTCCTAAAGAAGTTAAATTCGCTTCGTGTTTCTGTTCCCTTGCCCACGATGCCAACGACTACTGCTATCGTCCCGGCCCTAGCTAGTGTGTGGGCTGGCAAATACCGCGGCTGCTTGTCACAAAGCCCAGAAGGAGGGCAACCATGGTGTCCAAACAGCAGTGAGGAGCAGCAATGGAAGGGGTGATGATGATGACAGGATATGGAGGGGGAACAGGGAGAAGGAGGAGAAGAAGGGTGGGATCACTAGACGGGATAGAGGAGAGTTAGAGAGGAAAGGAGGACGTTACTGACGGAGGAGTGAACTGCGAAGCTGATTCCGTGTCCGGGATCGTTCTCAAGTGACTGTTTGGTGAGCGTGGATTTAAACTTATTCGCTGAAGAAGGTGAATCGACTGGAAATAAAACAGGAACGGTGATAACAGAAACAATGTCTGTAAATGGGTGTGCGCACGTGAAGGTGCGTGTCTTTCTACCGGCAATGTCGCAGATCTCAGCGTCGCTGGCGTTGGCCAGTGCCTCCTCTAGCTCTGGCTCCAGAGTTACGTTCTCCATGATGGGGTCCACCACCTTCTTAGGTATAAAGACTTTACCTGGAAGATAGAGGACAATCGTTAACACAGTACTACATGCCACTATTCATCTCAGCCAGAAGAGGACTGGACACATCTCAGAGCCTGGTTCCGCTCTAGGTTTCTTCCTGGATCCCTAGCCACCGTGCTTCTACATCTGCATTGCTTGCCGTTTGGGGTTTTGGGCCGGGTATCTGTAAAGCACTTGATGACAACTGTTCATGTAATAAGTGCTTCATAAAATACATTTGATTGATTTGATACATTTATTACTACTACTATTCGTACTGGTACGACGACTACCATCCCACTACTATACCAGCTCGTTTCTAATTCCATTTTTGAATTGGTAATTTGACTGCAGGAATGCAGAAACATCAATACCCCAATAGTAAAATCGACAGATCATTACCCAATAGTAGCCAACTACCATTACACAGTGAACATGACCGTACACTCTGTCAGGAAAACTTCCATTTTGTTTTCCATCTACGTTACACCGACCGACAACGGAAAATACAAGGCTGATATGCAATATCACATTACGTCACTGGGCGCTTTTCATATCGTCACTCAGAGTGAGCTGTCAAAAGCCAGGCAGCCTGTCGGGACAGACGGGGGGGGGCAAAGACCTTCTCGAGTTTTACCCAGCCACGTCTGACATGTAGCGCCCCGCGTCACGCTGCCCCGGCCAAGCTGCCCCGGCCAAGCCTCAGAACACCGGAACAGGATTATGTGAATGAACACTGAGGGGGAGGAAGGCTGCAGTGACAGGCTGTGTGTTTGGTCCAATTATCGACCGTTCTCCCAAAGTTTGCAGACTGTGCGCTTGTCTTGCACACTCCCTGTCATGGAAGGAATCGTTGGCTGGATGGGAGTTGATCCATAACGGGAAGTGTGCAATTGCAGACTTTGGGATAAGAGAGTTGGGACGTGGCCACAGTCCACCGTTAGATCAGGGGCCATATGTATCTGATGTAGGATCAGGTTCTTCCCTGTCCATGTAATCATATTCATTTGGATCTAAACTGCTAAACCGATCATAGATCAGCACTCCTATTCTGAGACACTTTATGAATACAAGGTCTGAGGTCTTATTCATAGCCGTCACAGGTCCAGGATCAGCTACAGCAGCGTCCGCCCTGCTGGCCTTGACTGTAGCCTGGATGATCTGTTCTGGGGTCTGACGAACCAATGGAACGAGTGGAGCAGTTCCAACTTTCAACTGGAAAGTCACCTCAACTTCAGGCTAGCTGCTGGGTGCCAGGATGTAGCAGGATTTTTGTCTCTGTGGTTGGTCGGTACCTATCACCTATCAGGCTTGGCTGAGACACAGTGCTTGCTTGAGTGTTTGAGATCGACTGCACAGATTCAGTGATCTACAAATCACCTTGCATCCCAAATAATACTCCTTATGTGATCAAGATTAGAGATCCGGGCCTTACCTCACTAAAACTGATCCCCCCCAGACGGTACGCTGTCTGGCGGACACACAGAGAGGCAGGCTGATACCCAGCAGGCTACATCTACATCTGAGTGGATCTGAGATGAGTCAGCTGGCACCAGGCCCTGCTTTCTACCTGGATACGTCCAAGTATAAGGAAGGACGAACTAGAGGACTCTGTTGCGGCTGGCCCAGTTTCCCAGAACCAGACTGTCTGCGATCATAATTGGTCTGATAGGTAGGCAGACTCAGCTCAGGCAGTTTCGTAGCTGGATATGTCCAGACAGATGCAAGAACAGATGAACCAGCATACAGACTGGGTTGCGACTGGGTCCAGTTTCCTGGAACGAGCTATTGTCTGAGACCACTGATTGGTCCTGATGGATGTAGGACTTTAGGCCTTTAGTTACATGGCTGTAATGTTCTGAAAGTATTAGTATCTCGGCACGCTGACAGGAGGGTTCACCTCACAAGGTTATTATCACAGCTTGCATGTCCCTGGCCACGGTCCATGTTGGCCTCCAGCCACTTCTCCTAGCCAAGCTAGACCCTATCCCTTATCCCTTCTGTGTTCATAGATCTGACAGGATTCCATGTAAACAGTACGTAACCCTTATTTTACCAGGTAAGTTGCCTGAGAACACCTTCTCATTTACAGCAACAACCTGGGGAATAGTTACAGGGGAGAAGAGGGGGGATGAGTGAGCCAGTTGTAAGCTGGGGATGATTAGGTGACCGTGATGGTATGAGGGCCAGATTTGGAATTTAGCCAGGACCCCTACTCTTACGTTAAGTGCAATGGGATCTTTAGTGACAACAGAGCGTCAGGACACCAGTTTAACGTCCCATCTGAAAGACAGCACCCCACACAAGGCAATGTCCCCAATCACTGCCCTGGGGCATTGGGATCTTTTTTTTAGACCAGGAAAGGAAAGATTGTCTCCTACTGGCCCTCCAACACCACTTCAAGCAGCATCTGGTCTCCCGTCTAGGGACCAACCCTGCTTATCGTCAGAAGCAAGCCAGTAGTGGGATGCAGGGTGGTATGCTGCGGGCCGATAGGGGGATGTATACACCCCCACAAGTGGAGATTATGCCATATTGGTAAAACCTATCTGGAGTATGAACCAAAAGGAAACTGGGCTCCTACCACACTTCTCAATGAGGAAACATGGAATTTCAGATTACTTTTTAGATTACTTCCCTGACTGAATTGAAATAGAACTGACCCCAACCCTGGTTTGGGGTCGGCACGGCACAGCGTTACGCCAGTGCTCAGATCAGATCTAACAGGGTCCTACCTCTCTTCTCTCCAGTGAAGCACAGGCCTATAGTGGTATTCTATCATGCTGGGAACTGCGGTCATACCTCTCTTCTCTCCAGTGAACGGAACCAGGTCCTCCTTGTCAGGGTGTTCCTTGGCCTGCTTCTCCAGGTGGGCTACCAGGTTCTCTCTCTGGAAGGTTCCAGTCGGCGCCTTCTTGGTCTGATCCTTCTGCCTCATCCCGGCCGGCAACAGGGCATTCTAAAGACAGGAAGGATTTATCATTGGCCGATAATGTTAACAACGGGTTGTACTTACACTAGGTAAGAGGGTATTCTAACCACAGGGAAGGATTGTCATTGGCCAATAATTATAGCAATGGGTGGGATTGCACTTGTTTATACACTACATTTTTCATCCACTCTCGTGGGATAGCCAAATGTAACAGTGAAAGGACACACACACCATCACTAACTGTGTTAAAATAACACTAACAGAAATAACAAAGGCAGTTCCCAGACCCAGATAGCTATTCTTAGACCGCAGCACGCTAAACCAGGTCCATATTATAGCGATAGACCGATATCTTGTCTTAGCTTTCAGCACCTATTAGCACCTATTTATACCTGACATATCAGTTTAACTCTTTAACGTGGCTCTGTGGGAGATCTGGATGCTATCGTCAAATGTCAAGGAAAGACGACAAGCACCACACACACACACACACACACACACCTCTAAGCCTGGGCTGGCTCTCCTGGTATTGTAAGCATCCAGACTTGATGTGAGCCGTCGACCATTCATCATAACCCTATTACAGCTTGTGTCGTCAACACCTCGACGGAAGAGCTACTTATGAATAAAGATGAAGTCAAGTACCGCCGCATCACACAGTATTATAAATATATGATAGGCATAACTTAACATATATTATAAATAACAGATGAGGTCTAAACTCTGAGAAGTTGCTGTTTTTCTCAACTTTCCCTGGGAAGTTGGCTTTGGAAGTTGGTTTGAGGATCACTGTATTGTTTAGACCTAGAACTGCATATTTGAATTGAATATACAGGGATATGATATATAGGCTAATTTATGTTATCAACGTGATATGACAGGTTAATATGTTCGTGCCCTATAAGAATGTCAAAAGGTTAAAGGACAAAATGTCAGTAATGAAATCTGAAATCAATCTGACCGACTTGCGCAACGTCGTCATCCAGCAACGCTTCCAGCTGAGATCTCCTCCTGACCAAGTTGGTTTGAGTGTCATTTGTCAGTCTTAGTCTGTGGGAGAATCTCAATTGCAAATTCCTCACATCCTCGCTTCCATCTTAAAACCCATTGGATGAGAAAGCCAGAGGTCCCGCCCCTCAGACCATCTCCTCCAATGGGTTTTGAGGAGGTGAGGTGAGAGGACGCAATTGAGATTCTCCTCGTCTCTCAGATGTCACCCTAATGCTTATATAGTGAGCTACTACCTGTAAACCTTAATATCTGAGCATTATACCATGATCTACTGCATAGAGGGTTGCATGTTTGATTTAAGGATCCTTTTGTAGTCCTAGATTTCTTTACGTGATAGCGTAATTTAATACACTATCCTGCTACCGACCTCTCATCTCTGTTGAGCTCGTTAAAAGATACATGTTCTAGATTGCGTTGGGATCGAGCTCCAGATAACCAAGACACACACACACCAAGATGATCAGCGTTTAAGACTTACGTTGGGATCTAACTCCTAACTCCAGATAACCAAGACACACACACACCAACACGATTAGCGTTTAAGACTTACGTCGGGATCTAACTCCTCCAGCTCATCCTCCAGCCTCTGTAGCTCTTCCTCTGAGAGTTTCTTCAGTAGTTCATCCTCGTCCACGTCCCTGTAGTTCACTACTTCCTTCTTATAGGAGGTGGACATGGCGGCGTGATAGAATCCCAGCGACTCCCCAAATAACGTAAAGAAAAAGGCAGCTAAGTGCCCAGCGATGCTTTCAAAAGGAAGTCTGCAAGAATGTGGATGACAAAAACAAACGAGACAAGGTTTAGTCAACATGATTTGATTGGTCAACCAGCTGGATCCTAAATTAGGCCTACTGTACATCCAGTTAGACCTACTAACTGAGTCATAAGGCAGACCTACTGTACATCCAGTTAGACCTACTAACTGAGTCATAAGGCAGACCTACTGTACATCCAGTTAGACCTACTAACTGAGTCATAAGGCAGACCTACTGTACATCCAGTTAGACCTACTAACTGAGTCATAAGGCAGACCTACTGTACATCCATTTAGACCTACTAACTGAGTCATAAGGCAGACCTACTGTACATCCAGTTAGATCTACTAACTGAGTCATAAGGCAGACCTACTGTACATCCAGTTAGACCTACTAACTGAGTCATAAGGCAGACCTACTGTACATCCAGTTAGACCTACTAAGTCATAAGGCAGACCTACTGTACATCCAGTTAGACCTACTGAGTCATAAGGCAGACCTACTGTACATCCAGTTAGACCTACTGAGTCATAAGGCAGACCAACTGTACATCCAGTTAGACCTACTGAGTCATAAGGCAGACCTACTGTACATCCAGTTAGACCTACTGAGTCATAAGGCAGACCTACTGTACATCCAGTTAGACCTACTGAGTCATAAGGCAGACCTACTGTACATCCAGTTAGACCTACTGAGTCATAAGGCAGACCTACTGTACATCCAGTTAGACCTACAGAGACATAAGGCAGACCTACTGTATATCCAGTTAGACCTACTGTACATCCAGTTAGACCTACTGAGTCATAAGGCAGACCTACTGTACATCCAGTTAGACCTACTGAGTCATAAGGCAGACCTACTGTATATCCAGTCAGACCTACTGAGTCATAAGGCAGACCTACTGTACATCCAGTTAGACCTACTGTACATCCAGTTAGACCTACTGAGTCATAAGGCAGACCTACTGTACATCCAGTTAGACCTACTGAGTCATAAGGCAGACCTACTGTATATCCAGTCAGACCTACTGAGTCATAAGGCAGACCAACCAGCAAAATCCAAACACCACATTGATCCAGGAAATTAGAGATTAGAAACTATTGGTAAACACCAATAACGTGATGTGTTGGATAAACACTGAAAAGTGGGCCCTTGACTCACAGAAACTAACTTGTGTTGCTTAACGGTCTGGAATGTCCAGAGATGTTTGTGCCTGGTGCCATTAAAATATTTCAAAAATGCATTAAGAATGCTGTTTGCCGGTCCAACAACACTTCAGCCAAATACCTTAAGGCAGAGTTTTTTCCCCAAACGCTGGGCGGGGTCAGATCTTACTTGTGGGTTGTGTCCCAAGCCCAGAGCATGGCTAGAAACATCCCTTACCCTCCAATGTCTGCAGATCTGTAAGGTTTAATCAATATAGTGGAAGCTTCACCACCACATTGCTTAGGCCCTATACCTACCGAGACAATTCAGATCTGCAAACATCAGAGGTTTAGGAGCAAGGGGGAGGGAGCAAATTGGGACAGGCTTGATGGGTCACGTAAAAAAAAATGCTACAATCTTCATTTGGGTCAAAATAGACATTTGAGAACCCCTGCCGTTGTACTTAACTTCCGACAGTAGTCTACTTGGCTTTACAACATGAAACAACAACTAACTTTCGGTGAGGATCACGACATGTATCATGACCCCAAAAAAACATTTTGAAACCACTGCTTTAAGAAGATAGGCCTACAGTACTTTTCTTTCAACAAGGGTGTATTATTACGTCTTAAAACGGAAACCGTTTAAGAAGCAAACAGAACAAAAACGGGGAAGGACCTACTTGAATTTGTCCAATAGAAACTCATTTTCGTTGCAAAACGTTTTCCATTTGAAGTAAACGGTTTCTGTTACAAAACGCTTTGCAACAGAATTGGAGTAATGAAGCCTGGCCTGCCTCCTAAACCCTGATGGGGAACAGCTGATAAAAACAGCTCCCCTGTCACTCCCAGTCTGCTGGCAAACAGGAACATATTTATAGAGAGGCCTGGTTTCTGCTGTAACAATGCATGATTATGAACACAATGATGGTGTCTCGTAGTTTCCTAGCTCATGGTTATCGTACTACATTTAATATACAGTTGAAGTCGTAAGTTTACATACACTTAGGTTGGAGTCATTAAAACTCGTTTTTCAACCACTCCACAAATTTCTTGTTAACAAACTATAGTTTTGGCAAGTCGGTTAGGACATCTACTTTGTGCATGACACAAGTAATTACTCCAACATTTATTTACAGACAGATTATTTCACTTATCATTCACTGTATCACAATTCCAGTGGGTCAGAAGTTTACATACACTAAGTTAACTGTGCCTTTAAACAGCTTGGAAAATTCCTGAAAATGATGCATGGTTTTAGTAGCTTCTGATAGGCTAATTGACATCATTTGAGGCATCTGGAGGTGTACCTGTGGATGTATTTCAAGGCCTACCTTCAAACTCAGTGCCTCTTTGCTTGACATCATGGGAAAATCAAAAGAAATCAGCCAACACCTCAGAAAAAAATTGTAGACCTCCACAAGTCTGGTTCATCCTTGGGAGCAATTTCCAAATGGCTGAAGGTACCACGTTCATCTGTACAAACAATAGTACGCAAGTATAAACACCAATGGACCATGCAGCAATGTGTTCTGTGTCTTTTAGATGAAAGTACTTTGGTGCGGAATGTGCAAATCAATCCCACAACAACAGCAAAGGACCGTGTGAAGATGCTGGAGGAAACAGGTACAAAAGTTTCTATATTCACAGTAAAACGAGTCCTATATCAACATAACCTGAAAGGCTGCTCAACAAGGAAGAAGCCACTTCTCCAAAACCGCCATAAAAAAGCCAGACTACAGTTTGCAACTGCACATGGGGACAAAGATTGTACTTTTTGGAGAAATGTCCTCTGATCTGATTAAACAAAAATAGAACTGTTTGGCCATAATGACCATTGTTATGTTTGGAGGAAAAAGGGAAAGGCTTGTGTAACCGATGTGAAATGGCGAGCTAGTTAGCGGTGGTGCGCGCCAATAGCGTTTCAATCGGTGACATCCCTCGCTCTGAGATCTTGAAGTAGTCGTTCCCCTTGCTCTGCAAGGGCTGCAGCTTTTGTGGAGCGATGGGTAACGATGCTTCGTGGGTGACTTGTGTGCAGAGGGTCCCTGGTTTGAGCCCGGGTATGGGCGAGGGGACGGATTAAAGTTATGTGACATTGATGCTGTTGACCCGGAACACTGGTTGCTGCGGAAAAGGAGGTCAAAAGGGGGGTGAGTGTAACCGATGTGAAATGGCGAGCTAGTTAGCGGTGGTGCGCGCTAATAGCGTTTCAATCGGTGACATCCCTCGCTCTGAGACCTTGAAGTAGTTGTTCCCCTTGCTCTGCAAGGGCCGCTGCTTTTGTGGAGCGATGGGTAACGATGCTCCGAGGGTTACTGTTGACGTGTGCAGAGCATCCCTGGTTTGCGCCCGGGACGACGGACTAAAGTTATGTTACACTTGCAAGCCGAAGAACACCATACCAACCGTGAAGCACAGGGGTGGCAGCATTATGTTGTGTGGGTTCTTTGCTGCAGAAGGTACTGGTGCACTTCACAAAATAGATGGCATCATGAGAAAGGGAAATTATGTAGATAAATTGAAGCAACATCTCAAGACATCAGTCAGGAAGTTAAAGCTTGATCGCAAATGGGTCTTCCAAATGGACAATGACCCCAAGCATACTTCCAAAGTTGTGGCAAAATGGCTTAAGGACAACAAAGTCAAGGTATTGGAGTGGCAATCACAAAGCCCTGACCTCAAGCCTATGGCATTTGTGGGCAGAACTGAAAAAGCGTGTGCAAGCAAGGAGGCCTACAAACCAGCTCTGTCAGGAGGAATGGGCCAAAATTAACCCAACTTATTGTGGGAAGCTTGTGGAACGCTACCGAAACGTTTGACCCAAGTTAAACAATTTAAAGGAAATGCTACCAAATACTAATTGAGTGTATGTAAATTTCTGACCCACTGGGAATGTGATGATAGAAATAAAATCTGAAATAAATCACTCTATTCTGACATTTCACATTCTTAAAATATAGTGGTGATACTAACTGACCTAAGACAGGGAATTTTTTACTGGGATTAAATGTCAGGAATTGTGAAAAACTGAGTTTAAATGTATTTGGCTAAGGTGTATGTAAACGTCTGACTTCAACTGTATATGTAATCATTTAGCAGAGGTTCTTAACCAGAGCAACTTGGTGCACTCATCTTAAGGTAGCTAGGTAAGTCAACCACATACAATAAGTACTACTTACACATACAGCACAAATTGTAATACATTTGGTTAATACAAGTGACATTCAAGAGCTCTACACTTGTTGACCTAGGCCTAAAACCTAAATCTAACAATGCCTGAATTGACAATCTTTTCAAAGTTATTTAGAGTTCCCAGTTGATCGAATACAATAATACTTATGTTAACTGCAAACAATATTATACTATATTTGGAAAGGAAGAAGAGGAGTTGGGAGATAAGGACAATTACAAGCGTTCTAAACATTAACTTATCTATTTCTGGAGTTGATATAAAGCAGGCCAGGCAGCAAAATAATGCAAGGTTTTTGTTATTGGGTAGTAGGCCTGCAATACGTTAGTATTATTTTAAAATTAAGTACACTTCGATTGTTCTTTAACAAGCCCTAGGTTAACAAGATAGGTGGGGAATTTATACAGCGGTCATTCATAGGCAGATTCGATGACGGGTGAAAATGCGAAGAACGCATAACTTTGCATTATTAAATAATAAAATGAATACATTGTTCTTTCAAAGTAAAACAATACTTTAGTTTTTTCCACACTTCGAGTGAACACCAGTTACTTTGAAGCGTCAGTCTGGGTTAAATCATGGGATATGACAAAATATCTTTATATGCAAATTATTCGTTAAATGATGTATTTAAGGACTTTTCTGCTAGAACAAGAAGTTATTTCGTATGCACGTACCTCCTCCACTGCTTATCCGGGCTATTTATAGCGAACGGGTCCCGCTTTGTGACAGTTGAATACTTTGACCAGATATGGATTCTTTTAGGGCCAGTCGAGTCACACTAGAGTCGCTTCATACAAGGAAAGTAAAGTACCGCGCAACCAAGCGGGGAAAAAAGTTTGATATCCGCACGGATATCCTCGAATGTTGTCAACGGCAGCCGAATTGAAATCCTTAACTTTGCTTACAACTTGTCTTTCAGTGGTTCGCGTAATGTAGTACAACACTCCCACAAAGGCAAAGTGAACTCTCCGACCGCTACTCCTCCTCACCCGGCGCTGCCAGTCAAGTGATGTCACACACTTGTTCTCCAGGCAAGTGCGCTACATGGCCATCAAATGATACAAGCGCCATTTACGTTACCTGTGCATCAGAACAGCAGCAAAAACAATAGTGCGTTTATCGTAAAGAATAAAAACCTTCGTCTTTGAATACAATTTCGTATATCGTTTTAATTTATCTAAATTCATAACACATCTCTCCTTTCATATTCCACTCACGGTATAAACAGCCTAGTAGCTGTTATTGGTAATGAATATTACAATGTATAACAAAGTTGTGCTTTTTAATGAAAATTTATTCAGCCAAGTCTACATTCATCCATTTGAGCCACTTCCTTCAAAAGTAAAGTTAGTACTGTGGGATATCACACACAAAAAGCAAAATAAGTGTCAGTCAAATACATTTCACGCATTTCAAAAGTCAAGGTATTGAACAACAAATTACATACAATTGACTTAAATTATTATTTTAGTTTAAATATATTTAAGTAAAAGGCAAAAAAAATCACAAGTTAAGACAAACAACTTAAGAGATCAACTGCAAAACCAAAAGTTGGCGATGAATAATAACTAAATCAGTAAAGAACTTTCTACGCAAAGTATTTGACAGTAGATTGAAACTGAACAATAAAGGACACTTTTTTTACATTACACTTGAACGACATACCCTGCTAAGGAGATCAATGGGGTGGGTACTGTTGAATACCTTTCTCTATTTACACACACACAGCAAATAGATTCACCCCCCCATACGATAAGAAAAATCACAGTTCTATGCTTCACACAGTGCTAAGCTGATAGACTGAGCTCCTGCATAAATTTAGGCTCCCGAATGACCTGGGACACTAGCAGATCTTTGTGACCTGTGGAATAAGTGAACAGGATACCAACAGTTATATGCTACAGCCAGTGGTGTGCATCATTTCAGCATATGTGATATACCCTGGCAAGAGTTTAACAACAGTCTTATGTGGTCTGTCTGTCCAGCCCGGTTCTACGCAGCGGTACTCTGCTCCTCTGGAAAGTCAGCCATGATGTTGTGGACCCAGATGTCTGTCTCCTCCCGAGAAGTGTCCACCAGGTACACTATCATCTTGGAGCATAACGGAAATAAGTCAGTGTTTACATCCAAAATGGCACCCGATTCCCTATGTAGTGCACTGCTTTTGACCAGGGCCCACGGGGGCTCTGGTTGTCTGAAACAGACCCTGGTCAAAAGCAGTGCACTATGTAAGGAATAGGGTGCCATTTCAGAGACAACCAGTGACTGTGCTATCCTTTTTGAAATTTGTGTTGCTACTGGCTATATGTATTTTTGTCATTCTCAAATAAATTCAATAAATCAATCACCTTCCTGTCCCAGGGAAGCTCAGCCTCCACCACACACTCCACCTGGGCCACCAGGGGCTTCTTCTCTACGTGGTTCCGGAACACAATGGACGCCGCCTCCGACCACACACACTGCTCCACGCCTGGAGAGGGAAGAGGGTTTATTCGATTTTATTAAATCTTTAAATCTTTTGCAAGAAGTGTTCAAGATAGCAGCAGAGGTTAGAGGTCAACATGATAGAAATACACTGTTGATAAACTACAAGTCACCAGTCAGACTATTCCAACAGAGAATTGCATGTCTGACACACATTCATTATATGCACAGTATTACCCATTTTCCTGTACTCACCAGCCAGTTGTGCGGTGATTCCCTGGAAGGGCAGCTGTCTGAATGACTCAATGAGGGGCTGAAGCAGGGTGCAGCTAACCAGCTCGTGTTTACCATAGTCCAGCTCGTACACAGACACCAGGCCGCTGGACAGAACCCTATTCACCAGCACACGGTGCCAACTGTGGGCACAGGGAGAGGTCAGAGGTCATACAGACCCCAGGCGGTTGGAGAGAACACCCTTGACCAACAGCGTCAACTACGAGGGAAAAGGGTGAACGAAACATTCATGCATTTACTTGACACATTTGAAGTTGATATAGTTGCCTCAGCCATGTGAAAACAACACAAAACCCATAAATCATCTAGGACTAAAAACACGATGAAGTCAACATTGGTATGAAACCAAAACTGTGGAGGCCTCCAAAACCTAAACTGTCCACTCACTTATGGTCCACCTTGGCGGCGTAGACCTCTCCTTTCTGTACATCTCTGGGCCCCGGCGTCTCCTCCCTCTGGTTGTAGTAAAGGACCATCTCTCCCATCAGCACCACCAGCTTGTACAGGTCCTGAGTTTGATTTGACACATTTCAAATATACTGAACACAAATTTAAAAACATAACATGCAAGAGTTACAGTTCATATGAGAAAAATCTGTCAATTTATATAAATTCATTAGGCACTAATCTATGGATTTCGCATGACTAGGAATACAGATATGCATTGATTGGTCACAGATGCCTTAACAAAAAAAAAAGGGATCACAGTATTTTGTGCATTCAAATTGCCATGGATAAAATGCAATTGTGTTCGTTGTCCTTAGCTTCTACCTGCCCATACTATAACCCCACCATGGGGTACTCTGTTCACAACGTTATCAGCAAACCGCTCGACCCCACACCATACCATACACGTGGTCTGCGGTTGTGAGGCCGGGTGGACGTACTGCCAAACGACATTTGAGTCAGCTTATGGTAGAGAAACTCAAATTAAATTCTCTGGTAACAGACATTCCTGCAGACAGTGTGCCAATTGCACGCTCCCTCAAAACTTGACACTTCTGTGGCATTGTGTTGTGACAAAACTGCACCTTTTAGAGCGACCTTTCATTGTCCCCCTGAACAAGTTGGATCTGTGTAATGATCATGCTGTTTAAATCAGCTTCTCGATATGCCACCTCTGTCAGGTGGATTATCATGGCAAAGGAGAAACGCTCACTAACAGGGATGTAAACAAATTTGTGCACAAAATTTGAGAGAAGCTTTTTTTTTTTTACGTATGCAACATTTCTAGGATCTTATTTCAGCTCATGAAACATGGGACCAACACTTTACATGTTGCATATATATTTTTGTTCAGTGTACATAGTTGCCTCAGCCATGCAGGTTTTTTCTGGATCAAAAAAGTGGCTTAGGTGTTGAGCGTGGCGGGGGGGGGGCGTGTTCGGCCTGGCTGACATTTTCTAACATTTGTCCATGGAGTGCAGTTTTTTTGCAGTTTTAAAGCAAATTTCCTGCAATTCTATACATTTTTCCATGCACCCGAGGTAAATATTGTAGTTCACTGCAAATTTCATGCAATTATACATATTCTGCCATGGAGCTAAAATATATATTTTTGCTGTTTTAAAGCTAATTACCTGTAATTCTACATTTTTTTTTATGGCTAATATGGTGTTCATTTGGACAAACAAAATAAAATATATACTGCTATATTCATTGTTGTTTTAACTTTCAATTCTCCCTGTCTAGCTTTTATTTAGGGGATTGTCAGTAGTATTATATCCCCCAAAAAGATATAGCACCATTATCTTTTCTACATACTTTGTGGTTTTAGTCATCTTAGTTCACACTGAAAGCAATACTTTTTTTTACAGTTTGGACTTCGGGCGGCCCTCCCGATTTCATTGGCAGAGAAATCCCTGTCACGCGAGTTCAACAATACAGACTAAAATATACCAACACACGATCTCCAAGACCAAACTAAATCAATGTCTAAAGACTAAGCTACTCCATTAACCTCTCGTGTAGGGGGCAGTATTTTCACATCCGGATGAAAAGCGTGTCCAAAGTAAACTGCCTGTTACTCAGGCCCAGAAGCTAGGATATGCATATAATTGGTAGATTTGGATAGAAAACACTAACGTTTCTAAAACTGTTAAAATTATGTCTGAGTATAACAGAACGGATATGGCAGGCGAAACCCTGAGGACAACCCCCCCCCCAATTTTTTTAAATCAGCCTACCACTGTTTTCAATGGCTGTCACTTTTATTACAAGGCGAAATCCTCCCAGATTGCAGTTCCTAGGGCTTCCAATAGATGACAGTCTTAAGAAAGAGTTTCATGCTGACTTTTGGAAAAATGAGCCAGAAATTGTAGTTTTTCTAGGTGGCTCACATTTTGGCTGTAGTGTTTCCAAGCGCGTGGAAGAGAGTGCGTTCTTTGGTATTTTTCTCCAGTAAATACAATAACGATCTTAAATTTGATTGTTTATTTACGTATTAGGGTACCTAAGGTTTGATTATAAACGTTGTTTGGAGAAGTAGTAATGTTTGGGATTCATTTTGTATGCATTTTGATGGAGGGAAACTGGGTGGATTATTGACTGAAGCACGCCAGCTAAACTGAGTTTTTACGGATATGAAGGACATGATCGAACAAAAGGACCATTTGTGATGTAACTGGGACCTTTTGGAGTGCCAACAGAAGAAGATCAAAGGTAAGGCATTTATTATATCGCTATTTCTGACTTTTGTGGCGCACCTGCCTGGTTGAAATATGTTTTTCATGCTTTTTGTATGCGGGCGCTGTCCTCAGATAATCGCATGGTGTGCTTTCTCTGTATAGCCTTTTTGAAATCTAACACAGCGGCTGGATTAACAAGAAGTTAAGCTTTATTTTTGAGTTTATGAAAGTTAAATATTTATAATTCTGTAGTTTTAATTTTGCGCTCTGCAATTTCACCGGATGTTGGCCAGGTGGGACGCTACCGTTCCACCTGCCCATAAGAAGTTAACAATTTCTCTGTAGAGTCCCAAATGGCACCCTTTTCCTTACATAGTGTGCTACTTTTGTGCAAATGTAGTGCACCATGTAGGGAATAGGGTGCCATTTGGGATGCAACAGCCCTTGACAGCTCTCTTGAACTGGTTACCTGCCATGGCTGCAGCACAAAGTGTCCCGGGTGACAGGCCACAGACACATAGACGTCCATGTTCTGGCCCGCCTGGGGAAGCTCCAAGAGAGGGGGCAGCACCAGTTGCTTCTCTCCCCAGGCGGAGGTGACCAAAGTGGGGTTTGACATGTCCCCGGCACCATCCAGAGGGCTGGGGGTGTTGGTGGAGACAGGGATAGGGCTGCAGGCGGGGCTGTCGAGGGTAAGCTGATCCACCATGTTGGCGACCACGGTGTCGAGGAAACTGAGGGTAGGGAGGCCGTCCTTCTGGGGTCCGGGTTGCTTCCATAGGTCAGAGGTGGCCATCTGGTGGTTAACACTGTTGGTGACATCCTGGGAGCCCTTAGAGGTAAACAGGTAGATGTGCACCAGCTTGTCCTCGTCCAGCGTCGAGATCTATAGAAAAGGAGAGGGTTGAAAATTGCTTAGACATGACATAGGAGAATCAGTAACATTCCTTTCTAAAGTTCAGCTTGGAGAGCTACAGTGCAAAGGAGAGTTAGAAAGCTTGAAGATCTAACAGTACAGAAGGAAAATAAATCCTTCATTTTATGAAGCTTTTTCCTTTACAAACTGCTTTTATATATAGGTGAAGAGAGGGTTAAAAATCAGTCCAAGTTAGAGGCTTTCATGTAAAAAAAAAAAATCAATGATTCACAAGTTCGACATTTCAGTGTGCCTACTTTCAGTTTGTGGCTTCTGAAAGCTGATGAAAGCTATGCTAATGAAGACAACTCTTCCATTGCGCCAGCTGTGGATCACACCTGCTTCTAATGTCTAATCAACTCTTGTCTGTCTATGCGTCACTTTTTTCAAGCATTATATATTGCTGCTCGAGGCAAGCAAATTCAATAGTTCTTGGTCTAAAAATGTGCCGACTGCAGTTTCCTCCCAAAATACATTCTGAACAGTTATCTGTTACCACACCTGCAGTACAAAAGCGTTTGATACAGAGCACTCGGGAAGTATTCAGACCGCTTCACTTTCTCCACATTTTGTTACATTACAGCCTTATTCTAAAATGGATTAAATAGTAACGGTTTTTCCCTCAATCTACACACAATACCCCATAATGACAAATCAAAAACAGGTTTTTAGAAATAGAATAGAGGCTTCTGTCTGGCCACTTTACGATAAAGACCTGATTGATGGAGTACTGCAGAGATGGTTGTCCTTCTGGAAGGTTCTCCAATCTCCACAGAGAAACTCTAGAGCTCTGTCAGAGTGACCATCGGATTCTTGGTCACCTCCCTGACCAAGGCCCTTCTCCCCCAATTGCTCAGTTTGGCTGGGCGGACAGATCTAGGAAGAGTCTTGGTGGTTCCAAACTTCTTCCATTTAAGGATGATGGAGGCCACTGTGTTCTTGGGGACCTTCAATGCCTCGGCACAATCCCGTCTCGGAACGCTATGGACAATTCCTTCGACCTCATGCGTCGTTATTTTTGTTATGCACGGTCAACTGTGGGATCTTATATAGACAGGTGTGTGCCTTTACAAATCATGTCCAATCAATTGAATTTACCACAGGTGGACTCCAATCAAGTTGTAGAAACATTTCAAGGATGATCAATGGAAACGGGATGCACCTGAACTCAATTTCAAGTCTTATAGCAAAGGGTCTGAATACTTATGTAAATAAGGTAAGTATTTTTTTAATCAATTTGCACGCAAAAAAACTAACTGTTTTCACTTTATCATTATGGGATAGTGTGTGTAGATTGATGAGGGAAAAAAACTATTTCATCAATTTTTGAATAAAGCTGTAAGGTAACAAAATGTGGACAAAGTCAAGGGATCTGAATACTTTAATTGGATCTGTGTGTGTGATTGACGTACCTTCATGCTACAGTCCATAGAGTTGAGTACAGCACCTCTAAGCCAGAGAACAGCCTCAGGAGTCCAGACCCCCACCTCCAGCTCTACCAGACAACACTTGATCGCCTAGGAAGAAAGTAGTATACTTTAATATCCCATAGGGACATTTACTTGCGAAAATGTAAAGGAACGCATGGTGTACAGATAACCTATCGCAAACTGTACATCAGACAACAGGAGAGAACACAAGGGATCAATCAATCATCAATAAAGCCAGGGGTCTTTCCGTCCAACCTGTGGTGGGATGACCATGAGCTCGTGCAGGAACGAAGGAGGGATCTCTCTCAGCTCTATGACCTCTACAGAGGCCGGGACTCCCAGGTCCACAAATTTGATATCTAGCACTCTGCTACCATGGAGGTTGGTGATCTGACAGGGATACAGACATACTGTTTGGTTAAAGCAAGCACAGCGCAAAATATAACAGAGCAGAGAATTGGTTAGATTTCACTATTCAATTATTTTGGGGTGAAAAGATGTATTGTCAGAGAACATCCCTTTGGGATAAGTGTTCCTTCCATGTCCCCAAGTCTTCCCCATGTAGTTTATTCTCTAGTCTCCTACCTCTACTCTGGACCACCTTCCTTTGTACCGGGCCAGGCAGCACTTCCCACAGAACGGAGTGGACACCAGAGACTCTGACGTCACCTGGCAAAGAGACGATCAACAACATATTGTAAATCCCATAACATTATTAGGCTATATGCTATATGTGTAACAGCAATTTGCCCCCCCCCCCCCCCAAAAAAAAAAGAAAACAGAATGGTGTAACTATCCCAACTGTCTTCGTGTACCTGGGTTATGAAGAAGGCCTCGATCTTATCCAGGATCTCATTGAGCTTGACCCGACCTCGGGAGGGCAGCTGGCAGAAGATGGTTCCGTCAGAACAAACGTTGGTCACAGACACATTCATATAGGTACTGTTGACCTGGAGGAGAAACCAGATACATTCATATAAACTCAGCAAAAGAAAAGAAACGGCCCTTTTTCAGGACCTTGTCTTTCAAAGATAATCCATAAAACTTCACAGATCTTCATTGTAAAGGGTTTATTTCCCATGCTTGTTCAATGAACCATAAACAAATAATGAACATGCACCTGTGGAACAGTCGTTAAGACACCAACAGTTTACAGACGGCAATTCATGTCACAGTTATAAAAACTTAGAACACTAAAAGGCCTTTCTACTAACTCTGAAAAACACCTAAAGAAAGAAGCCCAGGGTCCATGCTCATCTGCGTGAACGTACCTTATGCATGCTGCAAGGAGGCATGAGGACTGCAGATGTGGCCAGGGCAATAAATTGCAATGTCCGTACTGTGAAACGTCTAAGACAGCGCTACTGGGAGACAGGACGGACAGCTGATCGTCCTCGCAGTGGCAGACCAAGTGTAACAACACCTGCACAGGATCGGTACATTCGAACATCACACCTGCAGGACAGGTACAGGGTGGCGACAACAACTGCCCGAGTTACACCAGGAACGCACAATCCCTCCATCAGTGCTCAGACTGTCCGCAATAGGCTGGACTGAGGGCTTGTAGGCCTGTTGTAAGGCAGGACCTCACAGGCAACGTCACCTATGGGCAAATCCACCGTCGCTGGACCAGACAGGACTGGCAAAAAGCACTCCTCTCTGACGAGTCGAGGTTTTGTCTCACGAGGGGTGATGGTCGGATTCGCGTTTATCGTCAAAGGAATGAGCATTACACCGAGGCCTGTACTGAGCAGGATCGATTTGGAGGTGGAGGGTCCGTCATGGTCTGGGGCGGTGTGTCATAGCGTCATCGGACTGAGCTTGTTGTCATTGCAGGCAATCTCAATGCTGTGCGTTACAGGGAAGACATCCTCCTCCCTCATGTGGTACCCTTCCTGCAGGCTCATCCTGACATGACCCTCCAGCATGACAATGCCACTAGTCATACTGCTCGTTCTGTGCGTGATTTCTTGCAAGACAGGAATGTCAGTGTTCTGCCATGGCCAGCGAATAGCCTGGATCTCAATCCCATTGAGCACGTCTGGGAACTGTTGGATCGGAGGGTGAGGGCTAGGGCCACCCCCCCAGAAATGTCTGGGAACTTGCAGGTGCCTTGGTGGAAGAGTTTGGTAACATCTCACAATGAACTGGCAAATCTGGTGCAGTCCATGAGGAGATGCATTGCAGTACTTAATGCAGCTGGTGGCCACACCAGATACTGATGGTTACTTTTGATTTTGACCCCCCCTTTGTTCGGGGACAAAGTGTTCAATTTCTGTTAGTCACATGTCTGTGGAACTTGTTCAGTTTATGTCTCAGTTGTTGAATCTTATTATCTTCATACAAATATTTACACGTTAAGTTTGCTGAAAATTAACACAGTTGACAGTGAGAGGACGTTTATTTTTTTGCTGAGTTTAGGTACTGTTGACCTGGAAGAGAAACCAGACACATTCAAACTTTATACTTAAGAAATAAGGGATAACATGGCACTACATATTCATGAACGCCTAACTGAGAATAAACCCTCATTACAGTGAGATTGAGGTAGATTACTTAACACGTAAGAGAAAACAGGATGGGAACGCATGCATTTCAGATGGATGAAGGACAGAACACAATATTGCATGTGCTTCCTACTGCCGGTGTGCCATAGAACAAGGCCATTAACCTGGAAATGTGCTCCAGTCCAAGGCTGACCCTGTGCTGCTCCCAGCATGCTGTCTGCACGTCCTTTCCATGCAAATTGATCAAATGTGCATTGAAAGGAAAAATGGATACTCTAGAAAACCTATAACAACCTGTAAAGGGTTCTCCATGGCCTTGTCCTGCAGAGCCTTGAGGCAGACAACGTTGATGTTGACCTCATCATCGTGCGACGTGTCGTAGAGCACCACCTGGGGCGGGTCAGCGTCGTGCTGCAGCAGCTCCACAAGGAGGATCTTACCTACAGCCAGGGACTCCAGGGTCTGCAGCACAGAGAGCTCCGAGCTGAACTGCTCCAGACCTACACGCAGAGAGGGAGAAAGATGGTGACAGCAGCGTGAGTGAGAGAGAGAAAAGAGAGCAAGAAAGATGGGAGAGAAAGAGATGGAAAAAGAGCGAGAGCGATTAAGATGAACCTCTTGCCCCATATTACACCCCCGAGGTACTTAGATTTGAGAGGATCCCTAAAGGACAAAGAAAGCAGATTAAACACACCAGAACGTGGAATACCACTAATTGTAGTGATGTGTAAATAAACATTACATTTAGCTAACTGCTTGTATTCTCCATCACACAAACTAATTATTTTCATGGACACACTGTAGTTGCAATGCTCAGAAGAGACGGGGGAAATGGGAGTTGAACTTGGTTACCAGCTAGTGTACAGGTAGTCGCCTGGAAGGGCAGCTTGAGGAAGTCTTTCTGAAGCTCCAGTAGTTTGGTTCTACTGAGGACCTCAGAGAAGCCATGGTCCACGTAGTACACCTGTAGAGCAACAACAACAGTTTGGTTATAAACAGGGCCTTGAACTTTCTGTGGATTGAAAACATTCAAGGTACAGTCTTCTAGTAGTACACCTGCACGGCTGGTTACTGAGAAAACAGGATGTTTAAGTTGTCCACTTAAAACACCTGAGGGGCGACAAATCTGGTTAAACACAGGGCCATGTAGGTGATGTGGACTGGACGCCTGTAACTAAGTCTAGCATAGGAAGGGCCAATAAAACGTACTCATTATTTCCTGCTTCCCATGATTATTATTTTTCACACTATACTTTAACTTCTCTAGGGTAGGGGGCAGCATTTGGAATTTTGGATGAAAAGCATGCCCAAATTTAACTTCCTTCTACTCGGGCCCAGAAGATAGGATATGCATATAATTAGTATATTTGGATAGAAAACACTCAAGTTTCCAAAACTGTTAAAATAATGTGAGTATAACAGAACTGATTTGGCAGGTGAAAACCTGAGAAATCCATTCAGGAAGTAGGATGTTTTGTTGTTGTTGTAGTTCTCTCTTCAATGCCATTACAGTATCCATTGACTTAGGACTCAAATTGCAGTTCCTATGCCTTCCACTAGATGTCAACAGTCTTTAGAAATGGTTTCAGGCTTGTATTCTGAAAAATGAGGGAGTAAGAGCAGTCTGAATGAGTGCCGTGTCACAGAGCTTTTTCATGCGCGCGACCGAGTGCCTTTCTTGTTTACCTTTTATATTGACGACGTTATTGTCTGGTTGAAATATTATCGATTATTTAAGCTAAAAACAACCTGAGGATTGAATATAAACATCGTTTGACATGTTTCTATGAACTTTACGGATACAATTAGGATTTTTTTTGTCTGCTTGTTGTGACTGCGTTTGAGCCTGTGGATTACTGAAGAAAGCGCGAGCAAAACGGAGGTTTTCGGATATAAAGAGACTTTATCGAACAAAAGGAACATTTATTGAATAAATGAATGTCTTCTGAGTGCAAACATATGAAGATCATCAAAGGTAAGTGATTAATTTTCTCTTTCTGACTTGTGTAACTTCTACTTGGTTGGTTACTGTTTGTAATGATTTGTCTGCTGGGCTATGTTCTCAAATAATTGTAAGGTATGCTTTCGCGGTAAAGCATTTTTAAAATCTGACAGTGGTTGGATTCACAAGAAGTTAATCTTTAAACCTATGTTTAATAGTTGTATCTTTTCTGAATTTTTATAATGAGTATTTCTGTATTTGAATTTGGCGATCTGCAATCTCACTGCAATCTCACTGGGACGCTAGCATCCCACATGCCCTAGAGGTTAAAATCCAACTAAAGAGTTGGCAGAAAAGTATCCTCATGAGGCCCTTCTAACCCATTACCACACACTCATCTCTTTCTACTGCATTTGAATTTATTATTTTAACTTTATTTATCTAGGCAAGTCAGTGAAGAACAATTTCTTATTTTCAATGACGGCCTAGGAGCAGTGGGTTAACTGCCTTGTTCAGGGGCAGAACAACAGATTTGTACCTTGTCAGCTCGGGGATTTGATCTTGCAACCTTTCGGTTACTAGTCCAACGCTCTAACCACTAGGCCAATGTTTGTTCAACTTTTCACCCCCTAATCGTGTTTTTGGCTCTGGTCCCTGCAGCGCTTCACAAACCTATAGAGGAGATTTCCTAGATACCGGTTAAGCCTAGTCCTGGACTAAACAGAACTTTCAATGGAGATTCTCATTGAGCTTGCCTCTCCAAGACTATCCTTACCTTGACTTTGTCGGTCATGACCTCACAGACCTGGGCCCTGACGACCTCCTCGCCCCCCTCCACTTTGACGGCCGCCAGTTCACCAGCTGAGGGGAAAGGGAGGAGCCTCTGAGCGCTGAGCTGGCTGTAGACGGTACTCATGGATTCCTCCATTGTCTCCAGGGCCTGAGAGTAGCCCTCGCCTATGTACCTGAGTAAGAAGAGGAAAATTCCCATAATTTTCCGAAAGTGTTCAGGTTTTTCTGAAATCCAGGTTAGAGGATTTCCAGAAGCAAAAGGAAATATTGCAGGGCAGGGAATCTTCTAAACAGAAAATTAGAGGCTTTAGGTTGCAAAATGCCCTGAAAAGTTAATGAAATGCCCTCAAAATTTCAGTGTCAAAGACAAAAAAAAGAAAATCCCCTTAAATTTGACCAGAAATTTCTCAAAATAAATAGTAAAATGACCAAAGAAATAAGCTACCTGAGGATGACCTGGTCGGTGCTTCTTGCCTCCACCACCAGCACTGAGGGGAACTCCTCCTTGGGGAGCAGCAGAGGAGGAACCATGGGGGTGCTGTTGAGCTTATAACCCGACGGAGAAGACGGGGTGCTGCTCACCTGCATGTCCAAACAACACACCATAATACAGTTGTGCCAATGTGTTCTCTACCCGTTTCTTCTACTGGACCCGGCTCATGTTATTTGGGAGGGAATCAATTTCAAGAGTCGATTCCCGACTAGAGGAATCTGAAATGACTACGATATATGATCTCCTGAATAAACAATGAATAAATTAAATAACATTTCTGGAGTGGAACAGGCAGCCCTACCTTGGCCTTGTACTCGGTGGTGGGGCCGTAGAGAATGGCCTTCATCTTGTTGTCGGCGATGGGGTACTCCACGGTGCAGATGTCTAGTAAGAGAGACAGGTTGGACAGGATGTCCTCTGGGAAGGGGACCTTGAAGGTCTCCTGGTAGAGCTTGGGGAGGGCGTGGGCCCACAGGCCGTGGCTGTATTTAGACAGCAGCTCCTTCAGTCTGAGGCGCGCCTCCGCAGGGATGCTCACCGCTGTAGGGGAGAGGGGGATTGGGGTGGTGGGGGTAGGGGAGGCCATCTGTGTGGGGGAGGTGAGGAAGGGAGGAGTAGGGGAGGTGGGGGTGAGGGAGGGGGGAGTAGGGGAGGTGGGGGTAGTTGTTGGCTTCCATGAGGGCGAGGTGGAAGTAGGGGAGGGTCTCCACAAATTACAGGTGGGCGTAGGGAGTAGGTGGGAAGGAGAGGGATTCCACAAGGTAGAGGGGGCAGTTGGAGAGGTGGAGGTATGGGTCAGGGAGTGCTTCCACGAGGGGGCCGGTGGAGTGGGCAAGGTCTGACTCTGGTTCAAGGAGGGGTTCCTCGGTGAGAAAAATAGAGGGGCCAGTTTCACTGGGTTGGCAGTGACTGGTTTGACTGGAGCGGTAGTGATGGGTTTGGCTAGGAGGGACGTGGCTGGTTTTACTGTATAAGGAGCCGTTGCGGGTTTGACTGGTGAGAGAGCAAGGCTGGGGGGTTTGGACTGAGGGGGGTACACCAGCCTATCTGCTCGATTGGTACTAACAGGCTTCTCAAGCTGAAACACAAAGTGTCAATCGATGCATCAAAGTGCATTTTTAAAGTACATAAAACACTACAGTAAAACAGTGCGACTTTTTAATGTTCTGTAAATCTGTGGGGAGGAGAAAAAAAAGTGGTAACTATTCTATAATCTCAAAACATTTCCTTTTGTTGCTGATAGAAGGGAAACAAAGATAATGATTTTCCACTAGATACTTACTAAGCAGATGTGTGTCCAGTTCTCCATGTCTATGACTGCTTGGCCAGGTAGGTCCTGTTGGTGCATGTCCCGGTACACAGAGGGCAGCTTGGAGAGCCACAGACCACTGCAGTACTTCTTCAGCACCTCAGAGATCCGATTCTGCACAACCTGGGGGTTGTAGTCTCCCGGCTGAAGGGCTTTGGGCGTCGGACGAGGGATGTTACTGATGGTAATGGAGAGAGCTGGGAAACTGGAGAGAGCTGGGAAATAGGATGAAACGATGGCATGTTATTAATACATAGTATACCAGCCACAGTCATGTTCAGTAGGGTGAAAACGGTTTCAAAAGTTTTGTACAGTAACACTACCACCACTAAAGTGTTCAGAGGACACTAACCAGATGCCCTCCAGGGGGAGACATAGCATATACTTCCTAGGAGAAATATTCTTAGTCTGGGATTTCAGACAAAATCTCCACTATGAATCTGCTGTCATGCAATTAGCCAAATCTCCAACTGGAGAAAGATGGGTCCCACTTGAGACTTACCAGGAGCTTTTTGGGTGGTATTCGAAATGTGATGGTTGACTTGTTTCACCAGTCTAGAAGAAAAAGGTACATTTCTTGACTGGTCTGAAGAAAGATAGAGGGATAGTAACATCTGGTGGTATTATTTGAATACAGAGAAGACATTTGTCAATAACATTAAATAAAATTACATTGAATACGGTATAACGTCACAAACCACCTACACCTTACACATTGGTGTGTGTTAATGCCCTCCACACCTCTCATACTAAAGCATGTGTTCCTTCCACTCACCTCTCACTCGGTTTCACCTGAGTGATGGGCTCCCTGTTCTGACTCTGCGGTGCCAGAGCAGGGGGGTTGGCCCGCTCGTCATGCTGGCTGTACATCTTCCTGATGTCTCCCCCAGCACTGAAGCCTCCACAGATGTTGTAGCTCCGCGGCCGTGAGGGTCCCATGGAGGAGTACGGCTGGCTCCAGCCAGAGCGTACTGGGGCACGGTCGGGCTGACGCAGGGACGTCCGAGGCTTCTCTGGAGACGAGGGGAGAGATGGAAGGGGTAGATGTTAGTGATGATAGCATCCTGCTTCACTTTTTCACTCACTGATTTTATTCACATGTGCAAAGAATCAGGAGTGAGAGGAATATAATTTTACTTAGCTTTTTGTTGAAATTCAAGTTCTCAAAGGAATAGTAAACTGGGCCATCAAGGAAAGACATTCAGAAAAGAGCCATTCTCAGATGATGGAGACTGGGACAAGGACAGACGAGACCTACCATAGAACACAAAATTTGAAGCCAATTTCGACCTCATCCGACAGTTCAGTATCTGGGATCTGCCAGGTGCCCGCTTGCTGGACTTCTGACGGGCGACCAGCTGAGCGATGTGGGCCGTTTCTTGACAGACTGCAGCGAAGCACATTATCTACAGGAGAAATATGGAGAGTACAAGCTCATACAAAGTGACACATATTGGCTTAAAACCTAAATCTGACTAGCTCAACTCTCCTCAAACTCCAAATATGTCCTTCCTCCTGAAATGTGCACATCTTCACTTCCCTTCATAGATTTAAAAGGAAAGTGGCCAATAGAAAAGGAACCGGCTGGTGTAAGGGATATGCTGCTTGCTCCTGCGGGGCACAGGTAGATTTCACACCTAGTCGGCTCGAGATTCAAATCAGCAACCTTTCGGTTCCTGGCCCAGTGCTTTTTATCACTAGGCTACCATCCCCCCGTTTATTGGGAGGTAGGCCTTACCTCCCCCATGCGATTCTCCATCCTGACCACGGAGGGGATACTGCGGAGGAAGCACTCCAGTGAAGGGTAACCCAGTTTTCGGTCAGGGATGAACTCCCCCGTCAGCGACCTGTATTCCCCCTGCAGCCGCGTGATGGACACCCCGTTCTTATTGGCCTGGAGGACAGCCCGGAGCATCTTCTTCATCAGATCGTCAGACATCCTGACACCTGGTCAGGAACATAATGAAGGCCGCTGTCAGTGTCAACACAAAATTAGTCCCGTTAACTACTTTGTATTGCAGCGCCATTTTGTTCCTTCTTAAATACAAATAAACAAATGGAGCCAACTTAAATTATGACTAGAATGAATGTCCAATCATTGCGCTAGATAATCAAGACAGTTATGTTCTACAGTCATCAAACACACAATTATACACTTACCAAGTCCTCAACTACTGAGACATGTGCTAGCCAACTTAAATACTTGAGCTGCGGATATGTAGCCAAGTTACCGTTGCCTAGAAATAACCAACTCAATAACTAGCTAGCTATACGGTTGCCCACTTAGGCTACAGCTTCCCAGTGTTTGTTGTTAGCCAACTAAACAAAAGTAGCGATTACAGCAGAGATGTTTAGAAAGGTTACAAAAGTTTGCATTGATTGTAGGTTGAACTGGATGAATAACGTTAGTGTGGCACTTGTCATGGGAGGCCGTCGATCTTTGGGCGGTCAAACATGTTTTTCAAAGTAACTTTTCCTATAAACATCCAATGTCAGTCCTTACACTATAATACTGTCTACGAATATGCTATACAGCCTTAGCGTTGTTGGCGAAAACATGATAGCTAGCTAGCCAACGTCTGCTAACGTTAACTAGAAGTTCTTGTAACGAAAGTACCCAGGCTTCAAACTAACGTTAGCTACGTAGCTATTATTAACAGTCCAAGGACGTATAATACGTTGTATTTCATAATGGCTGGTTAGCCATACTGATTACCTGGGACTGTTATTAGCTTCAATCAATGAACAAACTTTGCTGAGTCACTGTCTCCCCAGAACTGTTCTCAAATGAACGTTCGCGCGCGGAGCGCCCACGTGCCCTCAAGTTCAGATGGTCAAATGTAATAATTATCGGGAATCACGGCAGGTTTTAGTGATGTGATTTATTTTATTGTAAAACATTTACACAAATGTAATTATTTATTTTCAAGTCAAAGATACTCAATTACAATCATTGATGCAACCGATATACAGTACCCGTGGAATACTGCTGGAAGTAGTTTGGGGGTGCAGATTTGTTTTTGTTTTTGCATGTGCTGAAGACTTCTATATCACTCTGCTAATACATGACTAATAAAGGCCCAGCGTACTACTTTTGTGATGTTTTTTTTTTTTTTTTTAACTATGTGGAAACTGAAATGGTCTATTCATTGCTTTTCGAAGACACTCTTATCCAGAGCAACCTACATTGTCATACTGGTTCCCCATGGGAACTGAGCCACATTATCACAAACCACTTGATGTCTCAACGTACTCAATTACTTTGTTTTTCTTCATGGTGATGGAAAGTCTACAGGTACAAACCAAGATGATTATTATCCATATATATTTTTTTATGTAATGTTTATTTAACTAGGCATGTCAGTTAAGAACAAATTCTTATTTACAATGACAGCCTACACGGCCAAACCAGGCCAATTGTGCACTGTTCTACTCCCAATCACAGCCGGTTGTGATACAGCCTGGAATCGAACCAGGGTGTCTGTAATGATGCCTCAAGCATTGAGATGCAGTGCATTAGATCGTTGCGCTACTTTGCATGACCAGCCTGTGTACAATACAGCAATGTACATTTACCTTAAGTGGTTTTTAAGGATGGTAAATTAATACTGCATAAAAAGGGGTTGTTTTCCATGTCATTTGATCAATAAAAATATTTAATTTGATGTGGATATTTTGCGTCTTTGCCCATAACTTTGCACCTTTAATGTGAGGACATGGTTTTGTTCTTTCTGTATCCCATTAGAATGACTATTGAATCCTGCAAGATACTGTTCATAATTATACAACTAGCTTTTTTGCCAAAGCAGAGGTGCTGAAACACTTTTTTTTGCTTGAGCTACAGACATCTATATCAGTCTGCTAATACTAGTAAAGGCCCAGTGCACTACTTTGTGAGAAGAAAACATCATTTTAAAAAATACATTTTTTAAATGTGTATGCAGTACCAGTGAAAAGTTTGGATACACCTACTCATTCATGGGGTTTTCTTTATTTTTTACTATGTTCTACATTGTAGAATAATAGTTAAGACATCAAAACTATGAAGTAACCCATATGGAATCATTTACAAACTAAAAAAATGTTAAACAAATAAAAATATATTTTAGATTTGAGATTCTTCAAGGAAGCCACCCTTTGCCTTGATGACAGCTTTGCACACTCGTAGCATTCTCTCAACCAGCTTCACCTGGAAAGCTTTTCCAACAGTCTTGAAGGAGTTCCCACATATGCTGAGCACTTGTTGGCTGCTTCCCCTTCACTCTGCGGTCCAACTCATCCCAAACCATCTCAATTGGGTTGAGGTCGGGTGATTGTGGAGGCCAGGTCATCTGATGCAGCACTCCATCACTCTCCTCCTTGGTCAAATACCCCTTACACAGCCTGGAGGTGTTTTGGGTCATTGTCCTGCTGAAAAACAAATGATAGTCCCACTATGCGCAAACCAGATGGGATGGCGTATTGCTGCAGAATACTGTGGTAGCCATGCTGGTAGGTGTGCCTTGAATTCTAAATAAATCACAGACAGTGTCACCAGCAAAGCACCATCACACCTCCTCCTCCATGCTTCACAGTGGAAATCACACATGCATCGATCATCCGTTCACCTACTCTGCATCTCACAAAGACACAGCTTTTGGAACCAAAAATCTAAAATCTGGACTCATCAGACCAAAGGACAGATTTCCATCTGTCTAATGTCTATTGCTCGTGTTTCTGGCCCAATCAAGTCTCTTCTTATTATTGATGTCCTTTAGAAGTGGTTTCTTTGCAGCAATTTGACCATGAAGGGCGGATTCAGGCTGTCTCCTCTGAACAGTTGATGTTGAGATGTGTCTGTTACTTGATCTGTCAAGCATTTATTTGGGCTGCAATTTCTGAGGCTAGTAACTCCAATTAACTTATCCTCTGCAGCAGAAGTAATTCTGGGCCTTCCATTTCTGTAGAGGTCCTCATGAGAGCCAGTTTCATCATAGCGCTTGATGGTTTTTGCGACTGCACTTGATGAAACTTGTTCTTGAAATGTTCCACATTGACTGACCGTCATGTCCTGAAGTAATGATGAACTGTCATTTCTCTTTGCATATTTGTGCTGTTCTTGCCATAATATGGATTTGGACTTTTACCAAATAGGACTATCTTCTGTGTACCAACCCTACCTTGCCACAACACAACTGATTGGCTCAAATGCATTAAGGAATGAAATTCCACAAATTAACTTTTAACACAGCACACCTGTTAATTGTAACGCATTCCAGGTGGCTACCTCGTGAAGCTGGTTGAGCGAATGCCAAGAGTGTGCAGAGCTGTCATCAAGGCAAAGGGTGGTTATTTTGAAGAATCTCAAATATAAATATATTTTGATTTGTTTAATTAAGACTTTTTTGATTACTACATGATTCCATGTGTTATTTCATAGTTTTGATGTCTTCACTATTATTCTACAATGTAGAAAATAGTAAAACATTACGAAAAACCCTTGAATGAGTAGGTGTGTCCAAACTTTTGACTGGTACTGTATGTTTTTGGTACTGCAACACCCTCAGCACCTCTACTTCCTGTGGCTACGTGGCCTAGTAAAAACAAATGGACCGTTATGAGGTAAAAAGCATAACTATATCCAATTTGTCCTATCATTTTTCCCAGTAGGAGTAATTATGTAGGTATTTCCGAATTTATAATGCATTAATCATATTAGCCTAATGGTTAGAACATTGGCCCAGTAACCGAAAGTTTGCTGGATAGAATCCCCGAGCTGACAAGGTAAGAATCTGTTGTTCTGCCCCTGAGCAAGGCAGTTAACCCACTGTTCCCTGGGTACCAAAGATGTAGATGTCAATTAAGCCAGCCCCCGGCACCTCTCTGATTCAGAGGGGTTGGGTTAAATGCAGAAGACACATTTCAGTTGTTCAACTGACCAGTTATCCCCATTTCCCATGATTGATCACATACAAAACAATGCATTGTAAGAGCTTGGCCTGTAGTATCAAATGTAGCACCCATGAGCCAAAAAGGTGTCCTCGAAATGTGTGTAGATCTACTAAATGTTATGTCACATTATTGTACTACACTATTTCAGGCTGAGCATGTATAAGCCATGAGCAGAATCAGTCAGTTAATGCCTGCCCATTGGCCAATGGTCTGATCTGATGTAACTGCTGTGGCTGTCGTCTCTGGTGCCTGTCCCATCTGTTCGGTCTGAGAGGCCAGCAGCCAGGCTTGGACAACAGTGTCCTGGTGAGTGGGACTGGAGGAGGTCCTGTTCTTCCTCAGGTGGATCAGTCGTGGGTTCTTCATCAGGGTGTAGAGGAGCATCCATCGCCACCTGGCCCGACTTTCACAGGCTGAATCTACAACACAGTGGTAATAGAGAGAACTTCCACAGGCTGAATCTGCAACACAGTGGTATTAGAGAGAACTTCCACAGGCTGAATCTACAACACAGTGGTAATAAAGAGAACTTCCACAGGCTGAATCTGCAACACAGTGGTATTAGAGAGAACTTCCACAGGCTGAATCTACAGCACAGTGGTATTAGAGAGAACTTCCACAGGCTGAATCTACAACCCAGTGGTTTTAGTGAGAGACTGACATGATCTACAAATAAATATTATGTGTCCTAGCATTCATATTTCAGGTCTAAAATGTCACTTGTATGAGTTGTGAGGCGTCCAGGATGTGCTCATTTGTCTGTTTTGATCAACAGTCTGTGATGGGCTACTGAGGTTTGTAGTGGTGGGAAAAGTACATAATTGTAATACTTGAGTAAAAGTAAAGATATCGTAGTAGAAAATTACTTGAGTAAAAGTGAAAGTCACCCAGTAAAAGTCTAAAATTATTTGGTTTTAAATATACTTAAGTATCAAAAGTAAATAAAATTGCTAAAATATAAATAGTAAAGTACACACACCCCAAAAAACTACTTAAGTAAGTACTTTAAAGTATTTTTACTTAGGTACTTTACACCACTGGAGGTTAGTATGATTTGTGCTCTCAAAACCTTCTGATCTCTCAAGGACTATTTAGTCTAATACACACTCACATGATGAGACACTTCAACCTACAATAAATGATCTTTCAAACATCCCATTCTTTTGATCTGCAGCTGTGTTCATGACATCTTGACGTTAACTGACCTGGCGAAGGTGTGTTGTTGAACGTGGAGTACGATTCTGCCTCTGTGGTCCTCTGTTGTCTCTCCAGGAGAAGATGGCAGAAACACAACATGACAGGGTTGTTGTGGTAGTGGTCTGTGAAAATCATCCTGATCCAAGTGCTGTAACCTGAAATAGACAGTCAAAGAGTTACATTCTATAGGACGTGTACTTGCCACACAATCTTTGTCATTCAAATCCAGTGAAATGCTGCCACCTTCTGTATAAATAAAATATGACGATGACGAACTATGTAGAATACACAAAAGAGAGCAAAGTCTAGGGTTGCAAAATTCCGGGAACATTCAATCAATTCCCTGGTTTTCCCGAAATCCTGGTTGAAGGATTCCCAGAATCATAAGCCAAATTTCTGGGAAACCAGGAAATATATTATTTAAATCTAACTTATATTTGCTTTGTGGTCTTTGTGTGTTTTTGTTATGTACAGGCTTTCTTCTTCTCTCTCTGTCATTTAGGTTAGTATCGTGGACTAAGTACAATGTTTATCCATCCTCAGTTTTCTCCTATCACAGCCATTAAACTCTGTGACTATTTTAAAGTCACCATTGGCCTCATGGTGAAATCCCTGAGCGGTTTCCTTCCTTTCCGACAACTGAGTTAAGAAGGACACCTGTATCTTTGTAGTGACTGGGTTTATTGATACACCATCCAAAGTGTAATTAATAACTTCCCCATGCTCAAAAGATATTCAATGTCTGCATTTTTTTCTACCAATAGGTGCCCTTCTTTGTAAAAAAAAAAGATCTGTGTTTGAAATTCACTGCTCGACTGAAGGACCTTACAGATAATTGTATGTTTGGGGTACAGAGATGAGGTAGTCATTCAAAAATCATGTTAAACACTATTATTGCACACAGAGCCAATCCAACTTATTATGTGACTTGTTAAGCACATTTTTACTCCTAAACTTATTTAGGCTTGCCATAACAAAGGGGTTGAACACTTTATTTTGTAATGAATTTGTAAAAGAATATACAAACATCATTCCACTTTGACATTATGGGGTATTGTGTGTACAGTAGGCCAGTGATACAAAATCTCAATATAATCAATTTTAAATTCAGGCTGTAACACAGCAACATATGGAAAAAGTCAAGGGGTGTGAATACTTTCTGAAGGCACTGTTGAATAAATGATAATTTTTCAGAAAAATAGCATTGTCTTATTACATAAGCATGTCTATAGCAAAAACACAGTCAAACATACTATATCTTACTGTATGTTGATGTACAACACTATCTAGAACCTAAAGGAGCTATCTACAACCTAAAAGGGTTATTCAGCTGTCCCCATAGGATAACCCTTTGAATAACTATTTTTGATTCCAGGATGACCCCTTTAAGGGTTCCATGTAGGCCCCTTTCCACAGAGAATTCTACGTGGGACCCAAAAGGGTTCTACGTGGAACCAAAAAGGGTTCTCCTATGGGGACTGCCAAACCCTTTTTTCTAAGAATGTTGTGTTACTGGCACCAGTGGATGTTGGTAACACATTACATGACACATTATGATACAGTCATAACCATGTCATAATATGTCATAACAGCTGATATAATGTGTCATAACCTGTCATAACACTTTCATGACACATATATGTAGACCTGATGTGACATATATTGGGTTATTTTATGGCTGGTTATCATACCTACATAAGAGTGTTAAAACCGACAAAACCTACCACACAAGGCAAATCATTCCATTACACCATAGCCTACTTGTCAAACAGTATTTCTATGTAATATAACATTTTCTGAAATGGATCATATTGAATTATCATTGTAATTGTGCACACATTGATGTCAGACATGCACCTACCCCAATGCTCTGTTGACTGGGATGAATGCAGGAGCAAATTTCAGGAGCAGGACAAGACACCCTCTTTTTGACTGATGACTGACATAAGGGCATGTACCTATCTGGCTTACATGATTCTGATCATACTGGTCATAATGCTTCTTGACAGTGTCATAAAGTGTATTTTCTTAGTCCAAGTAAAGTGACACAGGATGCTTCTTAACAGTGTCGTGAAGTGTGAAAACATAACTTTAAAGGAATTCAATACCACAACAAAGGATAAGAAGCAAACTTTCAAACGAAAGGAAACTTCTTTGCAGGGAAAAAACACATTTGAATAAATGTGAGTTTTGACACTCTTATGTAGGGTCACAATCAGCCACAAAATAACGCAATATATGTCACAACAGGGGTAAATATATGGGTCATGACAGTGTGATGATCATATTATGACAGGTTATGACAAGTTATGTCAGCTGTCATGACATATTGTGACATGGTTATGACTGTATCATAACGTGTTATGACGCTAGGTGTCAAGTAAAGTGTCACCTGGATGTTAACGTACTGTATGGGGGACACAGAGACCCCTTACCGATGGAACGGGAGAAGAGTGTAAGAAGAGGTCCATGGGTACACCACTGTCACAGGTCTGGTTAGGAGAGCCCCTTCAAGACAACAAATAAATAAACAATTAAAAGAGGAAAGTTGACTTTCAGACTGAATAATACATTTATTCCATGAACGAGTCAGTAAGATGTACAGATTTACAGTTATCAAGCATCCCTTTATAACTGACACAGTGGTTAGCCAAAATTTGAATTGCACTCACATGTTGCTTCTTATCGTGTCGGGACCACTTTCAACGAGCAAGGGAGTAATATAAAAGATAGTACTTTCTGTTATCGCGTTTAAGAAATATCTACTGATAGCTCTCAAAGCCCCGTTTCCTAGTTGCAGTCATGTGACGTACCTTTGACCCCAAACGCCAAACTATACAAGTGGCACCTTGTGCTCCCTTATTGACTGACATGTTACGGTGCAATGGCACTGTCAACAGAGAGCGCAGTAACAGATAACCAATGGGATCGATTCCCTTGAGGTTTTCTCCCTCCAAAGGATAGTTTATTTTCCTGTGAGTTTATCATTACCAAGCTCGTCACTCGTCCTCACTGTAAAAGGAATTATTGTATGGGATATTTTTCAACAGTGCTTTGCGGAACAGTAAGATTTTTTTACATTTATTTTGAGGAAGCAGTGCTTTGACGGTTGAGTGCATTCGAAAAACTCCATCATTTAGGTTAGCGTTGTGGAATAAGTCCAATGTTGTTGATCCATCCTCAGTTTTCTCCTATCACAGCCATTAAACTTTGTAACTGTTTCAGAGTCACCAGAGGAGTCTCTCAGGCAACTGAGTTAGGAAGGACGCCTGTATCTTTGTAGTGACTGGGCGTATTAATACACCGTCCAAAGAGTAATTCATAACTTCACCCTGCTCAAAGAGATATTCAATGTCTGCTTTTAGAAAATATACAGTACAAGTCAAAAGTTTGGACACACCTACTCATTCAATGGGTTTTCTTTATTTTTACTATGTTCTACATTGTCGAATAATAGTGAAGACGTCAAACTGTGAAATAACACATATGGAATCATGTAGTAACCAAAAGAGTGTTAAACAAATCACAATATATTTTAGATTTGAGATTCTTCAAAGTAGCCACCCTTTACTTTGACAGCTTTGCACACTCTTGGCATTCTCTCAACCAGCTTCATGTTATTTACTTATTTTACCTTTATTTAACTAGGCAAGTCAGTTAAGAACAAATTCTTATTTTCAATGACGGCCTAGGAACGGTGAGTTAAGTCACCTGGAATGCATTTCAATTAACAGGTATGCCTTGTAAAACATGTATGTTTGAACAATCAGTTGTGTTGTGACAAAGTAAGGGTGTTATACAGAATATAACCCTATTAGGTAAAATACCAAGACCAGCTCAAATAAGCAAAAAGAAACGACAGTCCATCATTACATTAAAACATGAAGGTCAGTTCATGCGGAAAATGTCAAGATCTTTTAAAGTTTCTTCAAGTGCAGTTGCAAAAAACATCAAACGCTGTCTCTCATGAGGACCACCACAGGAAAGTAAGTTAAATAGTTAAATCTGCTGCAGAGGATACGCTCATTAGCATTAATTGCAGCTCAAATAAATGCTTCACAGAGTAACAGACATCAATTGTTAACATCAACTGTTCAACTGTTCAGATGAGACTGCGTTAATCAGGCCTTCATGGTCAAATTGCTGCAAAGAAACCACCATAAGAAGAGACTTGATTGGGCCAAGAAACATGACTGGTGGAAATCTGTCCTTTGGTCTGATGAGTCCAAATTTTAGATTTTTGGTTCCAACCGCCATGTCTTTGTGAGACGCAGAGTAGGTGAACGGATGATCTCCGCGTGTGTGGTTCCCACCGTGAAGCATGGAGGACGAGGTGTGATGGTGTGGGGGTGCTTTGCTGGTGACACTGTCAGTGATTTATTTGGAATTAAAGGCATACTTAACCAGCATGGCTAGCACATAATTCTGCAGTGATATGCCATCCCATCTGGTTTGTGCTTAGTGGGTCTATCATTTGTTTTTCAACAGGACAATGACCCAACACACCTCCAGGCTGTGTAAGGGCTATTTGACCAAGAAGGATAGGGATGTAGTGCTGTATCAAATGACCTGACCTCCACAATCACTCGACGTCAACCCAATTGAGATGGTTTGGGATGAGGTTTCCCGGGTGGCGCAGTGATTAAGGGTGCTGTACTGCAGCGCCAGCAGTGCCATCAGAGTCCCTGGGTTTGCGCCCAGGCTCTGTCGTAACCGGTCCGTGGGGCGACTCACAATTGGCCTAGCGTCTTCCGGGTTAGGGAGGGCTTGGTCGGTAGGGATGTCCTTGTCTCATCGTGCACCAGCGACTCCTGTGGCGGGCCGGGCGCAGTGCGTGCTAACCAAGGTTGCCAGGTGCACAGTGTTTCCTCCGACACATTGAAAGGCTGGCTTCCGGGTTGGATGCGCGCTGTGTTAAGAAGCAGTGTGGCTTGGTTGTATCGGAGGATGCATGACTTTCAACCTTCGTCTCTCCCGAGCCCGTACGGGAGTTGTAGCGATGAGACAAGAGTAGCTTGTAGCTACTACAACAATTGGATACCACAAAATTGGGGAGAAAAAGGGGTAAAATTCACACACAAAAAAAAAAGAGATGGTTTGGGATGAGTTGTACCACAGAGTGAAGGAAAAGCAGCCAACAAGTGCTCAGCAAATGTGGGAACTCATTCAAGACTGTCAGAAAAGTATTCCAGGTGAAGCTGGTTGAGAGAATGCCAAGAGTGTAAAAAGCTGTCATCAAGGCAAAGTGGCTACTTTGAAGAATATAAAATATATTTAGATTAGTTTCACAATTTTTGGGGTTACTACATGATTCCATATGTGTTATTTCATAGTTTTGATGTCTTCAATTCAATTCAATAATGTAGAAAATAGTAAAAATAAAGAAAAATGAATGAGTAGGTGTGTCCCAGCTTTTGACTGGTACTATATATATATATATATATATATATATTTTTTTTTTACCCTTCTTTGTGAAGCATTGGAAAACCTCCCTCGTCGTTGTGTTTGAATCTGTGTTTGTAATACACTGCTCGACAGAGGGACTTTATAGATAATTGTGTGTGGGGTAAAAGATAATGTAAGTCATTTAAAAATCATGTTAAACACTATTGTTGCACACAGTGAGACCATGCAACGTATTATGTGACTTGTTAAGCACAGTTTTACTCCTGAACATATTTTGGCTTGCTCTAACAAAGGGTTTGAATACTAATTGACTCAAGACATTTAAGCTTTTTAAAAACCTAATTTCACTTTGACATTATGGGGTATTGTTTGTAGGCCACTGACACAAAATCTCAATTTAATCCATTTTAAATTCAGGCTGCAACACAGAAAAATGTGGAAGAATTCAAGTGGTGTGAATACTTTCTGAAGGCACTGTAGTTACAGCAGATAATTATAGACTAACGTGTGACATTTACTTAAATAAATATGTTACTTAAACATGCTTGGTTAACTCATGTTCCCTTCCCCAAAAGGGAATGCATCTGTCTGTGTCTTCCGGCACATAGTCATGTTTATTCTATATCAATCCATATGCACAGTAAATCAAATACAGGAAAATAATTCATTTTCACTCTACCATATCCAGTGGTGGCTGGTGCTGCTAGAAACTAAGAAGGCAAGATACCGATACTGTCAGGTTTGTTCAGAGGCTAGTCAACAGGTTGGTTTTTATGTGACTTTAAAGTGCCTCACAAAAGACAAAAGGTTGGTCAATCGTTGTTTCGTAATCCGACGTCAGATTTTGGCAGAAAAACTGGCCAGGCAGGTTGAGCGCACCAATGTCTGTGGTGGGGAAGCTCGTTACCAGTAAACTTTTGTGTTGTAGCCTGTGATTCACGGAACACAGCGGTGAGATGCTGAAAAAAATATTCTGCAGCCTTGTGCTTTTATGTCTCTTATCTTTCTCAGTATATTTCTGGTATCAGTTGAGATACTCAAATGTTACTGAATCGAGTAGGAAAGTTTTGCTGTCCAGTTTGAAGGATTCCCAAAGTGAAGATGGATTAATAAAATCAGGAGTCGATTATAGAGGTATCCGCTTGGAGTTAGACTTAGGGAAAGAAAATCTAACAAAAGAAAATGGTAAGTTCTGTGCTATATAACTTCTAAATATATGCAAATATATGGATATTCGGACACTACTATGATTACGTTTAAAAAGTAAGGTCACTGAAGACCAAAGACATTTGACAATAAGCTAGAGATTTTTTTAATTATGTCATTTAATGGCACATGTATGGCATAGTAAACTAAAAGGCTGTGGTTGACAAAATGATTTGATTATTAGCTTTCATATAGTGTTATATTTCTTAAATGGTGTCCCTTCAGAGGGCAAGAACAAGATGTACAGTGCATTCGGAAAGTATTCATACCCCTTCCCTTTTTCCACATTTTGTTACGTTACAGCCTAATTCTAAAATTGATTAAATACATTTTTTTCCTCATCAATCTACACACAATACCCCATAATGACAAAGCGAAAACAGGTTTAGACATTTTTGCAAATGTATCAAAAATAAAAACAGAAATACCTTATTTACATAAGTATTCAGACGCTTTGCTATGAGAATCAACATATCAATTGATTGGACCTGATTTGGAAAGGCACACACCTGTCTACATAAGATCCCACAGTTGACAGTGCATGTCAGAGAAAAGACCAAGCAATGAGGTCGAAGGAATTGTCCATAGAGCTCCGAGACAGGATTGTGTCGAGCCACAAATCTGGTGAAGGGTACCAAAAAATGTCTGCATCATTGAAGGTCCCCAGTGGCCTCCATCAAACCTAAATGGAAGAAGTTTGGAACCACCAAGACTCTTTCTAGAGCTGTCCGCCTGGCCAAACTGAGCAATCGGGAGAGAAGGATCTTGGTCAGGGAGGTGACCAAGATTCCAATTACTCTGACAGAGCTCCAGAGTTCCTCTGTGGAGATGGGAGGACCTTCCAGAAGGACAACCATCTCTGCAGCAGACGGAAGCCACTCCTCAGTAAAATGCACATGCCAGCTCGCTTGGAGTTTGCCAAAAGGTACCTAAAGGACTCTCAGACCTTGAGAAACAAAATTCTCTAGTCTGATGAAACCAAGATTGAACTTTTTGGCCTGAATGCCAAGAGCCACATCTGGAGGAAACCTGGCACCATCCCTACAGTGAACTTTGGTGGTGGCAGCATCCTGTTGTGGGGATGTTTTTCAGAGGCAGGGACTGGGAAACTAGTCAGGATCGAGGGAAATATAAACAGAACAAAGTACAGAGAGATCCTTGATGAAAACCTTCTCCAGAGTTCTCAGGACCTCAGATTGGGGTGAAGGTTCACTTTCCAACAGGACAATGACCCTAATCAAACAGCCAAGACAATGCAGGACTGGCCTCAGGACAAGTCTCTGAATGTCCTTGAGTGGTCCAGCCAAAGCCCGGACCTGAACCGGATCGAACATCTCTGGAATGACCTGAAAATAACTTTGCAGCGAAGCTCCCTATCAAACCTGACAGAGCTTGAGAGGATCTGCAGAGAAGAATGGGAGAAACTCCCCAAATACAGGTGTGCCAAGCATGTAGCGTCATACCCAAGAAGACTCGAGGCTGTAATCGCTGCCAAAGGTGCTTCAACAAAGTACTGAGTAAAGGGTCTGAATACTTATGTAAATGTAATATTTCCATTTTTAATTTTTAATACATTTTGCAAAGATTTCTAAAAACCTGTTTTTGCTTTGTCATTATGGGCTAATGTGTGTAGACTGATAAGGGGGAAAAAACGACAATCTATTTCAGAATAAGGCGGTAACGTAACAAAATGTGGAAAAAGTCAACGGCTCTGAATGCTTTCCGAATGCCCTGTTGCTATTCTCTGCTTCAGATGACAGCTGACCATAAGGCCAGTCATGCCATCATACTGTAAGCCTGTGGCTGCATTGGTGATGCATGCCGTATGATAAGCTGCTAAATGGATTCAGATAGCTGATATACTGAGACAGAGTGACAATCAAATAAAAAAGACTGGAGATCTTACAGCTAGACACGAAGGAAATGTTCATTTGAGAATACAACACAGACACATTACAGACAGAACCCCTTACGCTCTTTATTGCAGGATTGTAATATGTGACTTATCAACATTAGTTCATTAGACACTTGTTCATTTTGAATAATGGTGTAACAATTAAAACAAGTTTAAACACTTCACTTCAAAGAATCAACACTTTATCACTTCAAAATGTACAAATACGCAGTGGCCATTTTAGCATGGAAACTTGGTGGGGCAAACTCAACCAATTGTTTTTTTATGCATGCCAGCAAAGCTACTACACAACACAACACTAAACAATACATTAATTGCACTATAACGGTGACAAACAGTGCCCATAAACTGTTAGGGCCGACATAAAGCTGTCCCAACAGCAGAGCTTTCCCTTCAGCAACAAGGAGTGAATCCTTACCAACTGATATGGCTGACTTGCTTGAATGAAGAAAGTTTATACTGACTCCTTGTGGACTTGTGTAAGTCGATAAGAACTGCATTCTCCAATAATCATGAACCATACACAAACATTATTACATGTATGTTCAGTAAATTCATTATGTTTGTTAATTCCTCATTAACACTTAGCTCCAAGTATAAGCAAGTGCAAGCAAACGAGCTGCCTTTCCTTCAGCATTTCCAAAATGGACACCAACAGAAATTGTGAGTCCGTGTAACTTATTATGTGATTTGTTAAGCCACATTTTACTCCTGAACTAATTTAGGCTTGGCTAAACAAAGGGTCTGAATGCTGATGCAACAACTAGATTTTAGTTATCTTTAAAAAATATAAAATATGTCTTCCGCTTTGACATTACAGAGTATTTTGTGCACATTATTGACAACAAATGTCGATTAAATCCATTTGAATCCCGTTTTGTAACACATCATTTTATTCACATTTTCTTTTGTCCAACACCTGAAACAATTTAATATTTGATTTTTCAGAAACTACAGAGACCAAAACCCATGAATTAAAGAAATGCCCAGATCCCTCTCCACTTCTAGGTACATGGTAACGTAGAAAACAATCAATTAAATTCTCTATTAATACCAGTAAGTACTGATACCATTTCTAAAGGCATCACGTCGCCAAATGAATAGATTTTAAGTTGATTTAATGTAGCTTTTCTCCCGACCTGCAGTTGGGCCTCTCAGGGTTGAGTTCTCTACGCCTGTCAGCTTGGATACAGTGAGGAAGGAGAACCCAGGCTTGCAGGAAGGAGGTCGCTACAAACCACATGACTGTGTCGCCCTCCAAAAGGTTGCTCTCATCATCCCCTTCCGCCTTCGTGACGAGCACCTCAAGTTCTGGCTCTACTACCTCCATCCCATCCTTCAGCGCCAACAGCTGGACTATGGCGTCTATGTTATCAATCAGGTACAGTACAACACACATTTGGAAATGTAAAAAAATGTAACACTTACATTTAAACACTTGAATGAAACACTTAGGGCCTGTTTCCGGGAAACAAATTAAGCCTAATCCTGGACTAAGTAGCGATTACAATGGAGAATGGAATTCTCCATTCAACATGCTATTAAGACCAGAATTAGGCCTAATGTGTTTCCAGAAAACTGGCCCTTAAATGACGTAGAGCCTGATTCCGCTCTAGGTTTCTGCTTTTTTAGGGAGTTTTTTCTAGCCACTGTCATGACGTTGGCCTGGGGGGTAGTCATAAATACCTCTTCCCCCCTTTTTCCTCTCTCTACCCTACTGACGTTACATTTGCAAAACCCTTGGTTAACATAGAGATTCTGGGAACATCAGAAGGTGGGGGGAAATTAACTATATTCTGGTAATCCGACCAATGGAACATATGCGGTGGTACTTAATGAATATGATGTCAGTTCGGTTGTCATCTGAGACATTCTCATCAATGATAAGATGACATAAACTCTACAGTGGAAAGTCTACACATCAGAGTTATCGGATTCACATGGAATTGTTGTTTCTATTTAAATGTTTGAATATGAAATTATTCGTGATGGGATGAAATGTGATTTTAGCTTCTAAAATGTGAGATTTGGGTTTTCATAAGATAGGGCTCTGCTCAATCAGTGGCCCGCCTCTGTGAAGGGACATGGGCTATAACACTTTTCAAACACGCCCTCCTCTCCCTTCCTATATAAGCCCTTGACGACAATATAACCTCCTGTTCCGAGGACGTGAGGACGACGGTCCTATGTCAGAATGGTTCAGATAATAACTACAGAACGAAGCCAACATCAGCATGAGCTTTGGTTGCGAATGGTATGAACTTTGAACTCTTATTCACTACAGAAGTGATACCTCCTAGCCGTTGAGTTAGCAACAGCAGATGCAAACGAGGGTTAGGAAGGAACAGACAGAGTATCCCGTCTATCAAACAACAATGTTACTACAACGTATACAATTGACAACCAGAGACATTCTTCAAAGGACTCGGTTGGGCAACACGGCCTTCCATCTACCACCAACCTACCGAAGCGCAGCTCAGAGTAAATATTTATTGCATTTTCCTTTTCCAAATGGGCGGTAATTTAGAATGCATAAGATACTGTATAGCATAGCTTCTTCCCTTTGTTCCTCAGTCTTCCCACTCATTCACTCAAATCCAGCCCCTTTTCTTTTGTGTAACAAGCCGCTAGGGACGTTTTCCTTTATGACGTAATTTTTAATCAAGTTATTATTTAATTATGTGTATGTGTAATTCTGTGTGATTAGTTAGGTATTTAGTAAATAAATAATTAAACCCAATTTTCTATTGCTGGTTCAACTTGTTAGCCAGGGTTTGTGCAGATAACCAAGAATTTACAACTTTCAGATGAGACTGAATTAAGATGACAATTAATATTGACTGCTATTGATGTAAAATATTACTAGGTCTTGAAGAGTTTATTCGGAAGATAACAGCTCTATAAATATTATTTTGTGGTGCCCGACTCTCTAGTTAATTACATTTACATGATTAGCTCAATCAGGTAATATTAATTACGGAGAAATTATTTTATAGAATAGCATGTCATATCACTTAATCTGGCATAGCCAAAGACACAACACCACCGTGCTTCTAAATTTGCATTGCTTGCTGTTTGGGGTTTCAGGCTGGATTTCTGTATAGCACTTTGTGACATCTGCTGATTTAAAAAGTGCTTTATGAATACATTTGATTGGTTTACAGTAAGATGTTTTAATCTTCATCTTGGGGATGCCTTTTACCTTCATTAGGATGGAGACAACACGTTCAACAGGGCCAAGCTGATGAACATTGGCATTGCTGAGGCCCTGAAGGAGTATGACTACGACTGCTTTGTGTTCAGTGACGTGGACATCATCCCCATGGATGACCGCAACACCTACAAATGCTTCAGCCAGCCCAGACACCTGTCTGTCTCCATGGACAAGTATGGCTTCAAGTACGTGTCAAGTCCTATCGCAGTGCCACAGTACGGTGTAGACCTCAACCAATAACCTTTATTTTGGAGTGAACTATCACTTTAAATGTTTAAATGCTGACTCATTGTTATGGCCATGGTAAATGCCAGAGTGGTTGTTAATGTTCCCTCATACCTACAGTATTACCAAGGGGAAAAGGACTCGATTCAATCTGTTTTGCTGAACCGTTAAGAGATTTAAATGCCCAATTGAACCGTAAAGGTATTTTCCACTTGAACCGACATATGCCGCTGTTACCGTGAATACAGTCTCCACTAACACAGGAACATTGCTTTTAATGTAACTCTGGCTCCAACGCAGAACTTTAGCGCTACGGATTTAATACATCCCTAACACTTCAATTCCTACCTTCGGAGGCACAGCACGACAGAACAGGAAACTATAATATATCATAACATATGACATTTAGCAAACACTTTTATCCAAAGTGACTTAGTCATGCATGCATACATTTTATTGGCCCCAAGAATCAAACCCACTATTTTGACATTGCAAGCTCCGTGCTCTACTCACTGAGCTACAGTGGACCACCAAGGGAGAGCCCGTCACGTGCAACGCCTCAACCACTCGGCCATCACAGCTGCTAGTATTTCCAGTATATCTGTATATTTGATTGTCTTCGTCTCCTCCATAGGTTGCCCTATTATCAGTACTTTGGCGGTGTCTCATCGTTGAGTAAAGAGCAGATCATGAAAATCAACGGCTTTCCCAACAACTACTGGGGCTGGGGTGGTGAAGATGACGACATTTTCAACAGGTCAGAAAACGTTTAACCTCATAGACATGTAGCACATCGTAACTGTTGATCTTACTTACGTTTGCCTGCTCATAAAATCACATGATGCACACTGGATGATGTTATCAGTATCTCCGGATGACGCCATCAGAAACACATCTTTCCCTTATCACTTATCACTTTTCGACACCAAAACATTGACACCTGCCATCGTCACATTATGTTGACATTGCCGGGGTGCTGGAGAGGATGCATATTTTTTTTTTTTTAAGTGATTATTTAAAAAAAATGTTTTAATCAAATTCATATCACTGGTCTGATTTCCATAGGGTGAATAACAGAAAAATGTCTGTCTCTCGTCCGGACGGCGTAGTCGGAAAATGCCGGATGATCCGTCACGAGAGAGACAAAAATAACAACGACAATCCTCAGAGGTAAAGCTTTAGAACAACCGCGTTCACTAAATTCCCCCTCAGGTTTTGAACTATCACCCGTTCGCCAACTATACTCCAAATGTTGATGACAGTTGATTATTTTGCCCTGCAGGTTCAAGAGAATAGCTCACACGTTAAAGACGATGGATACCGATGGCCTCAACTCTCTCGAGTACGAAGTTGTTGCAGTTGAAAAGCATGACCTGTTCACAAAGATTACAGTAGACGTGGGGATGCCACCCGAAGATTAAGAAGACATGGACAAAGGATGAATGAGGAAGAGATGGACAAGCAGGGCCCTGCGTGCCCGTTTGTAAATCCGGCTCTGTGAAGAAGGCAGGAACCATCTGGAATGAGGTCAAGAAAACTGCCCAGAACAGTACGAGAGATGCTTAGTAAGAGGGCAGCGCACAATCTATTTGTTGCATTAACCAATAACTATTGCAGAGGCTGCAGCGGTTATGATGCAAACATGACTTAGCATGAATCTTTGAGGAGGTGTCATGATATCCACCTACTAATTGGCACTTTTGTCCCTCGAGCGGCCCAATTGGCAGAGCATTGTGTAGTGCTGCCTTCAACTGCTTTCGCCATAACTCAGAAAAACAAGGTCACAACTCTGAAATAACCCCCCTCCAAGTTCCAATTACAAGTGAGAAAGTCTGAGATGATTTTGATACCCAAGTTGCGACGTTTCATCTCTGACCTTTCACCTTTTCAAGGAGCAAACTTTAGGTTTACAAATACTGTATTTTTGCCCTACACTAGTGTACATTCTGTGTGTAAATCTGAACTTTAATTTAGTCTTTTGTAGATATTGGGCTATTATAGTGTGGCTACTGTGTGAGCCATGGGAAACTCCAACACAATGTTCAACTGTTCAAAATAAAATGACAGAGACCTCTTCTTTATTTGCCAATTGCTTTATTATCTGGTCATGATGATGTCATTTGTTTGGTGATGTCAGATCCCACTAGCAGCTCTCCTCCTTCATGACTAAGATGTCCGTTCTGGTTTCCCTGTAGAGAAAGTTATGTTCATGCCATGATTTATTTATTATGTCGTTGGGTATGAATTATGTTCAATATGGTTGTAATACACATTCAAATGGAATTCAATGAAACCTGCTCTCATGGAGTCTTAATTTGATCACTCTTTTGTTGCTGGGAATTTTCTTGCACAGCAGGAAATGCAAACGTGTAGTGTATTTGAGTTTTTAAAAAAGCTTCTAAAGTTTGTCATTTCAATTTAGAAATTGCAGACTTGATTTGCCCTAATGAAAAAAAGACTGGAGATCTTACAGCTAGACACGAAGGAAATGTTCATTTGAGAATACAACACAGACACATTACAGACAGAACCATTTACGCTCTTTATTGCAGGATTGTAATATGTGACTTATCAACATTAGTTCATTAGACACTTGTTCATTTTGAATAATGGTGTAACAATTAAAACAAGTTTAAACACTTCACTTCAAAGAATCAACACTTTATCACTTCAAAATGTACAAATACGCAGTGGCCATTTTAGCATGGAAACTTGGTGGGGCAAACTCAACCAATTGTTTTTTTATGCATGCCAGCAAAGCTACTACACAACACAACACTAAACAATACATTAATTGCACTATAACGGTGACAAACAGTGCCCATAAACTGTTAGGGCCGACATAAAGCTGTCCCAACAGCAGAGCTTTCCCTTCAGCAACAAGGAGTGAATCCTTACCAACTGATATGGCTGACTTGCTTGAATGAAGAAAGTTTATACTGACTCCTTGTGGACTTGTGTAAGTCGATAAGAACTGCATTCTCCAATAATCATGAACCATACACAAACATTATTACATGTATGTTCAGTAAATTCATTATGTTTGTTAATTCCTCATTAACACTTAGCTCCAAGTATAAGCAAGTGCAAGCAAACGAGCTGCCTTTCCTTCAGCATTTCCAAAATGGACACCAACAGAAATTGTGAGTCCGTGTAACTTATTATGTGATTTGTTAAGCCACATTTTACTCCTGAACTAATTTAGGCTTGGCTAAACAAAGGGTCTGAATGCTGATGCAACAACTAGATTTTAGTTATCTTTAAAAAATATAAAATATGTCTTCCGCTTTGACATTACAGAGTATTTTGTGCACATTATTGACAACAAATGTCGATTAAATCCATTTGAATCCCGTTTTGTAACACATCATTTTATTCACATTTTCTTTTGTCCAACACCTGAAACAATTTAATATTTGATTTTTCAGAAACTACAGAGACCAAAACCCATGAATTAAAGAAATGCCCAGATCCCTCTCCACTTCTAGGTACATGGTAACGTAGAAAACAATCAATTAAATTCTCTATTAATACCAGTAAGTACTGATACCATTTCTAAAGGCATCACGTCGCCAAATGAATAGATTTTAAGTTGATTTAATGTAGCTTTTCTCCCGACCTGCAGTTGGGCCTCTCAGGGTTGAGTTCTCTACGCCTGTCAGCTTGGATACAGTGAGGAAGGAGAACCCAGGCTTGCAGGAAGGAGGTCGCTACAAACCACATGACTGTGTCGCCCTCCAAAAGGTTGCTCTCATCATCCCCTTCCGCCTTCGTGACGAGCACCTCAAGTTCTGGCTCTACTACCTCCATCCCATCCTTCAGCGCCAACAGCTGGACTATGGCGTCTATGTTATCAATCAGGTACAGTACAACACACATTTGGAAATGTAAAAAAATGTAACACTTACATTTAAACACTTGAATGAAACACTTAGGGCCTGTTTCCGGGAAACAAATTAAGCCTAATCCTGGACTAAGTAGCGATTACAATGGAGAATGGAATTCTCCATTCAACATGCTATTAAGACCAGAATTAGGCCTAATGTGTTTCCAGAAAACTGGCCCTTAAATGACGTAGAGCCTGATTCCGCTCTAGGTTTCTGCTTTTTTAGGGAGTTTTTTCTAGCCACTGTCATGACGTTGGCCTGGGGGGTAGTCATAAATACCTCTTCCCCCCTTTTTCCTCTCTCTACCCTACTGACGTTACATTTGCAAAACCCTTGGTTAACATAGAGATTCTGGGAACATCAGAAGGTGGGGGGAAATTAACTATATTCTGGTAATCCGACCAATGGAACATATGCGGTGGTACTTAATGAATATGATGTCAGTTCGGTTGTCCACTGAGACATTCTCATCAATGATAAGATGACATAAACTCTACAGTGGAAAGTCTACACATCAGAGTTATCGGATTCACATGGAATTGTTGTTTCTATTTAAATGTTTGAATATGAAATTATTCGTGATGGGATGAAATGTGATTTTAGCTTCTAAAATGTGAGATTTGGGTTTTCATAAGATAGGGCTCTGCTCAATCAGTGGCCCGCCTCTGTGAAGGGACATGGGCTATAACACTTTTCAAACACGCCCTCCTCTCCCTTCCTATATAAGCCCTTGACGACAATATAACCTCCTGTTCCGAGGACGTGAGGACGACGGTCCTATGTCAGAATGGTTCAGATAATAACTACAGAACGAAGCCAACATCAGCATGAGCTTTGGTTGCGAATGGTATGAACTTTGAACTCTTATTCACTACAGAAGTGATACCTCCTAGCCGTTGAGTTAGCAACAGCAGATGCAAACGAGGGTTAGGAAGGAACAGACAGAGTATCCCGTCTATCAAACAACAATGTTACTACAACGTATACAATTGACAACCAGAGACATTCTTCAAAGGACTCGGTTGGGCAACACGGCCTTCCATCTACCACCAACCTACCGAAGCGCAGCTCAGAGTAAATATTTATTGCATTTTCCTTTTCCAAATGGGCGGTAATTTAGAATGCATAAGATACTGTATAGCATAGCTTCTTCCCTTTGTTCCTCAGTCTTCCCACTCTTTCACTCAAATCCAGCCCCTTTTCTTTTGTGTAACAAGCCGCTAGGGACGTTTTCCTTTATGACGTAATTTTTAATCAAGTTATTATTTAATTATGTGTATGTGTAATTCTGTGTGATTAGTTAGGTATTTAGTAAATAAATAATTAAACCCAATTTTCTATTGCTGGTTCAACTTGTTAGCCAGGGTTTGTGCAGATAACCAAGAATTTACAACTTTCAGATGAGACTGAATTAAGATGACAATTAATATTGACTGCTATTGATGTAAAATATTACTAGGTCTTGAAGAGTTTATTCGGAAGATAACAGCTCTATAAATATTATTTTGTGGTGCCCGACTCTCTAGTTAATTACATTTACATGATTAGCTCAATCAGGTAATATTAATTACGGAGAAATTATTTTATAGAATAGCATGTCATATCACTTAATCTGGCATAGCCAAAGACACAACACCACCGTGCTTCTAAATTTGCATTGCTTGCTGTTTGGGGTTTCAGGCTGGATTTCTGTATAGCACTTTGTGACATCTGCTGATTTAAAAAGTGCTTTATGAATACATTTGATTGGTTTACAGTAAGATGTTTTAATCTTCATCTTGGGGATGCCTTTTACCTTCATTAGGATGGAGACAACACGTTCAACAGGGCCAAGCTGATGAACATTGGCATTGCTGAGGCCCTGAAGGAGTATGACTACGACTGCTTTGTGTTCAGTGACGTGGACATCATCCCCATGGATGACCGCAACACCTACAAATGCTTCAGCCAGCCCAGACACCTGTCTGTCTCCATGGACAAGTATGGCTTCAAGTACGTGTCAAGTCCTATCGCAGTGCCACAGTACGGTGTAGACCTCAACCAATAACCTTTATTTTGGAGTGAACTATCACTTTAAATGTTTAAATGCTGACTCATTGTTATGGCCATGGTAAATGCCAGAGTGGTTGTTAATGTTCCCTCATACCTACAGTATTACCAAGGGGAAAAGGACTCGATTCAATCTGTTTTGCTGAACCGTTAAGAGATTTAAATGCCCAATTGAACCGTAAAGGTATTTTCCACTTGAACCGACATATGCCGCTGTTACCGTGAATACAGTCTCCACTAACACAGGAACATTGCTTTTAATGTAACTCTGGCTCCAACGCAGAACTTTAGCGCTACGGATTTAATACATCCCTAACACTTCAATTCCTACCTTCGGAGGCACAGCACGACAGAACAGGAAACTATAATATATCATAACATATGACATTTAGCAAACACTTTTATCCAAAGTGACTTAGTCATGCATGCATACATTTTATTGGCCCCAAGAATCAAACCCACTATTTTGACATTGCAAGCTCCGTGCTCTACTCACTGAGCTACAGTGGACCACCAAGGGAGAGCCCGTCACGTGCAACGCCTCAACCACTCGGCCATCACAGCTGCTAGTATTTCCAGTATATCTGTATATTTGATTGTCTTCGTCTCCTCCATAGGTTGCCCTATTATCAGTACTTTGGCGGTGTCTCATCGTTGAGTAAAGAGCAGATCATGAAAATCAACGGCTTTCCCAACAACTACTGGGGCTGGGGTGGTGAAGATGACGACATTTTCAACAGGTCAGAAAACGTTTAACCTCATAGACATGTAGCACATCGTAACTGTTGATCTTACTTACGTTTGCCTGCTCATAAAATCACATGATGCACACTGGATGATGTTATCAGTATCTCCGGATGACGCCATCAGAAACACATCTTTCCCTTATCACTTATCACTTTTCGACACCAAAACATTGACACCTGCCATCGTCACATTATGTTGACATTGCCGGGGTGCTGGAGAGGATGCATATTTTTTTTTTTTTAAGTGATTATTTAAAAAAAATGTTTTAATCAAATTCATATCACTGGTCTGATTTCCATAGGGTGAATAACAGAAAAATGTCTGTCTCTCGTCCGGACGGCGTAGTCGGAAAATGCCGGATGATCCGTCACGAGAGAGACAAAAATAACAACGACAATCCTCAGAGGTAAAGCTTTAGAACAACCGCGTTCACTAAATTCCCCCTCAGGTTTTGAACTATCACCCGTTCGCCAACTATACTCCAAATGTTGATGACAGTTGATTATTTTGCCCTGCAGGTTCAAGAGAATAGCTCACACGTTAAAGACGATGGATACCGATGGCCTCAACTCTCTCGAGTACGAAGTTGTTGCAGTTGAAAAGCATGACCTGTTCACAAAGATTACAGTAGACGTGGGGATGCCACCCGAAGATTAAGAAGACATGGACAAAGGATGAATGAGGAAGAGATGGACAAGCAGGGCCCTGCGTGCCCGTTTGTAAATCCGGCTCTGTGAAGAAGGCAGGAACCATCTGGAATGAGGTCAAGAAAACTGCCCAGAACAGTACGAGAGATGCTTAGTAAGAGGGCAGCGCACAATCTATTTGTTGCATTAACCAATAACTATTGCAGAGGCTGCAGCGGTTATGATGCAAACATGACTTAGCATGAATCTTTGAGGAGGTGTCATGATATCCACCTACTAATTGGCACTTTTGTCCCTCGAGCGGCCCAATTGGCAGAGCATTGTGTAGTGCTGCCTTCAACTGCTTTCGCCATAACTCAGAAAAACAAGGTCACAACTCTGAAATAACCCCCCTCCAAGTTCCAATTACAAGTGAGAAAGTCTGAGATGATTTTGATACCCAAGTTGCGACGTTTCATCTCTGACCTTTCACCTTTTCAAGGAGCAAACTTTAGGTTTACAAATACTGTATTTTTGCCCTACACTAGTGTACATTCTGTGTGTAAATCTGAACTTTAATTTAGTCTTTTGTAGATATTGGGCTATTATAGTGTGGCTACTGTGTGAGCCATGGGAAACTCCAACACAATGTTCAACTGTTCAAAATAAAATGACAGAGACCTCTTCTTTATTTGCCAATTGCTTTATTATCTGGTCATGATGATGTCATTTGTTTGGTGATGTCAGATCCCACTAGCAGCTCTCCTCCTTCATGACTAAGATGTCCGTTCTGGTTTCCCTGTAGAGAAAGTTATGTTCATGCCATGATTTATTTATTATGTCGTTGGGTATGAATTATGTTCAATATGGTTGTAATACACATTCAAATGGAATTCAATGAAACCTGCTCTCATGGAGTCTTAATTTGATCACTCTTTTGTTGCTGGGAATTTTCTTGCACAGCAGGAAATGCAAACGTGTAGTGTATTTGAGTTTTTAAAAAAGCTTCTAAAGTTTGTCATTTCAATTTAGAAATTGCAGACTTGATTTGCCCTAATGAAAAATGTGCTAACCCAAACAGAAATATCCATTCATTATAATCCACATAATAATTCACATTTCCTGTTTGCTGCAGGATTTTTTTTCCTGCTGTAGCAAACTGGCTCAAATTAAGATCCTACATCCGTAGTATCTGTGTGTCATTATCTAGGTTTCCATCCAATTGGAGACAGATTCTAAATATTCTAAAGTCCACAAAAAGAAAACAAGCACATTTTCCCACCAATGGTGTGTTTCCACCAAACGGACCCTTTTCAGATCAAATTCAGCGCTTGATGACGTAGTGCACACAAAATGTACTTTTTCGCTTAAGTTTTCATGTACCGAATAAAGAATCAAAGTTCAATGTGTTTCCATTGCATTTTCAACTCTACCGATAGTTATGTCACAAAAACTATTGCGTTAAATAGCAAATGTACCTACTCTGGTCTTGGTACCTGCGCTCTAGACAACAGCTCGCAGCTAGCCTACATAAGGAGAATATTTTTATTTGTCAAACGGCAGTCAAGCATTGATCATCATGTCACCAAAATAAGACCCTCGATATGTATTGGAAAGGAGCATCAATGTCATCTTGTACTTTCACCACCCTGTGATGTTCATCGTCATTTATTGACTTGTTAATTGTTTACTCCATGTGTAACTCCGTGTTGTCTGTTCACACTGCTATGCTTTATCTTGGCCAGGTCGCAGTTGCAAATGAGAACTTGTTCTCAACTAGCCTACCTGGTTAAATAAAGATAAATACAAATCTGTAGCCTGATAATCGACATGCTTTCCAGAGTTGTAGTGGGAGGTCCACACACCATATCATCGCGTGACTTCAAGTTTACTTTGATATTATGGTTATTATGTCAATATTTACGCTTAATGGCGTTTCCACCACTATTTCTTGCATAATTCATTATACCGACACAAAAAGAGCCCACCATGTCCAACAAATTAGGCCTATCTGTTGGCATTTATAAAATGTTACCTAAACTACCTGTTTCCATCACAGCTGTCATGTTTTTTTTAAAATAAGGTATGACTTTACTCACATAAACTGTGAATGGAAACGTGGTTCCAGAAGCACTTTAGTGGGCACAACATTACATTGTAGGAGCCTACAGAATGTGGATTTTCCTGAAATACTGGTTTGATTGAATTCAGTCCCTTGTACTTCAGTGTTAACCTGGAGGTGTTGAGTGTTGTTTCTGTAAACTGACTCTCACAGCTTTATAGTGATATGGTGGGACAGGGCTGTGAGAAAGGAGCAGCTGTGTACCAGAGACATCATTCCAATACTTTTTGTGTGTTTCAACTTGTCTGGAATGCCTGATGGGCAGGGTTAGCCGTTTTGGAACTAGTCTATTGGTTCCATTGTGCCAGGCAAGCTCAATCAAGCCCAGTTTTAAGAATCAGAAATTATTTCAAATAATACTTGAACCCAGGTCGGCACAGTACTCACTGTCTCTGGACACAGAGTGCACACTCGTTGGGGTAGGTGTTGCCATCGGAGCCACACACAGGAGCCAAGTTCATAGGGCAAGCCAGAATCTCCACCATATCAACACAAGATGGCTGCAAAAAAATATGACATTACTGTTAAAACCAAGAGCATGGGCAGTCAGGAGAGTGTAATGTTTCATAGTGCTGAGTTACAAATGCATTGTGTAGAACAAGTATGAACGATATGATTGCATGTCGTGTGGAATAGGGGTCGATTGTGTCAGGCTCTATTGATTACATTTCTATCTGCTGACACTTTCTGAATGTTTCATGACACTGAATTCACAGACTAGGGTGAAATTGTCCCTAGATGCTGATCTTGGGTTTTGCGTTTTCCCCGCTAATGGTTAAGGTTATGATTGGGGGAGGGGAAGCTGATCCTTAATCTGTACCTAGGGGGAATTTTACCCCCAGCTGAATTCACACCAGGTTTGGTTTACAAAGCAGCATTTACATTAAACATGCCAAAATCAGCCTTACCTTTCTGTAAAGTCCAGAGTTCTCTTCTTCTGCGCCTGAAGAAAACAAATAGTATGTTACAATGTTTTTCAAACAACCATGGAGGTTAAGGTAACATCATACACATTTAACCATCATCTCATGTACTGTACATTAAAACTGGTATATCATCTGGCCACTTAGCCTTAATAGTTTCAACATAGTTTCATAGTCCCTCGACTCCAGCAGGTGGCAGAATCAAGCTTTTTCCATAGTTACTGAAATACTCCACGGTTCAATCAATGCTTTCTTTGAGTATTCAATTAAATTCAATCAACTTTATTAAACCCCAAGATATCACACAGAAAACAGTTGTACTTGACCTGCAAAGGCGACGAGGAGCATCACACACAGCAGCATCACTACTTTTCCAGCCATGTTGTCAGTGGACAGACAGCGAGAGTGCCCTATCAAACAGTCGCTCAGTGGTTATTGTGAAGCAGCAGGTGTGAGAACTTTCACAGCTGACAGGAGTCAGGCTGTGTCCCAAATAGCAACCTATCCCCTATAATATAGTGCACTATATTAGTCCTATCAACCCTGGTCAAACCCTAGTCAAATGTAGTGCCCTATATAGGGAGTAGTGTGCCATTTGAGACACAAATGGACTTTACTCTGCAGAAGATGATGAAATACACGTTGAAGTGCTGTAGTTTTACATTTCTATGAATTCACCTGAGAGTTTTCTAGCTAATTGTGGAGGGCCTGGGTGATATCCTGAACCTTTTTTCAGTTAATTGTTGTAGTTACACTTTACATGTACCACAGGAAGGCTTCAACTCTGAAATAACCCCTTAAATGACCATCCTTGTTGTGGGAAAGTCTGAGATGATTTTGATACCCAAGTTTAAGTGTTGTGAAGTATCATCTCTGACCTTTCACCTTTTCAAGGAGCATTTGAAGACAGCATTACTTTTAGTTTACCAATACTGTGTTATTGTTCTACATCAAACAAGGGCTATGGAATGTAAAGTTCTCAGACCTGGAGATGTATCATATTTCGTGAACTTAAATTTGATGTATTTTTTGTTGTTATTGAATGTCTATTGGGCTATACGCTTTGTATTATAGTGTGGTGTTTTTGTAATGTGTGAGCCATAGGAAACTCCCATAGAATAAACTGAGGTCACTTTCTTTATTTCCAATTCATTTATTATCTGGTCATGATGATGTCATTTGTGTGGTGATGTCAGACCCCCCTAGCAGCTCCCTTGTCTGACGACTCATCTTTCATTTAATTCCGCTGCTCTATCGATCTCTCCATACATCAGTCTGAACCTGCTATCCTAGAAGTCCTTTGTGCTCACGTCAAAATGACCTGATTCGTGAAGACTGGCTCTGGACAAACCCAATGGTTTCTGGGACCAATCAGAACCGGTTTGAATGTGTTCGCATTCCAGAAGTCGTAAGGGAGGAAGCATATCCAGTCTCAACGTGGAGAAGAAACGTTAATGGCTGTGGCGTTTGGCCGGAGCGATGTGGATTGGTAGCCAGTCAAGCACTTCCTCCCACGCTCATGATCGAAATGTCCATTCCGGTTTCCCTGCAAAGAGACAAATGGAATTGCTGGAATTCAATGAAACCTACTCTCACAGGAGGGAAATAAACACAGTGTATGCCAAACATTAGAAACACGTTCCTAATATTGAGTTGCACCCCCCTTGCCCACTATGCCCCTTAGAACAACCTCAATCCGTCGGGGGATGGACTCTACAAGGTGTTGAAAGCGTTCCACAGGGATGCTGGCCCAAGTTATCTCCAGTGCTTCCAAAAGTTGTGTCAAGTTGGCTGGATGTACTTTACGGTGGACCATTCTTGATAGACACAGGAAAATGTTGAGAGCTGCGTTGCAGTTATTCACACAAACCGGTGCGGCCTGGCACCTACTACCATGCTCAAAGGCACATACAGTGCCTTGCGAAAGTATTCGGCCCCCTTGAACTTTGCGACCTTTTGCCACATTTCAGGCTTCAAACATAAAGTTATAAAACTGTATTTTTTTGTGAAGAATCAACAACAAGTGGGACACAATCATGAAGTGGAACGACATTTATTGGATATTTCAAACTTTTTTAACAAATCAAAAACTGAAAAATTGGGCGTGCAAAATGATTCACTACACTACACTACACTACACTACACTACACTACACTACACTACACTACACTACACTACACTACACTACACTACACTACACTACACTACACAGAGACAGGAACAATCACCCACAAAAGACAAAGCGAAACTCAGGCTACCTAAATACGGTTCCCAATCAGAGGCAACGAGAATCACCTGACAGCTGATTGAGAACCGCCTCAGGCAGCCAAGCCTATACAACACCCCTAATCAGCCGCGATCCCAAATACAACAAACCCCAATACGAAATACAACACGTAAACCCCTGTCACACCCTGGCCTGACCAAATATATAACGAAAACACAAAACACTAAGACCAAGGCGTGACATTTTATGCATGAATATAATTGCCCACTTTGCCAATGAAATAATATTTAAAATAATTGGCAACATCAAATGGTTTTGTGATGAATAAGCCCATCTGATTCGATGAAAGATGGAATTGAATTTGTCTTATGTTACATAATGCTGAGTTAGAAATGCATTCTGTAGAACAAGTAGGATATTATTGCATGTCATATAGAATAGGGACTATTGTGTCAGGACCTATTGATTACATTTCTATTAAGAATATTTCATCACACTGAATTCACAGAATAGGGTGAAGTTCTCTGTTGCCTCTAGACGCTGATATTGTGTTTTTCCCCATGAATGATTAAAGGGCAATACCGCCACTTTTCAACCTCATGTTCATTATCTCCAGCACCATACCAGGGTGTATACAGTATGTGAAAACAGCACATTGTGATTTTCAAAGCCTTCTATGAATTATGAAGTCTTTATATGGTTTTTAAAATTACATAAATTCTTCCAAATTCACAAAAAGTAACTTTAGCTTATGAAGATTATCTCATACAACAAAATAAAAAAAGATCTCCTAAGCTTGTGTTAACCATAGACCTTATTTTCGGCATTTATACAAAAACCATACAAAAACCAGTATAGGGGACAGTGGCACAGCATTGTCCAGTTACCTCAGTGATGGCACAAAACCATATCAGCCACACCCACAATTTATAGAACCGCAAACTCTTGCCAACACTGTTAACGTTTCAAGAGAAATGGTTTCGCAATTTCTCCTGGCTACATTATAATCCATCAATAAAAGGAGTGTTGTGTTTTCACTGTAGCCAAGGGTTTTATAGCCAACCATAATTTGGCCAAAGAGCGGATGCTGCCTTCATTAGTGCAGGATTTAGGAACTGGAGAAAAGCCATTGTAAAATTCACAGCACATCAAAACTGCCAAACCCACCGCCACTTTGTAACTTTAACAGCACACCAGCTAAAACCAATCAGTGTCCAGTTATCCAGCGTGTGGGGTAAACAGCAGCAGGACGCAAGGCATTGCTTGATGAAAATTGTTAGTTCGGTGCAGCATGTAGCAAGACAGCGACAAGCCGTTAGAGGTCACACGGATGCCAGTGGGAATTTATAACAGCTTTTGAAACTTAGGGCAGAGGAGGATGATCCCATTTTGCTGAAGTAGTTAACAGAGTGTACCACAATATAAAGCACAGAATGAAAGCAGAGAATGAAATTCTGAACATCATGACCAATACAGCCATTCGAGGCCGTTGCAGCTGAGATTAGGTCTCTTCCGATTGTACAATTGTCAGTAATTGTTGATGGTACTAAAGATGTCTCTGGTGCTGAACAGGAGAGTATCGGCCTGCGTTATGTTGACCATGACCTTGTCCCTCACGAGGAGTTTATTGGGCTATACAGGGTGTTGGAGAGAACAGGCGAGGGCATTGCGAAATTGGCAACTGTGTTGTTGAGGCTCAATTGGCCCATGTCTGGCTTGCGTGGGCAGAGTTACGATGGTGCCTCAAACATGGCAGGAAAGTGCACAGGCAATTGTGAGGAGGCAGCAGCCATTGGCCCCCTATGTGCATTGTGGAGCACTCTAAATCTGATTACACAGGCTAGCTGCTCAGCCTCCACACTGATCCGGAATTCCCTTTCTTGAGTCCATCAGTTATGTGTCCTCTATGGCCAGTCAGGAAAGTTTAAGAGCCTGTTTGAATCAATTGCCACGTCCGAAGATACACATCTGACCACCATGAAACCCCTATGTTCAACAAGGTGCTGTGCAGAATACTGCTATTAGAGCTGTGCTAGGGCAGTAATAACGGGTACTAAGCAGCCTAAAGGAGATGGAATAAACTGCATCCAAGACAGCTTCAACTGCCAGTGGCTTATTTGAGCACTTCAGCAAAGGCAAGACTGTGTTGGGCCTCACACTTGCTTCTGCTGTTCTTGGAGAGCTTGAATACCTAAGCATTTCACACCAGAAGAAAACTCAGACTGTCTCTGGTATGCAGGCTGCAGTTGACTGTGTGCGGTCATCTCTTAGGGGCAAGAGAAATGATGAAGCTACCTTACACTGTATGAGAAAGCAAGTGGAGGTGCGGGGGTTGTTTGACCAAGTTGAGGTGCTGATCAGAATTTTCTTTGGGGTGCCAGTGTCTTCATGTGCGGCTGAGAGGAGTTTCAATTAGCCTTTTAAAATGATAAACTTGGATTAGCTAACACAAAATGCCATTGGAACACAGGAGTGATGGTTGCTGATAATGGGCCTCTGTACGCTTATGTAGATATTCCATAAAAACTACTATAACTACTACTATAGTCATTTACAACATTAACCATGTCTAAACTGTTTTTCTGATACATTTTATGTTATTTTTATGGAAAAGAAATGTGCTTTTCTTTCAAAAACAAGGTCCTTTCTAAGGGACCCCAAACTTTTAAATGGTAGTGTATGTGAGAATGCTGTTCATTGCCTACAGCTCAGCGTTCAACACCATAGTGCCCACAAAGCTCATCACTAAGCTAAGGACCCTGGGACTAAACACCTCCCTCAGCAACTGGATCCTGGACTTCCTAACAGGCCGACCCCAGGTGGTAAGGGTAAGCAACAACACATCTGCCACGCTGATCCTCAACATTGGGTCCCCTCAGGGGTGCGTGCTTAGCCCCTCCTGTACTTCCTGTTCACACACGACTTCGTGGCCAAGCACCTTAAGTTTGCTGATGACACAACAGTGGTAGGCCTGATCACCGACAATGATGAGACAGCCTATAGGGAGGAAATCAGAGACAGGACAACAACCTCTCTCTCAATGTGAGCAAGACAAAGGAGCTGATCGTGGACTACAGGAAAAGGAGGGCCAAACAGGCCCCCATTAACATTGACGGGGCTGTAGTGGAGCGGGTCGAGAGTTTCAAGTTACTTGGTGTCCACATCACCAACAAACTATTATGGTCCAAACACACCAACAAAGTTGTGAAGAGGGCACAACAAAACCTTTTTCCCCTCAGGAGAGTGGAAAGTTTTGGCATGGGTCCCCAGATCCTCAAGAAGTTCTACAGCTGCACCATCGAGAGCATCACCACCTGGTATGGCAACTGATTGGCTTCTCCGCTGTGCAATCCGGTTTTCGAGCTGGTCACGGGTGTACCTCAGACACACTCAAGGTACTAAACGATATCATAACCTCCATCGATAAAAGACAGTACTGTGCAGCCATCTTCATCGACCTGGCCAAGGCTTTCGACTCTGTCAATCACTGTATTCTTATCGGCAGACTCAACAGCCTTGGTTTCTCAAATGACTGCCTTGTGTCAAATCGTGTGTCAAATCGGAGGGCCTGTTGTCCGGGCCTCTGGCAGTCTCTATGGGGGTACCACAGGGTTCAATTCTCGGGCCAACTCTTTTCTCTGTATATATCAACAATGTTGTTCTTTCTGCGGGTGATTCCCTGATCCACCTCTACACAGACGACACCATTCTGTATACATCTGGCCCTTCTTTGGACACCGTGTTAACTAACCTCCAAACAGGCTTCAATGCCATACAACATTCCTTCCGTGGCCTCCAACTGCTCTTAAACGCTAGTAAAACCAAATGCATGATTTTCAACCGTTCGCTGCCCGCACCCGCCCGCCCGACTAGCATCACTACTCTGGATGGTTCTGACTTAGAATATGTGGACAACTACAATTACCTAGGTGTCTGGCTAGACTGTAAACTCTCCTTCCAGACTAAACATCTCTAATCCAAAATTAAATCTAGTATCGGCTTCCTATATCGCAACAAAGCCTCCTTCACTCACGCCGCCAAACATACCCTCGTAAAACTGACTATCCTACCGATCCTCGACTTCGGCGATGTCATTTACAAAATAGCTTCCAATACTCTACTTAGCAAACTGGATGCAGTCTATCACAGTGCCATCTGTTTTGTCACCAAAGCCCCTTATACCACCCAACACTGCGACCTGTATGCTCTAGTCAGCTGGCCCTCACCACATATTCGTCGCCAGACCCACTGGCTCCAGGTCATCTATAAGTCTATGCTAGATAAAGCTCCGCCTTATCTCAGCTCACTGGTCACGATGACAACAACCACCCGTAGCACGCGCTCCAGCATGTATATCTCACTGGTCATCCCCAAAGCCAACATCTCCTTTGGCTGCCTTTCCTTCCAGTTCTCTGCTGCCAATGACTGGAACGAATTGTAAAAATCGCTGAAGCTGGACACCTATATTTCCCTCACTAACTTTAAACATCAGCTATCTGAGCAGCTAACTGATTGCTGCAGCTGTACATAGCCCATCTGTAGATAGCCCACCCAATCTACCTACCTCATCCCTATATTGTTTTAATTTACTTTTCTGCTCTTTTGCACACCAGTATTTCTACTTGCACATCACCATCTGCTCATCTATCACTCCCGTGTTTATTTGCTAAATTGTAATTACTTCACCACTATGGTATTTTTATTGCCTTACCTACTCACGCCATTTGCACACACTGTATAACTTTTCTATTGTGTTATTAACTGTACGCTTGTTTATTCCATGTGTAACTCTGTGTTGTTGTTTGTGTCGCACTGCTTTGCTCTCTCTTGGCCAGGTCGCAGTTGTAAATGAGAACTTGTTCTCATCTAGCTTACCTGGTTAGATAAAGGTGAAATAAAAAATTAATAAAGAAATCTGACAGTAAGGGTAGTGCGTACGGCCCAGTACATCACTGCAGCCAAGCTTCGTGACATCCAGGACATATATATTAGGTGGTGTCAGAGGAAGGCTCCAAAAAATTGTCAAAAACTCCTGTCTCTCAAGTCATAGACGGTTCTCTCTGCTACTGCACAGCAAGCAGTACCAGAGCGCCAAGTCTAGGACCAAAAGGCTCCTTAACAGCTTCTACCCTCAAGCCATAAGACTGCTGAACAACTAATCAAATGACCAACTGGACTATTTACATTGACCCTTTGTTTTTACACTGCTGCTACTCGCTGTTTATCTATGCATAGTCACTTTACAAATGACCTCCACTAACCTGTACCCCAGCACATTGACTCGGTCTGGTACCTACTGTTTATAGCCTCCTTATTGTTATGTACATTTATTGTGTTACTTTTTGATTGATTTAGATGTTTAACTTATTTAGTAAATATTTTATTAACTCTATTTCTTGAACTGCATTGTTGGTTAAGGGCTTGTTAGTAAGCATTTCACGGTAAGCTCTACACTTGTTGTGTTCATCACGTGTCAAATACAATTAGATCGGACCAAGGCGCAGCGTGGTGTGCGTTCATTCTTATTTATTTAAAGAATGACCACTGAACAAACAAAATAACAAAACGTGAAGCTATACAAACGAGTGTTGACATGCAACTACACATAGACAAGATCCCACGAAACACAAAAAAAGAAATGGCTACCTAAATATGATCCCCAATCAGAGACAACGATAAACAGCTGTCTCTGATTGAGAACCATATCAGGCCAACATAGAAATACAAACCCCCCTAGACCTACAACAACCATAAAACATACAAAACCCCTAGACAATGAAAAACTAGAGCACCCACCCTAGTCACACCCTGACCTAACCAAAATGTAAAGAAAACAGAGATATCTAAGGTCAGGGCGTGACACATAAACCCTTCTCATAAAACATTATAAAGGATTACACATGCTTAGAACAAGAAATAAAGGAGTGTATACATCGATTATGCTGGTATTGATTTTAAATTTGTATTAAATCAAATTATTTTCAAATGCAGGCCTATAGCGTCAGAGAAACAAGTAGCCTAGCCCTGGCCTTAAGGCTAAAACGTTTTCCGGGGGAAAAAAAGAGCCTACATCACAGGCATCTGGTCCCTCTCCTAGAGTGAATTCAAATTCAAACAAATCTCAACCTAGGGACTTGCAAATTAATAAAGACTTCGTAATGAGTATATTTTGGGCATTTTACTGAATAGTTTGCTAGTGTAGTTCCCTAGTAGACTAGGATTTCCTCGTCGTGACTTTTATTATTGAGGAAGCTACAGGTCCACGAGCTGTCATATTACTGCCATAAAGTGTAGTACAGAGTGAATTCACTCTCGGGAGCCTACGTCAAACTGATGGTCACGGCCAGCATGCCACCACCACATAGTAGAGGAAAATATGATCTTACCTTGTTTTATTTTTTAAATCTTTAAACTATACTGAGTTTTGCAACAAATAAATAGAGTATTTGTAAATAGCTTTTTTTAATACCGTCGGTTGCGTAAACGGTTGTGTGTTTCGGTTCGGCATATGACAACAGCATTATGCTCGACTCATCTCTCAACTTTAGGCTGCGGAGGAAAGGCTGCACCTTGGTTGTAGTTTTAGGTGTTATTAATCTCTTAGTGGCTTTATTTTATTTCATGGGTTACTCGAATGGGTTGTCACCAAACCAACATATACAGACACAGACGCGAATTGAAACTGATTTTATTACCGTGACACTTCCACCGGAAGATATTGGACATCACGACCTTAATAACAGCTTTGTAACATTGCAAACTCCGAAGCTTCACGATATACATTTACCCAATACAACTACTACAACAACTAATAACACTACTACTACTACTACTACTATTACTACTACTACAACTTCGTGGAAAAAGTTTGAAAAATGTCCTGATCCGTCTCCACATCTTGGTAAGTAGCCTATGATTTCATCAATTCATTTTAATGCAAGGGCTGTTATTTAATCAAACATGCACAGCAGAAACATTACATTATACTGAATTATACATGCAACTGTTATAAACATGTAAGAGGAGTCTTTATAACACATTATTAGGCTATTTCTATGCAGATTTTCTTTCTCTCAAATTCTTCTGTCATGCACATATTGACTATTTCCCCCCTAATCCAACATGAAACCTAAATCCAGGTAGTTTGGCCTCCCAGGGAAATACATTCAAACTTTTTATATTTAATCAAACTGTTTTGCCAAAATAACAAGTAAATAAACATGCTGCATATCCTTGAAATATATATAATTATCAGCTGTTGAGCATGAAAAACCCAGCAGTGTTGCAGTTCTTGATACAAACCGGTGAGTCTGGCACCTACTAGGCAAGCCGGTGAGACTGGCACCCCAAAGGCAGTTACATTTTTTGTCTTGTCCATTCACCCTCTGAATGGCACATACACAATTCATGTCTCAATTGTCTCAAGGCTTAAAAATCCTTCTTTAGCCTGTCTCCTCCCCTTCATCAACACTGATTGAAGTGGATTTAACAAGTGACATCAATAAGGTAGCTTTCACCTGGATTCACCTGGTCAGTCTGTCATGGAAAGAACAGGTATTCTTTACGTTTTGTATACTGGCACAGTTGCATCAAACATTGTATTATGTAGTTATACATATATTATGTAGTTATACATATATTATGTAGTTATACATATATTATGTAGTTATACATATATTATGTAGTTGTGCATCTCATATTAGGCCTACATTTCCTGCCTTTAACTGAAAGTCGATACGAGGAAAGATCTCTCGATTTATTTCATGTTAAGCCGAGCTGCATTGTGAAGTGTTCTGTGTTCAGCTCAATCATGGCTCGGGGACAATACTTTCAGCAGCATAGGCCATTTATTTTTGGGGGGTGGACGACGACGACGAGATAACACATATTTCCTCTTAACCCCTGAACTGCCTGTTGCAAAGAGACAAGCATGAGATATCCGTTAAGTCAGCATCATTTCCTGTGGTTATGGGTGCGTCTGTGTGTGCGTCTGTGTGTGTGTGTGTTCATTTTTTATTTTTTTTACATGAGGTCAAAGGGTGCAAACTTTGAACAAAGAGAGAGAGATGGAGCAGGGAGAGATGGAGACGTGAAGGCAGAAAGTGAAAAGGAAGTGAATGTGGTAGAGGAACAGGAAGAGGTGTGTGAGAGTTTGTGACCCAACATATCTGTTTCTCCCGACCTGCAGTTGGGCCTCTCAGGGTTGAGTTCTCTACGCCTGTCAGCTTGGATACAGTGAGGAAGGAGAACCCAGGCCTGCAGGAAGGAGGTCGCTACAAACCACATGACTGTGTCGCCCTCCAAAAGGTTGCTCTCATCATCCCCTTCCGCCTTCGTGACGAGCACCTCAAGTTCTGGCTCTACTACCTCCATCCCATCCTTCAGCGCCAACAGCTGGACTATGGCGTCTACGTCATCAATCAGGTGAAGCCAGAGAAACCAATCTAATCTCTGTGCATAAGACTGGTTTCATCTATTCACTGCACTAGCCTTTCAGAGTCTGTCTGAACAAAGAAAACCGCTCAGTTGTCCGACATTTGTTTATTCATGCCTGAAGGTTTCCACACAAGTAACCTCCCACCCCCTCATTGTAGATAACAGGAAAAATGTTAATGTGTGTCGCAACATCCCGCCTGACAGTTACAAATCAGGGTCTTTAAACCGAGGCTGAGTCTCAGTAGCCTATCCTCGATTCCTTGTGTCCTCTCCTGCCGTCCTTCGCCCTCGCTTCCTACAGAAAATGTAAGAGGGAAGAAAGAAGAGGAAACGTAAATGTACAGAATTACGAAATTATAGATTTGTAAGAAATTGCGACGTTTGTGAGAAACTAAGAGAGCTCTGAGAGAGACACTGAAACAGGAGACAGACAGACACACAGACAGACAAAGCTTGCACTTTCAGCTGTTTCTCTGAGAACAGTTGTTAGAGGGTGGACCGTGGTGGCTATTATTGCCCCAGGCCCAGCCCGAACCTCAGCCCCAGCTTAGCCCTAGCCCCAGTCCAGCTCCCCAGCCGCCCAGCCCCCCAGCTATCTAGCCCCAGCGCCCCAGCTCCACACAAGCCCAGGCCTGTACTTTAAACACAGACATGGTTCAGCTGTCAGTTAAAGTTTATACTCACTATCTGTAGACCACCAGCTGTCCTGCTGTGTTTTTCACAAATAATCAGAGGGCACAGCCAAGCCACCATGATGAACATATGGAAACCTTATAAACCAACGGTTTGCAACATGGAGTGTCTCTATAAAATAACTGTGATGCCTGATGTGATGTCATCAAGTATGAGTTTATTCTAAAGCACCTTGTATTGTTTTAACGGACAACATGTCTTACTGTAGGTAGGATAAGAGGAAATAAACATGGTTGACAGACAGCCTCTATTTCCTGATTGTGTGGTAAAGCAGGTTCATGTATTCCTGTTTGATGGTTTCTCCAATGGGCAAATGTTTGTTAGTTTAAGTCAACAGATGTCTTGTAAACAGATTAGAAACCAGATATGTTGGAATGAGAGCCAGTCCTACAACATTAGAAGAGAAAAGGCTCACAAGGAAATATTTTGCATGAGGGGTTTATTCTTCCCTCTTTCCTCCACACCTTTCCTCCTTTCCACCACATCCATCACCTCAATGAACTCTCTGCCTTTCCTAACCTGTAATGATAAAAAGACAGAGGATTCCTTATTTTTTCTCCCATAGGTTTAAAAAACAAAAAACAATTAAAGGGGCAATCTACAGTTGAAACAATAACAAAGCAGAATCCCTGCCTTTTTTTTTTTTTTTTTTAAAGGGCCTGGAGAAATGTAATGAATCTCAAAATCATATATGGAGATATTGATGCAAAGACTGATCATTCAAGATTTCAACATTATAGTTTTAAGCATATTTTCAGGCTATACATTTACAATGTTTACAAACATTGGAGTATAACCAGCTTATATTTTGGGTTCTGATGGGGTATGAAAGTTGAACAAAGCTCAAAGGCATTTAGAATCTATATTCTTCAAGAATCAATGCGTATCTATCATTAATTTATAAGTCCAAAATTGGATGTAGTAACTACAGATTTCCCCTTTAAAGCATGATTCTTATGAAAATGGTCATGTACAGTAGTTTTCAGGATATAGCAGGTATCTCTAATTACGAAGATAAAACAAAGGCAAATGATTAAAGCAATTGTACATGAGAGGGTGTGCTTTTTTAGCACGGCTGTGCTGCGGTACGAGGCGGATCCGAGTGCGGTAGATCAGCGCAGCCGTGTTAAAAATGTTGTTTCGCACAACCTTGTGTGAACAATTGCTTTTCTACAACGGGTTACCAATGAAATGAAACACTTGATTTTGATACATGTATTTATAGGCTATTATTTCATACCTCGATGAAAATATAGGCCTGACACAAAAATATAGTCTTGACACAAAGCTACGGTTGCTAGCCAAGCCGGCTGGTCGTTCATTCGATAGGTTAGGTTGGCAGAGCCGTGACCCAGTGGTGAAGTCTTTTTGTTCTATATCTATGGACGGTCTAAATGTTCATGGTAACGCTCTTCTCCCTTAGCTAGCCAACTACGGCTAACACAGTCACGTCAAACAGTGTTCCCAGAATAACAGCAAAGTAGCTGTATTTGCGTTTGTTTAAGCTGTTTTTATTTACATTTATGTGGATACATAACAATAAGCTAATGATCTCGTTCGGACACTGTTCGGAGGAGCTAGCAAACTACACAACAACACAGTCACTTCAAACTGAAGTTGGAAAAGCCGCAAGTTAGCTGCATTTCATTTAGTTTGATTCATGATTTAGACGGGCTGAGAAAAGATGTTTGTCTCGTCCTGACACGATAATCCTCATTGGAGAGATAGAATTTCATATTTTGAATCAATGTTGTAAATGTCGGAGAGACAGACAGCAACGTATGTACAGTACAAACCCCCGTTGTTGCAAATCAAAAGTGTCATTGCGTTTTGGTTAATTTATCCAACGTATGCATCAAATTGTACGTGTCGACTTGACAGAAATAGTAGCAAAAGGTGAATGTTGAACTTTTATTGCACACATATCCAGTAACTATTTTGGAAGCACGGGAGATAATGTCAAGATGCTTTTTTTGTGGAAATCAAGTTCATGAATTGCTGGGCTGATGGGATAGTGGGTGCGCAGTCATTTCTCTGATAGAACAGAAAACAAGATGCCAATTTTTGCGTTATAGGCTTACCCGTGCTAAACGGGTTATTTGGTATGGTTTAGACCCTCAACCAATCACAAAGCTTAGTTGGACCAACCCATTTTAGACCGTTTAAAAAAAAAAGTATGGCTTAGAATGCGTCTCAACCAATCACAATGCTTGTTTTGACCAACCTGTTGTAGAATTGTAACTTTAGATTTTTTTTTTTTAAATAATCAAATTCAATATTATTTCATTTTTGTGGTGTATTTGGATGACAGAATCACCACTTAGGACCTAACTGTCAGCTGATGACTACCACACATTGATAGTGAACAGTAGCCTACTCCTATGAAGACGACATTGACAGTGTAGAGGACAGACGTGTGTACTTACTTCTACAGGTGCTTCCTGTTCTTGTGATAGGCAGCACTTGAAACCAAAATAACATAACTTTTTTTCTCTCTCTCTCTCTCTCTCTCTCTCTCTCTCTCTCTCTCTCTCTCTCTCTCTCTCTCTCTCTCTCTCTCTCTCTGTCTCCCCCTTTCCCCATTTCTCTCTTTCTCTCTCCCCCCACCCCTTCTCTCTCTTTCTCTCTCTCTCTCTCTGTATGTCTCTGTCTCTCTCTCTCTCTCTGTCTTTCTCTTTCCCTCTCTCTATTTCTCACTCTGACATACTAATAACTACTATTAACTCTGTTTCCACTCTCCTAGCACTGCATGTCTGCAACCAATCACATCTCAGCTAAAGTATGGTTGGGTTATTCCAATGCTCGGTGGCTTTCTTCTTCTCTTTCTGCTTTCTTCTTCTGAGGTAACTAAGAACTTTATGGTTCTCTAACACGCCGCTGATTATTTAGTGTACTGCATGATGGTTATGAAAATATTGTTTACTTTCCTCATATGAGATAAGGACAAGACCTGTCTGGGGCTCCTATGGGTGCCTTCGCAGACACACATTAAGCATAGTCCGAGACTAAACTGCTTTTGAGACCAGGACGAGGCTTAATCTGTGTCCAAGAGGCGGGCCCCTAGTGACTGTCTTTTAGAAGGTGGTGCGTTGACCTGAAGTAATCTGTAATAGAAAAAAGTAGCGAGTGAGGCCCTTCCTTTTTTTTCTGGTACTTTGCTCATATGCTAATGACAATGTGAAGTTAGCTGGGTGCGTGGGAAAGAGAACTGTAATGGTGCAGCTCAGTAGATCTTCAGGTTGTCAGTGACTTAGATAACTGGTCGGCTTGGTTCTTTTATTTGACCTTTATTTAACTAGGCAAGTCAGTTAAGAACAAATTCTTATTGACGATGATGGCCTACCCCGGCCAAAACCTAAACCGGACGACGCTGCGCCACTCGGGAGCCCCTTCTCATTAAATCTTGAAATAGTTTACCCAACAATGGAAGATCTGATGGCTAAGTGACAGCTAAGAAGAATAACATGATCATTTCTATGCCTCCGATGTGGTTGTCCCGCCTAGATAACTGTACGTTGCTCTGGATAAGAGCGTCTGCTAAATGACAAAAATGTGCATATACCGGAAGTTTAAAAATAATAATTTTCTGTGGACAAACATTATTCAATTATATGTGAATTAGTTGGCAAATAATTTAGTGTACCCATGTTTTGAAAATGACTTAACTTCTTCATTAGGATGGAGACAACACGTTCAACAGGGCCAAGCTGATGAACATTGGCTATGCTGAGGCCCTGAAGGAGTATGACTACGACTGCTTTGTGTTCAGTGACGTGGACCTCATCCCCATGGATGACCGCAACACCTACAAATGCTTCCGCCAGCCCAGACACCTGTCTGTCTCCATGGACAAGTTTGGCTTCAAGTACGGCACAACTCAACCGACAACTTCTATCTAATGCATCATCATTATTTGGATTCATTGGGACTCTCCCTCTTCCTCAGTTCATACCATGAGTACATAGCTAGAAGAGTAGTTAACAAGTATATCTATTTATGCTTAGCCTACTCTTTTCATTACTTGGCTCTTTGTATGGGCCAGATGAGAAATATTTTGTCTTTGTCTCATCCATAGGTTGCCCTATAACCAGTACTTTGGCGGTGTCTCAGCGTTAAGTAAGGAGCAGTTCCTGGAAATCAATGGCTTTCCCAACAACTACTGGGGTTGGGGTGGTGAAGATGATGACATTTTCAACAGGCAAGACAGTGCTTTCCAATCCAAACAGATTTGTAAAGCCTTACAGATTAGCCTATATTAAAGTCAGACTTGGCAATGGGACATCATCACTTTCTAATGTTAGCGATCTATTGTATAATGTTCATGCAAAACAGGGTGTTAGGGTCGGTCAATTTAGGAAGTAAACTGAAATGGCAATTCTTTTTTCAAGGATTTTTCAATCAACTTAAAAGGAGAAGCTATTTACTTAAAAAGTTGAATTTATTTTTCTCAGATCACTTCCTGAATTGAATAAGAATTGACCCCAACCATTTTGAATTTTTAACTCAAATCACTTCCTGAATTGAATTAGAATTGACCCCAACCCTGAATTCCACAGTATTTCCAACTTGTTTCCAAATCCATTATAATAATAAACTCTGATTTCCACAGGGTGAGCTCTAGAGGAATGTCAATCTCTCGTCCAGATAGCGAGGTTGGAAAATGCCGGATGATCCGTCACGAAAGAGACAAACTGAACGACCCAAATCCTCAGAGGTAAAGCTTTAGATTAAAACAACCACATTCACCAGGTTCCCCACAAGGTTGTATCTTTAAAAGAAGAATTTAGATTTTAAGGGGAAAGTTTTTCTTTCTTCATGATAATATCAGCATTGATACTCTGCCATCACAGCCAAGAAAATATTGGCTATTGTATGGCCCCAGAATTGACATATCAGTGCATCCCAAATATCTTCATATGAGGATGGTATACTGATAATCGTTTGCTTTGCATCGCAGGTTTGACAGAATACAACGCACAAGACTGACGATGAATACCGATGGTATAAACTCTCTCAAGTACGAAGTCGTCAAAGTGGAAAAGGATCCTCTGTTCACGAAAATCACAGTAGATGTGGGGAAACCTTAGTGAAAGTGGATAAATGTGAGGAGTTATTTTGCACATCACTTATCACACGGTTGGGGGCAAAGAAAGCACGGCGGAACCATGGAATACAATACCAAGAATACTCTGAATTCTCCGGGAACACGGGCATTTATTGTGGAAACAAATGGACAGCACTTGGATGAATGGGATGGCACAACAAGACCTTATAAATATCAGAGTGGATCAAAATGTTTGGTCAACATGTTTGACTTCTAATAGCAGTACAAAAGGGGAGGGGCGTGGGACGAATAAGTTATTTTGTACATCATTTGTAATGAGTTGCCTTTGTGTAATTCAGTAAGGGACAACTACTTGATTTAAATGCGTATATCAGTTGAATAAATATGTATATAGTTAATACAAATTTTATACATTTGTTTCTTTCTTCTTGTATTTTTGGCAGAGATATTTGAGATGATTATGGTTTCATATATTTTGCAGAAATGTTTCCCATGTTTGAAACTGTGTGAAAGGTCTTAATCCCGATCTACAGCAACTGTTGGTTTGGTTACTTATACATGTTTCCCCAAAACATCAGTTGATACACACTTGTTTGCTGTATTCTGTCCATTCACTACTGTGACATGATCACTTCCATGCTTCTTTACATTCAAAACCTATTCAGTACCTGTTACATGAACGATCACTTCCATGCTTCTTTACATTCAAAACCTATTCAGTACCTGTTACATGAACGATCACTTCCATGCTTCTTTACATTCAAAACCTATTCAGTACCTGTTACATGAATGATCACTTCCTTGTTTATGCCCTGAGGATACAAATCAGCCAGGAACAAACATACGACCTACCATCGCGATGGTGTAGTATGTAGGTATGATCAGTCTCAGTCCCCGCCCACTTGGCTTATCTTAAACGTGTGGAAATACAGGTGTGGTGGACTCAACCTGTCACTGTTTCATGTGACTGAAAGTAAAAGCCTAATGTCTGGTGTTCAGTCATTGGAATAGAACAGGGAGAAGTTATTAAGTAAAATAAAAAGTTTTACATTTGAATTATTCAAATAATTGTTTTATTGAATACCTTTGACTTTATTCTCCGGTTGGGCTATTGAATACATACATTTATTAGAATTAGAATGATTGGAGTACATTTTACTCCAGTTTATTTGATTTCAAGTCTCCAGTTAAGGACTCCAAATAGTGCCTACAGACCTAGTACTGTGTTTGATTTTCGTCCTGTTACAGGGAAACCAGTAACGTATAAGTAATTTGTGCTTAGTCATTTTAGCTACTGTTGCATCAATGTTTTGACCATTTCAGTTTACAATCCAGGGTTACACCATGCAGTTTAGTCTCCTCAATTTGCCAAGATACAATGCTTTTAGGTTGTATTTATATATATTTAGGACTAGCTTATTACCAGTCAATCCTTCTCAAACTGACTGTAGCTCTTTGTTAAACATTGCAGGGATTTCACTTGCTGTGGGAACTGACGTGTATAATGTTGAGTCATCAGCGGACACACTGGCTTTACTCAAGGATAGTGGTAGGTCTTCAGTAAAAATAGAGGTATGCCTAACTCTACCTATCGTCAGAGGCAAGCATTTAAAAACACCCTCTGTGTTCCGTAACTCTCGATCCACAAGCTGCCGCTTATCTTTTCTTTGGATTGGTGGATACATCTCATTATTGTAATTTTCTAAAACGAGGGTCGTTGACGTCAACCGCCTGTATTCAATATAGAGACTCCACGATACTAGCCTAATTTCATGAATATACATAAACATCTCTAGACAACGCCCACTTCAGTGTTTCCTCAAAGTTGCCGGGATGTCACTTGTCCTACTTATATCAGTAGAATCATAACAACTTTGGCATTATGAAACTTCTATTTAATCAAATAAACATCACGTAGCAAATTACAAATAAGCTATACATTTTTTGTTGACCGCATTTGATACTCATTGACTTCCATACTATAACACCTTGCTTGGTGGGCGAAACACAACGAAAAAAACACCCGCTGGAGGGAGACAGATTTTCCGTCGAGTTGGGCCTCCCTCTTCCGCTCTGCTATTACCTACCTACCTGATGCAATCTATGACGCGTGATTGATAGGAGAAGATGTAAGGCAGGGTAATACACCAGCAGATAGTCATGTAATGAAAAGCACACCCAAAAATATTTAGAGGTGCTGACTAACGGAAAGGTAAAGTTGAGATACAAAAACGATCACAAGCTGGTGATTAGATGCAGCAGATTATCACTGTTTTGTTTGACTTCAGTGTAGCTTTTGACATTATCAATCAGTCTGCTGTCGAAACAATGTGTATGTGTTGTGGCTTTACATCCTCTGCCGCAGCTAGACAGCCTGCTGTTAGGGTGAGACATGTAATCTTGTCAGTATATCTATCATCTTTGATAGAAGGGAAAAGTTGACATGTAATCAGCAGAAATGGTTCCACCTGTTAACATGAAGTTGTTTGACTTGAGTTATTGTAGAAATAAGGGCAAAATATAAGCGATGTATTTTTTAGAAAGGATTTGGAAAACACTTTACCTTAAAGATATCCAGACTTGATCGTGATGAAGACAAGATCATTGTTAAGATTTAAAGAAAGCAGACAAACTACTATCTTCAAAATGTATCCATTTTTATTCATGTAAATAAGTACTGTACACAACAACAAAAGACACAAACATCATTTTTAATACTTCAAATGTAAACGTATAATATTCAAACACAAGAAAATAACTACCATGGTACTGTCGGACACTTTCTCCTCAATTGTTTTTTTCTTATTTTTCTTTTTGTCGTGGAACAAACAAAATGCATTGTAGTTTCAGGTGTGTCTTCTGAAATCTGGGGCTATTCCAGTGTAAATCCTGTACTGGGTAGATTAGATTACATAGAAAACTTCTATAAAGTGCTAGAAGGTGTCCACGTCACATCTTTGTGTCATCAGCTATTCTGTCCGCATGAACGTAGTATTCATCGTAACGTAACCAAAACAGTGGCACTTTATTGGTCTGGTCCCTCTCAATTCGACTGTTGCCTTTTATCGTGTTTGTTTGGCCCTAAATCTGTATGTTAATATGGCAGACGGCTGGTGTAACTATGGCAGAAGTGTTGTGTCAGTAAATACAACACCGGGAGTTTACAGAAGAGGGAGGTGTACATTTGGGGTTATGGTCAGGAATAATAATGCACAAGAAGGACCGTGGCAACGGCAACAGAAAGTACAATGATGATTGGATCGTTTGTGAGCAACACGTGAGACCCAGCCTCCATGTGTAGCCACGTGCTCGGCGAAAAACTCCAAAGATGGTGGCTGAACTACAGGAAGTCAGCTGTTCAAGGAAAAAGACAAGTAAAAGTGTACAAATAAGTCGCCCGCCATCCTGACTCAACCTCAACATAACGTTGACTCAACGTTTTGGCACTGGTGACAGTGTTTACTGAACGACACATATTCATATAAATATATATATATATATATATATATATTCTATATTGAAGATATCTCATCAACGTCTGTTCTCCTGTCACTTCACAATACATATATAAATGAACATGAAGAAAAAAATGAATACGCAGTCCCATTTCTCCCGTGGTCATGTTAGTAATACCGCTTTTTAACACAGAATTTCGAAGCCTGCTGGGGGGAAAAACCCAGTAGGTTGTCCGCTATTAGAAAGCATGAAATGTAGTTCCATCCTCACACTTCAGAAAACCTGTCACAAATGTCAGACGGATGATTGTTAGCTCATAAACAACCTTTGTCATTATTAGACTGCACATTCACATACAGAGGTACAGAAATTGACGCCTCACTGCCATAGGACAGTACATTTAAAGCAGTAATCTGACAATAAGGTCTCTCTGACATCCCTTCAGGGTTCTAAAGAAGCTCCGGCCTTTTTTGCTTCGTCATTCCAGAACATTCCATGGCCTCTCTTTTGGAGTGTTAACATTATCTCCACCATGATTGCAGGCACTGTGCTGGGCGTCATGACAACAACGACAAAACAGTCATCTTTAAAAAAAAAATTAAAAAATACAACAAACACCATTAGGTTCCATTTTTTCAGATGCAAAACTAAATTGATCAATATACTGTATTCAAAATGTATTTTATTTGGGATTGGACTGTCGTTGAAATTAATTCTTGTTTTTCCAGTTCATAAAAAAAAAGTACTTTTCGTGGTAACAAAGCGAGGGAGAGAAAATAGACGTTGAATCAAAATGACTGTCGGTTGGCAGTGAGCGAGTTGATTGGAACTTCTTTTTACATTGTCGATCGAGCGTGTCGAAGGTCCTGGTCGAGTGAGCACACAGAAACTGAGAACCCTTCATGCTCTGCCTGGGGTGCAACTTTAAAGTATATTCAAGTCTTTTCAATCTAGCTAGCGAGGGGCACAAGGCTGTTCCTCGGAGAACACTTCATGAGGATTGTATCATCTTTATTGATTTGCATTGATTTGCATTGATTTGCATTGAATTGCATTGATTTGCATTGAGTTTCAGTGTTGAACTTCTGCCGCTCGTTCTCGTGTCGCCCTACAAAGAACGCTAACGCTGGGCAGCCCACTGAGAAAGAATTAAAAGACCGCTACAATAAAGTAGAAAACCCTCCTCTCCAGAATGACCCGTCTACAGGGACCTCAGCAGTTCATCTGGGAGAGAGATAGGAACAGACACAGGTTTAGTCCAAAACGGCACCCTATACCCTACATAGCGCACTTGTTTGACCAGGCTCTGGTCGAAGGTAGCGCACTACGCAGGGAATAGAGTTCCACTTCAGCCTTGGATTCACACGCAGCTCTCCCTGGCCTTCTCGTCGGCGAGGAAAGACTTGAGCTGAGTAATGTCCACTGCCACCGCCTCTCGCTTGTGCACGGAAATGTCTTTTAAGTGGTCCTCGTCACTTTGGTCCTTGGCGAAATTGACAAACACCTGAAGACAAGAGAACACACACGGACCGGATTAATCAGTGTGCTATGCAAGCAACGGTTGTTTCATTTGTATTTTGGTTTAAATGTTTATTTTTATTGTTCTATTTTGTATTGGCAATGAAACACTCATTTCATCTAAACCTATGCAAGACCCCCTCGAAAAACAACTTTATTTCAATAAAAATATATATAATAAAATAGTAATTGCTACGATAATCAAAATGGTCTACGACAATGTCTTCAACCAGCCTCAGTGCTTACTTGGTCTAGTGTTGTCTGGGAAACGGAGTAGTCCTCAATGTGCAGCCACTCCTTGTTCTTGGCCAGGATGCTGAAGATGCGTGCCAGGGAGGTTTTGGAGGAGGACAGCTGATACTGCAGCATGTTCCTGTGCTTCTCCTTCAGAGTGCTGCCTGGAAGCTCCTTCTCAATAAACTCCATCACCGGCCTCAGGTCCGGGTCTGGTCCTGCCACCCGGAGGATGATGGTGTAGCCATCCCCAAATCTGAATGAGGAAACGCATAGGGATGATTAGCGTTAGCTCAATGTTGATCCAAAATGGCCACAGTGCTTCTTCACCAATGTAGTGATTCACTACTGAACATCCCATCTCTCCCCCTTTCTGTTCTTACCTGTTCTTTAAGTGCTGCACGCTGCCCAGGCAGCGGAACCTCCCATTGACCATGATGGCCATCCGTGTACACAGGGCCTCACACTCCTCCATACTGTGCGAGGTGAGAACCACCGATCGCCCCTCCTTGACGATACTGAGAATGCAGTTCCACAGAGCCCGTCTGGCCTTGGGGTCCATACCAGTGGTGGGCTCGTCCTGTCAGTCACAAAGAATAACAACACCACAGCCTGGTCAGACTAGGCCCAGGAACAAGTTGGTGTAGGAAACAACATCCTCTAGCGCCTGGTCTATTGTTGACATCCTCAATGGAGAGATTGGTTTCTAGGTTCTAGGTTGGGCTGGGAGTTTTTCCAACTGACCATGACGTGATCAGGAAAAACTCTGGGCCCTAGATACTGTAATAGGTATTGAACTTGAACTTAAAAGGTTGCTCCAGTTCACACACATTGCTATACTGTAACGTACCATGACTGAATAACATTATAACCATGTTTGGGTATATGAACAAATGATTAGTTAGTTAAAAGGCTCATAAAGTAGGCCTACTCACCAGGAAGACCACCGGGGGACCACCGATCAGTGCCATGGCCGTGGAGAGTTTCCTCATGTTCCCTCCACTGTAGCTCCCTGCTGCCTTGTCCACATACTTGATCAGGCCTAGTTTACGGATGCCCCACTCTGCCACCTGGACCAGAGAGAGAGAGAGAGAGAGAGAGCGAGAGAGAGAGAGAGAGTGGTGCCAAAGACATGATTAGACAAACAAGATCACATACTATAGCCCACCAGGGCTGTGGTCAATCCCATCTTACTTCAGTCAATATTGGAAGTAAACCGAAACAGCCTGTCCTTAAAACAACCCGTCCTTAAAACAACAACCCGTCCTTAAAACAACAACCCGTCCCTTAAAACAACAACCAGTCCCTTAAAACAACAACCCGTCCCTTAAAACAACAACCCCTCCCTTAAAACAACAACCCGTCCCTTAAAACAACAACCCGTCCCTTAAAACAACAACCCGTCCCTTAAAACAACAACCCGTCCCTTAAAACAACAACCCGTCCCTTAAAACAACAACCCGTCCTTAAAACAAAAACATGTCCTTAAAATGGACCAACAACAAGGTCTCCAAATAAAGAGCATAACATAAGTTACCTGTCCTTTGACAGGGCACAAAATGTCACGGTTGTAAGAATGTTATTTTTTTGTCAAGAGGATAACACACTCACCTCACACACTTCCTTCTCAGGAACCCCCCTCAGGATGGCGTAGAACTCAAGGTGCTCCCTGCCAGTCAGCAGCTCATTGATAGCATCAAACTGAGGGCAGTAGCCCATGTTCTGGTGCACCTCGTTTATCTCCGTCAACACACTGACAGGCCACACAGAGAACGCACACTGTCAGTCACAACAGCACACACCTCCAAACTATTTAAGACTCCGTTCACAGTACGTATTTCAAGACTATTGCGATGTACAACGGTCATGGAAGCTTCCGTGTGAACAAGTTCTTAGAGGCTATAATCAATCATGCATTTAACCATTAAGATATACTGTAAAATACGGCACCTGTGTACTGTATAAATCCCATAATGACAATTTGTTCAGCTTGTTTAATTATCTTTACTATCCTTCTCACCTCTTTCCCGCCAGGTAAGCTTCTCCACTCGTGACTATTGAGTCTCCAGTCAGCATCTTGAAGGTGCTCGTCTTTCCTGCTCCGTTGACTCCAAGCAGACCAAAACACTAGAGAGAGAGAGAGGAGAGAGAAGAGTTTCACTGGACTGAACCACCAACAGGATATGGAAAGGGGAGAATCTATGGGCAGGGCCAGCAACTTTTCCTGACCATCTGACCTGACCAGTAAAGCTAGTCTATTGAAGACCAATGATCAGGTGAGGTCATGTGACCAGGAAAACTAGTCTAGTGGAGTCTAATGGTCATCTGACCAGGAAAACAAATCTAATGGAGACTAATGAGCAGGTCAGGTCATGTGGCCAGGGAAAACTCCCATCCCTATCTATGCTGTACAGTGGTAGCAGAGCCAACTCACCTCTCCTGGAGGAATTCCCACACAAAGGCGATCCACTGCTGGTTTCTGTTTTCTATTGTACACCTTGGTCAGCTGCTTGAGTTCCAGAATGTCAGATTGTCCCCCCCCTCCCAGAATCCTTTGCCTCTCTCTGGCCACGTCTTCATCCTCCTCACCGATAGGTTTCTGGTCGGTGCGCAAAGATCTGAGACAACCAATCAGATCAGGGAGGATATTTACAGCAGATCATTATGAATACAAAATGTTTTACTGACTTGACAATTTTGATTTGTATAATTTTTTAAATAGAAAGTGGATAAAGGACACAACAAAAGATTCTGATTAATCTGTCCAATGAAATGCAAGGCCACGCCTACCTGGCCTTGATACAGAAGCGGTATTGGATGAGCACGGTGATAGTGAAGAAGACCACGCCCTGCACAGCCATGGCGAACAGATTCTTGCCCACCATGTCCCACGCCAGAGGGGAACGGAACCGGTTCTCACCTTGAACCAATGGAAGGAACAGATGATTGTCAAGAAACAGAAGCACAGCATTGACAAATTAATAATAATAATAATTTAAAAAACATTAAATCACAAACTTGATTCATTGACATTACATTTTTGTCCTAACGTAATAAACGACCTATGACCTATGACCTGAGCCTACTTACCAAACCTCTCCAGAGCGTCGGCCATGGCCTGGTTCTTCACCATGTCGATGAGACCTCGGCCCAGACAGAAGTGAGGGAAGATCAGGAACACGTTCTTCAGGATGTCGTTGATCCCTCCGATCTCCTGTTGTCACATAGTAGAACAACACCCAATCAGTCAAACTGTCACATTCATTTCTAAAGTCCCCATTTAATTCAATTCACTTTAAATGTTATAATAAATTACGCGCTGAATTGAAACAGTATGTCACACGGATAAAAAGCATTTCCACAGGGATCTTTGATTTCTGCAGTATGGGTCCACCTAATGACTTTCGCAAGTTCTATGAAGTCTCATTAAGCCCTATAAGTCACTATGAAGCCTAACGAAGCCATATGAAGCCCTATTAAGTCCCCATGAAGTCTTAAGAAGCCCTATGAAGCCTTGTTGTACGCACGTTGCTGCCGAAGAGCTCGAGGACGAAGGTGGAGACGCTGCCGTTGATGCCGATGAGGATGTTGACGGAGGTGAGTACAACGTAGGCCGTGCTGGGGATCTTAAAGAAGAAGGACGCCGGGTACATCAGGGGCGTGATGGACCACCTAGGGACAGACATCAAAAAGGAAGTGAGAACAGGTACGCTGTGACTCCCAATCGTATATTGACGCAGCCTTGCATCGCTAGGACATATGGTGAGTGACGTGGTTTGTCTGCGACATATATCTGAGTGTGCGACATATGTGCCTGCACGTTTTCTGCGTGTGTGTGTGTGTGTGTGGTGTGTGTTTCTGCGTGTGTGTGTGGTGGGTGTTTCTGCGTGTGTGTGTGTGCTTCTGCTTGTGTGTGTGTGTGTGGTGTGTGTGTCTGCGTGTGTGTGGTGTGTGTTTCTGCGTGTGGCGTGTGTTTCTGCATCTGTGTGCCTCTGTGTGTGTTTGTGTGTGGTGTGTGTTTTTGCGTGTGGTGTGTGTTTCTGCGTGTGGTGTGTTTCTGCGTGTGTTTGTGTGTGGTGTGTGTTTCTGCGTGTTGTGTGTGTTTCTGCATCTGTGTACCTCTGTGTGTGTGTGTATGTGTGTGTCCCTCACCCATAGAGAAGCAGCAGCAGGGCCAGTACAGGCAGGTTGGTGGAGGAGACGTAGGCGTCTTGTTGGAAGCAGATGAAGATGATAATGACCAGAGTAGCAGGGACGATGTAGTTACACTGGAACATATACAGGACATTCATATACAGGGCAGGACATTCAGGACTTTCACGCACCCTTTCAGGGCAAAGGAACATGCTGCGTACAGTCCAGATAGAGAGCTTTTTCAATGAGTTGACTTCAAACAACGGAGAAGATGTGTTTGTGACATTTCCATGGTGTCTCAAGTCATTTATATTAAGTCTAATATACAGTTATTGAAAGTGTACAGTCTTCACATTATGCTGATGTCAAATGACATCTAAATGGGGTGTACGTTCACTAGTCACTGTAAACTAATGTATATGGTAGACTGTACATCCACACTGACCTCTCTACACTCTTAGAACTTACAATTCTCTGGCTGTCGCCATAGGAGAAGCCTTTTTTGGTTCCGGGTAGAACCCTTTTTGGTTCTAGGCCAGTGGAGGCTGCTGAGAGGAGGACGGCTCATAATAATGTCTGGAAGGGAGTCAATGGAATGGCATCAACCACATGGAAACAACATTTTTGATGTATTTGATACCATTCCATTGACTCCATTCCAGCCATTATTATGAGCCGTCCTCCGCTCAGCAGCCTCCACTGTTCTAGGTAGAAACATTTTGGGTCCCATGTAGAACCCTCTGTGGAAAGGGTTCTACATGGAACCCAAAAAAGGTTCTACATGGAACCAAAAAGGGTTCTTTAAATGGTTTTCCTATGGGGACAGCCGAAGAACCCTTAAAGATTCTTTTTTTTTTTCTTCCTAAGAGTGCAGGATGAGATGAGAAGCCTTACCATGTCCCAGATGAAGTTGGACAGCCAATAGAGGAAGGGTTGCACCCCACTGATGAACTGCATGTGTTTGGCCTTGTTGACTCTCTCCTGAATGAGGAAGACTACGAAGCTGGCCGGGACGAAAGACATGGCGAAGATCACGCAGATGGACACCAGCACGTCCACAGAGGTGGTCATCCTGGAGGGAGCACGCAGAGGGAAAAGATGCTTCTGAGTCGTACATAGAACAGGTTATAAAGCAGTTATGCCTGGATGCTTTAAGTAAAGTGCTGCCATGCTTTTTTAATAAAAAATAAAAGAATTCATTAGTAATTAGGTAGGTACTTATATTTGTTCTATTTCACACACAGTGTGTATTATATGCATGTGTGATTTGGAAATGTGTTTTTTTGCGTATCCCAACTCTCTCTGATTCACCCCTCCATTGAGCAATTAGGATCAAGTGCCTTGCTCAAGGGCCCACCAACAGATTTTTCACCTTGTCGGCTCTGCGATTCGAACTAGCGACCTTTCAATTACTATAAGGAGGTGCATTGTCATACTGTAGATTTCTTGCAATCCATGTTATTGATAGATGGGAAATGTATTTCATGGAAGAATATGAGTTGTCGGCTAGGTACTTACAGTGCGACCTGGGACAGTTGCTCCTTGGTGAGGTTGAGTGGGTGGTTGAAGGCACGGATGCCATACTTGCTGGAGTCCTGGCCGGCGGGCAGGCTGGCGCGCAGGATTCCGTTGTTCATCACGTTCAGGAAAGACCCGATGCTGTGCCACCCCTTGTTGTTGAACCAGATCTGGATGGGGTCAGAGGTTACAGGACAGAGGTTAGGAGGGAGGAGCTATTAAAACAAGAGGAAGGAAGAAGTGTTTTTGTGAGGTCTTAAAAATGGCGGAAGCGATAAATGTGAAAACTGACTAAGCGCACACCCAAAGGCCTCATCTTCCGCTTCTTGGTAGAATAACGGAAGTGATGATGAGTGACTTTAGGTTCTAGAACAAAAGGTCTTTGGTCTGGATATAATCAACATCGTTCAAGTTCCCTGAAAAACAGTGTGAGCGTTTCCTCTTCGTTCCTCAAGTCTCATTTCCTGGTCATGGCATTTCCGTCGGTCTGAACCTGCTTATTAAAGGTCAAAGTGCAGCCGTAGCAATTTTAAAAGATTTTCAGCTGTGTAAGCATAGAAATCTACTGTGTTGGGTCTCAAACAATGTTCCCACAGTACAAGCAGGAACGAAGTTCAACATGTGATTAAATGAATCACTGTGCAATCTAAATTGTGCAACAAAAGACCTGCAGTTGAACCCTACATTTATACGAATGTGGAAAATTTGCACCAAAGCACTAAACTAACCTTGACGTTGTTCTTAGTGTCCAGTCCCTGGATAAAACTGGATAAGCTGGCAAGGAAACGGTCAGCAGCAGTGCCCTATACAGAGAAAGACCGCAAGAACCAGTTAAATACACAACCTAACCCTAACAACATTAAATGCCAACATTTAAACAAATAGCAAGTATTGGTAATCATAGAAATGGAATTGTTAGAAGGGACAAAGCCCCTCAGACCCTGATAATTTGAGTGGCACAGTCATGAGTACACTCAATATGGCCGCCGTTACACGCAAAACAGAACCTGGACTTGAACGTCCATTCTAGCAATTCTATTTCTATGTTGATAATACTGTACACTACATTACAGTGGCATTGTTCCAGGGTAAGTATAGGGGATATTTAGTATGTAATGGTAAGGCTTACTCTTTCCAGGTGGAAGCGTCGTCTGATCTCAGAGATGGCCTGATCAATATCATCACCTGGTGGGAGGAGCTGAGTGTTCCTAGCGCCCAATGAGAATCCACCATATCTGCATAAAAAAACACAATGGCATTTTATTGAATAACGTGGTACAGAACATTCTCAGACCACTACTGATGCCTATGACACGTTCTAAAGACCTACACTGTATTTAGCATTGAGAGATTGACGCCTGCCAGTTTACCTGAATTCATTGACCGAGATTTTGTTCTTCAAACTGTGAAAAGACACCATGTACAGTATTAACATAATGTTCCACCACCTTTTTCATTGAAATCAAATGGAGCATTAACATAAACATCTACATTTGTAATAAAATAATACTATCAATTATACCTTTTCCCGATAATCTGAGCATAGGTTTTGACCAGGTAATCTGAGATATTTCTGCCAGTCAGATTTTGCAGGGTACCTTGGTCACTGATTTTCACCTGAAGAGAAAGAAAGAACGAGATTAAACTTTTGTGGATACTACATTATCTGCATTTCTGTGTGTGTGTGTGTGTTTTTGTGTGTGTGTGTGTGTGTGTGTATGTGTGTGTGCGTGTGTGCGCGCGTGTGTTTTCTTATGTGTGTGTACCTGTGGAGGAGGAAGACCACCAGCTCCCGCTGGGCATTCAGGTAGCATCTTCTTGCGTCCTTCACAGCTGCACTCACAGAGAGGAGAGGGGTTTTCCATACTCCAGTTGCCATTCATAAAGATGTCCCTCACACTCTCCGGTACCTCAGGAATGGCCCACTCCTCATCCAACGTGTTGCAAGGAGCATGACTGTTGAGAGAGGTAGAGAGAGAGAGAGAGAGAGAGAGAGAGAGAGAGAGAGAGGTAGAGAGAGAGAGAGAGAGGTAGAGAGATAGAGAGAGAGAGAGAGAGAGAGAGAGAGAGAGGTAGAGAGAGAGAGAGAGAGAGAGAGAGAGAGAGAGGTAGGTAGAGAGAGATAGAGAGAGAGGTAGAGAGAGAGAGAGAGAGGTAGAGAGGGAGAGAGAGAGGTAGAGAGAGAGAGAGAGAGGTAGAGAGGGAGAGAGAGAGGTAGAGAGAGAGAGAGAGAGGTAGAGGTAGAGAGAGAGGTAGAGAGAGAGAGAGAGAGAGGTAGAGAGAGAGAGAGAGAGAGAGGTAGAGAGAGAGAGAGAGAGAGGTAGAGAGAGAGAGAGGTAGAGAGAGAGAGGTAGAGAGAGAGAGAGAGAGGTAGAGAGAGAGAGAGAGAGAGAGAGAGAGAGAGAGAGAGAGAGAGAGAGAGAGAGAGAGAGAGAGAGAGGTAGAGAGAGAGAGAGAGAGAGGTAGAGAGGTAGAGAGAGAGAGAGAGAGGTAGAGAGGGAGAGAGAGAGGTAGAGAGAGAGAGAGAGAGAGAGAGAGAGAGAGAGAGGGAGAGAGGGAGAGAGAGAGAGAGAGGTAGAGAGAGAGGTAGAGAGAGAGAGGTAGAGAGAGAGAGAGAGGGAAGGGTGCGGGGGAGAGCAAGAGAGAAAGAGTTATAAAATCACTCTTCAAAGCGACAAGTATTTAACTCATCAACTCATTTACAACCAGTGAATATCGATACTGTAGTTTAGCCTCACTGTACTTGGTTAGTAGGGGGGGGGGGGGGGGGGGCAGACTTACGGTGAGTTACAGAGTGAACCAAAGCCATCATAGTTTGTCAGGGCACCCAGCAGCTTGTTAGTGTCTGCATCCTCAGGGGCGTCGTTGCTGCAAAGAGATAATATTGTACCATCGTCACGGAAACAGACACGGCACTACTTCTTACAACCCAATGGGTGACCTTCATTGTATACGTTTACATAACATAATTTCTCAACATAAGAAACACTATACTTAGATTTTTGATCTTTGATTTCCAGGCTTTCTAACCTCGGTTGAAATAACTGAGTGAATGCGAGAAGTATCTACATATTCAAAGATATATGAAAACAAAATAAACATTCTGTTGGCACTAACATCGCTCCATAAAGTTAGCGTTGGTCGTACCTGATGAAGGTGAACTGTTCTTCATACATGCCAGGCTCCAGCTCCAGGCTGGGGTACTTTCCAAACGGAGGGACGATGAGACTGAAGACGAGGGCGATGCACACAAACACAGCAGGAAGCACGATCTGAAACCAACACAGGACAAGGCTCCGTTTACAACAGGAATTGATATTTGACGTTGAAGATCTACTTCGCCACCAAATGAGGAGGTTCAAAGGTAAACAATTACCCACAATGCCAGTAAAAATATGGTATAAACTTGCACAGTACAATAGATGCAGAGAGGTCAATGTACCTGCTGCACCATTGCTAGATCATGTAATGATGATGAATTAAAATGTAACACTTAACAACTTTGATTTTATTTGTAATGCCCTAATGAGTCCAGTTTACCTGAGCGAAGAAGCCTTTCCTGGAGCGCCGGGCATACAGGAAGCGTTTCCATATCAACGCCACAAACTGCTGTCTAATCAGACGCCAGCCTTTGACCTGATATGAGCCTTTACCATCCGAGCCTCCCAGCCAGTCCGTCTCACGAGATTCTGGGGCAGGAAGAGTAGAAAGGGAATGAGCCTCAAGTGTTCAAGGGTTTCCACTAGTTGCCACAGCCACAAAGTCGAAATATCGTGAATATTGCTATATTGTCAAAATGAATAACATGTTTCATTTAAGGTTAGGGTTAGGCATAAGGTGTGTTTGTGTGATTAAAGTTAGGGTTAGGTTTAAAATCATATTTTAAGAAGAACATTTTTAGAAATTGTGTGGCTGTGGGAAATAGTGACGACCGTGTTCAAGGTCAAAATGCACAAATATGATGCTTTAAAATGAGATCCTTTTAGTGAATTAACGGCGAAACGAAGAGCACTTCGTTCCAATGGAACGTGAGAGGAGTGAAGTGATGGTTCATGGGTAATAAATGGTTCATGGGTAATAAATGGTACCTGGGTCACCTTCTGAGTCGTTGAAGTCGAAAGCGTCGTCCTCGGTGAAGGGTTTCAGGCAGCTCTGGTGGTCTCCGAACGCGTGTCTGCGGTGCCTACGAGCCGGGATGGTGCCATCTGAATGAAAGGCGACACAGAGGAGGTTGAGTCACAGAATAATAACGAGTAACGGAAATGAAGTATTTGCTATAAATGGGTTTCAATGGGGTAGTATGATAATGTCTCACCAGAGTTGGGAAGTTCAGCAGCGTCCACTCCACTGTCCTCTGCTACTTTCAGGAAAATCTACAAAAATGTATTATAAATACGTTTTTTTTTTAAATAAAAGAACCAAAATCAACATACATGCACAATAACTCAATTACAAGAATATAGCATATAAATATTTGAAAAACAAATGTGTAAAATCCAACTGCTTGGTTATTTGCCGTACCTCTTCCAGGGTGGTGTCTGAGATGCCGTAGCTGGAGATGCCGAGGTCAGACAGGCGGTCGTCGATCTCGTGGAAGAGCTCCACGAAGGCTCCACCTTTGGCCGCCTTGTAGGGCAGAACGTAGGTGAGTTCATGGCCCAGGTCCTCAACCAGCCTGGCAGCGGGGACGTGCTTGAAGATCACATTGGAGATCATGGTTACGTCTGCGAGGAGGAGATAAGGATCAAAAGGATTATCGTCAGCATCATTATCGTCAGCATCATAGTCATCATGTTATTGTTATCCAAAAAAGGACGAGTACCAAACGGTTTAAATGATCATTTATTGTTCCTTTCTGATCAAATTGAAAAGGGTACAATAAAACAACCCTTTTGTAGGGATCAAGGTGTGCTCGGAAGACATTTTTCTGACTTACCAATAGTGGTGGCTTCACTCTCCGGTTCACTACCCAGTCCAGCATCAGAGCTGCTCTCAGAAACACTGTCCCCCTGCAGAGAGAAAAACAACACTGGTTAGTCTAACTGCGATTTTTTAAAAATCTCTTGAGCAAAAGGTGCATTTATCTTTGTCTGGCACAGGGCGATTGACTTGGTTATTATGTGACTTAAAGATCAGGGCAGTCTAGCTGTGAGAAGAGTTCAATTTCTGCCATTTCTCACAACTGTGATGTCTTTAAATCTGCCTTTAAAAGTGAGCACCGAGGTTTATATGTGTCGGGAGGTGTCGGGATCTGGGGAATTTTCGTCCCTTCATCCCGGATGTATTTCAATCTACCTTTAGGACTGTGAGGGCCTGAGGTTGCGGCTGAGGGAGGCCCACCTTCTTGCTGTAGGAGACAGAGCTGCTGCTGGAGGAGTTCCTACAGGAGCTGAGGGTCAGGTCGAAGTCTCTCTTCACCAGGGTCAGGTAGTAGCCCGTCCCCAGCTGGGTCTTCAGGAACAGGGAGGAGCCCACGCAGCACAGCTTGCCGTGGGAGATGATGGCGATGCGGTCGCCCAAGATGTCCGCCTCGTCCATGTGGTGAGTTGAGAGGATGATGGTGCGGCCTGGGGGGGTGAGGAGAGGGGGGGGGAGCAAGAGGTGGGGAGAGAGTGCGATTGAGGGGGGCAGAGAGAACCAGGGAAGGGTGTGAAGAACCAAGAGGAGGGCATTAGATTGGATATAAAGCTAGCCGTTAGCCTATTTACACAATCATTTGCCTGTTTTCCATACACATTTGTTTCAGAGCAATTGTTTGCATAATGACAGTCTCACTCCTCCAGCACAGGGGAAATAGTAAAAATGAAATGTACAGTTTGTTACCTGCACGATACTTCAGAAGCAGGTCCCAAATGCCCCGGCGTGCGTAGGGGTCGACACCAGCAGTGGGTTCATCCAGGATCACGACCTTTGACCCTCCAACGAACGCCAACGCCACTGACAGCTTCCTCTGCATGCCCCCTGAGACCAAAACAAACAGGGTCGATCAGCTTCAATTATTCTCAGCAATACTACTATTTTTAACAACAGCTGATATAGTTGTTATATCGACAGGAAGGAGAGCCACTTACCGGACAGCGTGTTGCTACGACACTGGCGTTTGTGAGGCAGGCCGATGTCGTTGACGATCTGCTCCATCTCAGCCTTCACCTTCTCCTCAGACAGACCCTTCAGACGGGCATAGAACCAGATGTGCTCCTCCACCGTCAGCCTGGGACAGAGGAGGAGAAGGAAGAGGAGGAAGACACGAGGGCAAGAAACAGATACAGTCAGTCATAAACAGCTACAATTGTATTATGCAAATAAACTTGAGTTTGAAACTACTAGTCATTATGTTTTACTTGAACTAGTGAAGGACTAAAACGGTCAACCCCAGTGAGTATGTGTAACAGTCACGGTACAGTAGCGATGACTTACATGCTGAAGAGAACGTTGTGCTGCGGGCAGACGCCCAGGTTCTGTCGGATGGCGCTGAGCTCCGAGCGGATGTCCTTGCCCAGGATGTAGGCGGTGCCAGAGGTGGGCGGGAACAGACCCGTCAGGATGGACCTATCAGAACACACAGCCATACCTGTCAATTAACACAATTTATACTCAACACAGTTTAGTTTCACACATTTCCGATGTACTCATATTGCATCGGACTGTTGTATTTTCAACGTGTCAATATGTTTTATTTGTATCTGTCCCGACGTTAATAACGATCCAAACAAAAGATTGCCCTTAAACACAAATTAATTTCAGCTGTTTAAAATGTCTAGATTGATAAAAGGTGTATAAACCCCATAAGCCGTCCTGCCACAGCTCTGTGACCCGTGGCACATTGAAGCATATGATTGGTCTAGTTATGTAAGGGATCGAGGGGATTGGATGCAGGTTTTAAAGAAACGCCCCCCCAAGACTACGCTCTTTGATCCTAGGCCTTACATGGTGGTGGTCTTGCCGGCTCCGTTGTGCCCCAGGAAGGAGGTGATCTGCCCCTCGTAGAAACCCAGGGTCAACCCGTCCACAGCCAGCTTGTTGCCATGGCTATATACCTTCACTAGGTTCTTGATGTAAACACCAGGCTCGATGTGAGACGGCTCCTCTTCGATGCACACAGCTGAGGACGAAACCAGACACAATTAGCATCTGAAATATCTAAAATCAAAATCAGCCAATAAAAAAAATAAGTCTTAAATCCATTTTTTAAAAAGAGCAGTAAGCAGTAAGCTACCTTCTGCGTTTCCTTCCTTTCTTTCTTGTATATTCTTCCCTTGTTTCTCTCCACACCAGTAGGACTTGGTGAAGGGGAAGTACCAGGGTCTGGGGATCCCATACTGGCCTAAAGGGGAGTACCAGGCATCATACATGATGAGTACAAATACACACTCCTTTATGTACAATATAATATGACATTTTATAATATGACATTTCTTTTCTGGTCTAATTTATTTGCCTAATACCTTTGGTAGACATAAGAAAACGTGTGTAGGTATGCTTGGGAACACATTCAAAAACAATACAGGTTCATCAAACGACATGACTTCCTCTGGCTGCTGCTTACCAGGGAAGACAGCCTCGATGTACCAGGTCATGACCCCATAGAGGAAGGAGTCAAACAGCATGAGGCAGATGGAGGTGGTGAGGGAGTAGCTGTCCTCCTCCAAGGGGCTGGACAACAGGTTGGACCACTGGATTCCCACTCCCTGCTCCTCAAACAGGGCAAAGTACTCACAGCCGAACCCAAACGCCACTGGGGACAACAGGCTCTGGAGAAAGATGGGAGAATAGAACACAAGTTAGAAAAGAGGACTATATTTATGACAAAGAACAAACAGAAAAGTGACAAGGTAGATTCGAACAGTCTTCAGGTCTCGGGCAAGGTCATCACGTGAGAGGGTTTCACAAAGCCACCTCCATTACAATCCCCATTCCAACATTACCACGACAACAAAAGAGTGTATTAGCGATCTGAACTCACCACAATGACTTTAGCCCCGAAGCCCACGTAGTCCTGCCAGGCCACACAGAGGACGTAGGGCAGGTAGAGGGTGAAGTAGATGATTCCTCCGCAGGCCGCCGCCAGGTTGGCACGGGAGAAGATGGTACTGATCAGGAAGCACTGCATGATGGTTACCACAGCGAAGGAAGCCAGGAACAGGAAGACAACGCAAGGGTCGCTGTAGGGAAGCAGGTTCCCCATCTGATTGGACCAGAGGAGATGAGATTGTGAAACATGGTGAATTGCGTGTGTGTATGTGATCGCGTAAGGGTTCTGTGCGTGTGTGTGTGTGTGTGCCTGCTTCCACACACACCTTGAGTATGACCACCAGCAGCGAGGCGGAGATGAGCAGGGGAATGAGGCTGCTGATGAACCAGCTGAGCCACAGGATGCCGTTGTCCAATCCCATGATCCTCATGGTCTCTTTGAGCCGCGCCTCCTTCTCATAGACCACGCCCTTGATGATGAGGGCCACAGAGTACATCCAGGCCAGGGTCATGAAGAGAGGCATGGAGCGACTCATCACCCGCAGGAACCTGGAGAGGAGGGAGCACAGAGAAATCCCGAAACGCTGAAAATGATTAAAGATACAGTGTACTTTCGCAGGCAGTGTTAACAACTAACCGGAGCTTGTAGCCTCATCTCTATGCTCAAAAATGTCTACTTTTCACCTTGACTCCCTGTGGGGGGGGGGGGGGGGCGAGCTTTGTCGTCTTGTGTGCTCTGCTATGCTATGCTGTGCTGTGTTATGCTATGCTACGACATGATATTGTGTTATTCACATATACACTGTAATATGTCATCCTGGCTATAGAACAACAGCATGTCTCCAAGTCTTCGCAGGGCTACTTACATATCGTCTACGTAACAGGGGTAAGGCATCTGTTGGATGTAGACTCCAGTCTTCTCCTTACTGCCCGTCACCGCCCTGACGATGCCCTGTTCTATAACGTCCTGCAGGTAGGAGAAACCGCCCCAGATGTAGCGCAGGTCCTCAAAGGGGTCGGCCCGGGGACCAGGGTCCCAGTAACTACAGAGAGACCAGGGTAGAAGGTTAGGAAGACGTGTTCATATACTCTATGTTCACGATTGGCTTCTACTACCTTATTACAACATACTGGACTCTTTCAGTGACTAGAATAACTAAAAGCATAAAATACGTTAGAGTCTACAGCAGGGGTTGGCAACAGGCGGCCCACGGGCCAAATACAACCTGTGAGACAATTTGATTTGGCCAGCCAGAGTTGTCGCGGTAAACATTTTTATGAAATGGGATCTTACCCGTCCTTGATCTTGTTGGTGCGCTCCACATTGTCGATGTCCATGCGGATCTTGTAGTTGACGTTACCCGGCAGGTCAGAACTGTTGCTACGGGCGATGTCCGGGAACACTATCCCAGCCCAGAACTTCTGGTTGTCTAGGAGACCCATGGATTTGTTGACCAGTCTTTCCTCATTGGCTACTGGCTCTAGTTTATCCAGGTTCACACACTGTGGAGGATTACAAAAAGGGTTATCAGGCTTTTAACACACTGTGGAGGGATACGAGAAGGGTTGTCAGGTTAATAACTACTCACTTGATTTCAAATGACTTGTACAAATAAATGACCATTTTCAATTAGTATCTAATTTTGACAAATGCACATTGAAAAGCTTATTTAAATGGCCATTGGCCTTATTTCCAAGAAAGTGTCACTTGTGCTCCCTCTCCGGCCTCTGGGTCACCAGGCTGCTAGTTATGGGGCACTCCTGTCACCAGCGTTCTGCGCATCATGACACTCACCTGGACTCCATCACCTCCTTGATTACCTGCCCTTTATCAGTCACTCCCTTTTCGGGTTTCATCCCCAGTCGTCATTGTTCCCGTGTCATGTCGGCGCGCTGTTCGTGTTCCTTGTTTTGTTAATTTATTTATTACGTGTATACACTCCCTGAACTTGCGTCCCGACTCGCAGCGTACAGCGTTGCCGGAGGAAATGTGTTAAAGTAATAAGCTGCACTAATACCGAAAAATCCTGATTGCGTTATAGGAGCCGCAAATACCCTTACAAAAAGCATAAGCTATTCAGCATCACTCTTAAAGGTTTTGGGCTCCAGCTTTTTGGGACTCATATACTTTGAAGGGACCAGAGTCACCAAGCCAAGGCCTATATGGTCACCCTAAACTATTTTCAACCCGTACAGTATGTGTCATGTATGATGATCTGGAATGGAAAATCATTCGGTTGTCTAATAGCGTTTAACCCGGCAACAACAGTTACCCTTTCATTGGAGCCATTCCAATGGATCGGCATTCAGCTACAGAAGGCAGGGTTACGTAAGACACTGACAAACGGACCTAAAGTCTTAAACTGTATTGAATTGATTTGATTTGCAAAGGCATAGTAACTGTGATGTTCACAGGGAAGCCCAAGGCTTAGAATTACCACGATCGATTGGTGTTCAGTGTCAACAGAAACCAACCACGGGCTTATTCGTTACCTTACGTCCTTTACCTTGAACTGAGCTGACAGAATTAGATAGGAGTGTAGACTATAGAATGGGGCCAATTCCACCTACTGTCTGTAAATGAGCTTATTAGTGTCATCTAAGCGTGTAGATGCCCTTTAGAACGGCGCTCACACGCACCTCCATAAAGCGGGAGATGGTCTTGATAGCGTCGTCGGTCTCGTTGAACACCTCTCTCCAGGTGTAGGCCGAGCCGGCGGGGCGTTTGTCCTCGGCAGTCTTGGTCAGGAAGCGGGCCACGTCCTCCGCCTTCCACTCTGTGCCAGCCAGGCGGTCGTTGAAGAAGCGGGCGCTGGCGTTGTTCTGAAGCAGCGTCTAAATAGGAATAAGGTAACAGACGGATATAGATTCAGGTATAGACGTCGTGTTGGCTGCCTGTAGTTGTTTGTGTAGTGTGGAGCTCTCTCATAAGCATTTCCACCAGTTCAAAGGCAACAAATGGTCTGTTTGTATTTTGTTTCCTTCAAATCGTTCATCCATCGTATCCATTAGCCTGTATCTATTATCAGGTGTCTCCTATCAATAGCACTCACACCACAAAGTATTATGTGATGATAATTCAATTACAAGCCATTGTGGTTAATGGCAACATTAGCTGGAGAAAATGCCTCTGGGAGTTCATTTTTGTCATATATTTTCGACCACTGTGTGGCAGTATTGGACTGGTGATATACATGACTGGTAGGACCTTGGCCTTTCTCATAGCACGAGGAGGAGCCATGTTAGGTGGTTACCTCCGTAAGAAATGTAAAGATCCTATCACCTACGGTTACCTTAAATTAACATGAATCAAATAATGTCATTTCATCGTTGATTGTCCCTTTCCTTTCAACTGCATGTCAGATTCTCAAAACGATAAACCTGCTGTGTGTACACTGAAAACAATGTCCCCTCTTTTCTAACCCCTTACAAAAAAAGATTACAGTTTTGAAACTGCAGTAAAAGTGCAGCAACTGCGATCGGCTGTGGTATTTTGGACACCGTAATTGCAGAATATACTGCACTGCAAAATTATTGCAGTAAACATGTATTTTTATTTTGGACACAGTATTTGCAGCATACTGCAGTTATACTGCACTCTGACCGTAATTTATTTTTCCGTAAGGGACACCATAGACCACGTTAGTTACGGTGATCGAAATCTTTAACAACATCTTGTCAATAAATAATTATAAACCACACAGCAAATGATATATTGCTTGGACTGTCTGGGGGTTCATTCACTTCAATTACTTTCCCCACCTTCCTAGCTCTGACTTTGCTGATAGCTACTTTATTGAGGAAAAATGTACTTACCATGACTGTGATATGTGCTCATCCCACCTAGCTATTTTAAGATGAATGCACTAACTGTAAGTGGCTTTTGGATAAGACAGTCTGCTAAATGACTCAAACGTCAATGTAAAATATCTTCCCCAACGGCCTTCTTTTAGGCTAATAGGAACCATGATAACAGTAGCAGACTCAAACCCTATCGACACCAAACCTCAAATCAAATCAAATGTTATTTGTCACATACACATGGTTAGCAGATGTTAATGCGAGTGTAGCGAAATGCTTGTGCTTCTAGTTCCGACAATGCAGTAATAACCAATGAGTAATCTAGCTAACAATTCCAAAACTACTACCTTATACACATAAGTGTAAAGGGATAAAGAATATGTACATAAAGATATATGAATGAGTGATGGTACAGAGCGGCATAGGCAAGATGCAGTAGATGGTATCGAGTACAGTATAGCTACTGTAAATACCATGAGATCAGATGAGAGAGTAGAAACTCACCCGAACCAGGTGCATCTCATCACTGCTCTCCATGAAGGTCCAGACTTTAGGCCTCATCTCCTCCCACATCCCACCCAGGTCCCTCAGGATACCCAGCTCCTGGAACGTCTTGTTCATCTGGGGAGGTGGGGTGGGAAGAGAGAGATAGGAGAGAAAAGTTGATATGAGGGGAGAGAGAGGGGAGAAAGAGCGAGTCGCGAAAGAGATCAGAGAGAGTTATAGGAGAGCGAGAGAGAACAGAGAGAGAGAACAGAGAGAGATGGTTAAAATGGCTGCCTTGTCCTCGATGCCGAGTTAGCGGAGAAACATTTATATGTAGGTTCCTTTTGTGTTCCTTCCGTTAGAGTCTCTCACCTCGTGTATGATCCTCTGTGTGGCAGGAGTGTCAGGGGTGTAGAGGATCTTTCCCATGAGGAGAGGCTTCAGGGCCCTCCAGATCATCCTGGAGACGGGGCTGGCTTCCAGACTCCTCATCATGCTGTTACAGTACGGAGCTGAGGGGCGGAGGACAGACGGACACAGGTTAGTATCACACCACCGTAGGCGGAGTATTCCGTAGCCTATACACTTTGAAGAGGGTTACTGTGGCTATCTCTGTCATAACACCAGGGAGGAATACAGTGGTCAGGAGACACTGGTGTGCTGCAGTAGTTTATGTGTCGGGGGGCTAGGGTCAGTTTGTTATATCTGGAGTACTTCTCCTGTCCTATTCGGTGTCCTGTGTGAATTTAAGTGTGCTCTCTCTAATTCTCTCTTTCTCTCTTTCTTTCTCTCTCTCGGAGGACCTGAGCCCTAGGACCATGCCTCAGGACTACCTGACATGATGAATCCTTGCTGTCCCCAGTCCACCTGGCCGTGCTGCTGCTCCAGTTTCAACTGTTCTGCCTTATTATTATTGGACCATGCTGGTCATTTATGAACATTTGAGCATCTTGGCCATGTTCTGTTATAATCTCCACCCGGCACAGCCAGAAGAGGACTGGCCACCCCACATAGCCTGGTTCCTCTCTAGGTTTCTTCCTAGGTTTTGGCCTTTCTGGGGAGTTTTTCCTAGCCACTGTGCTTCTACACCTTCATTGCTTGCTGTTTGGGGTTTTAGGCTGGGTTTCTGTACAGCACTTTGAGATATCAGCTGATGTACGAAGGGCTATATAAATACATTTGATTTGATTTGATTGAAGTGCATGGAGACTCCCTTTTTCTACTATGAAATGACTAACAAATTGATCCACGTTTGATATCAGTAAAAACTATTAATTAATGTAAGAGTTCAGATCAGGGAGTTGACCAAGGACTCACTTGAGGTGTTGTCGTAGGCGGACACGGGTTGGTCGTCGCTGTCGTTGCCGCCGTGGTTACCGAACAGGGCCTTGTAGTTGTTGTCCTCGTACCAGTTGAGCGACTTGATCTTCAGTCCGCCGCCCTCGGGGTGGCCACAGACGATACGGGACACGGCCTGGTACATGTGACTGGGGGAGCCTGTGGCGTTGACCGTCAGGTAATGGATCTCGTTACGCATCTCCTTCCAACTCTTCATACTGGCCAGCTGGGGGAAGAGGAGTGGGATGTGTACGTTTAAGACACCATAGAATACATCTTATGAATCGTATTATTGAGTTTTTGATTTTTATTTGATGCTTTTGTCTGGTACCGATTTATTGGAATGTTTACTCTCGTATTTGTGTATTGTATTCTATTGTGTTTTGTGTATGCGTAAATTAAAGTATTTTCAGAGTACAGTAATATGTGTCAAGTCAACACATGATTACACCATGTGCCAAAGACATGTTGAGACATGTTCTAGAACTGATGTACTGTGTGAGTTCAGAGAGTTAATGAAAGCTATTCCAGGTAGGAGCCTTTGGCTGCAATGGGCCCTGGTCAAAAGTAGTGCACTATATAGGGAATAGGGTGCCATTTGGGAAACAGACTTTGTTAGACTTCAGGTGAAAAACACTTGTCCTAACTGCCTGCTTAACAGCCTGGGACAAATACAGCGACCGTTCTTGGTCGCACTCACTCAACATGACACGGTAGCCTGAAAATGTTGAAAACATGTGGCTTGTGTGATCTATTGTGCAATAAAGGATTTCATTTTCAATAAAGGATTTTTTAAAAACATTTTGAATACTCAAATCCTTATTCTCCTCAAGTCCTCACTACTTGTGAGAATTCTGTGTCCGGTAATAAATTAGAATAGCAATGGGTTCACTGTGCACTCTAGGTCAGAAATGCTGACAATCCACAAACATTTAAGACCCTAAAAAAGGACTACCTTATACTTCAATGAGAGTATAACTTTTTGTTGTTGTTGTGTGGACCCATCACACCCTTTTGCTTATTTGAATTCCCAGGTTTTATGCACCAACCAAACGTCTGGGAGAGCATGATGCTCCCCTTTTTATTGAGTCTATTTAGCTAATCTGGGCCTGTAAGTGTGTAATGTAACGTTACGAAAACCAGGCCGACCTGTGTGCTTGAGAGTGAGACAGGCCCTGTGCGTGTGTATCAGTGTTTGCACAATGGAGAAAAAGAAAAATGGCCGAAAGTAACCTAAGAAAGGAGCCACAGTGGACTCACAGCACAAGTGGCTGGTTATCTTAGAAAAACACTTTGAAGACGGTGGACGGAGCTAAAATGAAGGCACCGATGCATAACAAGGTCTTTTGTCATTTAAAACGGAGAATAGAACAGGTAGGTCAGTAATTATAACCCAACTCAGCATCTTTCTGGAACTATGAAATATATATTGGTTTTATTACCTAACCTTGTTGCATAATATCTTGTGATACGCAATGAAATGCAACAGACTGGATATTGTTGCACGGTTCCAGTAGTTTTCTTCCACAAGGAGACGACTTCAGACCCTCCGACACGTAACATATCTTCATTGACACCGACCCTTGAATTAACAACCCTAGTTTTCCTAGAGCTGCCCCCTTTTTGACAAAGATGACAACACGTTCTTAGCATTTAGAATGTTGTCATCGTTTAGAATGGTGTCATCGTTTAGAATGTTGTCATCGTTTAGAATGGTGTCGTCGTTTAGAATGGTGTCATCGTTTAGAATGGTGTCATCGTTTAGAATGGTGTCATTGTTTAGAATGGTGTAATCCTTTAGAATGGTGTAATCGTTTACAGTCAAGTTTCTCATAACAAAGACAAAGAAATTCCAGCAAACTCCGAGATCCGCCCTCAGTGTTCTGTGGTTGCAGCTGATTTCGGGGGCCGCCTCAGCAAATCACATGCTTCCTCACCGTCCAAAAACACACAAAGATAGAACAGGGCAGCCAGTGGGAGGACGAGAGGAAGAGAAGGTTTTTTCTCCTCTCCACCACCTTTCTGTCTGTGCCTGTCTGTCTGCCTCATGCCCCGCGGGCCAGACATATAGCACACAAACAGGCCGAGTCATTTGAGGAAGGCTGCGTCTGTTCCAACACCTCGTGCCTCCAGCCTGAAGAGAGGTTACTAGAGTTTATGTCTCCGTGCCAAGGCAGGTCAGTTAGCTACGAGACTAACTAAACGTTTTCCCTCTCACACCAGGGTACAAAAGCAGCTAATGGCAAAAAGCTGTGGTTGAGGTTAACTAAAGGTGGAAAAAGGTGTATTTTTCTGTTTTTGAGGCATTCATACCGGGAGCTTCTCTTGTCTTGTAACATTGCTGCTTGTTTGACTTGAGTAGGGAGGGGATCATTCCATCATTCGTTTAAGGGACTTATCTTTGTCCATGGATTTCCTCTGATGACACATACAGTATGCCAGGTGGATATACAGGGACATACAGTTCTGCCAGAGAGCGTATGCTGAACACATCAGTGGGAACGACCTCTCTTTCCCACAGCTGACGGCTTCCTTATGTTCCGCCAACTCAGCAGTGCTGTGGCTGGAGAGAGGGGAGGTGGTAGGGAGAGAGGGCGGAGGTGGAAGGAGGAGAGAAGGGGGGAGGACAGGGAGTTGAGAGTCCCGTGACAAGGTGATCTATTGTAGTCTTTTTCCCCTAGTACATCCTTCTAAGTCTCTCAGCGTTTCCCAGCCATGTACTGTATTGGACATTACTTTTATTTTTGTACTTTTATGTCTTTGTACTTTTTACCCCTTTGTCTCCCCGATTGGTACGTACAGTCTTGTCCCATCGCTGCAACTCCCGTACTGACTCTGGAGAGACGAAGTGCGAGAGCCATGCGTCCTCCGAAACAAAACCCAACCAAGCCGCACTGCTTCTTGACACACTGCTCGCCTAACCCCGGAAGCCACCCGCGCCAATAAGTCGGAGAAAACACCGTACAACTGGCGACGGTGTCAGCGTGCACTGCGCCCGGCCCGCCACAAGGAGTCGCTAGAGTGAGGTGGGAAAAGGAAATCCCGGCCGGCCAAACCCTCCCCTAACCCGGACAACACTGGGCCAATTGTGCGTCGCCTCATGGGTCTCCCGGGCGTTGCCCGGCTGCGACACAGCCCGGGATTGAACCAGGATCTGTAGTGACGCCTCAAGCACTGCGATGCAGTGCCTTAGACCGCTGCGCCACTCAGGAGGCCCCCATAGTGGACATTTCTATTGTAGCTAGCACAGATTTGGTTACTCAAGAACTGGGTCTGATATGTTGGGGGCAGTTAGCTATGTTGACAGTGCAGATGCCACAGAGGGATAGCGTTATAGTTTGGCCATGTCCTGACCTGGACTGGTACCAACTGGACTGCTGACACTAAACAGTCGATTTGTTGCGAAAGACTAACCTTGTGTACAAAATTGCAGGGTTTACAGCCATTTGAGGTGGCCATTTTGTGAGGGCCAGAGCACCAAGCTAGCTTGTTTATTATTGAGAGGACAGATGGGTTTTGTTCGCACATTGCGGTCCAGAGATGTGCAGCGGGAGGACCTGTTTTTGTCAGACCACTGCTACAACTGATGGCTATCTTTGTGGTTGTTTTCGGCCTACATTCAAATGAGTTCACGGATAAGGCAGGTTGATTCAAGGGTTGTTTAAGACTATCCAAAACAGATGCAGACCCAGAAATGTACGTCGAAACATACATGTGTGTGTGTGTGTGTGTGTGTGTGTGTGTGTGTGTGTGTGTGTGTGTGTGTGTGTGTGTGTGTGTGTGTGTGTGTGTTTGTGCCTGACAGACAGCACCTACCTCTACAGCCAGCGCTCCCAAGCTCTCTAGCAGACCGTCGGTTGCCGCGGATACCTTCTGGACGACCTCAGGGTCGGACTTCACGTCCTTCTGTTGTGGGTGAGGAGGAGGAGGGAGAAAGGGGGGAGGGGGGATAAAAGACATGAGAACAAACACTCTCCAGGGACACTTCAGAGAGGGGTTCCTGTTCAACCTCATCTGTTATTGACTGTCAGAAGAGGGCCGCTGAAATGTGAGCTGCTGCCCTCTCACAGCTGACCCCAGACCTGTACTTAGTGGCTAAGGTGCATCTGAAATGGAACCGGATTCCTTATATATTGCACTACATAGGGAAAAGAGTGCCATTTCAGACGCACCTTAGCCACTAAGTACAGGTCTGGGGTCAGCTTTCCTTATAGGTCCAATATTGCTGCGTTCCATTGTCCATATTAGTGTACCACTTAGAACACAAGCCTAATGCAAGGCTTAATTTTATGTGTAGTTGTAGGATGTGGATATTGGATCAGGGCCTATATCAGTACTCAAGAGCGGTCGGTTACTTTATACTGTATTCAGAACATGGGGTATTTATTCAAACCCTAGTCTAATATCCCGGATCTGTTTTGTTAGGGAGGGAAACCTATTGGTCTTTTTCAGAACAAATAGTATCACCATAACACCGGATTGAAATTACGGCTGATTCAGCAGTATGATATTTCAACAAATATATACAACATTTTCTCCGGTGTTAGTTGACCATTGCGACAGCATTTTCATTGGCAGACTGTTCTGTACACTTTGGCACCTTCCAAAAGCTTGTCCCAACAACCGGACTGAGAGTTCTGACTGAGCCAACGCAACTGGGTCAGCTAAAATGGATCACTCCTCTATTTGCATCCAAGTGTGATGGTTATCTGAAGTGTACAGTGATTCTATTCACTGAGTCCCATTATTGTTGAAATTAACACACTGTATTTTTCTATGTGTGTGTGTGTGTGTGTGTGTCAAAAGTCTATATTCAGACATCTGCCACAACAGGGTTCACAGCCTCTCCAACTCCCATTACGAGAAAGAGACAAAGGGACGCATTCATTGTCAAGCTAATGTTTTGTGACAGGAACAGGATTTCTAAATCTTGTACAGAAATATGGTTTGATAATTCCTGCCCTAACTAGTAATCATGCCAGGGAACATGATGTTCTCTGTATCAGAAGAAGGAAGGCTTGGTGTCAGCAGGCTAAATTATCCCGCCATAAAGTGTGCTTTGTGTGAAAGTGAGTGCAGAGGGAATAGCTTACTCAGTTTGTCTGACTGACCAATAGTGTAATAATACATTCATTGAACAAATGAAGATTTGCTAGGACTATGGAATTGTGTTATTTGGCGTTCACTGTTAAAGCCCCCAGTGTTAAAGCCCCCAGTGTTAAAGTGTTCGGTGTTAAGTTTTAAAAAGTGTTAGTATTTTAAATGTTTCTTACCCGTATGGGCTTTAGGAAGTCCAGGTTGGACAGGAAGTGGTCCTGGGCCTTGTTCAGCCAATCAGGGGAGGCCTTGCAGATGATGTCTTGAGTGAGCCGTGACACATTCTTGTCGGAGATGGTCACAAACTCCTCCAGGGAAGTGGTGTTACACATATCTCTAAGATGGACGCCGAAACCTCCAATCAGGACCTGGTAGATAATATGAAATTGTATTTCAGGGATCAAGTTCTTGCAGTCGAGAAACAAAAAAATGAATGTGTTGCGAGAATGTCGGGGATCATTTGTGATGTTGTGTTTTAACCGTAACAACTTTCACAATGAATGCCTAGTCAGGAATGATTTATGCAAATATTAGAAACAGAAACAGAAATTAGAAACAGATGTTTTGAATCATATATCATCACAGAAAAGCTGTTGTCATATATCTGCTGTCAGTACTACTGTCTCTAGGGCAGCGTTTCCCAACACTCAGTCCTGGTGACGCGTTTTGTTTTTTTCCCCTTAGCAATACACAGCTGATTCAAATAAATGAACACATCATCAGGCTTTGATTATTTTAATCAGCTGTGTAGCGCCAAGGCAAAAAAAACAGAACGTGCTCCAGAGGCATTATCAAATGTTCCTATGACTCAACACAAACAAAGATGTTTGGGGAATGTTATTTCTAACCTATCTGTACCACTCTGGAATTCCAGTTTTTTTTAAATTCTATTCCAGGAAGGTATTTGCTTATAAAATCGAATTTTATAATTCTACATTTCCACATGGTCATAGCTATCTCACAACATGGTCAACAACTAAACATGTGAAAAATGTGCATTGTGCAGCTTTTCAGTCATGCATGGGAGAGACTTGTTTTTCCCACTTAGGGAGGCATAGCTCGAAGGTCCCACCGGTCTGAGGCGCATACAGTGCACATGTGTCCAGACTGGCTGACTGAGGGAGGGAGGCAGAGGAAGGGAGGGAGGCAGAGGGAAGCTGCTGCGGTGAATAATAGTGCGTCCTGTATTACCACATCCAAGCTGGGATGAACTAGATAATAGCCTGGCTGAGACAGCATCAGGACATTCTTTCTGTGTAACTGTAGAGTGGAGTGGAGGAGTAAAGAGTTGACTCCCTTAATGACCTTGACCCTCAGCATCACAGGTTACTTTTGAACCAGAGACAAACTGTTAGATAACTGCACTACTTGGTACCTATGGGTATTAAAGGCATCAATGTTTTTTTTTGTGTGTGGATAATACTGCCAAATCCTTTACCAAACCAAATATTGCAAATTGATTCATATCAAAAGAAGAAATGTATCTCAACAGAAAGCCGGACTAAAATCCCCTGAACATTTCTACAATGTACTGTAGGACCTTCCGGGACTATCTGTGGAAAAAGGCCGGAGAGAGAGAGGGCTGATGGGTAATAAAACATCCCCAGGGGTTGGGGGGTGGGATACAGTTAATAGACCCACCGCGTGTGAGTGAGCCCCTCTCTGCACATGCTCACTTTGAGGCAGACAGAAGATGGAGGAGAGACGGAGGGCGGAGCTAAATCATGTGACTACTGCCCTCCAACTACAGACAGTGATGAATTGTGCTGAAACTAAGCCAAATTATTTTCCATGAGAAAGAGGATGATATGAGCCACAGACTTGGTTCTCTCCGCCACACCACCCCCTTATGATGTCATTACAGGGCGTTACAAGTGTAGCCGTCTCACAGTATGTATATATATATATATATAGTTACAGCGTGTTAGATGCCAGCAAACCAAGGTCATGGCATGCATGACTGCCTTTAAAAAGGTACTTGATGTGGTGACAAACAGGAAGAGAAGCCTTCTCTTTTCTCCTCACACAGTGAATATGTTTACCTTCTCTAGGTTGAGGTCAGCCTCCACAATCTGCTGGACGGCGTGATGGGATAGGGAGGCGTTGCGATGCAGGAACGACGACAAGGTCTCCTTATCGCGGAGAAAGTCCTTCAGCTTGAAACCTTGAATGGGATGATGGAATGCACATTCAACAGACTGACTAGGAACACGGCGCTGCATACTTAGAAACGGATCTATTTAAAAGACATAAATGTGTTCTTATGGAGACAATTGTGATTTAGCATCGAAACTCATTGTCTTGAATAAAGAAATGATAGTCTATTATCTGGGGGAACTCCAAATACACAGTGTTCTTTGGGTGAAAGCTGTAAAGTTCTCAATAATATGGTATTGTAGATATATTACACTAATATACTGGCATGGACAGAATGGAGTGATACAGTGAGGGGAGAGATATCTTGGACCCAGTTTACCCTGAGGGCTATTGTGTTCACTGGGTCAGAACATTCCAGAGAAGTCATCTCCGCTTAAAAACCAGTTGAAGTCAGCTCAGCACTCTGCTGCTTCGCACTCCGTAGCCGGGGTTACTCTAGGGCGTTCCACTTTGGCCCAAATACTGAGCTAGAGTTCTGGGCTCCTCACTTTTCACTCTGTTCCGTCCCTCCCTGCCCAGCTTGAATTTGTAATCTTCTTACTTAAACATTAACGTCTCTGTGTTTGTGTTGCGTTAGTTAGCACAGTGACAAGAGTAGCTACCGGATACATGGTAAAGTAGCAACATTACCCCTTGGAGGGGGGGGGGGGGGGTACTAGAAGGTAGTTTCACCCATAACTAGGGCCATAACCCTATACTATTTGAAGAAAGCTTATACCTACAACTTTGTCTGTCCCTGTAGGAGAACCCTTTTGGGTTCCAGGTAAAACTCAACTGGTAACACAAACTAGACAGGAAACACTTAGCTGCCCCAGAGGCTCCTGGGAGCAGGTCAGGGGGGACGTGGTATGTGTTGATGAGACGTCCCCACAGCATAGAGACCACTCCAGTGCATAGAGATGACCCCAGAGCAAATAACCAAGGAGTGGTCATGAGCTCTAATCATCCTGACTTCAGGAAACAAGAGACTGGAGATGTGCCTTAGCAACAGTACTGAGTGAGAGTACTGCCATGAAAGACCAGAGGGATAGCCCCTAAAGGTACTGTCTGTCTGCACTTGGCCCCTAACTACTTAGTGAGAGTACAGCCATGCAAGAAAGAGGGATAGCCCTGCACTTGGCTTAGGTGGTGACTATGCTGCGTCTCTGACCTACCAAAACAATAACAAGTAGGCTACAACAATATGAGGCAGACTGGCATCCAGGCTTGTCACTACTTGCCCTGGCTTCTGGTGAGTAATACTTGATAGACCCGAGGAGACTGATGGTTCACCTGTTCCCAAACCTCACTGACTCAACAAACAACCTACAATCAGACAAACAAAATGGCTGCCTTTTTCCAAGAATGACAAAAGACAGTTGGCTACAGATAACTTCAGGTTGATAGAAGACGACGTGGAACAAACGTACTGCACTACGTCGGGAATAGGATGCAATTTGGGACACGGAGGACGACTGTCCTGACTGACTGAGTCTAATAACCTGAGAGAAGGAAGCTGCCTGTGGTGTTATTCAACAGAACCAAAACGGGAAATGAGAGTCTGGCTGATCTGGAACTTGACCAACCGACGGGGAAAACAACAAAGAATGTGGGACACTAGGCGAGCCAGACCACTTTGAGAAGGAGAATTGTGCGTGCGTGCATCCGCGCGTCAGTGTGAAGAGAATAGTTTTAGCGACCTTCAAAAGAACAAACGACCCACCTAGGAAACCCGTCAGTCAGTCAGTCTGGCTGACACATCAACCCATTACATTAAAGCTAGTTTTTGTTACAAACCCGAAAAGAGAAGCGCAATCAGCATCATATCGATATAGAACATACAGTGAGAGAAGAGAAAAGTCTGTGGATTTCGTGAGATTAAAGAGAAGTGGATATGTTTCATGAATAAGTTTAAAGTGCTTCTGTTGTGACACAAGGCACTAATTCTAACAAAATGAACTTTCTCCCCTTTGACATAATGGCACTCCACTGTAAGGCTTTATATAGGGGAAGGATTTTATAGAGGGTCAATGCAGAGCTGTGATCTGCTCCTAGACTCCTTTTAAACACTGACGTAACCAATTTTAAGACTGGTTGCTTTTCAAGTCTTGAAGTTAAAACACTGGTATTTTTAACACGGACACCTTTCTCCACGTTTGGCCAGACTGTTCACGTGACTTGTTTTAATTTGCCCACAACATAATTATGCTGGAAGGAGCTGTTACGCAACAGTGTTGACAGGGTCTTTGTGACCTGAATATCTCAGGTAATATCTTAACTGTGCTTGAGTCCTCTGGAAGGAAGCCTAGGTGGGAAGTTATACTGCAAGAAGTAGATAGACGATAAATGCATGTTGAAAGTGGAAATGTGAAATACTTTTTCACACCTTTTCTCTATCCAGGCCATAGTGGGGTCAGTGAGCTCTGTTCTGAAGCGATTCATCTTTTAGTGGTAGGCCTATGTCAGTCTCGGAACTACTCTTTGGTTAGATATAGAATCGCGATAGTATGGTTACCACAGACACAGTTCATTTATGCTCCTTTATGTAATAACGAATGACATTTGTTATCTTCAAAATGTATCAGCTTGATGGTTTAACAGCGGTCTTAGCGTTAACCTCGAGGAGGTGCCATGAGGCTCATCCAGCAGTTGATGTGACATAATAAGCCAATTCAACCCCCCAAAAAAGTCAATTAATAGTCAATGTCAGTTGAACGTTGAAATATGACATTGGTATAATGTTAATTCAACGCATTTTGCCCGGTGGGTAGACAATATGTATGGCAAATATGTAGGTGTGTGGGGACTGGGACACCTCAAGACTCATGCAAGGGAAAGACACTATCATCGACCTGATATCCTCGAAGACCTTTCCCTCCTCTTCCTGGGCCAAGGTCATGACATCCCCATGTACCTTCCACTCTGAAAATGGCCGCTCAGCAAGAGCCAAAAGCGAACATACAGTACCCATTAAATCTGTGGAGCAGTGTGCAGGAGGTTCTTTTCCATGGTATTCAGTTTTATCATGAAGTTAATACGATTACTTATTCACCATCTAAAATGAGATGGACAGTAACGCGAGGGGAGACGAGAGCACATAATGATCCTCAAACAGGATGTAGACACATTCCAAGCCCAGGGTTGGTCCAGTTCAGACACAGACACAGTAGTCAAAACATTAAAGGGCCACTTAGTTTAAATCTGTATCCTGTTGTGATGGGTGGGTCCAGGGAGGTCTTCCTGCCATTTAAAGAGATAGGACAGGACATGGGCGCTGCCTCCCCCCCCGTTGGTCCAGCAGCAACCTCCCCACCCCAGGACTGGCATGGACTGATTACACCAGTGCTATGCCAACCATAGAAATCTAATTACTAGAAGGGACAAAGCCTGGTCCCATATTTGTTTGTGCCGTCAAGACAACTCCCAGCAGATCTGTGACCAGGCTAACAAAGCCCCTCAGACCACCACGTTTTTTGACTGGATCACTCATGGGTACACTGAATCATAGAACATTTACTGGAATGAGAACGTCCATTCTAGTAATTATATTTCTATGCTGCCAACCTGCACCCATTGCCCTCCATTATGAGCCAAAAGGCCCCATTTTGATTAGGGGCTGTATGGTCCCCAGTAATCTGCTTTTCTTCGCATTAGGAATTTGGGTTTTCATGGAGCCCATTAAAATCTAAGCATGCCATTTGCTCTGAACTCTCTGCACCGTACGGCCCCAGGAAATCGAGGACTGAAACCGTCAAACAAGTCTCAAGTTCAGTACTTCAAGTGCACAACGTGTGTCCTATGTCTATAGCTAGAAGGCATGTACAGATAGGTGATCATACCTACCTACTGAAAAACCAGGCTAACCAAACTCAGATCAGAATGCGTGCAATACGTCTATGGCTCAGGGCCTATGTATGCAGGTGGGTACAGGCTTAGGATCAGATTCAGTAACATCAATGTACATGCAGAAACATACATAAAATGTGATGTCAATGCAGTACTATAAACAATACGTACAAATATATACATCAGCGTAAATATATGGACGGTGCATCAATATCCATGTACATCCATGTACATCATGTACAGTTTCAACTGTTCTGCCTTATTATTATTCGACCATGCTGGTCATTTATGAACATTTGAACATCTTGGCCATGTTCTGTTATAATCTCCACCCGGCACAGCCAGAAGAGGACTGGCCACCCCACATAGCCTGGTTCCTCTCTAGGTTTCTTCCTAGGTATTGGCCTTTCTAGGGAGTTTTTCCTAGCCACCGTGCTTCTACACCTGCATTGCTTGCTGTTTGGGGTTTTAGGCTGGGTTTCTGTACAGCACTTTGAGATATCAGCTGATGTACGAAGGGCTATATAAATAAATTTGATTTTGATTTGATTTGATCCCACTGGGCACAGATGTCAATTCAACGTCTAGTTTCCATTTACATTTGGTTAAGTTGTCAACTAGCGAGAATTCAATGTGAAATCAACAACAAAAGAAAAAAGACGAAATTCCCGTATGTTGTTGACTTTTTGCAAATCCAATCAGTTTTCCACATTGATTCAATGTCATCGCATTGCATTTACTTTGTTGAAATGACATGAAAACAAAGTCGGTTCAACCAGTTTTTGGCCCAGTGGGATGCATCTTTACGTCTGTAGCTCAGGGTCTATGTACTGTGATCTGTCCTACCTGCCGTGTTGCCCTGTAGTTTCCTCAGAGCCCGCACCAGAACTTTGTAGCCCTCGAAGCTCTTGTCATTCTGGCTGTAGAGGAGGATCTTCTTGGCATCGATGAACAGACGGGAGATTCTGTGTTTCATAGAGAGACGAATAGACAATGTGAGGAACAACGGTGGTAAAACACACATGCGGATCCTCTGGGGTTGAGGGTCTGAAAGGAGGAACAATGCTACTTGTGGCACGGGCCATTATTTCAATGTTTTAATGTCTTAGCTTACACTGTTTACTTGGTTGTTTGTCATAGACATGACTAATCAAATCATTCTATCAACTCGGGCAATGTTAAAGGGTCAGTTTACCCGGCATGAACTCACATAGAATCGTTGAAGTTGCCCACCAGCCCTGGGGTCTCTCCTGGTGTGGGGTGGCGGAAGCAGGGGTTGTTGGCGTTGCAGATGATCCCTTGTACCCAGGGCAAGGTGCCCGCCGAGGGCATGGCCTTGTTAGGGAAATGGCCTGGAGGGGGGAGGGGGGGGGAATAGAGAAGTTCAATGATCGACACCACTCTATGTCACAATATCTCCCTATGAAACTGCCCAGACGGCCACTGAAGTCAAATGATTAGGTTGGGTAATTGTGGAACTTCAGTCAGTCACCCAACATTTCACAACGGCAGAGCAAGGAGGACTGAGTGAAACTCCATTTCAGCTTGGCTCAATTCAGCAGATCGAATGAACAGCCAGGCGCAGACATCTTGTTTAGCAAGAGCACAGTACAACGGGGGAACCTGGAGTGGGCACAGGTTCCTCGTGTTCTCGGAGGAACTGTGTTATCTAGCAGAGAGACCAAGCCTGCGTCCCAAATGGCCCCCTATTCCACAGGTGCTCTGGTCAAAAGCAGTGCACTATGTAGGGAATAGGGGGCCATCTGGGACGGAGCCCAAGAGAGACCGCCATTGTCCGCAACCTCAAACTCCGTACCATAAACAACAGTCATGTGACCTTTGGATCAGCATTCACTTTCCGTGACGAGTCAGAAGAGGTTGTCAGTAAACCGTTATCTGCTACTGTACAGTAGTTATTTGTAAAGCCCAGCAGATCGTGAAGCAATCACCTAGAGTGGGACGATACAGTGTGACCCAGTCCTGAGGTCAATACTGTTGAGTTGAGTGGGTGAAATCAAGTATTGCTATCTACGGCCGAGTTGACTAGTGACAAGTTTGACAGTCAACAAAATGGTGACGTGCACATTCTGCAAAACAAGATGTTATAGAAGTATTCACACTTTACTTTTTGGTCAATGTTTGTGTGTGTGTGTGTGTGTGTCTGACAAGCCTTCTGGATTTTTTTAAAGCAGTGCCATTGTAGTGACACTTGAATTGTCCTTTCACAGTCCACAGTTAACGTATCATACACAGAGTTTAATAGTCTAGCCTACTGGCCTGCTGTCCAACCTACACTGAGTGTACAGAACATTTTGAACACCTGCTTTTTCCATGACATAGACTGCCCAGGTGAATCCAGGTGAAAGCTATGATCCCTTATTGATGTCACCTGCTAAATCCATTTTAAATCAATATATATGAAAGGGAGGAGACCAGTTAAAGAAGGATTTTTAAGCCTTGAGACAATTGAGATGTGGATTGTGTATGTGTGCCATTCAGAGGGTGAATGGGCAAGACCAAAGATTTAAGTCTCTTTGAACGGGATATGGTAGGCACCAGGCGTACTGGTTTGAGTGTGTCAAGAACTGCAACGCTGCTGGGATTTTCATGTTCAACAAGAATGTGTATCAAGAATGGTCCACCACCAAAAGGATATCCAGCCAACTTGACACAACTGTGGGAAGCATTGGAGTCAAGATGGGCCAGCATCCCTGTGGAACGCTTTCGACACCTTGCAGAGTCCATGCCCAATGTTTTGTACACTCAGTGTATTATATATTTATTTTTTATTTTTTATTTCACCTTTATTTAACCAGGTAGGGAAGTTGAGAACAAGTTCTCATTTACAATTAAGACCTGGCCAAGATAAAGCAAAGCAGTTCGACAGGTACAACAACACAGAGTTACACATGGAGTAAAACAAACATACAGTCAATAATACAGTAGAAAAATAAGTCTATATACAATGTGAGCAAATGAGGTGGGATAAGGGAGGTAAAGGCAAAAAAGGCCATAGTGGCGAAGTAAATACAATATAGCAAGTAAAACATAAAAATAAATAAACACTGGAATGGTAGATTTGCAGTGGAAGAATGTGCAAAGTAGAGATAGAAGTAATGGGGGTGCAAAGGAGCAAAATAATTAAATAAATAAATACAGTAGGGGGAGAGGTAGTTGTATGGGCTAAATTATAGATGGGCTATGTACAGGTGCAGTAATATGTGAGCTGCTCTGACAGCTGGTGCTTAAAGCTAGTGAGGGGGATATATGAGGGCAAAGGTATAGCCTTCTGACCTGGTGAAATACAGTATGTACATCCCAAATAGCACCATATTCCCTATGGGCCCTGGTCAAAAGTACTGCACTATATAGGGAATAGCATGCCAATTGGGATGAAACCAAGATCGTTACTGGAGACCTGTATTGACAAGATAGAGATAAGGAGGGCAATAGACAGTATAGTAGCTATACATCCTTCCACTCACGTCCATACTGTATTGATGTAAACAAACATACTACACAGTCCAGTGTTGTTGGAGTCCTACTGGTATACATTTGAATTCAGGAAGTTAATTTAATGGAGATTAATTTACTATTGCTTTCAGGTGAATTTCGCAATAATTCAATTTCATTGCACTCTCTGATTTTACAGAAATAAACTATTCTATTTTAGCTTCTAACTTTGTCAAAACAGCTTTAAAATGTCAACAACGGGTTTCTCGGAGTTGACGTTTTCTAAGAATTACTATCATGTTCTCATTAACATTCTTTGACCGCGTTAATCAATGTGAGTTTGCCAAGATACAATAGGTACATGTTGAACACTGGTCATTCCAGGAAAACGGCTTTTCTTGACTGACTCCATTGAATCAATGATCAATGGGTCTTTCACAAAGTGGAATGCAAAGGAAATAGAATTACACTATAAATGAAGCACCCTCAAAGTTGAGAATATATTATCTGTGTAAGTAACAAACTGTTCCCAGAGCTGTTATGGTGTACTACAGGAGTTTTAAAGGCCAGTGGGTCAATATATCAAATATTGACCAACTGAGTGGGATATTGACCAACTGAGTGGGATATTGACCAACTGAGTGGGATATTGACCAAGTGAGTGGGATGTTTTTAAGAACAGTATAGAGGGAGGACCTCTATACTGGGAGGACCTCTCTTGGGAGGACCTTGGCTTGGGATGAGGAATGGCAGTTAAGGCCATTAACATACTCTTCTCTGCATTGACATTTCTTGGACAATAAAAATATATATATTCCTTTCCAGGTATTTGTAACATTTCCACATGTGTTCACTAAGTCCACAAATTTTCTTCCCTTATCCATTGTTCTAGATTCTAGAAAAATGAAACCCATTGAGACACATTTCTTGTGGGAATCTCCTGCCTTCCACTGTTCTGTTGTGACTAACTGTCTTTGATACGAACAGTAATGTCCTTTAAAAATGATGAGCTCTCTCTTTCCCTGAAGTATCTTTTGTCTGTATTGCTTTGCTTTCCAATGAGTCTTGGACTCAATAAACAATAGTGGCTGATGATATAAAGGACAACTGTCTGGAATCCTGTTGTCCTCCATCTTGTGATCTCTGACTCATCTGACTACAAAGAATGGAAAATGGGAACAAATGATTACGGGCAACAGTATTCGGACCAAATGTCATGAGGCCTCTAGTACGTCACTACTTACCCAGTCGAGACACTAACATTATTCTTGAATTGCCTCATTATAACTGTGCAAATAGACAAAGCTCGATTTGAGTCGATTTGAGCTCAATTCAAATTCTAAAAGCTTTATTTAAATTGACATAAGACAGAAAATAGCACACTGTGAATTCAGGCACTCTGTATGTGTGGGCTACTCACACTCATGTTGCTCGTAGGGCGGGTAATGCATCCTCACAGATATGAGGATGAAGAAGATGAAGAGCGGCCATATTATCTCGATAATTAGCTGGAGCTGAAAGGGAAGTTCAGAAGGTCGATGAGAGACTGACAAATTCAGTCAGGACAAACAGCATTCAAACAGTGAAACCAATGCCATAGTAAGGAAGTCTGGTCTCCCTACAGAACAACCCATTTGGACTCCGGGCAGAGCAAAATGTACTTGGTGGTACAATAACTGAAAAGGGTTGGGAACCACTGTCCTAGAGTAGACAACCCACCTCTAAGCTTCTTTGTGTACTTCAGTCTACAATCCAGGTTACCAATTTCTTGACTATGTTGGATGGGTCATTTTGATTCTAGGAGACATTTCATCAATTACAAAAATATTATTTTAAAACCTAGGATCCCCTTTAGAATGGACTGGTCCAGCTTTTCAGTGGAAGTGGGTCATTCCACAAACCCTTATTGGGGTGTCAGAGGCAGCCATTAAGGGGTTTATCAGCTGTTGTTGGTAAATATATTATAATCTTTATCCTAGCTAGGACTGGGAAGGGAGAGGTGTTGGTTGGGTGGACATATGTTCACAACAGCTGCTGTCCTCCCAGCCCCAGACTCACAGAGCATCGGGATGGGAGACGAAAGGATGATTGGTCAAATGGAGGCCGGGGATATGTTCTATAAATGTATCTGGTTCTTAGATTCTTCTGAGAGATTTTGAGGTTTAACAGTTGGATGACATGATAAGACAAGGTGACAGTGTTGTTTAAAATGTTCCAGAATCCAAACCCTTTGTGTGGAAAACGTGCACTTGAGAGAGCACTTAAAACTCCTCCACGCTACGAGTCACCATCACTGCATTGACTCTCTGCTACATTGACATCCTCTACGGTTTGAACATCCTCAATGAGTCAAAGGATCAAGTTCATTCAAGCATTTTTTATTTTTTACAATCTCACCCTTTTTACCAATACATAGACTATGCTATTATTTCTGTGTGCATTGGCCACACAGACGACAATAGTAACACATTGTATATGCTACCAAACTTCGTAGCCAATAAACCTTGTGTTTTCCCACGGCAACTTTCCTTGACATGCTCCCCTTATCTCACAGAAACTACGTGGGGTTGGTGGACTTTTATTTTGTAGTAGCTACTTACTGTCTGTCTCCGTCTGTAGGTGAAGTTCTTCCACAGCAGTAAGCCCAGTTGAGTAGAGACGGCCATCTCGCCTCAGGGACCTATCCTACAGCCGTCCAGCTCCCAACTGCAGAGCACAGTGACAACACAGTGAGACTCGGGGACCTTTTCTACAACTCTTGAGCTCCGCATCTGCAGACAACACAGCACAGTGAGACCAGAGAAGAAGGCTGTTTGAGTCCACTGGACACCACGCCACTCATAGGTCAAAGTCTAACCAAATATACCCATCAGATCTCCAATGGATACTGGACTGTATTAACCAATCAGAGCAGTTTCCAGGATTGGGAGATTCCCTGTCTGTTACAAAAAAAACACACTGGGACTTTTGGATCTACAAACAGTCACTGGATACTTGGATACTTGGCAAGTGAAGGTGTGCCACCCACACAATTGCAAAAAAATAAATAAAGACTTTAATATCTAAAGTACCAAATGTCCTCGTGACATTTCAATTTAATCCAGCTATTGCAATGCAGAAATGAGCAATCACTTAAATAGCAAAAGGCTAATGCTGTTACTATCTATTTACACAAACAGCTGTATTGTTAAATACTTCCAGATGCAACAGAGTTTTTATGACACAAATGGGTCCCGTGTGGCTCCGTTAGTAAGAGCATGGCACATGCAACGCTAGGGTTGTAGGTTCAATTTCCACGGGGGACCAGGATGCAACGACAACAAAAAGTATGAAAATGTATGCACTCTCTACTGTACATCGCTCTGGATAAGAGCCTCTGCTAAATTACTCAAATGTAAAGCACTTGACATTCAATCAACTATGGTGACGCAACACTCACTCAAACAATTGTAATCCATTTTTTCAAGACAAAACTGTATGAGAGGAGTGAAGGACCAGCAGACTACGCACGTAACATTTCATCAGTGATGTAGCCTATTCCGCGTGGGTGGATGGATTGATAGCCTATTCATTACGAAACACGTTCAAAAGATGAATTGGGCAAAATCTGAATGATAGTCTACCTCAGGTCCCAGCGCAATGAAACAGATTTTCAAATGAACCGATCGTATATTGATTACATTTAAGGTTGTTACCATGTTTTTACGTTGTTTTTTCATTCAGCTTCATCGCATAACATAGCAAACCACTACAGTACAAATTGTAAACAACAGCCTCCCTCCAAATGAATCAATGCGGTTGCCTGGTGCAGAATTGCTGCGGGCTCCTCTAGTGTTTTAATGTGATTTTGCCATTTTTCACTCGTTCCAGATCCATATCATGATCATCTTTTTTTCCCCAATAGAAGCTTAGCATGTTCTATTTTCAACTACGGTCTCAAAACATTCAGAATACGAAAATCTTACAAAGACCAATAACAAAATTAATCAGCGCTTTGATGAAACAGGCTATGAAAAAAAAATGGAAAAAAAAAACGAATGAATAATGATATGATAACCACTATGGTCAACGATGGGCCGACAATAAAACATAATTGCTAATCCTTTTTGGCAAACATCTGCTACCTTTAACTACAACATCAAGCCTGCATCAATGAATCAGAAACAAACATTTATTAAAACATTAAAAACATAATTTCACAAACTACTGTACTCGAATGTCAACCATATCAGTGCAATATAATTATCGAAATAACTTCAGAGCTTCATGCTGGATGTTTCATTGTTTCAAGAGGAAGGGGTTACTCTCGGTCATTCAGCGCAGCGCACTCTTCTATACAATAAACCGCAGCAGATGCTGTAGTGTAGCACACACACTGTATTCATCAAGCACAATACGGTCATATGCGATAAAGGATATAACATACACTACCCACACTTTGTCATCTTACCCATCCGACCAAAACCTCATAAATGCATCTAAGTTATTCAATACATTTGATTGAGGATAAACACTAGAAATCATGTGTTGATTGTTGTGAACGACGTCGCGTACTATACAAGTGCGAAGGCAAAGATGCGCTTTTGTTTTGAAAATATTTACAAACTGAATCAAACATGCGCGACCATGTACATCCATTCTGTAAATATCAAATAAAACTGTTCCTTTGGGATGATGCAGGACACAATGCATATCAACCCACTGAGCAACTTAACAAAGAAACAACAAAAACGAACAAATAAAAACAACCGACCTTTTTCCCTAATGCTGCGAAAATCCAATTCTTCAATGTTCATAAATTGTAATTCCTTGAATTGGAAAAGGTTAAATGGACGCTTTTTTATTCGCTTTTTTACGACCGTTATTGTCTTCGCTGCTCTGTGTCTCTGGTTCTGCCTTTTTTCTCCTCCAAGCTTTTATAGTGGCAGCCAATGCAGCCGCTTTCAGAAGAGGAAAGGTAACTCGCGGTCAAAAGGATACGAGGCTGTTTGTGTTGCTGTCTCCTTAAACGGGACACACGTGTAGAGCCCCAAGAAAAACAGCTCTTAAGAGGGCTACGGTGCCCTATACAGATATATTTAGGTATTGAATCCGTCCATGCAACGTATACAATCATTTTATGATTGTGTAATTGTCATATCTGTATAATAGCCACATTTTGGGTTGAAATCAAGTGCTCAGTCTTGTCAGTGGCCAGTGGGGACATAATCGAGGTCAATAAATACCATCATTCTATGACAGACTCTAAATGTAGGTTCAATCTGAAGGCATATCAGTTCACACACTTTATAAATATAGAATTATGCTTTACCCTTTAGAAATAGAATTCTAGAAGTGTTGGAACTTCAGATTGAACCTACATTTAGAGTCTGTCATAGCATATTGATATTTATTGGCCCAAACACCATTCCACCTTTGACTAAACAATAACTAGACACACAGGTTTGACGACCAGGTTCACCGGTTAACTAACTACACGATACTGTCCAACGATGCTGCATTCGTGATGACTAGGGCCAACATCAATGTATCATCAACTAGACTACAGGACATAATACACTCTGAGCCTGGGCACAAGTTGAATGTTGAAGACGTATCACAGATTGTTGAGTAGAGTAATCCTAATTGGTTTGTGTCTTTGTCTTTAGAGGATGGGTGCAAGGACATGGTAGCATCTCTCTGCCAAGGGATCGACCATCTGCTGTTCAATCTTTAAATAGCTTGTCTAGTCTCTTCGGGTTAGTCTTACTGTATTACAGTCTTACATACATATACTCTTGTATTCACATTCAATATACAATATGGACCATAGAGTTCATGAACCCTGAAGGTCTTCATTTGTTGACTTTAGATGGCAACACAAAGGCTGTTCCTTACAGTAGCCTATCTTTGTAGGTTTACTGTACCTTTACTGTAATATGGTGAATCTTTACTGTAATATGGTGAATCTTTACTGTAATATGGTGAATCTTTACTGTAATATGGTGAATCTTTACTGTAATATGGTGAATCTTTACTGTACGATGGTGAATCGTTACTGTATCTTTATGTATATCTAAATATATTTTAAAGTGTAGATTACCGTTTCTATACTCATTTACTGCACAGGAGGTTGGTGGCACCTTCATTGAGGAGGACGGTCTGGTGGTAATGGCTGGAGTGGAATAGTATCAAATACATCAAACACATGCCATTCCATTCACTCCGTTCCAGACATTATTATAGGCCTCCCTCCCCTCAGTAGCCTCCAGTGATCTACTGTATCTTGAAGACAGTGTACAAAAGTATTATTTTTTTTCTAATAGGGGTTGTAGAACGCTTCCACACAGTAGGGGGTTTCAATTAGACAGCAGTTAGGAGAGATTAGACACACAATCCATGAAGAAATATGATTCATTTAGGTCAAACAATAAGGATGCAGGAGGATCATGATTAAGAGAGACAACTGTATTGAAAACGGCTCAATATTTACCCTCACAAAGATCAATTGACTCGGTCAAGTTCAAGCTGATGAAATTAAAGGCCCATTGTGATATTTGTACATTTTTTGCATTTAAATGACTGATGCTACCCATTGATTCTTGATGAATATCACTTACACAGCAAATTGGCCAGTGTTATCTCGTGTTGATTTTTCAGTGTATCATTTCTAGTGTAGATTCAGGAGTTACATTCACTTTTTAAGTGGTAAATGGTGCAAAATAATCCCAGTGTTGGTGTTAATAAACACAGTTGCGTGTGAGAGTGTGATTGTGTCAGTTTTACTCTGTGGAGGGTAAAAAATTCCATTCAAAACCACACTCATCATTATCATATTTCCCAGCGTGCTCTACTGCAGGTAGATTTTTTGGGATTGTTTTTATTATTTGTGTTTTTGCATGCACATTGATTGATTAATCACATGCTACACAACATAATTTTTCTAAACTAATCAAATCAGTCAGATTTATTGCACCCGTTACTGAAATGGTTGTTTCAGTTTAAATGGTAGTCTCCTTTATTAGTGTTTAGAACCCAGGCAGCCATTCTGAATGCAGGTTACTGGTGAATGAAAATGCCAACTGTTGGAATGTACACATCACTTTGTAAGCCAACATAATGTGACTTGCAGGCCTGATGTGGCCTGTAAACAATGAGTTTCAGGCCACTGTATTACTAAAACTAGGCCTCAAAATAAGGCCTTACGAGATATGTAACGTCATAAAGATTTGAATGATAACATTTGCCCAGAAACTCACTTGGTGAACGAATTCAACAACCATGTGTCTGTTACTAAAAAATACAGTCATGGGTGGTAACTCAATCGAAAAGGCAATTATAACAGAGGCGTGGCTTAGTGGCTTTCAGTTAGATATTCTTGGCCAACCTTGAGTGGAAGTGCTGTACCAGTTTAAGTGGTCTATGGTTATGTTAATTAGAGTTGGAGTACATCTGCTATCAGATCTGAAGTCTTTGTAAATACTTTGATTAGAGCATGTGTCAAAGGGTTGTAAAGAGAAAAAAAAAACATTTTGGAGAAAAAAAAACTATTTTTGTAACAGTTAAAAACATTATATGAAGTGTTATTGCATAATATATATATATAAACAGTGCCTTCGGAAAGTATTCAGACTCCTTGACTTTTTCCACATTTTGTTACGTTATAGCTTTATTCTAAAATGGATTAAATAAATAAAAATGTCCTCAGCAATCTACACACAATACACCATACTGACTAAGCGGAAAAAAAAGGTTTTTCGAATTTTTTGCTAATTTCTTAAAAATAAAAACCGAAATACCTTATCTACATAATTATTCAGACCCTTTGATATGAGACTCGAAATTGAGCCCAGGTGCATCATGTTTCCATTGGTCATCCTTGAGATGTTTCTACAACTTGATTGGAGTCCACCTGTGGTAAATTCAATTGATTGGACATGATTTGGAAAGGCACACACCTGTCTATATGAGGTCCCACAGTTGACAGTGCATGTCAGAGAAAAAAACCAGGCCATGAGGTCGAAGAAATTGTCCATAGAGCTCCGGGACAGGATTTTGTCTAGGCACAGATCTGGGGAAGGGAAACAAAACATTTCTGCAGCATTGAAGGGCCCAAAAACAAAGTGGCCTCCATCATTCTTAAATGGAAGAAGTTTGGAACCACCAAGTCTCTTCCTAGACCTGGCCACCCAGCCAAACTGAGCAATTGGAGTAGAAGGGTCTTGGTCAGGGAGGTGACCAAGAACATGATGGTCCCTCTGACAGAGCTCTAGAGTTCCTCTGTGGAGATGGGAGAACCTTCCAGAAGGACAACCATCTCTGCAGTACTCCATCAATCAGGCCTTTATGGTAGAGAGGCCAGATGGAAGCCACTCCTCAGTAAAAGGCCCATGACAGCCCGCTTGGAGTTTGCCAAAAGACACCTAAAGACTCTTAAACCATGAGAAACAAGATTGTCTGGTCTGATGAAACCAAGATTGAACTCTTTTGCCTGAATGCCAAGTGTCACGTCTGGAGGAAACCTGGCACCATCCATCTGGTGAAGCATGGTGGTGGCAGCATCCTGCTGTGGGGATGTTTTTCAGCGGCAGGGACTGGGAGATTAGTCTGGATTGAGGCAAAGATGAACAGAGCAAAGTACAGAAAGATCCTTGATGAAAACCTGATCCAGAACACTCAGAACCTATGACTGGGGCGAAGGTTCACCTTCCAACAGGACAACGACCCTAAGCACACAGCCAAGACAATGCAGGAGTGGCTTCGGGACAAGTCTCTGAATGTCCTTGAGTGGCCCAGCCAGAGCCCGGACTTGAACCCGATCAAAGGTCTCTGGAGAGACTTGAAAATAGCTGTACAACAATGCTCCCCATCCAACCTGACAGCGCTTGAGAGGATCTGCAGAGATGAATGGGAGAAACTCCCCAAATACAGGTGTGACAAGCTTGTAGCGTCATACCCAAGAAGACTTGAGGATGTAATCGCTGCCAAAGGTGCTTCAAAAAAGTACTGAGTAAAGGGTCTGAATACTTATGTAAATGTGATATTTATGTTTTTTATTTGTAATAAATTAGCAAAAACATTTGAAAAAACTGTTTTTGTGTTTTCATTATGGGGTATTGCGTGTAGATTGATGAGGGGAAAAACAGTTGAATACATTTTAGAATAAGGTTGTAACGTAAAAATTTGGAAAAGGTCAAGGGGTCTGAATACTTTCTGAATGCTCTGTATATATACAGTACCAGTCAAAAGTTTGGACACCTACTCATTCAAGGGTCTTTCTTTATTTTTACAATTTTCTACATTGCAGAATAATAGTGAAGACATCAAAACTATAAAATAACACATATGAAATGTGATCTTATTCAAATATAAGCAAGGTTTGAAATTATTCTGTTTTAGTTCAATATTATATATTTTTGGGCTTCTTGTGGTCAATCTGCAGTTGAGAAATTATTTGTCATTCTGTTCTGGTCCCCTGACCATCTGCTCAAGACAAATAAATTGGCCCGCGGCTGAATCTATTTGATGATCCCTGTTGTAAACACCTCCTTGTGTTAAATATACTATATGAGATGTTATTGCGTAACACTAAAAGTTTGAATTACCTAACACTGACAAAGTGTAATGGTGTCAGAACTTAATTTAACACTGAAAAGTCAAGACCCATTACACACTGGCTGATTGCTAAAAATGTAACAGTGTTGATTCAACAGTGGTGAATTTTCGGTGTATAAATGCCTCATGGTCCAAGTGCATGGGACACAAAAGCTGTTGTGGCTAGCACAGTGTGGGGCTAGACTAGACATTATGTTAGCGGTGGAAGAGAATGGCTGAATGAGTTGGGTAGCTAGCTAATCCTCTTTGGATGTAAAAAAAAGCCCATCTGTGAGTGCCTGATCATTCAACTGTCTCAAAGCAGAACCTTGCTGTGAGATCTGGTTGTCTTTCTGCAATCTCAGCCCCCCAGAACCAAAATCTCCTGTAAGTACGTCAGCGACTCAATATATCTGTCCATGAGAGATGAGTCATTCTGTTAATTAAACAGCAGTAGCCTTCTTATGGAAACCTACACCTGCAACAACTTGAATGCAAAGCATTAGCAAAACAGAGGAAGTATGCGATAGGCTTTTCGGACAGTGAAACTTCCTTGCCAAGGTTAAAGCATTTTGGCTATTTTGTTCTGGCTCATACAAGTGATCCATAGACTTAATTGTTTGTTCCATGTGTTTAAAATTAGACGAAGGCTGGAATTCAATTGAAACCACCCTTACAACAAATATTTCAGTTGAAAAACATCTGCAGTAAAACTGCAGTAATTGCAGTTGACTGTGATATTTTGGATGTGGTAATTGGAGAATAACTGCAGTTACACTGTAATGTTACTGCAGTAAAAATTTTGTTATTTTGGATGCAGTATTTGCAGCATACCGCAGTTATACTGCACTCTAACTGCAGTTATTTTTTGTAAGGGCATGCTTATGCAAAGTGTATTGTGCACACACACTCTTATATAAGATATAGTAGCCAGTGGTGTAGTGGAGGGTAAAGAAGTAAACGCAGTTAACCCACGTTTTACGAAAAAACGCATTGAAAGTTTTTGTAAGTAGCTTTTTTTTTACCGCAATGCTCAAGTTTACCCCCCCCCCCCTTCATATTTGTTGGGGAGCACACAGTGGCGTTGCCCTTTTAAGAGCGAGCAGTTATGTGGTGGTCCATGGAGGGGGCTACTTGGTCTAGAGCAGAAAACCAAATTCACAGAGGAAACCGCAGTCGAAAGGATGGTGCATACTGAGTGCCTTTGGAAGAGAACATATTTTTTCGATTGTTTTGGCTTTATCTTTACAAATATGATAGACTTCTGACTTATTCAAAATATCAAACACATGATGAACATGAGCATAATGACCACCTTGAATGATAAACATTCGCTCATTAAATTAGCCACAGAAAATGTTGACCACTAAAATGAATAACTTGCGTTGTCTTTATTTGGGGTTTGAACAATTGACGTTGCCTCGATCTGCAATGAGTTTCTCTATTTGGCAACACCGCACAAGCAAGATTGTGCTTCCTCAATTGCCTAAATACCTAGGCAACTTCTCAAAGCCATAACCTGTATATAGTAGACTGCCTGTCTGTAAGTCCCCATTATCCTAAAATTACGTGTTACAGAATACAGCAACACAGTTGTGTTGAAAACAAAGGCACGCCTGCCTGCCGGTATGCAACGTAGACAGCATAGTTGTTGAGTGGAGGAGGATGTTTTGTCCGATAGTAACCTCGGAGTGAGAAAAGGAGGGGGTTACGTGGTTTATAATCAGTTGGCTATATATAGAACGGCAAACCATTCATTGTTATATCTGTACCGTGCCCTGCAATTATGAAATAAATACAATTTCCTCCTGGACCTGAGAAAGTGTCCATTCTTGTCTCAAAATATGCATCACTCATTCCTTTCTCTGTCTGATATTTTTCATACAAAACCAGCCATCAATGATCAGAACAATTCCTCTGAATCACACATCGTTTATCGGACAAATAACCATATAAATATAATCTATGAAATAACAATGTTGACGAAAACATAATAAAGCTAAACACAAATGTTCGAATGTTGAGAAACCATTGCATCTTATCGAAAAGATAACGCTAGAGAAGAGAAACATCAACTCGAGTCGAGACCACATCCGCTCTGCTCTCCACTTCGCATGAAAAGCAGCTTTGACCGATAGTAACCTCGGTTCGCAGCCGGCAGGAACTAGGTGAAAGGGGAATGATGTCATTGGGCTGTGGAGGAGAATAGCATTGCTCGACACAGCAGAATATCACGATGGCTATTTGGTTTTGGGTTAATATTTATAAGAACATGGTCATGTGTGATTTACTGCACAGAATGCTGCAATATGTTACTTTTTGGGCGACCCGACCAAATTGACAGAAATGTGAGCTATAGACCGGTCATAATTTCAACCAATCCTAAGAAGCGGTAGATCTGTTCTATTTGTAATATTTCTACTCGTCCCATTCTAAGTTTCGTTTTTACACATTTTACTTTTGGTTTTGTATACCAGCCTCAAACAGCTGAAAATACAATATTTTTGGTTATTGAAAATGTGTTTCACAACTGCTTTGTCACAAACTGAAATGATTTCTGCAACTTTTAGTACATTTATTAAAAATTAAAAACTGAAATATCACATTTACATAAGTATTCAGACCCTTTACTCAGTACTTTGTGGAAGCACCTTTGGCAGCGATTACAGCCTCGAGTCATCTTGGGTATTACGCTACAAACCTGGCACACCCGTATTTGGGGAGTTTTTCCCATTCTTCTCTACAGATCCTCTCAAGCTCTGTCAGGTTGGATGGGAATCGTCGCTGCACAGCTATTTTCAGGTCTCTCCAGAGATGTTAGATTGGGTTCAAGTCTGGGCTCTGGCTGGGCCACTCAAGGACATTCAGCGACTTGCCCCGAAGCCACTCTTGCATTGTCCCGAAGCCATGTCTTGGCTGTGCGCCTAGAGTCGTTGTCCTGTTGGAAGGTGAACCTTTGCCCCAGTCTGAATTCCTGAGCGCTCTGGAGCAGGTTTTCACCAAGGATTTCTCTGTACTTTGCTTTGTTCATCTTTCCCTCGATCCTGACTAGTCTCCCAGTCCCTGCCGCTGAAAAACATCCCCACAGCATGATGCTGCCACCACCATGCTTCACCATAGGGACGGTGCCATGTTTCCTCCAGACCATAAAGGCCTGATTGGTGGAGTGCTGCAGAGATGGTTGTGCTTCTGAAAGTTTCTCACATCTCCACAGGGGAACTGTGGAGCTCTGTCAGAGTGGCCATTGGGTTCTTGGTCACATCCCTGACCAAGGCCCTTCTGCCCCAATTGCTCAGTTTGGCCAGGCGCCCAGCTCTAGGAAGAGTCTTGGTTGTTCCAAACTTCTTCCATTTAAGAATGGTGGAGGCCACTTTGTTCTTGGGGACCTTCAATGCTTCAGACATTTTTTGGTACCCTTCCCCAGATCTGTGCCTCGACACAATCCTGTCTCGGAGCTCTAAGGACAATTCAACCTCATGGCTTAGTTTTTGCTCTGACATGCACTGTCAACTGTGGGACCTTATATAGACAGGTGTGTGCCTTTCCAAATCGTGTCCAATCAATTGAATTTACCACAGGTGGACTCCAATCAAGTTGTAGAAACATCTCAAGGATGATCAATGGAAACAGGATGCACCTGAGCTCATTTTCAAGTTTCATAGCAAAGGGTCTGAATACTTATGTACATTTGGTATTTCTGTTGATGTTTTTTTTTAATACATTTGCAAAAAATGTAGAAAAACCTGCTTTTCGCTTTGTCATGATGGGTTATTGTGTGAAGATTGTTGAAGGAAAAAAATATTTGATCCATTTTAGAATAAGGCTGTAATGTAACAAAATGTGGAAAAAGTCAAGGGGTCTGAATACTTTCCGAATGCACTGTATATCAACATTGCGATATGCATAGATTGTTGTGGAACTCATACACTTGTGCAAGACTCTTTGACGCCTCAACAGAGTCAATGTTTGACTTTAACACGTGATAACAATATAACAGAACAGATTAACCGGAATAACATTTACTCTCATGGGTGGCCAAAAATAAATATCTGAACGCCACACCCCAACTAAACCACGGCTCTATCCTTCTGAGCTAACCCGCTGGGTGATATCTCAATAACCCGGCATCAAAAATCCAGTACCCGGCATTATTACCCCAGAATTTTCTAAAGAAAACAACCCAACTAAGTGACCCAACACCTGCAACCCAGAAGTTGGGTCAACCAAACAACCCAGCATTTTTTTAAAGAAGGTAAGCTTCCTGTACTAGAGAAAAACTATATGGAAAAAGTAACTGGATCTCCTAGGGAAAAACTAGGGTCTAAAAGGGAAAAATAAGGTCTACTAGAGGGAGGACAAAAACAAGTTGATATTTTAGGGAAAACTGAATTCACGAGGGGAAACAGATTCCACTAGTGAAACGGGATCTACTAGGGAAAACTGGATCCACTAGGGGAAACTGGATCCACTAGGGAAAACTGGATCCACTAGGGGAAACTGGATCCACTAGGGGAAACTGGATCCACTAGGGAAAACTGGATCCACTAGGGGAAACTGGATCCACTAGGGGAAACTGGATCCACTACGGGAAACTGGATCCACTACGGGAAACTGGATCCACTAGGGGAAACTGGATCCACTAGGGAAAACTGGATCCACTAGGGGAAACTGGATCCACTAGGGAAAACCTCTACCTCAGCAGAAGAACAGGAATGACCTGTAGACTTAAGCATCCCATGCTATGTGGTCGGTGTCATGAGAGCTGACGTCTATAGAACCAATGACTCAGTATTTACTAAGCACCTCCGCTATGTTACATCAGCACACAAAGTTACTCGTTTTGGTGGTGTGTTCCAACGTGTGTTAATATGCTTGACAAATCATGCTTTACTTTCTCACTCGTTATAATTATCTTGATTAATCCGACATCACCCCCCCCCCCCACACACACACCAACATTCATACAAATAGCTGCTTTATTGAAGGAAAATGTACTTCCTATGACTGACATGTGTTTGTCTCACCTTGTCACGTTCTGACCTTTATTTCCTTTGTTTTGTCATTATTTAGTATGGTCAGGGCGTGATTTGGGGTGGGCAGTCTATGTTTGTTTTTCTATGATTTGGGTATTTCTATGTTTCGACCTAGTATGGTTCTCAATCAGAGGCAGGTGTCATTAGTTGTCTCTGATTGAGAATCATACTTAGGTAGCCTGGGTTTCACTGTGTGTTTGTGGGTGATTGTTCCTGTCTCTGTGTTTTGCACCAGATAGGGCTGTTTTGGGTTTTCACGTTTCTTGTTTTTGTAGTTAGTTGTTCATGTGTACATTTACGTATTAAAAGAACCATGGACACTTACCACGCCGCATATTGGTCCTCTGATCCTTTTTGGAAGAAGAGGAGGAAATCCCTGACACACCTAGCACTAACTGTAAGCCTATGCATTGATAAAGTTGTTATGGGGGTGTTTGTCGTTAGTACGGTTTTGGAATTAGAAAACTTTAGAAAATGTATTATGCTGTCCAACATGTTGATAGTTTACACCAAGTAGTATGTTACATTGCACTGTAAGACTTATTTACACCGTGCATTACAAGCCTCCTCTTGATGTGGTTGACATTTAAAAATAAAAAAAATAAAAAAAGATATGAGCTGCATTTAAATCTATTATAGAAGCTGTTTAATACCTAGTGTACAAATGTTTATATCCTTTCTGGTAAATGCTTTGTAGAATGAATCAATTAATGTACAAGGGAATATTATAGGAAATAGCTAAATACACCTTATCAAATTATAAGCTTATGGAAGGACACTGTATTAGTTACTTTATTTCTGGAAAACAAAACTGTAAAAGTAGGAGCGTTTTGTATGAGAATGTGGATCGTCCAAAAACAACTGACAACAAAATACACTGCTGTTTGAGGTCACTTAGAAATGTCCTTGTTTTTGAAAGAAAAGCACATTTTCGGTCCATTAAAAGAACTTGAAATTGATCAGAAATACAGTGTAGACATTGTTAATGTTGTAAATGACTATTGTAGCTGGAAACGGCTGATTTTTAATGGAATATCTACATAACCGTACAGAGGCCCATTATCAGCAACCATCCCTCCTGTGTTCCAATGGCACGTTGTGTTAGCTAATCCAAGTTGATCATTTTAAAAGGCTAATTGATCATTAGAAAACCCTTTTGCAATTATGTTAGCACAGCTGAAAACTGTTGTTCTGATTTAAAAAAGCAATAAAACTGGCAAAACACCAGTCTCAATGTCAACCGTGTAGAGGCGACTTCGGGATGCTGGCTTTCTAGGCAGAGTTCCTCTGTCCAGTGTCTGTGTTCTTTTGCCCATCTTAATATTTTATTTTTATTGGCCAGTCTGAGATATGGCTTTTTCTTTGCCACTCTGCCTAGAAGGCCAGCATGCCGGCGTCGCCTCTTCACTGTTGACTGGTGTTTTGCGGGTACTATTTCATGAAGCTGCCAGTTGAGGACTTGTGAGGTGTCTGTTTCTCAAACTAGACATTCTAATGTACTTGTCCTCTTGCTTAGTTGTGCAGCGGGGCCTCCCACTTCTCTTTCTATTCTGATTAGAGCCAGTTTGCGCTGTTCTGTGAAGGGAGTAGTACACAGATCTTCAGTTTCTAGGAAATTTCTCACATGGAATAGCCTTAATTTCTCAGAACAAGAATAGACTGAAGAGTTTCAGAAGAAAGTTATTTGTTTCTGGCCATTTTGAGACTAATTGAACCCACAAATGCTGATTCTCCAGATACTCAACCAGTCTAAAGACCAGTTTTATTGCTTCTTTAAATCAGAACAACCATTTTCAGCTGTGCTAACATAGTTGCAAAAGGGTTTTCTAATGATCAATTAGCCTTATAAAATTATAAACTTGGATTAGCTAACACAACGTGCCATTGGAACACAGGAGGGATGGTTGCTGTTAAAATGGGCCTCTGTATGCCTATGTAGATATTCCATAACAATCAGCCGTTTCCAGCTACAATAATCATTTACAACATTAACATTGTCGACACTGTACTTCTGATGAATTTGATGCTATTTTAATGGACAAAAAAATTGCTTTTCTTTCAAAAACAAGGACATTTCTAAGTGACCCCAAACTTTTGAACAGTATCATTATTATCCTCCCCATTTCAATTTGATACACTCCCACATATGTGTTCTGCCTGCCTGTCTGTGTCTCGTGCCTGCTAACCAACCAACCAGCTGCAGCCCACTGCCACATAAAGGCCCATGCGACCCCAACAGCTGGCTACAACACTATGCCCTCTCTTTATCTCTTGCTCTCCATCTTTCATGGTCAGCGTGGTGGTTGCCCCTCTGTTTTTCATTACTATATCTGCTTGGCCTTGAGTACTTTTCTCTTTCAGTTGCTGTTTCTTCTACCCCAGCGTGTTGGAGGGTAGGTTACCGCTCTCCCAACAAGGGCCCCTGACCAACACTGTTGCTGCTCTGCTGACTGTTGATAACCGCATGTTTCACTTCACTAACTTTGTGTTGAGAACATGAAAAACAACTGGTTATGAACTACTGAATACATACTGGTCGGAAATGTACTCACTTCTCCTATAGTTATGGCCAGGAGTTTATATGTCCATGTGACCTGATCGGGAAAAGCTCTAGGGCATAGTTAAATGCTGTACCTTAGGAGTTTTCCTGGTTGGGTCACATGCTCAGGAAAAACTCCTGGTCCCTAGCAGAGTTGTTTAAAAAAAATATTGCATAAAAATATGAAATGCACTGTATGAAATACTGAAAGACTGAGCGTTCATTCTGTTCCCAAAGGGATCACCCAGTCTATGTCAAGCAGGCCCTTTGAAGTAGTCAGATTCAGAGGCTGACGATGTATGTATGAAATACCTATTTTTAGTAACAAACAGGGTTTCAATTACAAGATTCCTTCTGATGTTTATACAACTTGACTGGAGTCCACCTGTGGTGAATTCAATTGATTGGACATGATTTGGAAAGGCAGGCATGCAAGGACACATTCTAGAATTCTCTCATTCTTCAATGATAATTGTAATTCCGCTGCTTGCGTAAGCGTGATTTGACTGTGACACTACTGAATAGCATTTTCTCAGCCCATCGACCTTGGGGGCTGAGCAATGGTGATAATGACTTGAAGGAGACGAGGCACCGACTCAAACCCACAGCTGATAGCAGGCTGATCAATCCCACTGGAGAGCAGTAGCAGCACACTCACTGCAGACACGTGAGGAAGGGGGAGCCAGTGTGCTAATACCCACTCCCTTCCTTTTCAGAACAATGTCTCCCCTTTGAACAGCCATATATATATATATATATATATATGAGAACCATCTAAAACAAAGAGTAAAAGCCTATTGGTTACATTACAATGTTGAGAAATGTGGGTTATTAGGCTTATCTGGGGTTTGTTTATCCAAAAATAAGAAATAAGACTGTTTGTTTGTAATAAGCATACGTACCTAGAGTTATATGCAAGTCAACACAACACACAGACATAGATAAGTATTTGATGCCATTCAACTAAAAGATGACTTTTTACACCGCTCTTACTAAATGTTATCCAGCACACCATCAATTATTAAGCACTATTAAACTATCCTAATTATAGTAGCCTACTGTACTTAACATACAATACTGTAAAAACGAAAACGGTCAACAACAAAAAAGCACTAAATAACTGTGTAAATCGGAAAGTGTCACATCTGGCTGGGCCCCTCAACATGCCCTTCAGTAGGTGCATGTGAAAGGTTGTCATTATGAAAACAAATATAAAATAAAAAAAAGAAGGATGTGGAAGAAGGATGTGGGGCTCACGAAACAGGAAGCGGTCTGTACATAGCGTGTCTTTTAACTGTGACCATCATCTGTTACCAGCCAAATGACAGGCAGTTCATCAATGCAACAATGACCAAATCATGCTCAAGTCAAGTCCCTCTTAACAGTTTCTGTTATGAAAAACCCCAGAGGTCACAAGCTGATCCCATCTATCATCTGTGGTATGGGATCTTAACGAACATGAAACATTCATCATGAAATTGATTGTTCACGTCATTTTACAACATATTTTTCACTGCATGAGTATGTTCACATGTAGCCTTCAAGCCCCATACTCTTATGCAGGGAAAGGATTCTCATTTTGTGCCAGACACCTTCGTGGGGAAGGGAACGTTTGGGAAAAGAGTCAAGATTTTCTCATTCATTGTCCTTATTTCAATGTCTCGGTCTCTCGTGTCTGTTTCATCTCTCCTGAGGAGACAGTGGTCTATGGAATTGCATAAGTGTTCGGAGAAGTTGAAATGTTCTAGAATCTTTGATGACTCATTTAGCTTCCCAACAGGAATACAACTAAAAACCCTGGACCATTGCACCATCTAGTGGAGTACAGGGATAAATGGTGGACTACAGTAGAGGTGGTGCACTTAATTTATTTGAATTTTTAAATGATTTAACCTTTATTTAACCAGGAAAAGCCCATTGAGACCCAGAGTCTCTTTTTCAATGGAGTCCTGGCCAAGAAGGCAGCAACAATCATTACATAATTAAAACGTACAACAATTCAACACATGACACAGCCTAAAAGCATTTACACTCTTCCGTAACAGAGTCTCCCATCAATATTTTAAATTCATTCAGTGGCACCAACATATCTAGACGAAGCATGGATTGTAGACTATTCCATGCCTCTGGTGCACAAGAAGAGAAGGCAGTCTTGCCTAATACTGTGAATGTCCTGGGGACTTTAAGTAGCAACCACCTAACCGGCAGGGTATGGTAACTGCTGGTGGTGAAGGAGACCAGACTACAGAGGTAAAGGGGGAGTTTACCCAAAATGGCTTTGTAGATGAACACATACAAATGTATCTTTCTGCGCATATAAAGTGAGGTCCAATCTATCATTTGGTACAATGTGCAATGGTGGATGAGTGACTTGGCATCAAAGTGCAAGGATGCATGATAAACAGAGTCCAGTCTCTGTAAGGCAGAGGAGACTGCATGATAAACAGAGTCCAGTCTCTGTAAGGCAGAGGAGACTGCATGATAAACAGAGTCCAGTCTCTGTAAGGCAGAGGAGACTGCATGATAAACAGAGTCCAGTCTCTGTAAGACAGAGGAGACTGCATGCATATACAACAAGTCACCATAATCAATTTCAGAGAGAAAAGTGGCCTGATCAAGCTTCTTTCTAGCCATAAGCGGGAAGCGAGCCTTATTATGAAAAATAAAAACCCAATTTCAATGTAATCTTTGTCACAAGATTATCCACATGAACTTTGAAGGACAACTTGTCATCCAACCAAATACCAAGGTATTTGAAGGATGACACTTTTTCAATGGATAAGCCACCAGATGTGACAATGCTAACCTTCTCTGGCAGAGTTCAAGCTCTGGTAAAGGTCATGAATTTTGTTTTTTGTACATTCAAGACCGGTTTGAGATCATAAAGGGGGGCCTGCAGTGACTGAAAAGCAGTCTGGAGCTCGTCAACAGCCTGAACCAGAGAAGGAGCACATGAATATATGACTGTATCATCTGCGTATAGATGTAACTTTGCTGGTTGCATCCCATTTCCCAAATCATTAATAAAAATTGAGAATAACACTGGAGCTAAAATGGAACCCTGGGGCACACCTATATTAATCTCAAGAAAGCTAGACTTGTGATCGTCAGTATATACACAGTATTCTGTCCGAAAAATTATTCCTAAACCAATTTACTGCCCCTTCACTGAGACCAATGGTTCCGAGTCTAGCTAGCAACAATTCATGGTCAACTGAATCAAAGACCTTTAATAAATCCACAAACAGAGCAGCACAATGTTGCTTTTTATCAAGTGCATTAATAATGTAATTTGCCACGGCCATAGCTGCAGTTGTGGAGCTGTGCCCCAATCTAAAGCCAGACTGAACCCCACTCAGTATGTTCTTTTCAATTAAGTTTTTTAAACTGTTCACTAGGGATTCATAGACGTTGCTTGCACTATCATAATGATATGATATTTAAAAACACATCAGATAAAAACAGATCAAAAACTGATATCTTTATTTATATCACTTTCACATAATTGTACACTGTACAAATGGATTACTTTATAATATTGAGGAAAGGGCCTCCCAAGTGGCGCAGCGGTCAAAGCTACTGCATTGCAGCACTTGAGGCATCACTACAGACCTGGGTTTGATCCCAGGCCGTGTCACAGCCGGCCGTGACCGGGAGACCCATGAGGCGGCACACAATTGGCCTAGCGTCGTCCGGGTTAGGGGAGGGTTTGGCCGACCAGGATTTCCTTGTCCCATTGCGGTCTAGCAACTCCTTGTGGCGGCTGGGCGCCTGCAAGCAGACTTCAGTCGCCAGCTGGACAGGGTTTCCTCTGACACATTGGTGCAGCTGGCTTCCGGGTTAAGCAAGCAGTGTATCAAGAAACAGTGCAGCTCGGCAGGGTCATGTTTCAGAGGACGCATGACTCTCGATCTTAGCCTCTCCCGAGTCCGTAGGGGAGTTACAGCAATGGGACAAGACTAACTACCAATTGGGGAGAAAAAGTGGTCAAATAAATAATAATAATAAATCATGTTGAGAAACAATGACTTGACAACTTGGAAATTGACTTAGGCCTAAAATAAGAAAAGTCAAGTCATTCATTTAAACCAACTCATTTGAAGTTAAAGTGACCATTTTAGGATGCCACGTATCCTAGAACGTACAGTAAGTAGCCCAGGGCTCTAAAGGTGACTAGGGTCTTGTTTTTTCTCTGTTTGGGTGTTCCTCCCATCTTGTGACCGCGGGCTAGAAAACAGAAAACATGGAATTCCCAGAAAGGAAGCCTTGCCCTTTGCTCTGAATTGTTTGTGACTACATTTAAAACAAGGGATAACTAAATCAACCATTGGTGGGAAGCCAGTTCTGCTGAGATGACATGGCCTTGAGGTCATGCTTTCATTGGGGAAGAGGTCCAAAAACAACCCCTTCTGTGGTAATTTCCCCTATTCCCCTCCCATGGCACTGGGTAGTAGGTAGGAGTTGTCCTTAAATCAGAAATGTTTCATCCTCCCCTCTATCATCTTCCAGACTGACCGGTCACTACAAACTGTGTCAGAGTGTACAACCTGCTTACGTCTGTTTAAGGGGGTAATTAACCACATACCCCTTATTAACCATTTGTTAACTTGTCATTTGAAATGGGGTTGCAAATACCTGTTTTTAGAGAAACCGTAAACCAAGGCAAGATAAATGACAGATTAATATTTACCTTACTGAGGTGATGTAGAAATAGTCATATTACTGTACTTTCTAAAAAAAAGTTAAAAAGTATATATCATTCTCTGAGCTTGAAAGTTACTGATCATGAATAAGAGATTTAATGTGATAAGCAATTATATATATATATATATATATATATATATATATATATATATATATATATATATATATATATATATATATATATATATATATATATATATATATATATATATTAGGCTTATCTGGGGTTTGTTTATCCCAAAATAAGAAATAAGGCTGTTTGTTTGAAATGAACATACATACCTAGAGTTATATGCAAGTTGGGCAAAAAGGTATTTAGTCAGCCACCAATTGTGCAAGTTCTCCCACTTAAAAATATGATAGAGGCCTGTAATTTTCATCATAGGTACACTTCAACTATGACAGACAAAATGAGGGAAAAAAAATCCAGAAAATCACACTGTAGGATTTTTATGAATTTATTTGCAAATTAGTCCACACACACTACTGAGCCTCATTTTGACTTGTTTTAAGGACATTACATCAAAGTTGGATCAGCCTGTAGTGTGGTTTTCCACTTTAATTTTGAGTGTGACTCCAAATCCAGACTTCCATGGGTTGATATATTTGATTTCCATTGATACTTTTTGTGTGATTTTGTTGTCAGCACATTAAACTATGTAAAGAAAAAAGTATTTAATAAGAATATTTCATTCATTCAGATCTAGGATGTGTTATTTTAGTGTTCCCTTTATTATTTTGAGCAGTGTATAATATATATACACATACATACATATACACACAGTGTTGTAATGATGTGCAAATAGTTAAAGTACAAAAGGAAAATAAATAAACAAATAGTTTGTATTTACAGTGGTGTTTGTTCTTCACTGGTTGCCATTTTCTTGTGGCAACAGGTCACAAAACTTGCTGCTGTGATTGCACACTGTGTTATTTCACCCAATAGATATGGGAGTTTATCAAAATTGGATTTGTTTTCCAATTCTTAGTGGGTCTGTGTAATCTTAAGATAAATATTTTTCTCTAATATGGTCATACATTTGGCAGGAGGTTAGGAAGTGCAGCTCAGTTTCCACCTCATTCTGTGGGCCGTGTGCACATAGCCGGTCTTCTCTTGAGAGCCAGGTCTACCTTCGGCGGCCTTTCTCAATATCAAGGCTATGATCACTGAGTCTGTACATAGTCAAAGATGTCTTTAATTTTGAGTCAGTCATAGTGGTCAGGTATTCTGCCACTGTGTACTCTCTGTTTAGGGCCAAATAGCATTCCAGTTTGCTCTGTTGGTTTGTCAATTCTTTCCAATGTGTCAATAATGATCTTTTAGTCAATAATTAAGTCAATAATTAGTCAATAATTAAATTTAGTTAGATTTGGTTGGTACTAATTGTGTTGCTGTCCAGGGGCTCTGTGGGGTCTGTTTGTATTTGTGAACAGCTTGCTTAGGGTGCTCTTCTCCAGGTTAATTTCTCTGTAGGTGATGGCTTTGTTATGGAAGGTTTGGGAATCGCTTCCTTTTAGGTAGTTTTAGAATTTACCGGCTCTTTTCTGGATTTTGATAATTAGCGGGTATTGGCCTAATTCTGCTCTGCATGCATTATTTGATGTTTTACGTTGTACACAGGGATATTTTTGCAGAATACTGCATGCAGAATCTCCATGTGGTGTTTGTCCCATTTTGTGAATTTTGGTTGGTGAGTGGACCCCAGACCTCACAACCAACAAGGGCAATGGGTTCTATAACCGATTCAAGTATTTTTAGCCAGATCCTAATTGGCATGTTGAATTTTATGCTCCTTTTGATCGCATAGAAGGCCCGTCTTGCCTGGTCTCTCAGATCGTTTACAGTTTTGTGGAAGTTACCTGTGGAGTTGATGTTTAGGCCGAGGTATGTATAGTTTTTTAGTGTGCTCTAGGGCAATGGTTTCTAGATGGAATTTGTATTTGTGGTCCTGGCAACTGGACCTTTTTTGGAGCACCATTATTTTTTGTCTTACTGGGATTTACTGTGAGGGCCCAGGTCTGACAGAATCTGTGCAGAAGATCTAGGTGCTGCTGTGGATCCTCCTTGGTTGGGGACAGAAGCACCAGATCATAAGCAAACAGTAGAGATTTGACTTCAGATTCTAGTAGGGTGAGGCTGGGTGCTGCCGACTGCTCTAGTGAACTCACCAATTCGTTGATATATATGTTGAAGAGGGTGGGGCTTAAGCTGCATCCCTGTCTCACCCCCCGGCCCTGTGGAAAGAAATGTGTGTGTGTTTTTTGCCAATTTTAACCACACACTTGTTTGCGTACATGGATTTTATAATGTATGCTTTTCCCCAAACACCACTTTCCATTAATATGTATAGCAGACCTTCATGCCAAATTGAGTCGAAAGCTTCTTTAAAATCAACAAATTAGGGTGTGCAGGGTGAATACGTGGTCTGTCGTACAGTAATTTGGTAAAAGGGCAATTTGACATTTCCTCAGTACATTGTTTTCGCTGAGGAAATGTACGAGTCTGCTGATAATGATAATGAAGAGGATTTTCCCATTTTCCAATGTTGACGCATATCCCACAGTAGTTATTGGGATCAGATTTGTCTCCACTTTTGTGGATTGGGGTGATCCTTGGTTCCAAATATTGGGGAAGATGTCAGAGCTGAGGATGATGTTAAAGAGTTTAAGCATAACCAATTGGAATTTGTGGTCTCTATATTTTATAATTTCATAGAGGATCCTATCAACCACACAAGCCTTTTTGGGTTGGAGGGTTTGTATTTTATCCTGTAGTTTATTCAAAGAAATTGGAGAATCCAGTGTGTTCTGGTAGTCTTTAATAGCTGTTTCTAAGATTTGAATTTGATCATGTATATGTTTTTGCTGTTTGTTCTTTGTAATAGAGCCAAAAAGATTGGAGAAGTTGATGAATAGAGAACTATTCGCATTGTTGTTTGTTTTTAAATTTTCCCAGAAGTGGTTAGATTCTGTGGATTCATCAGTTACATTGAGCTGATTTCTGACGTGCTGTTCCTTCTTTTTCCATTGTGCATTTCTGTATTGTTTTAGTGATTCACCATAGTGAAGGCATTCTTCATCAAACCATTTGTCATTGTTGTTAATTTTCTTTGGTTGTCTCAAATCAAAGTTTATTTGTCACGAGCGCCGAATAAAACAGGTGTAGATCTTACAGTGAAATGCTTACTTACAGGCTCTAACCAATAGCGCAAAAAAAGGTATTAGGTGAACAATAGCTAAGTAAAGAAATAAAACAACAGTAAAAAGACATATACAGTAGCGAGGCTGTAAAAGTAGCGAGGCTACATACAGACACCGGTTAGTCAGGCTGATTGAGGTTGTATGTACATGTAGATATGGTTAAAGTAACTATGCATATATGATAAACAGAGAGTAGCAGTAGCGTAAAAGAGGGGTTGGCGGGTGGTGGATTGCAGGACACAATGCAGATAGCCCGGTTAGCCAATGTGCGGGAACACTGGTTGGTCGGCCCAATTGAGGTAGTAGTACATGAATGTATAGTTAAAGTGACTATGCATATATGATAAACAGAGAGTAGCAGCAGCAGCAGTGAAAAAAGAGGGGTTGGGGGGGGCACACAATGCAAATAGTCCGGGTAGCCATTTGATTACCTGTTCAGGAATCTTATGGCTTGGGGGTAAAAACTGTTGAGAAGCCTTTTTGTCCTAGACTTGGCACTCCGGTACTGCTTGCCATGCGGTAGTAGAGAGAACAGTCTATGACTGGGGTAGCTGAGGCCTTTGATAGTTTTTAGGGCCTTCCTCTGACACCGCCTGGTGTAGAGGTCCTGGATGGCAGGTAGCTTAGCCCCAGTGATGTACTGGGCCATACGCACTACCCTCTGTAGTGCTTTGTGGTCAGAGGCCGAGCAATTGCCATACCAGGGCAGTGATGCAACCTGCCAAGTTTACACCTTGAAATATTTTGTCCAGGAAATTGTCTAGAAGGGATTGAATTTGTTGTTGCATTATTCATTTATTTACCTCCAATCTATAACATTTCTTAATATTATTCAGTTCCTTTGGCTTTGATGCTTCATGAGATTGAGCATAGCTCTGTATAAGTAGACTGTGATTTTGCTGTGATCTGACAGAGCATTCACAGTCAGTCCACTGACACCCCTAAGAGACTCTGGGTTGAGGTCAGTGATAAAATAGTCTACAGTACTACTGTCAAGAGATGGGCTATAGGTGTACCTACCGTAAGATGACCATCAAAGCCTACCATTGACTATGTACATTCCCAGCGTCCTAAAGAGCTGCAGTTGTGACCTGTTTGTTGTTTATGTCGTCTTAGTTGTGTCAAGGGGGGCATATGGGGAGGGAATGCTGTCACCTCCAGGTAGGTGTTTGTCCCCTTGTGTGCTGACGGTGTCAGGTTCTTGTCCAGTTCTGGCATTGAGGTCGCCACAGACTAGTACATTTCTCTGGGCCTGGAAATTGTTGATCTCCCCCTCTAGGATGGAGAAGCAGTCATCGTTAAAGTAAGAGGATTCTATTAGGGGGGCATATAGCTAGCACACATGAGGACATTTTTCTCTTATTAATTTCTAGCCAAATGTGAAATGTTCCTGACTCATTTAATAGTGGGTTAGGTCCGCAATGTACCAAATTAGCATACCCCCTGAGTCTCTTCCCTGTTTCACACCTGGTGGTTTGGTGGATGGGACTACCAGCTCTCTGTAACCTAGAGGGCGGCTGTAGTGGGGGTTGGGCCTGTTGCTCTGCTCACGGCCTGGGCATATGTCCTGCTGTTATGCTCAGGTCCTTGACGCAGTGGCGTGTGGCCAGGGTTTGTCTTAGCTGGTTGGGGTGTGGCTGGTGATGCTGTGGTCTGGATGTAGGTGCTTTTGGTGTGGGTTCTCTCAGTGCAGTTCCTTCGGGAGGGGGTCTTGCACATCTGGGAGGGTGTCTCGCTGGTCTCGGCGGGTTGTCCGTTGCTCCTGTGTGAGGTGCTGGGGCTACGATTGAGGGTGATGTCCTTCAGGGTCCTGGAAAAAGTTGGAATTTCTGCCTTGTAGAGGTGGACCTGGTCGTAGAGGCTGTTCTAGTCCAGGGTGGAGTTGTGTATGGTGTCGTGGGGGCGAGGGGTTTGCTGTTGTGTTTATATTTCTGTTCAGCATATATGACTCTAAAGACTGAGGTATAGACTTGGGAGGAGTAATTTTACATTTACTTGTTTTTTTGTCATTTAGGAGACTTGAGCAACTTACAATAGCAATTGGGGTTCAGTGCCTTGCTCAAGAACACATCGACAGATTTTTGACCTGGTCAACTTGGGGATTTGAACTAGCTCCAGAAATATTCCAGAGTTGCTGACTTGGAATTCCTAGTTGTTTTGAATGCTGGCATTAGTGTTTAGACACCAGACGGTAACCAATAACACAATTTTTCTTATTAGCGTCATGGCAGCAACACTAGTTTCCTGCCAGCAGCATTAAGACTTCCAGTTATCCAATTTTTGCCTTCAAAATAAAAGACTGCGGTAAAACGCTGTGTGTATGACACGAAATCAATCATTTTTGCAGCTTTGCATAGTGCATAATGTTAAAATAATAAACTAAAAAGAGAATGACTACTTTATATAAGATACATCATATTATAATGTGGTACACATTGAGAAATGCTTGGAACTTGAGTAAATTAATGTAAAGAACATAATATTCTACAGAACACATGGATCTAGTACTAGAGTCTATATATGGTGTTATTTATTGGATGATACCCAGCAAGCCCACTCATTTCATCGCTCCCAATGCAATACATTGTAGGCCTATAAATTACATTATTGGCTTAGAGAGAAAAAACTATTCTATGTGCCAATGTAAAAGTGGGGTTGGAAATACTCAGTAGGGTCTGTAGAATGTATGGTGTTATTTCATGGGGGACTGAGGTTGGTCCCAATGGAATGGGTGGAGCAAAAGGCCAGCAACACGGTATTATTCAGAGCCCCATTGAAATGACACCAGATATACATTCTACAGACCCTACAAAACGTTTACTGCGGCACCCAAAATAGTTTTGCTCTATAAGCCAATATGTATTCCATTAACAGTGATTCGCATTGGGGGCATTCATATGACTTTGGAACATGGTGCAAATGTCACTTAAATATGAACAAATGTAAATACACTCAGGCTATTGACAGTTCTCTACTACTACTTGTGGAACCTTTATTTTGAAGAATTTCTAAAACAACGTAAACCCGGAAGTACTTCACGTGTTGCTGACGAGACGCTGATATTTCTCTTCACTTCGGTGTAAAACGGAAGTAAACTGTGACGAAGAACAATTTCCACGTTAGCGTTTTGATTTAGACGTTTATTAACACCATGGACATCTACATTTGACTGCACAGCATCATATACTTACCACAGGTTATCTTTCATTCGCGTAGGAGACAGGACTTAGTTGATAGATGTTATCTATATAACGCTAGCTAACAATGGCCAACTGTATTGTTTTTCACACTCAAATAGCCTCCATCATGGAGGTGCTAGCGAATGCAGCCGTGGCAGAGATCTGTAAACTCGTAGACGACGACTATGCAGTGTTTCGTTTGGAAATAACTCAAAGCCAGAAAGAAAACAGGGCATTGCGGAGGAAACTACAGCTACAGGAACTTAAGGTGTCACGGGAGCGCGCAGAGGGGACATTGCGAGAGCGCGTCCTCGCCAGTCGTCCCAGAAGTGTAAAGATCCTCGACCGATACAGAGGAATGGCAAGAGGTACATTTTGCATAAATGCGCTGCATTAGCTAAATAAAACGAAATTCAATGAACAAAATATACTTCTACAGTATAGGCCATACATTTTTCATGCATTTACGGTGATACGGCCGATACAGAAGTCAGGGCATTCATACCTCATGCGTTTCGCGGAGCAGCACAGAGCTGTTGTGAAGGAAGTTGTATTCTATGGTATATTGGCAATCGCACAATTTAATGTGCATCCCACCACCAACTGTGAGGGATGGAAACAGGATTCCCATAAATGAATAAAAATACCCATCAAAAACTAAACTAAATCAAACAACTTTGCTGTTTAAAAAATTTAACCGATCTGTTCCGAACTCCGGCTCAAGGGGAAACTGGGAGGGCAGGTCTTCCGGCGCCAGTACCTTGCAAGTCTTCAGATGTGCCACAGTAATGTCCAGTTTATTAGTCTTCTACGAGACTTGTGCCGTACAGTTAATACCTGTGGCAATGACTACCACAAAATCCACCATTTTAACACACGGTATCTTTTGACTGGCAGCAAATATTTACTACAGGCTGTGGTCCGTCCACTACCATATCTTCACGAGCATCCCTTGTTTTCTCAATTCTTTTAAATCACCTCTGCATAGGAGATTTGATTGACCGCTTTAACTACACCGTTCTTCAATATACTCTGTCCGTCTGCACACACTTGAATCATGGCCAAATCCTTTACAGTTCTTACACTGCAATGGTTTGGAGACGAAAGCTCTTACATCGTATCTTACATAACCAAGCTTCACACGCGTAGGTTACTCTTTATCAAAAAACAACAGGACCGACAGACTTTGAAAGAAATTGTCAAGCAAGCGAGTTTGTGTTTAAACAGAACCTCTCTCCCCCACCTATTGTCAACCAATCATGTCCGTGCGGAGCTATACAGAGCGGTACTGAGCTCCATTTGGCCGTTGCAATGCCTCTGGACACACCGCGATTGCGTCACCCCGTCCATACGGAGCCCCCGACCACATTTTCGGATCATGCATAAATTGGCTTAAGTCGCCCCGCTCCCCTCTGCGTATTTGTTCAGGGCCCGGTTTCCCAGAAGCATCTTAAGGCTAAGTATATTGTTAAAACCTTCGTAGGAGCATTGTTAAATCTCCAAGCTGTTTCCCAAAACCATAGTTAACGTTGCACTTAAACGCTCGTAATTTATCGCCTGCCTCAGCCAACTCGTAGAACAGCCAAGTGGGTTGTTAGATGCTTTTTTGCCCTCCAGCGTCACTTTATACATAAATCGTCTATGTTATCCGTCTCTCCGTGACCGCCTATAACTTCACAACGAAGTTGACTACAAATACAAAGTTGCCAATGTCTTTGCAATTGTAGGGGTAAAATGCTTAAAAATGAAAATTGAGATGACTGCATTAAAAATATATAGCCTACCTACAATATAGGCCTATATGTTTCAATGATATTAAAATACATGTTCACTCAATTGAGTTTTATTTGTCTACTGTCTATTTTTTACCTCAATATATTTAATGAAATGTAGCTTAATGTGCTCAATGATCGTGATTGTATTGTGAAATCATGTTTATGTTAAGGTTGATTTGAATGGAGAAAACTGACCTGAGAGCAACGCTGCCTTTCTTTCGATCCTACCAGTATCTACAGTTGAAGTCGGAAGTTTACATACACATAGGTTGGAGTCATTAAAACTCATTTTTCAACTACTCCACAAATTTCTTGTTAACAAACTATAGTTTTGGCAAGTCGGTTAGGACATCTACTTTGTGCATGAAACAAGTAATTTTTCCAACAATTGTTTACAGACTATTACTATTACAGATGATTTCCCTTATCATTCACTGTATCACAATTCCAGTGGGTCAGAAGTTTACAAACACTAAGTTGACTGTGCCTTTAATCAGCTTGGAAAGTTCCAGAAAATTATGTCATGCCTTTAGAAGCTTCTGATGGGCTAATTGACATAATTTGAGTCAATTGGAGGTGTACCTGTGGATGTATTTCAAGGTCTACCTTCAAACTCAGCGCCTCTTTGCTTGACATCATGGGAAATCAGCCAAGACCCCAGAAAAAAAGACAAGTCTGGTTCATCCTTGGGAGCAATTCCCAAATGCCTGAAGGTACCACGTTCATCTGTACAAACAATAGTACGCAAGTATAAACACCAATGGACCACGCAGCAGTCATACTGCTCAGGAAGGAGATGGGTTCTGTGTCCTATAGATGAAAGTACTTTGGTGTGAAATGTGCAAATCAATCCCAGAACAACAGCAAAGGACCTTGTGAAGATGCTGGAGAAAACAGGTACAAAAGTATATCCACAGTAAAATGTGTCCTATATCGGCATAAACTGAAAGGCCGCTCAGCAAGGAAGAAGCCACTGCCCCAAAACCGGCATAAAAAAGCCAGACTACGGTTTGCAACTGCACATGGGGACAAATATCGTACTTTTTGGAGAAATGTCCTCTGGTCTGATGAAACAAAAATATAACTGTTTGACCGTAATGACCATCGTTATGTTTGGAGGAAAAACGGGGATGCTTGCAAGCTGAAGAACACCATCCCAACCAAGAAGCATGGGGGTGGCAGCATTATGTTGTGGGGGTGCTTTGTTGCAGGAGGAACTGGTGCACTTCACAAAATAGATAGCTTCATGAGGGAGGAAAATTATGTGGATATATTGAAGCAACATCTCAAGACATCAGTCAGGAAGCTTGGTCGCAAATGGGTCTTCCAAATGGACAATGACCCCAAGCATACTTCCAAAGGTGTGGCAAAATGGCTTAAGGACAACAAAGTCAAGGTATTGGAGTGGCCATCACAAAGCCCTGACCTCAATCCCATATAAAATGTGTGGGCAGAACTGAAAAAGCGTGTGCAAGCAAGGAGGCCTTACAAACCTAACTAAGTTACGCAAGCTCTGTCAGGAGGAATGGGCCAAAATTCCCCCCAACTTATTGTGGGAAGCTTGTAGAAGGCTACCCGAAACATTTGACCCAAGATAAACAATTTAAAGGCAATGCTACCAAGTACTAATTGAGTGTATGTAAACTTCTGACCCACTGGGAATGTGATGAAAGAAATAAAAGCTGAAATAAATTATTCTCTTCTATTATTCTGACATTTCACATTCTTAAAATAAAGTGGTGATCCTAACTGACCTAAGACATGGAATTTTTGCTCTGATTAAATGTCAGGAATTGTGAAACTTGAGTTTAAATGTATTTTGCTAAGTTGTATGTTAACCTCCGACTTCAACTCTATATCACCTTGATGTACAGTACCAGTCAAATGTTTGGAGACACTTATGCACTTACTCATGTTTTTCATTGTTTTTACTATTTTCGACTATGTAGAATAATAGTGACATCAAAACTATGGAATAATGTAGTAACCAAAAAAGTTTAAACAAATCAAATTATATTTGAGATTCTTCAAAGTAGCCACCCTTTGCCTCGATGACAGCTTTGCACACTCTTGGCATTCTCTCAACCAGCTTCACCTGGAATGCTTACCCAACAGTCTTGAAGGAGTTCCCACATATGCTGATCACTTGTTGGATGCTTTTCCATCACTCTTCGTTCCAACGCATCCCAAACCATCTCAATTGGGTTGAGGTCGGGTGATTGTGGAGGTCAGGTCATCTGATGCAGCATGCCATCACTCTCTTTCTTGGTCAAATAGCCCTTACACAACCTGGAGGTGTGTTGGGTCATTGTCCTGTTGAAAAACAAATGATAGTGGGACTAAGCGCAAACCAGATGGGATGCCTTATTGCTGCAGAATGCTGTGGTAGCCATGTTGGTTAAGTGTGCCTTGAATTCTAAATGAATCACTGACAGTGTCACCAGCAAAGCACCATCACACCTCCTCCTCCATGCTTCACCGTGGGAACCACACATGCAGAGATCATCTGTTCACCTACAGTACTCTCCATCTCCCGAAGACATGGCTGTTGGAACCAAAAATCGTACTTTTGGACCCATCAGACTAAAGGACAGATTTCCACCGGTCTAATGTCCATTACTCGTGTTTCTTGACCCAAGCCAGTCTTCTTCTTATTGGTGTCCTTTAGTAGTGGTTTATTTGCAGCAATTTGACCATGAAGGCCTGATTCACCCAGTCTCCTCTGTACAGTTGATGTTGAAATGTGTTTGTTACTTGAACCCTGTGTAGTATTTTATTTGGGCTGCAATTTCTGATGCTGGTATCTCTAATGAACTTATCCTCTGCAGCAGAGGTAACTCTGGTTCTTCCTTTCCTGTGCCGGTCCTCATGAGAGCCAGTTTCATCAAAGCGCTTGATGGTTTTACAACTGCACTTGAAGAAATTTTCAAAGTTCTTTAAATTTTCCGTATTGACTGTCCTTCATGTCTTAAAGTAACGATGGACTGTTGTTTCTCTTTGCTTATTTGAGCTGTTCTTGCCATGAAATGGACTTGGTCTTTTACCAAATAGGACTATCTTCTGTATACCACCCCTACCTTGTCACAACGCAACTGATTGGCTCATACGCATTAATAAGGAAAGAAATTCCACTAATTAGCTTTTAACAAGGCATACCTGTTAATTGAAATGCATTCCAGGTGACTACTTAATGAAGCTGGTTAAGAGAATGCCAAGAGTGTGCAAAGCTGTCATCAAGGCAAAGGGTGGCTACTTTGAAGAATCTCAAATATAAAATATATTTAGATTTGTTTAACACTTTTTGGTGTTACTACATGATTCCATATGTGTTATTTCATAGTTTTGATGTCTTCACTATTATTCTACAATGTAGAAAATAGTAAAAATAAAGAAAAACCCTTGAATGAGTAGGTGTGTCCAAACTTTTGACTGGTACGTACTGTGCAATAAGGCCGTGACAACAAAAGACAAGTCACACAGTGGTGGAATAAATTCAACTACACATATGTTTGTTTCATCACAAAACCGGAGAGCAACATCCATCCGCTGAAGTCCACAAAACATATTTTGCATGTAACAAACAGTTATATCACCTGCAGTATTGTGAAGCAATTTAATGTTTTCAACAAGTTTATTAAACAACTACTGATTTAGAACCACAGAGTTACCACAAGTCAGCACAAAGACAACAGGAGCACTGCCTCAGCTAATCCCATCACCATTTCAACTTAAACATCATCAAATCAACAAGGCTATATATGCTTAGTTTAATACACTGAAAACAAAGTTAGTTTTTTAAAAATTATTTAGTTCTATCAATGTTGCTAAATATCAATCATGTGGCTATCCCTGGAACTGATTTCTGTGTGTGCTTGCACATGTAAGTAAAAACATAATAACTTTAAAATAAGAAAAGTGGACTCGCCGAACTTGTAGACTAGTTGAACGCCTATGCCATCCTCCTCTCTTTGATGTTGGCAACCGGTCTATGGCTCTGTCATATAGCACGCTTTTAGTTTTTGTTGTCATGGGCTACATAGCTAAAATGCTTGCTAGCCTGACTTCCTCTCATGGGCAATAATGAACCAGCTAAGTTAGCTAGCTAGTTAGACTACTAGGCTACATCTCGACTCATATTGAACTTCAATCGTCTCAGGCCAGTGGTACAACATTAATTTATGGTTAGATCTGAATCGCCATCATAATCATTGGCCTGTGCAGAGAATTAAGTCAAAACCACAAGTCAAAATCCCCATCTCCATCCATGGCCAATTTAGCGAGCTAGCTAATGCAGACCAGAAACAATAAGAAAGTTTTGCTTAGGATGTGATTTGATTGGTGTGAAGCCGAATCCAAACTGATCTCACTTGGGGGTGCGTTTTCCTGCGCCAGGACAACCTACTGACAACCTACGCTGATTGGCTAATTATTATATAAAAAAATTTACCAAGGGAGGCCAAATGCTTGCTGGCATCAATCAATCAAATGCTCCGGCGCAACATGTCATACTCTTTTGTTCCAGACAGCATCAGATACATGGGCTACACATACTGAGACAGAGGGGCGCTGTTTCCCTCGCGCGGATGATTTCTCCCGTGAAATTCAGCCCCTTGCAAATAGATGGAAAATTATTAAAAAACAGAGAGATGAAAGAGACCTTATTTTAACATTTACATTTTTTTATAGGTCATATATTTGGGGAAGCCTGGCTTCCCTTAACGTCCATGAATACACAGCACTGTATTTAGGCTATTGTTTATATGTGTATTTCACACAATGTTGAGGTAAAAATCGGAGTATAATACTTATGTGGATGTCAAGCCCAATACATGTCATTGTCAGTTAAAACTACTTTGACGACCACCACCACCACTTTCTGTATGCTAGCTATGCTACCAGTTTATACGAATGGGAGCTAGCATTTAGCAGTCTTTTTTTCTAAACCTGAAAAGCGACCATCTCTAAATGTTATGCAGCGAAAAGAGCCAAATGTATTCAAATTGGATTTGAGTAACCACATTGTGCGCCTGTTACAACATATCAATCATGATGGATTTGACAAATATCCACTTTGTTAGATCATATTTGTTGAATGTGCGCCAATCCAACTTCCTTCTATCCCCTGACCTCTTTACCGCGTCTATCCCCTTTACCTTCCAGATCTCTTTCCAGGAGTTTAATCACATTTTTGTGTATTTTGAAATCCCTACACGAGGTATCATAAATCGTTTTAAATTTTTTATTTGTGAACTTCTTCTGATAGCCTTTCATCAAAGTTGATAGCCTTTCATTGGTTGTCAAGGAAGTTGTCAATGAAGTGAGTTTGTGTTTATAGTGGATTTACACCACCCCCAACTACCGTCAACCAATCATGTCAATGTGGAGCTATACGGAGCCCTCCACGTTGTTACAAAATATAAGAGGCGCATGGCATCGCTGTACGGAGCTCGATTTGGCCTCCACAAGCCTCCAAATGCTCCGCAATTGCGTCACATCCTGCGTACGGAGCCTTTGGATCAAGCATAAATTGGCATTAAGCAAAAGTTGTCTCTGCTTGGTGTTTTGGGAAATATGTTACATGTTAGGCCGTTGTAGGAAAGATGAACCTTTAAAACACTCGTGAGCCTAAATTCCATCGCTATCGGGAAACCAGGCCCAGATGTGTTACCCAGAATTGGGTCTTGGTCAGTTTTTGGATAGTGTGCAATGATTCCCCTATCTTCCGGCAAGACACATTATATTCTAACCAGATTCTTGATTGGGGCTACAGGTATCCTACCTGATAAGAGTGTTGGACCAGTAACCAAAAAGTCGCTTGCTCGAATCTCTGAGCTGACTAGGGGAAAAATCTGTTGATGTGCCCTTGCGCAAGGCACTTAACCCAAGTCGCTCCTTCAAGTCGTTCTGGATAAGAGTCTGCTAAATGACTCAATTTTTTTTACTGCATTTCAAATGATTTACTCAATGAAAACATTGTGATGCACGGAACATAATACATCAATTAATAAATAGTATATCAAGAAGTTATGAGAAGTGTTACCTTATATCCTAGCCAATTATAGACAGTGTCAATAGTGTACAATATAGTGTTGAGCATTGACAACACCGAACTTAACCCCATCTTTCCCCCAATCACTCTCAGGTGAAGGACCTCTCACTGGAGGCCACAGGAGCTTTGTGAGGCCAGCGGGACACAATACATGGAGAGATGACCAACCAATTACTGTTGATGAGGGAAGTGGAACCTCAACCCAGCACGTTATTGTTATAGAGGTTAGTGGAATAGTATTACATCAAAATTACAGTAAATCAAATGTGGCCAGTTTATTTCAGAAAGGCTCCCCTCAGCTATTCACTTCCTTACATGTAACATCCTCATTTATCTGCCATAGGGGAGATTGTGAGACTTCCCCATGACATTGTTATCCAATTCTACTCATGTACTGATAATAACCTCCTCTCTTCTTGTGTCAGTCTGCAGATATAGAGGCTGCAGGTCCTGGGTTCAAGCAGGAGAGGTCTGAAGGAGAGGAGGACCCACGGCACAGCAGAGACATCCAGACTGTAGCTACAGGGGGAGCTCCTGCCGCTCCAGAGGATCCCACCGCCTCACCAGCACAGCCCAGGACCAGACGCAGCATCACGGAGGTCAGTGGAATGCTGAACGCCGTCCTCAAGTCAGAGACAGATACCAAGACTTTAACTGTAACACAAAGGCTTTTACCCACAGGATCTGACCACAGATCAGACCCAGAAAGATTGGAGCCACTGGGCTGTCCTCCTGCTCTCGGCTCAGAGTATTTACTTTACGGTAACCTAAGCCCGAGGACGATTCAATCCCATCGGGACTCAGGTGACGTGTTAGAGACTGGCAATAATCCATCTTGTTCTTACACTACAGAGATGGACCCTGACAACATGGCCTTGGGTTTAGAGAGACAGACTGATCTGTCTAGAGGGGACTGGAACCGGTACAGTAGTAGTGTATACTCTGAAGGGTGCTTAGATAAGAAAGGAGAGGTTTTAGATGAGGTGACTGTGAAAGTGGAGAGCGACGCTCCTCCCACATGGAATGCAGATAGTCACCTAGGAGATGGACTCTCACAGGGCAGAGATTTCTTAGATTACAGTGAAAGCTTAGAAACAAATACAAATGTTGTTACCCACTCCCCTTTACACGCGCTCAGGCATCACGACCCAGTGTCCACGTCGATGGGGCCTTCAGATTCACATTGTCACGTCCTTTTCGATCAGGTGTTGAACTCAAACAATAGGGCTAGAGCTCAGACTCAGGGAGGGGGAACCACATCAGGATATAGTAAAGAGAAACGGTTCCTCTGCATGTTCTGTAACAAAGGCTTCAGTTGCTCCCAGAAGGTGGAGAGGCACCAGAGAGTCCACACAGGGGAGAAACCATTCAGCTGTACCCAGTGTGACATGCGCTTCGCCCAGGCTGGCCACCTGAAGAGGCACCAGAGGGTCCACACAGGGGAGAAACCCTACAACTGTACCCAGTGTGACATGCGCTTCGCACAGGCCGGTGACCTGAAGAGGCACCAGAGGGTCCACACAGGGGAGAAGCCCTATAGCTGCCCCCAGTGTGAGAAGAGGTTCTCAGAGAGGAGCTACCTCAGGATACACCAGCAGAAAAACCATTCCACTCTATAACATAGAAAGTAATCATTCCACTCGATAGCATCTGACATTTAGATCAAATCCTGCATTAAAGACACATTTTGATTGTTTTCAGCAGAAAAGACCCACAGATGCATTTGGAATATTCCTTGGTAGAATATTGTATCCAGACATTGTGTGATATGATATGCACTGTACAAAACATTAGGAACACCTTCTTAAAATGGAGTTGCATCCCTTTTGTCCTTAGAACAGTCTCAATTAGTCTGTGCATGGACTCTACAAGGTGTCGATAGCGTTCCACAGGGATGCTGGCCCATGTCGACTCCAATGCTTCCCACAGTTGTGTCAAGTTGGCTGGATGTCCTTCGGGTGGTGGACCATTCTTGATACACACGGGGAAACAGTTGAGTGTGAAAAACCCAGCAGCGTTGCAGTTCTTGACACACTCAAACCAACTACCATACCCCATTAAAAGGCATTGTCGTCTTTTTCCATTCACCCTCTGAATGGCACACATACACAATCCATGTCTCAATTGCCTCAAAGCTTAAAAATCCTTCTTTCACCTGTCTCCTCCCCTTTATTTACACTGATTTAACAAGTGATATCAATAAGGGATCATAGCTTTCATCTGGATTCACCTGGTCAGTCTGTCATGGAAAAAGCAGGAACGTGTTCCTACTATTTTGTACACTCAGTGTATAAGCCACATAAGTCTAAAAAGTCTGTTACATATTGTGTTTGTACCGAGTATGATGTTATATGATGTTCACAAATGCCTGTTTCATTACTTCCAATCAACTACTTCACCCCCCCCCCCCTCCACCAGACATGTTTAATAAGAAATTAATGCAGTTGATCAACTTCATGCAGATTTTTAGTTGAGACGTGTGTATGTGTGGTTGTCATATGGTGTATTTAAAACTTGTTTATGTTTAATAAACACAAAATGGGACTTTTTATCCTAAGACTTTCATTGAGATTCTCTTTAGTATAAATCCCATCTGGACCCACAAAGCATCTCAGAATAGATCCCAGCAGTTCAAATCTGTTTTAAGACTAAAATAAACTTCCAGCTCACAGTAGGTTTTAGGATGATGTCAAGACACTGCCCAGACTAACTCTGAGCCAGGAGTAAAATCAACTCATAAAAGTTTCTCAGCTGATAATCATGACATCCTGCAAAGGAAAGATAGCGATGACGCTCTTTGACGTTTGCAAATGATAGGGAATAACCAATCACAATGAGGCATCACCAACTGTGAACTCCATAGCATGCTTCAGACAACTTCGGTGAGTGTGACTACCATCAAATGTTGCAATGGTAAAACATTTGATATAATATTCACCCGACACGATCACTTTGCCCACTCTTAATTATCGCCTAATATGTTGGCATGAATAACCTTTTAATTTTTTTTAACCCATTCTTATGATTGTCAAAAGCTGAATTTTGGACCATATTACCATTATACTGTACCAACACCCGTCACTTCCCTTTAACAACTTTTCAACTTTGAACTCCCGTTTATCAAATCACTTGCCGATAATGTTGCGTATGTTTGAAAGGTTTTTCATCGGACACAATCAAAGTTAACATAAGCCCTAAATGCTTTCAGTTGCCCAACTTACCGGCATGCCCGATTTGAGGCTTTTTACATTTTTTAACAACGTGATGTTGCGCTCCAAAGGGATAACATGAATTAGCATGATGTAGGTCATTAAATAATCAAAAGAAAAACCTGTTTATTTATTAGCCTAGTGGTTATAAGCATTTAGGCATATCATGTGAAATAGGCCACGTAAAATCATTGTCAAAATCGACCAGAGGGTCTAGATTATTTATGCATTGATCATATAGACATGTATCAAAACATTATTTTAATAACTTCAAAGCAATTGCATGTGGCACAGGAACCACTGACTCGCTTCATTACCAAGACACCTGCTGGTAACCCTTAACTGGTTAGGACAGCTCATGAGGTCTCCTAAATATCTGTTGACAAGGTGGGACTGTTATGGCTAAAGAGGCTTCACACATAGCTTTTATTTTTACCCATCAGAGTAGGAATCAAATGTCTCTTATCAGCACTTACGACCAATTTTCTACTCTGAGAGGCTTTTGTTAACACGGGCCCAACAAAGAGTCTCAGAGTAAAAGTGCTGATCGAGGATCAGGTCCCCACCTGTCTACATAGTCTTATTCTTTATGATCTAAAAAGGCAAAACTGATCCTAGATCAGCACTCCTCTGAGAGGCTTTGTGGATACAGACCCCTGATTTCACCCTATTCTACATACCCCCGACAGAGCATTAATCAAATCAAATTTATTTATATAGCCCTTCGTACATCAGCTGATATCTCAAAGTGCTGTACAGAAACCCAGCCTAAAACCCCAAACAGCAAGCAATGCAGGTGTAGAAGCACGGTGGCTAGAAAAAACTCCCTAGAAAGGCCAATACCTAGGAAGAAACCTAGAGAGGAACCAGGCTATGTGGGGTGGCCAGTCCTCTTCTGGCTGTGCCGGGTGGAGATTATAACAGAACATGGCCAAGATGTTCAAATGTTCATAAATTACCAGCATGGTCGAATAATAATAAGGCAGAACAGTTGAAACTGGAGCAGCAGCACGGTCAGGTGGACTGGGGACAGCAAGGAGTCATCATGTCAGGTAGTCCTGGGGCATGGTCCTAGGGCTCAGGTCCTCCGAGAGAGAGAAAGAAAGAGAGAAGGAGAGAATTAGAGAACGCACACTTAGATTCACACAGGACACCGAATAGGACAGGAGAAGTACTCCAGATAAGATTAAAACCAGACTACTTACTAATGATACCTACACATCCCCACACACTAACAAACACCTACTGTACAGGTCAAAATAGTTCAGTCAGGTTTGTCTGATGATGACCTCATAGCTGACTCATATTTACCCACAACATCATATTTATGTCCACCATGATGGGTTTAACAACAATGAAGTCATTCTGTAATTACAGTATAGGACTCAAACGTAGAACGTACACACACACGATAACAAGGATTTTGTGTTGTAGATATGTGATAGTAGAGTAGTGGCCTGAGGACACACACTTAATGAAAACATGACCTTTCACAACACATTGTGCTGAACCCCAGGAAGTGTAGGTCCTCCCTTGGCAGCAGCTAATGGGGATCCTTAATACATACAAACGTAGTGGGGATGGGGTAAACACTCCATGTTGAAAGTGTGTTTATCTGTGTGTACGTAGCTGAGGGAGTGTATGTCTGTGTAATCTGTATCATCTGTCTCTTCCAGGAGGAGGAGAGCCCAGAGGTGCTGCTGGTGAAGGAGGAGGGTCTGGGGAACCCTGAGGGGACCATGGTCATGGAGGACAACCAGACTACACCTCCTCCTGAACCCACAGAGGAACCAGCTGAGCAGCACAGGACCACACACAGTCTCACTGAGGTGAGCCCACTGTGAACTACTGTCTGAATGGTATTAGGTCAGAGCTCGTATCCACAAAGCCTCTCGGAGTAGGAGTGCTGTTCTTGGATCAGTTTAGCCTTTTTGGTGTGGGACCCTGCGTTTGAATTATCCAACCATTTAAGTGTCAGGTAATCACATCAACTAACATGTTTGCATAGTACTCATAGCAAACCCTCATTGTCCAATCAGAAGATGCTCCATAGCAGGGTGCTCATATCAGATTTCTTGATCCAACATCCTCTCACTCTGTATCTCTTACAGTCAGTAGACATGGAGGATGGGAAGCCTGATCTGCTGCTGGTCAAAGAGGAGACAATAGAAGATGAACCAGAGAGCATTGATCAGCTGAGTGGACTAAAGATGGGGGAGCAAGGTAAAGGAGAAATACATATAGCCTACAGAGTATGAGTACCTTATTTCCAAAACAATATCAATACAATTTGTATGAAATATAAAAATAAACAATATGATGTATATCAACATAAGTCATAGATATCACCAGGCAAATAACATGCACAAATTCCATGTCTATGATTGTTCTGTTGCTAAGTCTGGATTGTAACATTTGCCTGAAGGTGGCTGGCTGGAGGCTAACAGAGGAGACTGGGCGGCCATCTTGGATTCCCAGACTGGTGCAGCCAAGGGCCCAGAGGATGACGTCACCGAGCAGGCGGGGACCAGAAGCGACATAGTGGAGGTCAGTGGATGGGACAGCGTCCTCAACTCTGGGCTGGGGAACAACACTGTTAACCACAACCAGAAACAGACTGTCAAATACAAAACAACAACTGAACTTAGTCTCCATGACAACAGACTGGCTGAGACCAGGACAAGGTTTAGATTTGGTCCGCGGGGACGGGGAGGTGTCAGTATGCGGCAGGAGAGAACAGACACAGACTCTGCTAGCGATGCTCCGTCCTGCTCCTATAGTTGTGATTCAGAGAGACTGATGACTCCTCAGGTTAACCACCGAACAGGTGCTGCCTTCAGCCTGCCTTCTATAGGATCTATCAACTGGAACATGGACCCTGCAACAACACAGACACTCTCTGGCCATCCTCCTCACACTCTCCTAATGTTGAACCAGACCTCAGACAATGCCAGTGCACTAAATGGCTACACAAGCCCATTGACAAATGACAGTAGTAGCAACGCTATCAGCAGATCTGGTGGCAAAGAGAAGTGCTTCCCGTGTTCATTCTGTTGGAAAGTCTTCAGTTTCCGCAAACAGATGGAGAGCCATCAGAGGATGCACACGGGGGAGAAACCGTTTGGCTGCCACCTGTGTGAGAAGAGGTTCTCCCACCAGCACCACCTGAAGAGGCACCAGAGGGTCCATACAGGGGAGAAACCCTACAGCTGCCCCCAGTGTGAGAAGAGGTTCTCCCACCAGCACCATCTGAAGACGCACCTGAAGGTCCACACGGGAGAGAGGCCATTCACCTGTACACACTGCGGGAAGAGGTTCTCAGAGAGGAGCTACCTTAGGATACACCAGCAGAAAATGCACATGGCCCATGTATAGAGTATAGTAACATGTTATGTAGTACTAGCTAGTATGTTTGTAGTTAATTCTGTTGGTTTTGGATGTAGGAGGGAACTGAGGAAAGAATGAGTATGATGAGGCAGATTAAATGATATGGTGATGGATGGTGTCTGTAAAAAATGCTTTACTTATGAAGAGTGACAACCTTGTCCTGTTGTTTGATAATAAAGAAAATATATGCCTTAATTCATGTTTACTTGACATGAAGTAGAGAAGCTGTGATGTTGAACCTTTTCCAAGGCATTCTAAAAATAATTTGATCAAAGCGAGGGTACCAGATAAGTTCGTTTACTTGTCACATGTATAATTGTGTGCAATAAAAGTACTGTACTAAACGTTATGTGAGTATGACCATTTTGTTCAAATGAAATACAAAATTGACTCTGTACTGACTGACTTGTATATTTTTGTATCATTACAGGGACTGAGTTTCCCTTCTCTGTTGAACCAAAACATTATACTTCATTTAAAAATATATATTATTTTTCTCCCCAATTTCGCTACAACTCCATAGGACTCAGGAGAGGCGAAGGTCGAGAGCCATACGTCCTCCGAAACACAACCCAACCAAGCCGCACTGCTTTTTAACACAGCGCCCATCCAACCCGGAAGCCAGCCGCACCAATGTGTTGGAGGAAACACCTAGCGACCTGGTCAGCGTGCATTGCACCCGGCACGCCACAGGAGTCACTAGTGCGCGATAAGACAAGGATATCCCTGCCGGCCAAACCCTCCCTAACCCGGACGACGCTAGGCCAATTGTGCGCCACCCAATGGGCCTCCCGGTCGCAGCCGGCTGAGACAGAGCCTGGGCTCGAATCCAGAGTCTCTGTTGGCACAGCCTTAGACCACTGCGCCACCCGGGAGGTCCTATTATACTTAATTGTTGAATCAACACATACAGTTTAAGTCAGAAGTTTACATAGGCCTTAGCCAAATTCATTTAAACTCAGTATTTCACTATTCCTGACATTTAATCCTAGTAACAAATACCCTGTTTTAGGTCAGTTAGGATCACCACTGTATTTTAAGAATGTGAAATGTCAGATGATTTATTTAATTTCAGCTTTTATTTATTTCATCACATTCCCAGTGGGTCAGAAGTTTACATACACTCAATTAGTATTTGGTAGCATTGCCTCAAAATTATTTAACTTGGGTCAAAAATTTAAGGTAGCCTTCCACAAGCTTCCTAGAATAAGTTGGGTGAATTTTGGCCCATTCCTCCTGACAGAGCTGGTGTAACTGAGTCAGGTTTGTAGGCCTCCTTGCTCGTACACACTTTTTCAGTTCTGCCCACAAATTTTCTATGGGGTTGAGGTCAGGGCTTTGTGATGGTCACTCCAATACCTTAACTTTGTTGTCCTTAATACCTCTCTGGGATATGTGGGACGCTAGCGTCCCACCTGGCCAAAAGACAGCGAAAATGCAGAGCGCCAAATTCAAATAAATTACTATAAAAATCGAACTTTCATGAAATCACACATGTAAGATACCAAATTAAAGCTACACGTGTTGTGAATCCAGCCAACATGTCAGATTTCAAAAAGGCTTTTCGGCAAAAGCAAACAATGCTACTATCTGAGGAAAGCACCATAGTAAACAAAGAGAGAAAACATATTTCAACCCTGCAGGCGCGACACAAAACGCAGAAATAAAAATCCTGCCTTACCTTTGACGAGCTTCTTCTGTTGGCACTCCAATATGTCCCATAAACATCACAAATGGTCCTTTTGTTCGATTAATTCCGTCTATAAAGAAAAACACCGGTTCCAACTTGCGCTACATGACTACAAAATATCTCAAAAGTTACCTGTAAACTTTGCCAAAACATTTCAAACTACTTTTGTAATACAACTTTAGGTATTTTTAAAGTAAATAATCAATAAAATTGAAGACGGGATGATCTGTGTTCAATACAGGAAGAAAACAAACTGACGCTAACTTTCTGGTCACGCGCCTCTAACTAACAGTACACTTCGAAGTGACCCTCGTTTTGAACAGGGCTACTTCTTCATTGCACAAAGGAAAAACCTCAACCGATTTCTAAAGACTGGTGACATCCAGTGGAAGCGGTAGGAACTGGAAGAAGGTCCCTTAGAAATCTGGATTCCCAATGAAAACCCATTGAAAAGAGAGTGATCTTAACAAAAAGAATCGGAAATGGTTTGTCCTTGGGTTTCGCCTGCTACTTAAGTTCTGTTATACACACAGACATGATTCAAACCGTTTTAGAAAATTCAGAGTGTTTTCTATGCATATCTTATCTTCTGGGGATGAGTAGCAGGCAGTTGAATTTGGGCATTCATTTCAATCGGACGTGAAAATACTGCCCCCAAGAAGTTTTAACTTTGGAAGTATGCTTGGGATCATTGTCCATTTGGAAGACCCATTTTGCAACCAAGCTTTAACTTCCTGACTGATGTCTTCAGATGTTGCTTCAATATATCCACATAAACCCCCCCCCCCCTCATGATGCCATCTATTTTGTGAATAGCACCAGTCCCCACTGCAGCAAAGCATCCCCACAACATGATGCTTCACGGTTGGGATGGTGTTCTTCGGCTTGCAAGCCTCCCCCTTTTTCCTCCAAACATAACGATGGTCATTATGGTCAAACAGTTCTGTTTCTGTTTCATCAGACCAGAGGACATTTCTCCAAAAAGTACGATCTTTGTCCCCATGTGCAGTTGCAAACCGTAGTCTGGCTTTTTTATGGCGGTTTTGGAGCAGTGGCTTCTTCCTTGCTGAGCGGCCTTTCAGGTTATGTCGATATCGGACTCTTTTTACTGTGGCTATAGACATTTTGTACCTGTTTCCTCCAGCATCTTCACAAGGTCCTTTGCTGTTGTTCTGGGATGGATTTGCACATTTCGCACCAAAGTACGTTCATCTCTAGGAGACAGAACGCGTCTCCTTCCTGAGCGGTATGACGGCAGCGTGTTCCCATGATGTTTATACTTGTGTACTATTGTTTGTACAGATGAACGTGGTACCTTCATGCTTTTGGAAATTGCTCCCAATGATGAACCAGATTTGTGGAGATCTACAATTTTCTTTCTGAGGTCTTGGCTGATTTATTTGGATTTTCCCATGATGTCAAACATAGAGGTACTGAGTTTGAAGATAGGCCTTGAAATACATCCACAGGTACTCCTCCAATTGACTCAAATTATGTCAATTAGCCTATCAGAAGCTTTTAAAGCCATGGCATAATTTTCTGGAATTCTCCAAGCTGTTTAAAGCCACAGTCAACTTAGTGTATGTAATCTTCTGACCCACTGGAATTGTGATACAGTGAAATAATCTGTCTGTAAACAATTGTTGGAAAAATGACTTGTCATGCACAAAGTAGATGTCCTAACCGACTTGCCAAAACTATAGTTTGTTAACAAGGAAGTTGTGGAGTGGTTGAAAAATTTGTTTTAATGACTCCAACCTAAATTTATGTAAACTTCTGACTTCAACTGTATGGATTTTTTCTTTTTTAATATTAAACTCTGATGGCTCCATATTGTTAGGTACTTGAATCTCGGTGTTAAGAGGCTGGGAATGGGACCGATCCACAACGGACCGAGACTCCACCACCACCACACAGAACACAACCAGTGGAGACAAACGGGAGGACTGAACAACCTCAGACCTGGTGGCTTTGTCCTACAATGGGTTTTGAGAAGGAGACAGGGAGAGAGAGGACCCGAGGAGTAAGATATTAAGATCTTCCCAGAGGCTCCAGTCAGGGATCCAGTCTGCAGCCCAGACCCTTCTCTTCACACTCAGTGCAGGGATGAAGCAGGGCCTGGGGCTGATAGAGATAGACCAGGTTACCCTGGCATTCAGCCTTCATGGAGAGTGCTGGGAGACCCACCTGGTGGTAGTCTATCAGCAAGTCTGTCTTCTCTTTCAGGATCTTGTCTAATGTCTGGTAAAAGCATTCAAAGAAGGTCTGGGCCTAGCCTTCCTTAACCTTCTCCCCAGGCTATTGCGCACAGTGCATATAAGCCTGGGATATCAACCACTCAAAGTTGGTTTTAGTGGGAGTGACCTACTTGGTAAAGTATTTGTCATCATTGAATTTTAGTGAATCTCACGACTGCGTGACTCTGTGATTGTGGTGTGCTAGCATACGGGGGAGTGGAAGGTGTTGAGGGAGATGATTGGTTGGTAAATTATGCAGATTAAGCCAATATTATTGGAACCGGGAGATTCTCAGGTTAAGTTTGACGTTTTGGTCCACCAGACTCTTCGCCCATTGGGCATAAGTGTAGTGTCCGGGAATGACATTAAGCCTTCCTCAGTTACCTCAAGGTTACTCCACCAATACAGACAGGTTCAAGATGGATGTTCACAATCCCAGCAACTCCCAAACAATGTCTTGAGGTCAAAGACTAACCACCTGAGGGTTGTGGCTCCTGCCTCCTCTGGTGTCATTGCTTCACAAAGTGGGAGGCCAACCATTTGGATGGATGCAGACAAGCCGTATGCCTGCCCCACGTGTGGGAAGCGCTTTGCTGAGGCAAACTATGTGAAGAAGCACAAGAATGTTCACACCAAGAAGAGGCCCTTAAATGCATGAGGACGAAAAGTGCTGCTTTCCGGAAAAACGGTATAACAGTTAGGATAATGGGACATTCCTGGATTGAGGTACGTTTTTTTCCAAAGCCTGTCTGATCCCATTGCAGCTGTTAGCAAGCATAGGGTCGGAATTTATCAAGGATCAAGTTGTGTCATGCTTTGCTCTCCGGAGCAGGGCGCTGCTCAGTGTAGAGTGTAGAGGTGGATCAAATGAAAAATAATCCTGGTGTTTGTAATGCCTGCCGTTTGGTGAGACGTACTGTAGACCCGGTGGCAATGGTGAGACTGAAAATACCCTGTCTGTCTTGTTGAGCTTTGACACGGTTTCTTACTTGATAAAATCAGGTTAGGTTATATTTGCTATTCTGTGAGGGCCTATGTTCCGAACCCGCTATGGTGCTTTAGGTGCCAAGGATTCGGACATGTTGCAGCAGTGTGGAGAATAGAGATCCCACAATGTGAGAAATGTACAGGAGGACGTAGTCAGAGGGAGTGTAAAGTTGGGATAGAGAAAGCACTTTGTGCCAACTGTGGGGGACCCCATGCGGCTTGTGGATTCAAAGAGCCTGTGAGAGACAGTTTGAGATTGCCAGAGTTTGAGTGGGGAGGAAAGTTTCTGATGCTGAGGCAGTGAAGAGAGTAGAGTATAGGCCAAGGGTGAGTGATTCGACAGGGAGCCCCCTAACCCTTGATCATGACTCTCACTTCCATTACACATAAGAGTCATTGGAGGAAGGCGTCTTCTGTAAGGGGGGATTTGTTAAAAGCCCCGACGCTCGATCAGAACATAAACACGCCTCGCTTGCCGTACGGTCTTGGAAGCATAATGACCTTATCTTTCATATCAGCAAGAAATCATTTTCAAAGAACAAAAGGTTAAATTGATACACAGCCTGATAGAGTTAGGGTACCCACAAGGCCATATCGCCATGTTACAGCGCTTGTTTGGGGAAAACAGCGGCGACCACCTGTGTTAATTAGCTATCTAGCTTGCTCCCAACACGTGTGTGTAAGCGTAACTCGGGAAATGTAGTTTCGTCGGATGGAAGCATCCATAGCTGTATGGATCTTTGCAAAACTGCTACAGTAAGTGTGTTTTTGTTTCGAAAGCCGTATTGCAAGCGATGATTATTGACGTTTCTAAACGTTAAAACAAAGCGTCGGGATTGTAGTTCACATGAGCCAGTCGTGGGCGAAGATAACAGCTGAGAACTGTAGGGAGAATTCCGCCTAGAGTTTGAGAGCTAGGAGCCTCCCAGTGAATAGGCCTGAAGAGAGAGATCCAGAGAGGATGAATTTCAGTAAGGTAGGATTTCTTGCGTTTATGGCTATGGTTATTGAATTGTACTGCACTGATGGTTCGTAAACCCCTGTAAAAATGTGGTAGTGACAGCAGCAGAGACATTTTGGGGTGTAAGAGTTTATTTTTTATAGAAGATCTACAGGGGGTTTTAAGAGAAGGGGCTCCATCCTTCCCAGGCTGGAGTAGGATCTGGTTGGGGTGGTGTGTTTTTGGGGTATAGTGGTGAATATGTGTAGGGTTAGATGGAGGTGAGATTTAAAAATAAATAAATAATAATATTTCCACTTTTTCCTGTCAATGTGCAATTCACACTCCAACCTGTGAAAGGCAGCAATACGTAACAAAGCAATTCTGCTGGAGACTCACACGAAGAAGTAAACGGAAGTGAATAAGAACAATTTCCACGTTAGCATTTTTTATTTAATGTTAAAATATGACTAATTTACATGCACAGCGTCACATACTTAACCCATATAGTGTTTAATTCACGTTGGAGACATAACATCTACCAACCAAGTCCTATGTATGTAACGCAGACTAACTAGCTGCTAACAATGGCTAATTGTGTGGGTTTTCACACTCAAATAGCCTCCATCATGGAGGTGCTAGCGAATGCAGCCGTGGCAGAGATCTGTAAACTCGTAGACGACGACTATGCAGTGTTTCGTTTGGAAATAACTCAAAGCCAGAAAGAAAACAGGGCATTACGGAGGAAACTACTGGAACTGAAGGTGGCACGGGAGCGCGTCCTCGCCAGTCGTCCCCGATACAGAGGAATGGCAAGAGGTACATTTTTCAGGAAAAAGGCAGAGGCTGCGTGGCCTGCCGCCCGGTTCAGCCCTGCACGTGTTAAGATGTGTTACCCATAATTGGGTCTTGGTCAGTGTTTGGATAGAATGCAATGATTCCCCAGATTACTTAGCTACCTTGTCCAAAGACACAACAGCATATTGTAACCAGATGCTTGTTGTACTGTATTTCTTATCATTTACTCATTGAAAACAATGTGACACATGGAACATAATCAGCCTACATCAATCAATAAATAATATATCAAGAAGTGTTATCTTACATCCTTGCCAATTCTAGACGGTGTCAATAGTGTACCATATACCATTGACAGTAACTAACCTAACCACATCTTTTCCCCCAATCACTCTCTCAGGTGAAGGACATCTCACTGGAGGCCACAGGGGCTTTGTGAAGCCAGTGGAACACAATAGATGGAGAGATGACCAACCAATCCCTGTTGATGAGGGGAGTGGAACCTCCAACGAGCACGTTATCATGATAGAGGTCAGTGTTACATAAAAATGTGTTATTTTGTAAATGAAATGTCTGTTTATTTCAGAAAGGCTCCACTCAGCTATGTACATCCTCATGTATCTGCCTTAAGGGAGCTTGTGATAATTCCCTATGACATTGATATCCAACACAACTAATGTACCGGAATAAACTCCTCTCTCCTTGTCAGTTTGCAGATGCAGAGGCTGCAGTTCCTGGGGTCAAGCAGGAGAGGTCTGAAGGAGAGGAGGACCCACGGCACAGCAGAGACATCCAGACTGGAGCGACAGGAGCGCCCCCTGTAGCCATGGCAAAACCCACCACCGTGCAGCCCAGGACCAGACGCAGCGTCACGGAGGTCAATGGAACGCTGAACGGCGTCCTCAAGTCAGAGACTGACACAGAGACTTTAACTGTAACACAAAGGCTTTTACACACAGGATCTGACCACAGGTTAGACTATGAGAGACTGGGGCCACTGGGCTGTCCTGCTCCTGGCTCAGAGTATTTACTTTACGGTAACCTAAGCCCGAGGACAATTCAATCCCATCAGGACTCAGGTGACGTGTTAGAGACTGGTAATGATCCATCTTGTTCTTACACTACAGAGATGGACCCTGACAACATGCCCTTGGGTTTAGAGACACAGACGGATCTGTCTAGAGGGGACTGGAACCAGTACAGTAGTAGTGTATACTCTGAAGGGTGCCTAGATAAGAAAGGTGAGGTTTTAGATGAGGTGACTGTGAAAGTGGAGAGCGACATTCCTCCCACATGGAATGCAGATATTCACTTAGGAGACGGACACTCACAGGGCAGAGATTTCTTAGATTACAGGGGAAGCTTAAAGACTAATCCAAATGTTGCAACCCACTCCCCTTTAAACGAGCTCCAGGATCATAACCCAGTGTCCACATCTATGGGACCTTCAGATTCACACGGCCGCATCCTTTTCGATCAGGTATTGAACTCAAACGACAGGGCTAGAGTCCAGGCTCAGGGTGGGCGAGCCACATCAGGTATTAGTAAAGAGAAACGGTTCCTCTGCATGTTCTGTAACAAAGGCTTCAGCTGCCTCCAGAAGGTGGAGATCCACCAGAGGGTCCACACAGGGGAGAAACCCTTCAGCTGTACCCAATGTCATATGTGCTTCGCCCAGGCTTGTGACCTGAAGAGGCACCAGAGGGTCCACACAGGGGAGAAACCCTTCGGCTGTACCCAGTGTCACATGCGCTTTGCTGAGGCTGGAAACCTGAAGCGGCACCAGAGGGTCCACACAGGGGTGAAACCCTTCAGCTGTACCGAGTGTCATATGCGCTTCGCCCAGGCTGGTGACCTGAAGAGGCACCAAAGGGTCCACACAGGAGAGAGGCCATTCGCCTGTAATCACTGTGGGAAGAGGTTCTCTGAGAGGAGATACCTAAGGATACACCAGCAGAAACACCATTCCACTCTATAACATAAAAGTAACCATTCCACTCGATAGCTACCTGGCTAGCTAAGTAAACAGCTGAAATTATCTAGCTAGCTGTAAAGTTTACATGTATCCCCACTAGCTGGCTACTAGATGACCAATATAACATTTGGGCCTAAAGCTTTTTGTAGGGACCCAAGGAAAGCAATTCTTGCCTGTATCAGTGATGGACACTAGTTATAATGTAGACCAATACTTTTATAGCTAACTACTAATACAACAGCCTAATTTATTGCACATTGTTTTGATAAACTGGTTAGAATATGGTCAAATCATAATCTGTACCAAATGGATTGCCTATCAATTAGGGCTGGGCGATTATATCAAATTAATTTGATTAATTCGAATGAATTAACGCCCTAACAATGGGAGTCTTTGTCCCAATGGGGGGAATGCAGGGGGATAAATTTAGGTTCAAAATAAGCTCATAGAAACCCATGGGCTTATTTTGGATAGATTATGGTGATAGTGAAACCTCTTTCTCCCAAGCCCCTCCCCTACCACGCAACAATAAAGAAGAGGTAACTTCTTCCTCTCTGACGAATAGATTCAATTCGCTATTTGCATTTGGTCCAACAGAATCGGTCATATGGACATCGCAACACATGGAGACTTTGTTTTACTGTAATAGAGAAGGTAACCTTTTGAACCCTGTTTATGTTTCAGCTGCTAAAACGGATGCACCAATGAACATTCATTCTGGAAAATGTATGCTCAGTTTGTCTTGCACATATTACGGTACCACGTACCGCTAGCAGCATTTTTGTCAAATAAAGATTGTTATACTAGCGGTTTGGTCTGTGTTTTATACATGAGCAATAAGCATAACACAATTATATAAGGAATTGGCAACTTGTCATTCTGAGAAATAAGGTAGGCCAGTTGACCTCAACATCTGAGCAAGGTGGACAGACTAGCATGCCGTTCAAACCGTTGGAGACGGACAGAGGGGTGTGTTCATAACAATTCAACTGTTCTACCTCGTTAGCTGAATTCAGAGCTTGTGAAGTGATACCTAGATCCAAGTTGGCTAAACTTGAAATATTAGCCTGCTACTCGCTAGCACGTGGGCTTGTGCTTTGAGAGATTGTTTGAGACCTGTGTTCATTTTCTATAATACCTGCTACATTATTAGTGAATGTGCATTGTTCTGGTTAAATTTGTAACAGAATCATATTTTTATAGACAGACCCGATAGCCAGTGATTACTGCAAAAAAAAGCAGGTTGAACTATTTTGATAAAATAATTTAATTTTTAGTGGGTCTTAATGTTGTTGAAGGCTTATATTCAGCCAAGGTATAATTTCACACCACTGAATTCATATTATCGCTGACTGTTTTAAATGTATTTGACCCTTTTTAAAAAAAAATTTAAATTGTACAACAAAGCTTATTTAGATAACATAAAAAATAATTGAGAGATGAGTTTTAGGCCTTATCGCCCAGCTCTATCAATAAACATCTTACAATGTACACATATCATGTACTTCTACTATGTTCCATGTTATTTACTGTGTATTATCAACCTTCAACTATATATTACACTGTTGATGTTTATGGAGTACAACATGACTAGTTAGCTTGTATTCTCCGAACAATAACACCTGTGTTCCTGTACCAGAATGTGTATACTGTATTATAGGTTATAGACGAGAGGAGGAAGTGGCAGCTTGTTAGAGCAGACATGGTTCTAATGTCAGTGGTTTTTATGAGGAACCCTATAACAATAGAAATGTCAATGGAGCCTCTGTCTAGCATTGGGAACCCTCAGTAGTCAATGTGTGATAGGATGCTGAGTGCAGGAGTAAACTAATGAATGTGGGCTTTCTGTACATTGTAATTTATTTTCCATTCCATTGTTTGCTCGTCTTGTAATTGGTTATATGAACATGATCAGAACAGTCATTGATTGATAAACCAAACAAAACGTGAACCCATTGTGATGTATTTTAGTTTTTTTACAATTTCATCCGCATCCTCACTTTCTGTCAATAGTACAATATTGCTGCGTGCTCAGCCTCTGTCCTTGGTCTGCATCACACAGCCTGGGAGTCCTCAGTCCTGTACGACTCATGAAACACATGGGTAGATTGTTGAATGGTCATCATGGATCCGGTCCATACATGACCAGTTTGCTGTTCTCAGTTTAGCCCAGAGAACTAAGAATCAGGCATCTCTCTGTCTACAGTCAAGGCAGTGTTGTCGCGTTCCTACAAACTGTGTACATTAACACCCGGGTCAAGCCACCCATGATTGTCCAGCCTTGTTGTAGTCCTGACTCCACTCCACCTTTCCTGACTCCACCTATCCTGACTCTACTCCACTTCACCTATCCTGACTCTACTCCACTTCACCTATCCTGACTCTACTCTACTTCACCTATCCTGACTCTACTCTACTTCACCTATCCTGACTCTACTCTACTTCACCTATCCTGACTCTACTCCACTTCACCTATCCTGACTCTACTCCACTTCACCTAGATGGTGGAGCGATTTTAGCTGGGTTAGACAATCATGAAATGTGACCTGATTTGCATTTTGTGGGAAAGAGTAAGAATGCACTCTGTTTTCTGGATGTGTGTGAGTTATGATATTTACTATGACATCAGCCTACCTTCACAATAAGCTACTCAAATGAATGTGTACACTGCATTTTTCCGGACAAACTTCAGCGAGGCTGAATTGTCTGACTCCAGAAAAACAGACACAAAGGTGGAGTTAGTGAATAAGTCACATTGTCTGCCTGTCATGGATCAATGTATAGCCTCAATTCTATGAGCTTGACAATGACTGACACTTGAGTCTGTCTGGTCATGGTGTCACTTCTATAGCCATGCAGAGCAGAGGTGGGCAACTACAATGTTAGTTATCGCATGTGATGCCTGTTGGATACGATATAATGTTACCATGCCTAACACAGATGTGCGAAACAGAAAAATACATTAATTTCACTAGCTACATTAATTTCACTAGCTACATACACCCAATCTCGGAACTTTGAAAGCAAGCTTTTTAGCTAATTAAAACGTGTGTCCTTACACGTTTTTGAATCATTTGAGTTTAGATATTTGACGTTAAAGGGTAAAAAAAATGAGTAGCAAAAAACAAGAAATTATCAGCCAACCTGCAGGTGGTTGGCTGGAGGCTAACAGAGGAGACTGGGCAGCCATCTTGGATTCCCAGACTGGTGCAGCCAATGGCCCAGGGGATGACATCACTGAGTAGGACAGGACCAGAGGCGACATAGTGGAGGTTAGTGGATGGTACAGCGTCCTCAACTCTGAGCTGGGGAACAACACTGTTAACCACAACCAGAAACAGACAGTTGAACAAAAAACAACAACCAAACTTAGTCGCCATGACAACAGACTGGCTGAGACCAGGGAGGTGTCAGTATGCGGCGGAAGAGAACAGACACAGATTAAGCTAGCAAAGCTCCGTCCTGCTCCTATAGTTGTGATTCAGAGAGACTGATGGTGCCTCAGGTTAACCCCCTAACAGGTGCTGCCTTCAGCCTGCCTTCTTTAGGATCTATCAACTGGAACATGGACCCTGCAACAACAGACACTCCCTGGCCTTCGTCCTCCTCACACTCACCTAATGTTAAACCAGACCTCCGACAATGCCAGTGCCTCAACACTAAATGGCAACATAAGCCCATTGACAAATGACAGTAGTAGAGACGGAATTGGTAAAGGTGGCAGCGCCAAAGAGAAGCGCTTCCCGTGTTCATTCTGTGGGAAAGCCCCAAACAAACACCTGTTCCCCAAACAGGTGGAGATCCACCAGAGGATGCGCACTGGGGAGAAATCATTAGGCAGACAAATGCGCCGGGCCAGTTTCTCACACTCGTCCAACCTGAAGAGGCACCAGAGGGTCCACACAGGGGAGAAATCTACATCTTCCCCAGTGTGAAAAAAGTTTCTCCCACCAGCACCAGCTGAAGATGCACCTGAAGGTCCACACGGGAGAAAGACCATTTGCCTGTACACACTGCAGGAAGTGGTTCTCAAAGAGGAGCTCTCTCAGGATACACCATCAGAAAATGCTCATGGCCCATGTATAGAGTATAGTGATCTGTAATGTAGTACTAGTTAGTTTGTAGTTAATTTAGTTGGTTTTGGATGTATATGGAACTGGATGAGGTGAACTGAGGAAATAATGAGTATGATGAGGCAGATCCAGTGTTGCTGATGGGAAAGACTGGACCTCTGAAGCAGCTGGTCACAAACTATGAAACAGAAGCCTTCAATCTTCTTTCCTGAATCAAGACCGAACCACGAGGGACAGAGAATCCACCCCCACACAACCAGTGGACAGGTGGACTGAACAACCTGGTGGTCATCAGAGTGACAGAGGCTCCAGTCAGGGATCCAGTCTGCAGCCCAGACCCTTCTCTTCACAGTCTCAGTGCAGGGATGAAGCAGGGCCTGGGGCTGATAGAGATAGACCGTCCTGTTCCTATGATACAAACACCACAGTATCCATGATGAACAGAGCAGGTCACCCTGGGCTTCAGCCTTCACAGCGAGTGGTGGGAGACTACCACCAGGGGGGTCTATCAGGAAGTCTGTCTTCTCCTTACCTCAGGGTTACCCCATCAATACAGACAGGGTCAGGATGGGTGTTCACCACACGAGGTACCTTGCCTATAACATGGCAAACAATCCCAACAACACCCAAGCAATGACTAAAGCTCAAAGACTAACCACCTGAGGGTGATCGCTCCAGCTTCTACCTCCTCTGGCGTCATCGGGTCACAACTTGGGAGGCTGAGCATTAGGCCAGATGCCGACAAGCCGTATGCCTGCCCCACGTGTGGGAAGCGCTTTGCTGAGGCGAACTATGTGAAGAAGCACCAGACTGTTCACACCAAGGAGAGGCCCTTCATGTGCAAACTATGTTACAAGAGCTTCTCCTTCCTGAGTAACCTTACCAGACATAGGAGTGTTCATAATGGGGAGAAATCATAGCAGTGTGGCTAGAGAGGTATTATAGTCATCATGTGAAGTGTCTTGGGGTAAGAGTTGTTTTGGATTACTAAGTCCCTCAGTTGAGCATCTGGGCACGCTCCCTCAACTTGAGACAACTGTGGCATTGTGTTGTGTCAGGAAACTGCACATTTTAGTGTCCTTTTATTGTCCCCAGCACAAGGTGCACCTGTGCTTCTTGATATGCCACACCTGTCAGGTGGATGGATTAGCTTGGCAAAGGAGAAATGCTCACTAACCGGGATGTAAACAAATGTGTGTATGGAACATTTCTGGGATTTCTTTCTTCAGCTCATGGAACCAACACTACATGTTGAGTTTATATTTTTGTTCAGTGTACATCCCCTCAGTAAGGTAAATATTCAACTGTCCTTGTTCTAGCCTAGGTTTACGGTCTCTCTAACAAAAAATATAAAAAAATGTATACAAGGTTAATTACCCTCCCTCATAAACAAGTCATACAATCTGACCCAGTTTGAAGAGATCAGTCAGTCTGGAATAAAAAGTACAGGTGGACTTTTGTTCATGTTCAAATATTTCACTGAAGAGAAGCTGCATGTAGGCCTACCAAATGTCTGATCAACAGAAATGTATCTAAATTAGGAGTGAAAGTAGCCTAAAACACTCGGTCCAGTGCGGAATATCAACAAAATAAATGGTGGATCGAACTGCGCATGTAGCCTACTTTTTCCAAGTAATTTGTTTAACAATCTGTTGAAAACGTCATCACACAACACTGATTATATGCGGAACTGAGCCTAGGCAAACCGTGTTAAATAACAGCAAACGGGATCCTCCCTAAGATTAGCATAACCCAGGCATTTTATCCGGGTTTCAAGCTTTTTTGGGTTATTGTAAAATGTATGTTGCTGGAATAGTGAAGGCAGCTTCTGTTTTCTTCGTGAGAACTCTGTGGTTCTAAATCAATAGTAGTTTAGTGGTCTGAAAATGTTAACATTAACGGGCTTAACCATGCTGTAGGTCATGTAACTCTGTTACTGTACATGCAATATGCATTGTGGACTGCACTAAACAGAGGTTGCTATCGGGTTTTGTGATAGAACAAAAAGGTATGGTTAAATTTATTCTGCCACTGTCTTATTGTCTCTACCTTTAGGCCTATAATATATGTCACGTCTGCAAGGCATGTGTATTAACAGGTTATAGAGCAAACAACACGATCACCACAACACCGGTTGTAATATGGCTTTCTTTGGAGAGGGGCAGGGCTAGGCTTCCCTAGTGATGCATATGTCAAAAAACATGTACCGCTACTGCTCTATGGCAGGGTTTCCCCAAACTAAATCCTGCCCCCTAACAGAGCTGATTCAAATAACCAACTCCGCATGCTTTGACTATTTGAATCAGCTGTGATGTTCTATGGCAAAAACAAAAAAACGTGCACCCAGGGGGGACCCCAGGAAGGGGTTTGGCAAAACCTGCTCTTTGTGGACCGACCTCACACTCCAGTACAGTAGGTGGCGGTGTATGTACCTTTCGGTTGGTGATCTGCCAATATACATGAAGAAGTAGTAGTAAACGGAAGTGAACTGCCCAATAATCATTTCCAAGTTAGCGTTTTTATTGTTGTTATTCAGACATTTACGCCATGGAAAACAATATGACTCATTTAACTGCACAGCATCACATACTTGTCCCAGGTAGTCTTTAATTCGCGTTGGTGACCGGACTTGGTTGATGTTATCTAGGTAACGCTCGCTAGCTGCTAACGTTAGCTAACAATGGCTGACTGTATGGTTTTTCACACGCAAATAGCCTCCATTATGGAGGTGTTAGCGAATGCAGCAGTGACAGAGGTCTGTAAACTCGTAGACGACGACTATGCAGTGTTTCGTTTGGAAATAACTCAAAGCCAGAAAGAAAACAGGGTATTGCGGAGGAAACTACAGCTACTGGAACTGAAGGTGGCACGGGAGCGCGCAGAGACAATACAAGAGCGCGTCCTCACCAGTCGTCCCAGTAGTGTCAAGATCCTCGACCGATACAGAGGAATGGCAAGAGGTACATTTTGCAGGAGGCCTGTTGCCCGGTTCCCCTCTGGGCATATGACTTTAAATGTATTAACCACTTATGGTGAAAAGGGACACTTCACCACGACACACTATTTGGGGTGTTTAACCACTACCTACATAATTCTGAGTGATTAGTTTGACATAATTATGCACTATAGCGGTGTTTTGACATTTTAGTGCCGGAGAGTTACACTGATGACGCTATCGGTTGATTGAGCCTGCTGTCGAATCTAAAAATGAATGGAGTCATGTTTTGTAACAATTATTGTGGCCCAATTGTGTTTAGCTAATTGCACGATCGGGAGTAGATATGATTGTCCTTGTTCAATAGAGGCGTTACAGGGCTTGACATTCAGGTAAATTTGCCAGTACCATGAGAAAGTTACTGTTCCTAGCCAATATTACAGGAAAGCAAGTTGTACACGCAGAATTTCAATCATGGCTGATTTCATGTTTCATTTGCAGTCTGCGCAAGTACCTTAGCCTATTATAGTCAACCATACAATTTGATATTTACACTGTTTGGAAAATTCGTCGTGGTTACTTTTTATATTGTCATGTCAGACTCATTGAACATTCAAGCAGCACTGGAAAGCTGGGATCCCGCTCTTCACAATAATTGTCTTTGCCCGAGATTACATTCAGGAGTGTTGCGCAGCGCCTGGGTTTACTGGAGTTGTAAAAGCCAGTTCCACTGCGTTGTCATTGTTCCCCTCTACTTAGGGACTGATTTAGACCAGGAGCACCTGTGCTGGGTTTCACAAGTATTGTAGCACAAACTCTTTTCTCCATTTAGTTAATGGAATTAAGATGACCTCAGTGCAATGATGGTTTTGGGAACCCCGCCCAGGTGGGTGCAATTAATTATCAGGTAGAACATTAACTAGTAGGCCCCAGACCTCGTAGGGTAAGAGTTGAATACCCCTGGGCTCAGTTTCCCAAAAGCGAAAGTTAATTGTTTGAACCTTTGTTGGCGCATCATCTCTCAGAGCTGTATCCCAAAACCATTGTTAGAAGTTGAACTTACTGTTGTTTAAGTGAACTTAAACACACCCCCCCCCCCTCCTCCTCCTCCTCTTTGGAATGTCTAGATATATTGGTTTACATAACATGTAGTTCGCTTGCTAGTGACCGAAGTCAAATATTTTATGTCACACGCGCGGAGCAGATGTAGACTTCTCCGCGAAAGAGTTCAATTCAAATGTTTTATTGGTCATCTACACATATTTAGCAGGTGTTATTGCGGTTGTAGTGAAAGGCTTGTGTTCCTAGCTCCAACAGTGCAGTAGTATATAACAATACACATCTAAAAGAATGGAAATAAGAAATGTTAAGACGAGCAATGTTGGAGTGGCATTGACTAAAATACAGTAGAATAGACTAGTGTATACATATGAAAGCAGTTGGTAAACATTCAATTATTCAGGTGATATGTACATGAAAGTAGGGTTAACTTAGCCATCTCAGCTCGACTTCTTTTCTGCTGCACTGATCGGATGCCTTCCTCTGAAGTGAGAAATCGATGGAATTGCGTCACTTTAACGTTCTATGACCCGTTGTTACAAATGAGCTTGGAGACAGGAAGGAGAGTTTAATAAACATGAACAGAACAGGAGAAGCGTACTGAACGTGAACAAAACCTCGACAGAACCAAAACCGCCTGCGCGCGTGCGCTATCGTGCATAAATATATTTTGTCCCCCTACACCAAACGCGATCACGACACGCAGGTTAAAATATAAAAACAAACTCAACCAAATACATTAATTTGGGGACAGGTCGAAAAGCATTAAATATGTATGGCAATTTAGCTAGTTAGCTTGCACTTGCTAGCTAATGTGTCCTATTTAGCTAGCTTGCTGCTACTAGCTAATTTGTCCTGGGATAAACATTGAGTTGTTATTTTACCTGAAATGCACAAGGTCCTTTACGCCGATAATTAATCCACACATAAAACTGCCAAACGAATGTTTCGAGTCACCTCTCCTCCTTCCAGGCTTTAATCTTTGTACTTATATGTTGATTGGCATCTACACTTTCATAGTATTACCACGACAACCGGCAAAACAGTTTGTCTTTCAATCACCCACGTGGGTATAACCGATGGGAGAGGCAGGACTTGAAGCGTGATCTGTGGTCAGAAATATAAAGGAGTTCTATTTTAGCCCTTGGCAAAGCAGATGCTTGTGGGTGCAATAATTGAATAACATGTATTTCTAAATTAATTTTTGCGACGTGTCTGGTCAGCATGTTGGGCTACAGAGGGCTAAATAAATGTAGAGTAATCAAGGTGATGAAGTCCAGGTGTGCATAATGATGGTGCTTGGATTGGTGAGGAGGAGAGGGGGGTGACACCTGGCAACCCCATCAGTTGAGACTTCAGGTCTGTTCGAAATCCTCGGGCTGAAAGTGCTGGCTCCAAACACTGAAGTTGAGATATTTCTCAAGGAGAGTATCCACCTCTACTACGTCTTGAAATCACAATGAATTATGGATATTGTGGTTCGCTTACAACCAAGAAATGTCGACGGCCCGTTTTAACCGGTGAAATGCAGAAACGCTCAATTCTCGATTTTTATGACATGCTATGTAAATAACATTAATGAACATACAGAGTGAAATGGAGCAGCAGTGAAAATGCCCTTTAGCCAGAATTGGGTCTTGGTCAGTTTTTGGATAGTATGTAGTAATTCCCCTGATTACTTATCTGTACTGCACAAAGACAGAATATCATATTCTAACCAGATTCATGACTTACTGCATTTCTTATTATTTATTCAATTAAAACAATGTGATGCATGGAACATATCGATCTAAACTCAGCAGAAAAAGAAATGTCCTCTCACTGTCAACTGCGTTTATTTTCAGCAAACTGAACATGTGTAAATATTTGTATGAACATAACAAGATTCAACAACTGAGACATAAACTGAACAAGTTCCACAGACATGTGACGAACAGAAATGGAATAATGTGTCCTTGAACAAAAGTAACAGTCAGTATCCGGTGTGGCCACCAGCTGCATTAAGTACTGCAGTGCATCTCCTCATGGACTGCACCAGATTTGCCCGTTCTTGCTGTGAGATATTACCCCACTCTTCCACCAAGGCACCTGCAAGTGTGTAACTGTCATTCCTTTGACGATAAACGCAAATCCAACCAAATCCGCGACTCGTCAGTGAAGAGCACCTTTTGCCAGTCCCGTCTGGTCCAGCGACGGTGGGTTTGTGCCCATAGGCGACGTTGTTGCCGGTGATGTCTGGTGAGGACCTGCCTTACAACAGGCCTACGTTCTTGGTGTAACTCGGGCAGTTGTTGTTGCCATCCTGTACCTGTCCCGCAGGTGTGATGTTCGGATGTACCGATCCTGTGCAGGTGTTGTTACACATGGTCTGCCACTGCGAGGACGATCAGCTGTCTGTCCTGTCTCCCTGTAGCGCTGTCTTAAGAATCTCACAGTACGTACATTGCAATTTATTCCCCTGGCCATATCTGCAGTCCTCATGCCTCCTTGCAGCATGCCTAAGGTACGTTCACGCAGATGAGCAGGGACCCTGGGCATCTTACTTTTGGTGTTTTTCAGAGTCAGTAGAAAGGCCTCTTTAGTGTCCTAAGTTTTCACAACTGTGACCTTAATTGCCTACCGTCTGTAAGCTGTTAGTGTCTTAACGACTGTTCCACAGGTGCATGTTCATTAATTGTTTATGGTTCATTGAACAAGCATGGGAAACAGTGTTTAAACCCTTTACAATGAAGATCTGTGAAGTTATTTGGATTTTTACTAATTATCTTTGAAAGACAGGGTCCTGAAAAATGAACGTTTTCTTTTTTTGCTGAATTTATAAATAGTAGTGTATATCAAGATCTGAAGTATATAATCTGAAGTATTACCTTACATCCTTGCCAATTCTACAGTGTCAATAGGGTACAATATACTGTTCAGCACTGACAGTAGCTAACCTAACCACCTCTTTTCCCCCCAATCACTCTCTCAGCTGAAGGACATCTCACTGGAGGCCACAGGAGCTTTGTGAAGCCAGCGGAACACAATACATGGAGAGATGACCAACCAATCACTGTTGATGAGGAGAGTGGAACCTCAACCCAGCATGTTATCGTGACTGAGGTTAGTGTAATAGTATTACATCAAAATTACAGTACATCAAATGTGGCCAGTTTATTTCAGAAAGGCTCCCCTCAGCTATTCATTTGCTTACATGTATATCCTAATTTATCTGCCATAGGGGAGCTTGTGAGACATGATCTAATTCAACTAATATGCACCTGTAATAACCTCTTCTCTTCTTGTATCAGTCAGCAGATGCTGCAGGTCCTGGGGTTAAGCAGGAGAGGCCTGAAGGAGAGGAGGACCCATGGCACAGCAGAGACATCCAGACTGGAACGGCTGGAGTGCCCCCTGTAGCCAGGGAGGACCGCGCCACAGTGCAGCCCAGGACCCAACGCAGCATCACGGAGGTCAGAGACAGACACAAGTCAGAGACAGACACAGAGACTTTGACTGTAACGCAAAGGCTTTTACACACAGGTTCTGACCACAGATCAGACCCAGAGAGACTGGGCTCTCTTCCTGCTCCCGGCTCAGAGTATTTACTTTACAGTAACCCGAGCCCGATTCCTTCCCATCAAGATGCATTAGAGACTGGCAATGATTTGTCTTGTTCTTCTACTACAGAGATGAACCCTGGAAACATATCCTTGTGTTTAGAGACACAGACTGATCTGTCTAGAGGGGACTGGAACCGGTACAGTAGTAGTGTATACTCTGAAGGGAGCCTAGATAAGAAAGGGGAGGGTCTCGTCGTAGATGAAGTGACTGTGAAAGTGGAGGGTGACACTCCTCCCACATGGAATGCAGATAGTCACCTAGGATACGGACTCTCACAGGGCAGTGATTTCTTAGATTACAGGGAAAGCTTAGCGACTAATCCAAATGTCACAAACCACTCCCCTTTACACACACTTGGAGATTACCAGCCAGTGTCCACTTCGATGGGGCCTTCCAATTCACACGGCCGCATCCTTTTCGATCAGGTTTTGAACTCAAACGACAGGGCTGGAGCCCAGGCTCAGGGAGGGGCAGCCACATCAGGCAATAGTAAAGAGAAACGGTTCCTCTGCATGTTCTGTAACAAAGGCTTCAGCTGCCCCCAGAAAGTGGAGATCCACCAGAGGGTCCACACAGGGGAGAAACCCTTCAGCTGTACCCAGTGTCACATATGCTTCGCCCAGGGTGGTGACCTGAAGAGGCATCATAGAGTCCACACAGGGGAGAAACCCTTCAGCTGCCCCCAGTGTGAGAAGAGGTTCTCCCGCCAGCACCATCTGAAGATGCACCTGAAGGTCCACACGGGAGAGAGGCCGTTTGCCTGTGTGCACTGCGAGAAGAGGTACTCGGAGAAGAGCTACCTCAGGATACACCAGCAGAAAAACCATTCCACTCTACAACATAGACCGTAACCATTCCACTTGATAGCGTCTGCCGTTTAGATCAAACCCTACTTTAACCCCTTACACTTGTGAGAATTGGCCTATATGGATAGGGCTAAATCGAAATGTTTCTTATAGAAGAATTAGGGATTGCATAACCATGGTAGCAATCAAAAGGGAACAGTTTGGAGATTATGGGAAAATTATTAGACTAAGGGTGGGGACACAACAGTTCTCCTGATACAAAACTGAATCCAAACATTACATGGTTGATTTAATGCACATTTTACATTTACTGTACTTTGCCGCATTTGTTAAAAATAAAATCAGAACATACTTTGGATACTTTCAGTTACAAAATAAGAATATTCCAGGAAAATGTGGGGTTGGTGCAACATAAGACAAAAAAATGACCAGGGTTTGAGTGAGAGGACTAACTGGTGTTTCCAAGCAGCAACACACCTCTCCAAAATGTACACAGTTATGAAGTAATTTCAATGCACTTTTATGACTTAAGGAAGTGTTAAGGAATTGTCTTCAACTTTAAGGTGATTTGTTTTGCTCTCCTAGCTGTGCCGTTGAGGAACTAGATCAATCACACTTGTTTTTTTATTTCTTTTTTATTTCTGTTATTTCACCAGGTAAATTGACTGAGAACACCCGGGGATTAGTTACAGGGGAGAATGAGACAATTGTAAACTGGGGATTATTAGGTGACCGTGATGGTTTGAAGGCCAGATTGGGAATTTAGCCAGGACACCGGGGTTAATACCCCTGCTCTTACAATAAGTGCCATGTGATCTTTAATGACCTCACAGAGTCAGGACACCCGTTTAACATCCCATCCGAAAGACAGCACCCTTCACAGGGCAGTGTCCCCAATCACTGCCCTGGGGCATTGGGATATTTTTTAGACCAGAGTAAAGAGTGTCTCCTACTGGCCCTCCAACACCACTTCCAGCAGCATCTGGTCTCCCATCCAGGGACTGACCAGGACCTGTAGTGGTTTTGTTTGGAACACAGCCCTGCATCCCCTCCTTTACACAATTACTGTTGTTTACACAATCCAAAAACGGTCCATTATAAATCACAATCTGGGCCAGGTGTTCATAATTTGAAACCTTGCTCTATTGCCAACATCAATTATAAAAGCTAAATTATAAAATACGATCTTAGTGTTAGGTTTCACAAGGCAATTCAGAGAAGCAGATCATACTTTTGCTACGCATTAGAATGGAGTCATAAGTAAATTCAAATGCGTGGTCCGCGGCCCCCCCAAAAATCACAATACAACAAACGGGCTCATTCTGTTCAAGACAACTCGGGGTATAACCCCATGTCATCTTGTATCTAGGGCTGTTGCAGTGACCATATTACCGCCACACAAGCAGTCATGAGTCATGACCGCAGTAAAATGCCACTTTCCATGGTAATCTCCTTTTATGCACTGGACATGCTTTGGTAGTACCCAACTTGCTAATGACCATCAGGTCCTAATGACCTGGTACGCGGGGCTCTATTGTCCCTCAATCACTCTGACAGCAATGCAAATGCAATGGAAAATCACGTCAAACACTGATCATCAAAACAGAGCGCCTGTAGTACGTTTAAAGCTCACCACACTGTGATAATCAAATTGCAGGTTGAAGCAGTGTGAAACATGGTTGTTGTGGATGTTGTTTTAAATCCTAACATAACGGAATGGACAGCACTTCCTACGGTGATGATCAAACCCCCCCCCCCCCCACACACACACACACTTTCTCAAATGATCGATATCCTATAGTCACACCATGCAGCCCATATATGTTTTGCTTTCTAAGGTATTTGTTGCCAAATAACTCAAACTAGCATATAGGACCTGTTTCAAATGCTAACTTTTACGCTCAACATAGCCACTTCATCTGCGCGGTCGCTCAGTAATGGGAAAAATATCCTCTCTTTTTATTCAGCTGAGTTCAATTATATTATTCTTACTATGAAATAAAATAATGTCACGGGGACTTAAGCATATATTGTCAGCTAAATGAATAAGAATACAGCCTATGTCATGGAGCATAGCCAGATAGCATAGGCCAACTCATACTGTGTTCTTCTGAAATAAATGTTATTCATATCATAATGTTTATTTAGACCTGGTTAAAATAAATAGATTTATTGTGAGGTTGTATATTCAATTGATTTATTATACTTAAAAAAAATGTTTTATGTAGATGTTCCGAGGTCTGAGGCCTGGAGATGCTCAACGCGTTTATGTTCATTAACGGTCAGTTACGGTGAGACCTACAGTCTTTTGCATGACAATAACCGGCTGCCAACATTTCATGACCACAGCCCTCTTAATTTTCAGCATTTCCCTCAATTTACATTCCCCTCACTCAGACAATAAAAACATGAGCAAAAGTTGCTCAATTAGCAGGAGGGTCAGAGGCATCTGCTTGTCATGTGGTGCTCAAGTTCAGAACGTCTGTCAGTCAAAACCCATCCAGCTCTGAGACCCTGAGCTCTGACGTCATGTATAGCATGTTACTGTACAGCCACTTTGTTCCAATTTAAGTGCTTATCAGTGTCAAAATCTGCCATTTTCAACCCGGGCAGGAGTGTAAAGGGTTAAATAAAAACAATACTTTTCATTGTCAACAGAAAAGATCCACGGATGCATTTGGAATAAGGAGAGTAACATATTTCATTGTAGAATATTGCCTCCGGACATTGTGATATACACTGAGTATACCAAACCGTACGAACACCTTCCCACAGTTGTGTCGTGGACCATTCCTGATGTACACGGGAAACTGTTGAGCACCTACTACCATACCCGGTTCAAAGGCACTTAAAACTATTGTCTTGCCCATTCACCCTCTGAATGGCAGACATACACAATCCATGTCTCAAGACTTCTTTAACTTGCCTCCTCTCCTTCATCTACACTGGATAAAGTGGATTTATCAAGTGACAAAATTAAAGGATCATAGCTTTCACCTGGATTAATTTGGTCAGTCTGTCATTGAAAGAGTTCTTAATGTTTTGTACACTCAGTCTGTTACATATTGTGGTTGTACTGTGTAGGATATATGATGTTCATTACTTCCATTGACCTACTTCATTTTTCCCCAAGACATTTTTAATGATATTTAATGTAGTTTATCAAGTTAATGCTGATTTTTGTTGTTGTTGTGTGTGTGTGGTTGTCAAATGGTGTATTTAAAACTTGTTTATGTTTAATAAACACAAAATGGACTTTTCATTCTAAGACCTTCATTGGGACTCTTTTAGTACACATCACATCTGATCTCACCCTATTCTGCATACACTGACAGTGCTTTATAACCATTATACACTTACTAAATATCCCTACACATACCCGCACACTAACACCTACTGTACACCTCATAGTTTAGTCAGGTTTGTCTGATGATAACTTATCATAGCCAACTTATTTTTTACCAACAAAATATTTGTCTACCGTGATAATAATGCAATTTCAAATTAAAGGACCAGACGAAACAGGACGGATAAAAAGAGAAGTAAGGGGTAGAGGGTATGGTTTAGGGTATGGGTTTAGGTTTAGGTTGGGCGGACACGGGAACTAGGAAGGCACAAAAGGGGAGGGGGATGACAGAGTCAATCAGGGACACTAGGCTATATGATAGGTTGGACAAGAATGAAGTCATTCTGTAACTACAGTATAGGACAAAACATGTAGTGGGGATGGGTAAACACTCCATGTTGAAAGTGTTTATCTGTGTGTACATACCTGAGGGAGTGTATGTCTGTGTAATCTGTATTGCATGTCTCTTCCAGGAGGAGGGTCCAGAGGTACTGCTGGTGAAGGAGGAGGGGTGTGAGGAGGGTCTGGGGAACCCTGAGGGGAACATGGTCATGGAGGACAACCAGACTACACCTCCTCCTGAACCCACTGAGCAGCACAGGACCACACACAGTCTCACTGAGGTGAGCCTTTGAATTATCAAACCATTAAAGATGGTCAAGTAATCAAATCAACTAACTTGTTTGCATAGTACTCATAGCAATCCCTCATTGTCCAATCAGAAGATGCTCCATTGCAGGGTGCTCATATCAGATTTCTAAGTCCAACATCCTCTCACTCTGTATCTCTTACAGTCAGTAGACATGGAGGATGGGAAGCCTGATCTGCTGCTGGTCAAAGAGGAGATGATAGAAGACGGACCAGTGAGTATTGATCTGCTGAGTGGACTAAAGATGGGGGAGCAAGGTAAGAGAGAAATACATATAGCCTACATACAGTAATAGATCTTCAATAGGAATAGTGATGCACCTGGCTTTTATTTTCTTTAAATGCAAAAAAACAATTATAATATATTTACTTCACAAGGTAATTAACTCAAACAAAAATGTAATGTGTAGTTTTTTCTGACATGTGAAGTATTTTTTGTAACCTCTTCCTGCAGGTGGTTGGCTGGAGGCTAACAGAGGAGACTGGGTGGCCATCTTGGATACCCAGACAGGTGCAACCAAGGGCTCAGGTGACAACATCACTGAGCAGGCCAAGACCAGAGGTGACATAGTGGAGGTCAGTGGATGGGACAGCGTCCTCAACTCTGGGCTGGAGAACAACACTGTTAACCACAACCAGAAACAGACAGTCAAACACAAAGCAACATCTGAACTTAGTCTCCATGACAACAGACTGGCTGAAACCAGGCGTAGATTTGGTCTGCGGGGACGGAGCGATGTCAGTATGCAGCAGGAGAGAACAGACACAGACTCTACTAGCGATGCTCCGTCCTGCTCCTATAGTTGTGATTCAGAGAGACTGATGGCGCCTCAGTGTAACCCCCTAACAGGTGCTGCCTTCAGCCTGCCTTCTATAGGATCTATCAACTGGAACATGGACCCTGCAACAACACAGACACTCCCTGGCCTTCATCCTCCTCACACTCTCCTGTTAAACCAGACCTCAGACAATGCCAGTGCCTCAACACTAAATAGCTACACAAGCCCATTGACAAATGACAGTAGCAGAGACGCTATCAGTAAAGGCGGTAGTGCCAAAGAGAAGCGCTTCCCATGTTCGTTCTGTGGGAAAGCCTTCAGTTTCCCCAAACAGGTGGAGATTCACCAGAGGATTCACACAGGGGAGAAACCATTCACCTGCCACCTATGCCAGGTCAGTTTCTCCCACTCGTCCAGCCTGAAGAGGCACCAGAGGGTCCACACAGGGGTGAAACCCTTCAGCTGTACCCAGTGTTACATGCGCTTCGCCCAGGCTGGTGACCTGAAAAGGCACCAGAGGGTCCACACAGGGGAGAAACCCTACAGCTGTACCCAGTGTGAGAAGAGGTTCTCCCACCAGCACAAGCTGAAGATGCACCTGAAGGTCCACACGGTAGAAATGCTGTTTGCCTGTACGCACTGCGGGAAGAGGTTTTCAGAGAAGAGCTACCTCAGGATACACCAGCAGAAACACCATAACATAGAATGTAGCCTTTTCACTCATTAGACCTTTAGATCGAATCCTGCATTAAAGACAAATATACATTTTCATTGTCAGCGGAAAATAGCCACAGATGCATTTGGAATAACAAGAGTAACAGATTTTAGTGTTGAATATTCCTGGGTAGAATATTGCATCCAGACATTGTGTGATATATAAGGCCTAACGAGTCTGTTTCAGATTGTGTTTGTACTGTGTAGGCTATATGATGTTCACAAATGCCTATTTCATTACTTCCATTCAACTATTAAATGTTTTTCCCAAGACACTTTTTAATGAGAAAATGAATAAAGTTCATGAAGTTTATGCAGATTTAGTTGAGACGTGTGGTTTTCATATGGTGTATTTAACATAAATAAACAAACTGGGACATTTCATTCTAAGACTTTCATTGACTCTCTTTTGTATACATCATCTGATCTCAACCTATTCTGCATACACCTGACAGTGCTTTATAACCATTATACACTTACTAAATATACCTACACATACCCACATAACTAACACATACTGTACACCTCATAGGTTAGTCAGGTTTGTCTGATGATGACTTTTGACTTATCAGAGCTGACTTGTTTTTACCCACAACTGACTTGTTTTTATCCACCATGATGGGTTTAACAACAATGAAGTCATTCTGTAACTACAGTATAGGACTCAAACATGGTGGGGATGGGTAAACACTACATGTTGAAATTGTGTTTATTATCTGTGTGTACGTACCCAAAGGAGTGTACAAATCTATTTTTATTTGTCACATGCGCCGAATACAACAGGTGTAGTAGACCTTACAGTGAAATGCTTACTTACAAGCCCTTAACCAACAATGCAATTAAGAAAAACACGTTTTTTGTAAAAAATGGATAAATAAGAAATAAAAGTAGCAAATAATTAAAGAGCAGCAGTAAAATAGCAATAGCGAGGCTATATACAGGGGGTACCGGTACAGAGGCAGTGTGTGTGGGCACCGGTTAGTCGGTAATATGTACATGTAGGTAGAGTTAAAGGGATCATGCATAGATAATATACAGAGTATCAGCAGCTGTACGCACTAGTGCTTTGCAGTCGGAGGCCGAGCAGTTGCCATGCCAGGCAGTGATGCCTTCACCTGATGGTGCAGCTGTAGAACGTCTTGAGGATCTGAGGACCCATGCCAAATCTTTTCAGTGTCCTGAGGGGAAATAGGCCTTGTCGTGCCCTCTTCACGACTGTCTTGGTGTGTTTGGTGTATCATCTCCTTTGTCTTGATCACGTTGAGGGAGAGGTTGTTGTCCTGGCACCACACGGCCAGGTCTCTAACCTCCTCCCCATAGGCTGTCTCACTGTTGTGTCATCAGCAAACTTAATATGATGGTGTTGGAGTCGTACCTGGCCGTGCAGTCATGAGTGAACAGGGAGTACAGGAGGGGACTGAGCACGCACCCCTGAGTGGCCCCCGTGTTGAGGATCAGCGTGGCTGATATATTCTACCCTTACCACCTGGGGGCGGCCCGTCAGGAAGTACATGATCCAGTTGCAGAAAGAGGTGTTTAGTCCCAGGGTCCTTAGCTTAGTGGTGAGATTTGAGGGCACTATGGTGTTGAATGCTGAGCTGTAGTCAATGAATAGTGTAACAGGGTTATATTGGTGATTCCCCTTGCCACTTTATTGTTAAGCCAATGGGTTTTTGGTTTGAGTTTGTCTTGCCTTCACCTACTCAACATGGCATCTTATTGGCTGGTTTGCGTAGCTTGCTTACGAGGGGGGATGTTCCAGTTAGAATCGTCCCAGTGAACAAGCACCAAACCAGCGGTAAGTTGTTGGTTGCAAAGCACTGTACATCAAAAGTGATTTTGATACTCTCAAGTGATGATTTAAATGTACAATTGATATCAAATTGTTTGTAAATGTTATTCGAACATCACACATAAGATGCAGTGGTTTTTGGAGAATATTTGTTGTGCATTTTGTTGTAGAGAATTCCCGCCAGTACTAGCTAGCAACTTACCGTGTCTGGTGGGGGGGTTTCATATATTTTGTACAGTGCGTGAGTGCAGAGTTGGATGGTGAGATGTGCATTGCATGACGTGCAATTTTGTGTCGTTCTTATCAGAATAAAGCTACATGACTGGTGCTACATGTTGGAGTTCCGTGTCGATGACTGATTGTACACAACGCCAGACGAGTACTGTTACAATAGCATTCTCACATAATGTTCCTTTTGTTCAGGTGGGAAAGGGCAGTGTGGAGTGCAATAGAGATTGATGCTGATGCTCTCATGCATGTTACAGTGTTACTTGCCTCGAAGCGAGCATAGATGTACTTTAGCTTGTCTTGTAGGCTCATGTCACTGGGCAATGAGTAATTCTGAGTATACCAAACATTAAAACAACCTCCTAATATTGAGTTGCAGCCCTCCTTTTGTCCTCAGAACAGCCTCAATTTGTCGGGGCATGGACTCTACACGGTGTTGAAAGCGTTCCACAGGAATGCTGGCCCATGTCGACTCCAATGCTTCCCTCAGTTGTGTCAAGTTGGCTGGATGATTGGGTTGTATACACTTCTTGATACAGACAGGAAACTGTTGAGTGTGAAAAACCCAGCAGCGTTGCAGTTCTTGAGACAAACCGGTGTGCCGGGCACCTACTACCATACCCCGTTCAAAGGCAGGTATTTTGTCTTGCCCATTCACACTCTGAATGGCACACATACACAATCCATGTCTCAAGGCTTGAAAATCCTTCTTTAACATGTCTCCTCCCCTTCATCTACACTGATTGAAGTGGATTTAACAAGTGACATCAATAAGGGATCGTAGCTTTCACCTGGATTCACCTGGTCAGTCTGTCATGGAAAGAGCAGGTGTTCTTAATGTTTTGTCTATCACCTGTGTCTTCCAGTGCTTCTGGTGAAGGAGGAGGGTCTGGAGCCCTCTGTAAACTACTGTCTGAATGGTATTAGGTGATCTACGATCAGTTTAGCCTTTTAGATCAAAATTAATAAGATTTATATAAAGATCTTAGATCAAATTTTATTGGTCACATACACATGGTTAGCATATGTTAATGCGAGGTTAGTGAAATGCTTGTGCTTCTAGTTCCGACCGTGCAGTAATATCTAACAAGTAATCTAACAATTATCTTATACACACAAGTATAAAGGAATTAACAAGAATATGTACATATAAATATATGGATGAGCGATGGCTGAAAGGCATTGGCAAGATACAGTAGATGGTATAGAGTACAGTATATACATATGAGATGAGTAATATAGGGTATGTAAACATTATATAAAGTGTCATTGTTTAAAGTGGCTAGTGATACATTTATTACATCCAATTTTTTATTATTAAAGTGGCTAGAGATGAGTCAGTATATTGGCAGCAGCCACTCAATGTTAGTGGTGGCTGTTTAACAGTCTGATGGCCTTGAGATAGAAGCTGTTTTTCAGTCTCTCGGTCCCAGCTTTGATGCACCTGTACTGACCTCGCCTTCTGGATGATAGCGGGGTGAACAGGCAATGGCTCGGGTGGTTGTTGATCTTTTTGGCCTTCCTGTGACATCAGGTGCTGTAGGTGTCCTGGAGGGCAGGTAGTTTGCCCCCGGTGATGCGTTGTGCAGACCGCACTACCCTCTGGATAGCCTTGCAGCTGTGGGCGGAGCCGTACTAGGCGGTGATACAGCCCGACAGAATGCTCTCGATTGTGCATCTGTAAAGTGTAAAGTGAGTGTTTTTGGTGACAAGCCAAATTTCTTCAGCCTCCTGAGGTTGAAGAGGCGCTGTTGTGCCTTCTTCACCACGCTCTCTGTGTGGATGGACCATTTCAGTTTGTCGGTGATGTGTACGCCGAGGAACTTACAACTTTCCAGCTTCTCCACTACTGTCCCGTCGATGTGGATAGGGGGGTTCTCCCTCTGCTGTTTCCTGAAGTCCACCATCATCTTCTTTGTTTTGTTGACGTTGAGTGTGAGTTTATTTTCCTGACACGATGTTCGGAGGGCCCTCATCTCCTCCCTGTAGGCCGTCTTGTCGTTGTTGGTAATCAAGCCTACCACTGTAGTGTTGTCTGCAAACTTGATGATTGAGTTGGAGGCGTGCATGGCCACGCAGTCATGGGTGAACAGGGAGTACAGGAGAGAGCTGAGAACGCACCCTTGTGGGGTCCCAGTGTTGAGGATTAGCGGGGTGGAGATGTTGTGTCCTACCCTCACCACCTGGGGGCGGCCCGACAGAAAGTCCAGGACCCAGTTGCACAGGGCGGTGTCGAGAGCTTAATGACGAGTTTGGAGGGTACTATGGTGTTAAATGCTGAGCTGTAATCAATGAACAGCATTCTACTCTTAGACGCTTTGTGGATAAGGGCCCGGGTCTTGACTAATTTTGTGTTAAGTGTGGGACCATGCCTTAGAAATATTAAAGCATCAAAGGCATAGTTCGGGATTCTGGAAATTGATCCCTTTATCTACTTCCCCAGAGTCAGATGTACTCGTGGATACCATTTTTACATCTCTACATCCAGTATGCAGGAAGTTGGAGGTAAATTTACAAGCCAATGCTAACTATACTGAACAAAGATATAAACGCAACAATTTCAAAGTTTTACTTAGTTACAGTTCATATAATGAAATACAGTGGGGAGAACAGGTATTTGATACACTGCCGATTTTGCAGGTTTTCCTACTTACAAAACCTGTAGAGGTCTGTAATTTTTATCATAGGTACACTTCAACTGTGAGAGACCGAATCTAAAACAAAAATCCAGAAAATCACATTGTATGATTTTTAAGTAATTAATTTGCATTTTATTGCATGACATAAGTATTTGATCACCTACCCACCAATAAGAATTCCGGCTCTCACAGACCTGTTAGTTTTTCTTTAAGAAGCCCTCCTGTTCTTCACTCATTACAGTGCCTTGCGAAAGTATTCGGCCCCCTTGAACTTTGCGACCTTTTGCCACATTTCAGGCTTCAAACATAAAGATATAAAACTGTATTTTTTTGTGAAGAATCAACAACAAGTGGGACACAATCATGAAGTGGAACGACATTTATTGGATATTTCAAACTTTTTTAACAAATCAAAAACTGAAAAATTGGGCGTGCTAAATTATTCAGCCCCTTTACTTTCAGTGCAGCAAACTCTCTCCAGAAGTTCAGTGAGTATCTCTGAATGATCCAATGTTGACCTAAATGACTAATGATGATAAATACAATCCACCTGTGTGTAATCAAGTCTCCGTATAAATGCACCTGCACTGTGATAGTCTCAGAGGTCCGTTAAAAGCGCAGAGAGCATCATGAAGAACAAGGAACACACCAGGCAGGTCCGAGATACTGTTGTGAAGAAGTTTAAAGCCGGATTTGGAAACAAAAAGATTTCCCAAGCTTTAAACATCCCAAGGAGCACTGTGCAAGCGATAATATTGAAATGGAAGGAGTATCAGACCACTGCAAATCTACCAAGACCTGGCCGTCCCTCTAAACTTTCAGCTCATACAAGGAGAAGACTGATCAGAGATGCAGCCAAGAGGCCCATGATCACTCTGGATGAACTGCAGAGATCTACAGCTGAGGTGGGAGACTCTGTCCATAGGACAACAATCAGTCGTATATTGTACAAATCTGGCCTTTATGGAAGAGTGGAAAGAAGAAAGCCATTTCTTAAAGATATCCATAAAAAGTGTCGTTTAAAGTTTGCCACAAGCTACCTGGGAGACACACCAAACATGTGGAAGAAGGTGCTCTGGTCAGATGAAACCAAAATCGAACTTTTTGGCAACAATGCAAAACGTTATGTTTGGCGTAAAAGCAACACAGCTCATCACCCTGAACACAACATCCCCACTGTCAAACATGGTGGTGGCAGCATCATGGTTTGGGCCTGCTTTTCTTCAGCAGGGACAGGGAAGATGGTTAAAATTGATGGGAAGATGGATGGAGCCAAATATACAGGACCATTCTGGAAGAAAACCTGATGGAGTCTGCAAAAGACCTGAGACTGGGACGGAGATTTGTCTTCCAACAAGACAATGATCCAAAACATAAAGCAAAATCTATAATGGAATGGTTCAAAAATAAACATATCCAGGTGTTAGAATGGCCAAGTCAAAGTCCAGACCTGAATCCAATCGAGAATCTGTGGAAATAACTGAAAACTGCTGTTCACAAATGCTCTCCATCCAACCTCACTGAGCTCGAGCTGTTTTGCAAGGAGGAATGGGAAAAAAATTCAGTCTCTTGATGTGCAAAACTGATAGAGACATACCCCAAGCGACTTACAGCTGTAATCGCAGCAAAAGGTGGCGCTACAAAGTATTAACTTAAGGGGGCTGAATAATTTTGCACGCCCAATTTTTCAGTTTTTGATTTGTTAAAATTTTTTGAAATATCCAATAAATGTCGTTCCACCTCATGATTGTGTCCCACTTGTTGTTGATTCTTCACAAAAAAATACAGTTTTATATCTTTATGTTTGAAGCCTGAAATGTGGCAAAAGGTCGCAAAGTTCAAGGGGGCCGAATACTTTCGCAAGGCACTGTACCTGTATTAACTGCACCCGTTTGAACTCGTTACCTGTATAAAAGACACCTGTCCACACACTCAATCAAACAGACTCCAACCTCTCCACGATGGCCAAGACCAGAGAGCTGTGTAAGGATATTAGGGATACAATTGTAGACCTGCACAAGGCTGGGATGGGCTACAGGACAATAGGCAAGCAACTTGGTGAGAAGGCAACAACTGTTGGCGCAATTATTAGAAAATGGAAGAAGTTCAAGATGATGGTCAATCACCCTCGGTCTGGGGCTCCATGTAAGATCTCACCTTGTGGGGCATCAATGATCATGAGGAAGGTGAGGGATCAGCCCAGAACTACACGGCAGGACCTGGTCAATGACCTGAAGAGAGCTGGGACCACAGTCTCAAAGAAAACCATTAGTAACACACTACGCCGTCATGGATTAAAATCCTGCAGCGCACGCAAGGTCCCCCTGCTCAAGCCAGCGCATGTCCAGGCCCATCTGAAGTTTGCCAATGACCATCTGGATGATCCAGAGGAGGAATGGGAGAAGGTCATGTGGTCTGATGAGACAAAAATAGAGCTTTTTGGTCTGAACTCCACTCGCCATGTTTGGAGGAAGAAGAAGGATGAGTATACACCCAAGAACACCATCCCAACCGTGAAGCATGGAGGTGGAAACATCATTCTTTGGGGATGCTTTTCTGCAAAGGGGACAGGATGACTGCACCGTATTGAGGGGAGGATGGATGGGTCCATGTATCGTGAAATCTTGGCCAACAACCTCCTTCCCTCAGTAAGAGCATTGAATATGGGTCGTGGCTGGTTTTTCCAGCATGACAACGACCCGAAACACACAGCCAGGGCAACTAAGGAGTGGCTCCGTAAGAAGCATCTCAAGGTCCTGGAGTGGCCTAGCCAGTCTCCAGCCCTGAACCCAAAAGACAATCTTTGGAGGGAGCTGAAAGTCCGTATTCCACAGCGACAGCCCCGAAACCTGAAGGATCTGGAGAAGGTCTGTATGGAGGAGTGGGCTAAAAAAATCCCTGCTGCAGTGTGTGCAAAACTGGTCAAGAACTACAGGAAACGTATGCTCTCTGTAATTGCAAGCAAAGGTTTCTGTACCAAATATTAAGTTCTGCTTTTCTGATGTATCAAATACTTATGTCATGCAATAAAATGCAAATTAATTACTTAAAAATCAATACAATGTGATTTTCTGGATTTTTGTTTTAGATTCCGTCTCTCACAGTTGAAGTGTACCTATGATAAAAATGACAGACCTCTACATGCTTTGTAAGTAGGAAAACCTGCAAAATCGGCAGTGTTTCAAATACTTGTTCTCCCCACTGTAAGTAAATTCATTAGGCCCTAATCTATGGATTTCACATGAATGGGCAGGGGTGCAGCCATGGGTGGGCTTAGGAGGGCATAGGCCCACCCACTACCAGGCCCAGCCAATCAGAATGAGTTTCTATCCACAAAAGTGCTTTATTACAGACATTGTGTTGTGTGACAAAACTGCACATTTTAAAGTGGCCTTTTACAGTGCATTCAGATCCTTTGCACATTTTGTTACATTACAGCCTTATTCTAAAATGGATTCAATAATTTTTTCCCCCTCATCAATCTACACACAATACCTCATAATGACAAAGCAAAAACAGTTTTTTTTAAATATTTTTGCATATGTATACCTTATTTACATAAGTATTCAGCCCTTTTGCTATGAGACTCAAAATTGAGCTCAGGTGAATCCTGTTTCCATTGATCATCCTTGAGATGTTTCTACAACTTGATTGGAGTCCACCTGTGGTTAATTCAATTTATTGGACATGATTTGGAAAGGCACACCTGTCTATATAAGGTCAAACAGTTGACAGTGCATGTCAGAGCAAAAACCAAGCCATGAGGTTGAAGGAATTGTCCTAAGAGCTCCAAGACAGGATTTTGCAGAGGCACAGATCTTGGGAAGGATACCAAAAAATTTCTGCCTCATTGAAGGTCCTCATGAACACAGTGACCTCCATCATTCTTAAATGGAATAAGTTTGGAACCACCAAGACTCTTCCTTGAGCTGGTACCCGGCCGAACTGAGCAATCGGGGGAGAAGTGCCTTGGTCAGGGATGTGACCAAGAACCCGATGGTCACTCTGACAGAGCTCCAGAGTTCCTCTGTGGAGATGGGAGAAACTTCCAGAAGGACAACCATCTCTGCAGCATTCCACCAATCAGGCCTTTATGGTAGAGTGGCCAGACGGAAGCCACTCCTCAGTAAACGGCAAATGATAGCCCGCTTGGAGTTTGCCAAACGGCCCCTAAAGGACTCTCAGACCATGAGAAACAAGATTCTCTGGTCTGATGAAACCAAGATTGAACTCTTTGGCCTGAACTTTTTCTACATTTTTTCCCACGTTACGTTACAGTGTTATTTTTAAATAAATGCCATAAAATAACAGTTAATTTTTTTGGTGTGGAATGAACAGATGACCGAAGACAGAATTAGTGATTTTCTAATTGGACTTCTCTGTGGCCGTGTATGAAAAGTGTATTTCTGGGCCAGGTGTCAGTTAAACTACAGTACCAAAGCAATTCATATCTTGCAGTAAAATACTTTATCTTCGAGAAGACAGGTTAAATGTTTTTTTTTTAAAGTGTGTAATGTTCTCTTACTTAATTTCAAATCAAATTCAAATCAAATGTTATTTTATTTGTCACATACACATGGTTAGCAGATGTTAATGCGAGTGTAGCGAAATGCGAGTGTAGCGAAATGCTTAGAAAACAGTCCGGATCATACAGGCCTAGACAATATCCAAAACAACTAACAATACACTGAATTCATACATTTTCAGTCATTTATAACACAATACCACAACACAACTCAGTAACGTATTCAATCATTTTGCTGTGTATTTCGGATGCCAATAGAATGTACCAGAGGCCGCCAAAAGAGAGCTTGTTTGGCAAAAAGTTCTTAACCCGGGGGGATCCTGGTTGGCTACTTTTTCTATTTAGCTGGCTACTCCATGTGCCTGTGGAAAAAAAACTACCATGGAAGTACAGTGACCGTCAGTGCTCAGTGAGTGAGGATGCTTGTCACAGTAAATGGAAAGAGGGTAGGTGGTAGGAGACATTAACTGGAGAGAGAGGCAGAGAGAGAGGGAGTGTGAGGGGGTTGTCCACATTGTTTTGCTTTAACCACCAGATGACAGAAAGATGAGCTGAACATAACAGTGTGCCAGTGGAAGGAAGAACAATAGCAGGTGACCCAACTGCGGTTTGTGACTACTATCATTTCCCATTGTAGCCAAGTCAATCGCAGTAATTCCGTTTCCAATTTGGTAACAGAATTGCGAGTTTCAGTCCCCTAATAATTCATAAACAAACTTAATATCAGTAAAAAGAAAAACTAATTGGTAGGTCTACCTTGACACGTTACCTCTGACCTGTTGTTAATTCTTCCTCCTCGTGAGCGTAAACTGTGTTAGAAGAGTTTCTACTTCCTGAATCACCTTATCCGATATGAGTGTCCACAACAGGGAGAAATCATAGCAGTGTGTCTTCAGATGTACGCAAGGAATATCTGGAAAACACTGTTTAGCTGACATAGTTATAATGGGAAATGTCTTTGGGTAAGAGGGTAATTAACCACATACCCCTCCTTAACCCTTTGTTAGCTTGTCATTTCAAACAGACTTGTGTAAATACCTGTTTTTAGAGAGGCAGTACCAAGGCTAGAACGAGGTCTGTTGAATATTTAACCTACTGAGGTGATGTACACTGATCAAAAATATAAACGCAACATGTAAAATGTTGGTTCCATGTTTTATGCTGAAATAAAATATCCTGGAAATTGTCCATATGCACAAAAAACGTATTTCTCTAAAATGTTGTGCACAAATTTTTACATCCATATTCGTGAGCATTTCTCCTTTGTCAAGATAATCCATCCACCTGACAGGTGTGGCATATCAAGAAGCTGATGAAACAGCATAATCAGCTGGGGACAATAAAAAGCCACTCTAAAATGTGCAGTTTTGTCACACAACACAATGCCACAGAAGTCTCAAGTTTTGAGGGAGCATACAATTAGCATGCTGGCTGCCGGAATGTCCACCAGAGCTGTTGCCAGATAACTGTATGTTCATTTGTCTACCATAAGCCATCACCAATGTCGTTTTAGAGAATTTGGCAGTACATCCAACCGGCCTCACAACCACAGACCACATGTAACCACGCCAGCCCAGGACCTCCTCATCCGGCTTTTTCACCTGCGGAATTGTCTGAGACCAGTTATCCGGACAGCTGATGAAACTGTGGGTTTGCACAACCGAAGAATTGCTGCACAAACTGTCAGAAACAGTCTCAGGGAAGCTCATCTGTGTGCTTGTCGTCCTCACCAGGGTCTTGACCTGACTGCAGTTTGGCGTCGTAACCAACTTCAGTGGGCAAATACTCACCTTCGATGAACACTGGCACGCTGGAGAACTGTACTCTTCACAGATGAATCCCTGTTTCAACTGTACCGAGCAGATGGCCGACAGCGTTGTGTGGGTGCCCCCATGGTGGCGGTGGGGTTATGTTATGGGCAGGCATAAGCTACAGACAACAAACACAATTGCATTTCATCTATGGCAATTTGAACGCGACAAGATCCTAAGGCCCATTGTCATGCTAATCACCCGCCACCATCACTGCATGTTTCAGTATAATTCAATGACCCCATGTCGCAAGGATCTGTACACATTTCCTGGAAGCTGAAAATGTCCCAGTTCTTCCATGGCCTGCATACTCACCAGACATGTCGCCCATTGAGCATGTTTGGGATGCTCTGGATCAACGCGTATGTCAGCATGTTCCAGTTTCCCACCAATATCCAGCAACTTTGCACAGCCGTTGAAGAGGAGCGGGATAACATTCCACACACCGCAATGAACAGCCTGATCAACTCTATGGGAAGGAGATTGCGCTGTGTTGCGCTGCATGACGTGGTCACACCAGATACTGACTGTTTTTTGGAACAATTCCCTACTTTGTTTTAAAAGGTATCTGTGACCAATAGATGCATCTGTATTCCAAGTCATGTGCAAGCCATAGATTAGGGCCTAATTTATTTATTTCAATAAATAAATATCCTAATATGAAGTGTAACCCATATTTTTATTCAGTGTATATGGAATAAAGTGATTATATTATTTTGTACTCTATTCTTACTAACACTCTGTTCTTTCTAAACAAATCTACAAATCTGCTCTCAGCTTAAAATATACTGATCATAGGAGATTTGATGTAATGTAATAAGCAGTACCGCATTTCAAAGGACAGCACGCATACCTTTTTAATTTAACGACACCCTTTGCGCTATTCCGTCATGTCGCCAACCAATAAGGTCCTTTCTATTAAGTAAAGCAGAGGCCAAGAACAGTGGTAAATAAATAAATAATAAACTATTGGCACGAGTTGAGGAACAGGGAGGGAAAAGGAAGACACCTGTAAAAGATCCAGGAAAATGTGGGGGAGGTCCGAGAGAGAAGGGAGGAAGATGGAACTCGGACACACAAGGCTTAACAGCACTTTGAAATTAGGGAAACATCTGACTGGGAAGTGTGATCAATGACAGGAGATGGAGACAGTGTAACACATTATATTATAGTGCCAGGAATATGGGAGGGAAAGGGACAGTTTGTTATTAGTATCAAGGAATAATGGTATTGAACAGCCAAGTTTAATTGAATTGTTAAGAAAACCTTTAGGTGATATTGTATTTAATGATGTATTCCGATAGGGGGAATGGTTTAATTTTGTAGAGTTCAATTTTAGATTTTCTCCATCTCTGGTCCACAGTCCAGTAGGTGGCGGTAATGCATCACTAAAGTTGGTTGTCAAACGCGATTTACAAACCACTGAAGAAGAAGTGTAAACAGAAGTGACCAAGAACAATTTCCACTTTAGAGTTTTTGTTGTTATTTAGACGTTTATTAACAGCGTGGAAATCTACATTTGACTAATTTAACTGCATAGCATCACATACTTACCCCAGGTAGTTTTTAATTCGCGTTGGGGACAGGACTTGGTTGATAGATCTGTTATTTAGGTGACTAACGTTAGCTAGCTGCTAACGTTAGCTAACAATGGCTAACTGTATGGTTTTTCACACTCAAATCGCCTCCATTATGGAGGTGTTAGCGAATGCAGCAGTGGCAGAGGTCTGTAAACTCGTAGACGACGACTATGCAGTGTTTCGTTTAGAAATAACTCAAAGCCAGAAAGAAAACAGGACATTGAGGAGGAAACTACAGCTACTGGAAATGAAGGTGGCACGGGAGCGCGCAGAGAGGACAACGCGAGAGCGCGTCCTCGCCAGTCGTCCCAGTAGTGTCAAGATCCTCGACCGATACAGAGGAATGGCAAGAGGTACATTTTTCTGAAGGTCCAGGCTGCGGGGCCTGTCGCCCCGTTCACATCTGCACATGTGTGACTTTAGATGCGTTAACAACAGGTTAACCAGAATTGGGTCTTGGTCAGTTTCTGTATAGTATGCAATAATTCCACTGATTACTTACCTAACTTGCAGAAAGACACTCATTTTCTAACCAGATTCTTGATCTACTGCATTTCCTATTAATTGAAAACCATATGAAGCATGTAAACAGTCAATCCACCTATAAATAGTATATCAAGAAGTTATGCTTAGTGTTACCTTACATTCTTAACAATTCTAGTGTCAAAACTGTCAATAGTGCGTTATAGCGTTGAGCGTTGACAGTAGTTAACCTAACCACCTCTTTCCCCCAATCACTCTCTCAGGTGAAGGACATCTCACTGGAGGCCACAGGAGCTTTGTGAAGCCAGCGGGACACAATACATGGAGAGATGACCAGCCAATCACTGTTGATGAGGGGAGTGGAACCTCAACCCAGCACGTTATCGTGATCGAGGTTAGTGTAATACTATTACATCAAAATTACAGTACATCAAATGTGGCCAGTTTATTTCAGAAAGGCTCCCCTCAGCTATTCACTTGCTAACATGTACATCCTCATTTATCTGCCTGTGAGACTTCACTATGCCATTTATCCTATTCAACTCATGTACCAGTAATAACCTCTTCTTGTGTCAGTCTGCAGATGCAGAGGCTGTAGGTCCTGGGGTCAAGCTGGAGAGGTCTGAAGGAGAGGAGGACCCACGGCACAGCAGAGACATCCAGACTGGAGCGGCTGGAGTGCCCCCTGTAGCCACAGAGGATCCCACCATCACCACCGCTGCGCAGCCCAGAACCCGATACAGCGTCACGGAGGTCAGTGGAACGCCGAACGCCGTCCTCAAGTCAGAGACAGACACCGAGACTTTAACTGTAACACAAATGCTCTTACACACAGGATCTGACCGTAGGTCAGACCCAGAGAGACTGGGGCTTGGGAGACTGGGCTGTCCCCCTGCTCCCGGCTCAGAGTACTTATCGGTATTACACCAGAGCCAGAGGCCTGTTCATTCCCGTGGGGATGGTGATGTTGATGCGTTAGACACTGGTGTTGATGATCCATCTTGTTCTTACACTACGGAGATGGACCCTGGCAACATATCCTTGGGTTTAGAGACACAGACTGATCTGTTTAGAGGGGACTGGAACCGGCGCAGTAATAGTGTATACTCTGACGGGTGCCTAGATAAGAAAGGGGAGGTTATAGTCATAGATGAGGTGACTGTGAAAGTGGAGGGTGATGCTCCTCTGACATGGAATGCAGACGAGACTCACTTAGGAGAAGGACACTCACAGGGCAGCACCAATGACTTCTTAGACTACAGGGAAAGCTTAGAGACAAATCTAAATGTCGCAACCCACTCCCCTTTACACAAACTCAGGGATCGCGACCCAGTGTCTATGTCGATTGCTCCTTCTGATTCACATGGCCATGTCCTTTTCGATCAGGTATTGAACTCAAACGACAGGGCTACAGCCCAGGCTCAGGGAGGGGGGGCCACATCAGGCAATAGTAAAGAGAAACGGTTCCTCTGCATGTTCTGTAAGAAAGGCTTCAGCTGCACCCAGAAGTTGGAGATCCACCAGAGGGTCCACACAGGGGAGAAACCATTTAGCTGTACCCAGTGTCACATGTGCTTCGCCCAGGCTGGCAACCTGAAGAGGCACCAAAGGGTCCACACAGGGGAGAAACCCTACAGCTGCCCCCAGTGTGAAAAGAGGTTCTCCCACCAACACCAACTGAAGATGCACCTGAAGGTCCACACGGGAGAGAGGCCGTTTGCCTGTAATCACTGTGGGAAGAGGTTCTCAGAGAGGAGCTACCTGAGGATACACCAAAAGAAAAACCATGCCACTCAATAACATAGAAAGAAACCATTCCACTCGATAGACGTACATGCACAAAGGAAACAACGTGTAGTGGGTCAATTTGTGCAACAGCTAAATGTGAGGCTTAACTTCTCTGCGGTTTTGGTACTGTACGTACCACGTAGCAGTGTGAAGCGAATCCGTGTACATGCACAGATACTCCGTGACTGTGAGAGCAATGTCTTGCATCACGCTCATTGCAATTTCTGCAGTGCTGCTTGTGGCAACTTCATAACGCTGAGTCTTTCTTTAAAGATCAAGGTTAATTTTCATTGTTGTCTGCAGAAAAGATCCACAGATGCATTTGGAATTATGAGAGTAACAGATTTCAGTGTTGAATATTCATGGGTATAACATTGCATCAACACGTGTGATATATAAGGCATATATAAGCCTAATGAGTCTCTTACATAGTGTTTGTACTGCATAGGCCATATGATGTTCACAAATGCCTGTTTCATTACTTCCATTCAACTCCTTAATTTTTTCCCCAAGACACTTTTAATGAGAAAATGAATGCAGTTCATGCAGATTTCTAGTTGAGACGTGTGTATGTGTGGTTTTCATATGGTGTATTTAAAACTGGTTTATATTTAATAAACACAAAATGGGACTTTTCATTCTAAGACTTTCATTGAGACTCTCTTTAGTATACATCACATCTGATCTCACCCTATTCTGCATACACCTGACAGCGCTTTATAACCAATATACACTTACTAAATATACCTACACTACGGCACACTTTTTCTCCTCTCCTTTGCTCCTGACTGCATGTTCTGCATAGAAATAGAATTAATAGAACAGGCGTCCCCATTCAAGTCAATGATGGCATAATACAACCCCATTCAAGTCAATGATGGCGTAATCGAACATGTTGCTTGTTTCAGCAATGAGCTACAAAGTGTCATTGCCTTGTTAAGAGCATGTTACAGCAGAAAGGGACTCAACCACACGAATGCCCGACCGTCCCATCTTCAGTCCGCTGTTCGTTCCACAATAATTGAGATATATATATATATATATACACACACTGAACAGAAATATAAACACAACATGTAAAGTGTTGGTCCCATGTTTCATGAGCTGAAATAAAAGATTCCATAAATGTTCCAATATCCACAAAAAGCTTTTTCTCTAAAATGTTGTGCACATCTCTCTTAGTGACCATTCCTCCTTTTTTTCAAGATAATCCATACACCTGACAGTTGTGGCATATCAAGAAGCTGATTAAACAGCAGGATCCTTACACTGGTGAACCTTGTGCTGGGGACAATAAAAGGCCACTCTAAAATGTGGAGTTTGGTTACACAACACAATGCCACAGATGTCTCAAGTTGAGGGAGCATGCAATTGGCATGCTGACTGCAGGAATGTCCACCAGCCCTGTTGCCAGAGAACTGAATGTTCATTTCTCTACCAACGTCGGTTTAGAGAATTTGGCAGTACGTACAACCGGCCTCACAACCGCAGACCACTTGTATGGCGTTGTGTGGGCGAGTGGTTTGTTGATGTCAACGTTGTGAACAGAGTGCCCCATGGTGACAGTGGGGTTATGATATGGGCAGGCATACGCTACAGACAACCAAGACAATTGCCTTTAAGCCACATCTTATTTACGTCCACCATGATGGGTTTAACAACAATGAAGTCATTCTGTAACTACAGTATAGGACTCATGTAGTGGGGATGGGTAAACACTCCATGTTGAACGTGTGTTTATTATCCATGTGTACGTACCTGAGGGGTATCCTACGAATCAGGTTTGAGGAGTTAGTGAGGTAACTTTGATCAACTCTGAGTTCAACTCGGGATAACCAGTCACCTTTTAGTCAGGTACATTTCTATGGCAACAAATCCTTCAGAACTAACCTGCTTCCGGGCAGGCTAACTCGGGGCTAGCTCCATTTATCCTGAATGAAGTGTCTGAGCTGCGAGTTGAGAACAAATTCAATCAGATTATCTCCCTCTCGCAAAGACTGCATCATCACCCCTTCATTTGAGTAAGAGGATTTAAATATTTTTATTAAATCAAATGTTTTTTTGCGTGTTAAAAAAAGTGTAACCTGTTAAAATACCTGCCACATTATTTAGTAATGACAGAATGCATTTGAAACTTTACAGCACAGTAAAACCTTCTGTTTGAAAAATACAATTATTATTATGACATTAAAAATATTTCTTGATAGGAGTGGGAAAAAAGACTGCATTAACGGCAAGTAATTAAATGACAACGGCACTTCTAAAATCCACATTTCACACCATATCGTGCTGGATTTGCAAGATAACATTTTCCTTCATTTTGATTTTGGCATAAAATCAAAATGTGCCACACCGACTTTCCCATGGATTGATGTTTTCGCATTGTCTCAATGAAGAGTTTGGTGTTCGACTAGCCATGAGCGACATTCACGTGCACTTACAAGCCTGCTTAGAGTTAGCGGCGCGCAGATGGATGGATGCGCAATATCCACAGTCGTGGTACTGATGAAGCCTGAGCTGGAATGTGAAGCTGGTTAGCTTTCGAAAACCCTGAGTAGATCTAGCTGGCTTCGTATGATACACCTCGGAGGGAGTATATGTCTGGTTAATCTGCATCACTTGTCTCTTCCAGGATGAGGAGGATCCAGAGGTGCTGCTGGTGAAGGTCGAGGGGTATGAGGAGGGTCTGGGGAACCCTGAGAGGACCATGGTCATGGAGGACAACCAGACTACACCTCCTCCTGAACCCACAGCGGAACTAGCTGAGCAGCACAGGACCACACACAGTCTAACTGAGGTGAGCCCACTGAACTACTGTCTGAATGGTATTAGTTCAGGGCCTGTATCCACAAAGCCTCTCAGAGCAGGAGTGCCGATCTAGGATCAGTTTGAACTTTTAGATCGTAATGAATAAGATTATGTAGACTAATCCTGGATCAGCACCACTCTGAGACTATTTGTTGAGCCTGTATCCATAAAGTGTCTCTGTGTAGAAAATTGGTTGTACGTGCTAAGAGACATTTTACTCTTATGGGTAAAAATAAAAGCTATGCATGAAACCTCTCCAGTCATATGAATCCCACCTAGCCGACAAAGATTTAGGACACCTCATGAGATGTCCTAACCAGTTAAGCGTTATCAGCAGGTGTCTTGATAATAGGAAAAGGCAGTGAGTCAAGGGTTCCTGCTCCATAGACAGGCAATTGATTTAGAGTTGTTGATTTTTCTATATGATCAATCCATACATGATCTAGACTTACATGCAACAGTGTCTCTTGTGCATTTGACAATGATTTCACAGGGCCTATTTCACATGATATGCCTAAAGATGATTTAATTACCTACATTGTTATTTCAAGTTATCCCTTTGGAGTTTAACATCAAGCTGCTCAAAAATATGCCTGAGCCTTTAATGGAGGGAGCTCTTGTGTTTGATACTGTCAATCACTCGAGACTGACACTTTTTTGGACAAAATAAGAATTGAGATGATCAGAGCGCACTTGTATCCCAACTGGAACTTGTCAATATTCTAAAACCGGTGCTTAATTTGAGGAACAGGATCCGGCACCTCTCCGTTTTGGACTGTTTTGTTCCAGAACCTTGAAGAGGAGTGAGACAACATTCCACAAATCAATCAATCAACAGCCTGATCAACTGTATGCAAAGGAGATGTGTTGCAAAGTTTATTCATGCCAACATATTAAGTAAGAATTATGTCATGACTCTCCTGACAGTGGATTAAAGGACCCATCAGCTAGGCAAATGTTTGAATATAGCCAGACCCCCTCTCTCCCACAGAAGAGTGGAAGGGGGGCTGTGCCAGTCTTGACACCTTAACACTGTGTCATATATTTAAGCAGGAGGGAACTTTCCCTCTCTGGCTTTCAGTATCCACCAAAGAAAGGCCTTTGTCCACAGAAGACCTTTGCTGCCAAAAGCTCTAATGGCCAAAGAGTGAACTTTGGAACAATAATCATAAGATAAGAATGGTCGGGTTGGGGGGTCTAAAGAATAATCATATTGTTTATTATTTTAGGATGTCATTAAGGATGGTATAACAAAGTAACAGTAAATCTGAAAGTGTAAGCATTCTGTATCAACTTTACATCTAAATGTTTATAAAATATATGATTAAATATGAGAATACTTGTGAAGATAGCAATGTGATTTTAGCCTTCTAAATGAGAATTGTTTTCAAAAAAACTTGTGCCCTGTCAGTCAGCACATCCAAGTGAGCACAGACATTGTGTCTGCGTGATGGAACGCCCACTTTTTACCCGAGGATAAAAGCCTTGGTAACAAAATGTACATTATGCCGGGTTGTTGCTGGCGTGTAAAGTGGTCGGGAGCCTGACCTTGAATAATCAACCTTGAGACCAAGTAGACGGATGGTGAGTCGGACGTTACGAATGGTTGAAACTACCAGACCAGACAGCGTGGAGCGGTGGCTACATGGCTGAAAATGTTGAGACCAGAACATTGACGGGTTACTACTGGCGTGTAAAGTGGTCAGGAGCTGAACCCTCAATAATCAACCATTGAGACCAAAAGACGTGAGACCGTGGTCCACATGTTGAAATAGTTAGAAACTCTCAACCTCAACACAAGATGAGAAGATAACCTCCACTACGCGACCAGAAACATTCACAATCTGCAGCTGTGCATGTAAAGGTGGTCCTAGAACTTTGACTAAAGACAAGGTTGGAAGTAAGAAACCCCATCTCAGACGATCATTGGTACATCTGAAGTATCTGCCTAACAACCACTCCACTACCAGATAAGCTCTACAAAGGACATTGTGACCTATGGTGGACAAACCAGAGTCTTACATCCCTCGACAACTTCACCATAGGACCCATCGAGTTCAACAGAGATAGACGATGATCAAGGACAGCTATGCGTAAATATATTGCATTTCTAATCTGAATGAGCGGTAGTCAGGGTGCTAAGTATTCGTATTTCCGTGGGCATATCTTCCAAATGTAACAATGATAGTTGACCCTCCCGTCGACTCTCCCAAACGGTCATGCTTTTGTTAGTCCACTAGGGACCTGTTTTCATTGTATTACGCTAGTAATCAATAACCTATATGTGTGTGTTTGTTTATGTATGTGTTATTATTTAGTTAGTAAATAAATAATTAAGCCAATTTGTATATTGCTGATTCATCAATAAGGTTAGGGTTCTTGCAGATATCAAGGAGTATGCGACTGTCACGTGCTCCTTCTCCGGCCTCTAGGTCACCAGGCTGCTCGTTATGGCGCACACCTGCCACCATCATTATGCGCACCTGCGCATCTTCTGACTCACCTAGACTCCATCACCTCCCTGATTACCTTCCCTATATGTGTCACTCCCTTTGGTTCCTTACCCAGGTGTTTTTGTGTTTCTTGTTTTGTATTTAGTTGCGTTTATTTATTAAAACACTCACTCCCTGAACTTGCTTCCCGATTCTCAGCGCACTCGTTACATAAAAATGCCTCACCTAAGGGAAGCATCAGGGAGTGTTTTTTGTGTCAGGTGGAATGATGTTGGGTCCGGGTGCCGCTACGGGCTCCTCAGCCGGTTCGCCGGGCTCCTCAGCCGGCTCGCCGGGCTCCCCAGCCTCCTCGCCGGGCTCCCCTGCTTCAGCCGGTCTGTCGGGTTCCCGCGACCCAGCCAGCGGCAGGTACCCGCGCATCAGCAGGGGTGACTGGTTCGCTCCTGATCACTGGTTGTCCCTTGGCTTGGTGTTCTGCGGCTGGAGCCAAACGCTCTGGGGAGGGGGTACCGTCAGGTATGCTTTCTCTCCTGCGCTCTAGGTCGCCATGCTCCTGCGTCTCAGCTGGATTGACAGGTTTCCCGTGCCTCAGCAGAGGTGACCGGTCCGCTCCTGATCCCCGGGATCGTCATATTGGTTGGCGTCCTGCGGCAGAAACCACGCATCGGGGAGGGGGTACTGTCACGTGTGCTCCCTCTCCGGCCTCTAGGTCACCAGGCTGATCGTTATGGCGCACACCTGTCACCATCGTTACGTGGACCTTCAGACTCAACTGTACTCCATCACCTCCCTGACTCCCTGATGTCATTCCCTTTGGTTCCTTACCAAGGTGTTTTTGTTTCTGTTCCAGTGTCATGTCTGTGCATTCTTTGTGTTTCTTGTTTTGTATTTAGTTGCGTTTATTTATTAAATCACTCACTCCCTGAACTTTCTTCCCGACTCTCAGCGCACTCGTTACAGTGACATTCAAAATGAGACTGATGAGGTAATGATTGATAAACGGCTGTTATTGATATATTGATATCTTTAGAGTTTAAGTCGGGAGATAGTAACTCGTTAAACAACTTTTCCCGTGGTGCCCCAAATTCCTAATGAGTTAATGGTTACATTAATTTAATTGAGTAACAATTAAACAGTTACTTGATTCAATGAATAACAGTCATCACATTAACGATAGTTATGTCACGACAATTAAGAGAAGGCAAAGTGATCGCGTCAGCCGGAAATTATACCAAACATTTTACATTTGCAACATTTGATGTACAGTCACATTCACCGTGGTTTTCTGAAGCTTGCTATAGAGTTCGAAACTGGCGATGCCTCATCACGATTGTTTCAAATGATGGGGAATAACCAATGTCAATAAGCATCATCACTATCTTTCCTTTGCAGTAACTCAAACTGTCGTGATTACAAGCTGAGAAACCTTTCTGAGTTTATTTTACTCCTGGCTCAGAGTTTGTCTGGGCAGTGTCTTAACATCATCCTAAAACCTACTCTGAGATGTTTTCTGTTGTTGTTGTCTTAAAACAGGTTTTAACAGAACTCCTAAGACCTTTTCTGAGATGGTTTGTGGATACGGCCCTGCTCTTGATCAATTTTGTCTTAAGTGTGGGACCATGCCTTTGAATGATCAAACAATTCAAGTGTCAAGTAATCAAATCAACTAACATGTTTACACAATACTCGTAACAATCCCTCATTGCCCAATCAGAAGATGCCCCATAGCAGGGTGCTCATATCAGATTTCTTGATCCAACATCCTCTCACTCTGTATCTCTTACAGTCAGTAGACATGGAGAATGGGAAGCCTGATCTGCTGTTGGTCAAAGAGGAGACGATAGAGGACGGACCAGAGGGCATTAACCTGCTGAGTGGACTAAAGATGGGGGAGCAAGGTAAGGGAGACATGCAGTTTATTAGGTAAACCACTCCATTCACAAAATGGTTTGCTCCTACAGAAAGTGATTCACGTGACCGTGGCCTGCTATATAAAGCAGGTAGACAGGCACCGAGGCATTCAGTTACGGTTTGATTGAACGTTAGAATGGGAAAAATGAGTGACTTAAGTGTGGTATGATTGTCAGGCCAGGTGCGCCGGTTCCAGTATCTCAGAAACGGCCGGCCTCCTGGGCTTGTCATGCACAACATTGTCTAGGGTTTACTGAGAATGTGGTAGTCCTGTGGGTGAAAAAAACGGATTGTCGAGAGAGAACGTCAAGAATCGTGCAAGCTAGAAGGCAAAAAATGCTGCAGCACAATAGTGCTGTGCAGAATGGCATCTCGGAACGCACAACTGTCGGTTCTTGTCATGGATAGGCTATTACAGCAGATTACCACACCAGGTTCCACTCATATCAGCTAAAAACAAGAAACGGCTCCAGTGGGCATGCGATCACCTACACTGGACAATTGAGGAGTGAAAAAACATTGGCTGGTCCGCCGAATCCCGGTTCCTGTTGCGTCAGGATTTGGCGTAGGCAGCATGAAACCAGGGCCCCATACCGCCTGGTGTCAATTGTACGTGGTGGTGTAGTGGGGTAGGGAACGTTTTCCTGGCACGTTAGGTCCCTTGATGCCAATTAAGCAATGTTTGTACGCCACAGCGTATCTGTTCTGGAGGAAAAGGTGGGTCCAACCCGGTACTAAATGGGTGTACCTAATAAACTGGCCAGTGTATATCCTACATATAGGAATATATCTTCAATGGGAATAGTAATGCGCCTTTTTAAAATATTTTTTTTATATATTGTTTATTCGCCGTTAGTCAGCACCTCCACTCAAAATATGTTTTCTGGGTGTGCTGCAGCTCATGTTTTTTATTCTACATAATGTGTGAACTTGACCAGGTAATTGACTCAAACTCCATATGTAGAGTTCTCTCTGCCATGTTTGTAAAGTCTATTTTCTAACCTCTTCCTTCAGGTGGTTGGCTGGAGGCTAACAGAGGAGACTGGCCGACCATCTTGGATTCCCAGACCCAGACTGGTGCAGCCAAGGGCCCAGGGGACGACATCACTGAGCAGGCCAGGACCAGAGGCGACATAGTGGAGGTCAGTGGATGGGACAGCGTCCTCAACTCTGGGCTGGTGAACAACCCTGTTAACCACAACCAGAAACAGACAGTTGAACACAAAACAACATCCAAACTTAATCTCCATGACAACAGACTGGCTGAGACCAGGGCGAGGCGTAGATTTGGAGGTGTCCGTAAGCGGCAGGAGAGAACAGACACAGACTCGGCTAGCGATGCTCCGTCTTGCTCCTATAGTTGTGATTCAGAGACACTGATGGCACCTCAGGTTAACCCCATAACAGGTGCTGCCTTCAGCCTGCCTTCTATAGGATCTATCAACTGGAACATGGACCCTGGGACAACACAGACACTCCCTGGCCGTCCTCCTCACACTCTCCTAATGTTAAACCAGACCTCAGACAATGCCAGTGCCTCAACACTAAATTGCTACACAAGCCCATTGACAAATTACAGTAGTAGAGATGGAATCTGTGGGAAACCCTTCAGTTTCCCCAAACAGGTGGAGATTCACACAGGGGAGAAACCGTTTGGCTGCCAACTGTGCCGGGCCAGTTTTTCACACTTGTTCAACCTGAAGAGGCACCAAAGGGTCCACACAGGGGAGAAACCCTTCAATTGCCCCCAGTGTGAGAAGAGGTTCTCCCACCAGCACCAGCTGAAGATGCACCTGAAGGTCCACACGGGAGAGAGGCCATTCGCCTGTACACACTGCGGGAAGAGGTTCTCAGAGAGGAGCTACCTCAGGATACACCAGAAGAAAATGCACACAGCCCATGTATAGAGTATAGTGACATGTAATGTAGTACTAGTTAGTTTGTAGTTAGTTCTGTTGGTTTAGGATGTAGTAGGAAACTGGATGAGGTGAACTGAGGAAAGAATGATGAGGTGGCAGAGTAGATGATATGGGGATGGTTGGTGTGATGGTGTCTGTAAAAATTATTCACTAATGAAAAGTGACAACCCTGTCCTGTTTGATGCTGGTGTTTTATAATGAGATGATAGTGCCTTAATTCAGGTTTATTTGACATGAAGCAATGTGTAAATCTGTACATATTTAGTTATTTTTGTGTTTTTAATATTTAGTTTATCAACTCTTGTTTTTGATAACATCATGTTTTTTATTGCAAATGTCAAGCACTTTTGAGCCAAGGATTTGCAGATCGACTGACAGGTTAACACTTTTAGGCTTAGCCAGCTTTTGTTTGAAAAAATGCATCTGGAAACATTACAATCCTTTTGGTTTCACCTGGTTGCCAATTCCAGAACCTTTGAGAACATAATTTGAGTCGTCGCCTGAAGCGTGAGAGGAATGGGAGACAAAGGAATCCAGCAGTGTTGAAGCAGAGGGTTTCGTAAAGAGGGCGACTGGCTACTATTCTGAACTGTGTGTGGTGCGCATTCTGGCGCTCAGAGCTGCTGAAGCAACAGCCAAGTGGGTGTTACAGAGTGGATGAGGAGAAAGGCTTACCTTTTACGAGATCATCAGCAGACACCATTCTCTGACCAGCTCTCTCTGATCAAGCCATGAACTGACCCTCTCCATCTTCGGAGGATGCCGCTTTTAAAGACTTGGCCGCTATTGGTTGACCCGTCATGATATATTACGTGGTTGTTTTTTTGCTCGAAGCGCTTTGAGATTCTATGAAAAGTGCTATAGAAATGTAATACATTATTATTAATGCTGAACCTTTTCCAAAGTATTCTAAAATGAATTGCGTCAAAGCGATGTGTACCAGATTTACGGAAAAGTAAATATAGTGAAGTTATTCTACTCATCACATGTATAGTTTTGTGCAATAAAAGTAATGTACTTCACGTTATGAGTGTATGACCATTTTGTTGAAATTAAATACAAAATTGACTGTATGATTGACTTCGTTATTTTTTTTTATCATTGCAGGGACTGAGTTTCCCTTATGTCAGTCGAATCAACACATTTGGACATGTAACTTTTTTTTAAAAACTCCAATGGCTCCATATTGTTAGGTGCTTGAATCACAGTGTTAAAGATGGGCTTAATTGTGGTTAACATTTTATAATATCATGTCATGTTTGTGTGTACAGCAAAGAGTTTCTGAAATAAACCTTTATTTGCTCTTCTGTTCAATTTGTGTTTACAGTCTGCAGTCCATGAGGACCTGCTGATATCCGGTGTTGGTGGCGAGAGAGATTGGACCTCTGAAGCGGCTGGTCACAAACCCTGGCCCCAGATCAGAACTCTGGATCAGGAGCCGTCGCTCTTCCTTTCCGAGTCAGAACCAGGACCAAACCGTGAGGGGCAGACACTCCACCCCCACTACACAGGGCACAACCAGTGGACAGGGGGACTGAACAACCTCAGTCCTGGTGGTCATCAGAGAGACAGAGGCTCCAGTCAGGGATCCAGTCTGCAGCCCAGACCCTTCTCTTCACAGTCTCAGTGCAGAGATGAAGCAGGGCCTGAGGCTGATAGAGATAGACCCTCCTGTTCCTATGATACAAACACCATGATGAACAGAGCAGGTCACCCTGGGCTTCAGCCTTCACACAGAGTGGTGGGAGACCCCCCTGGTATGAGTCTAACAGGAAGTCTGTCTTCTCCTTCAGGATCTTGTTTAATGCCTGGTGACTGGGTTCATAGAAAGCCTGGGTCTAGCCTTCCTCAGTTACCTCAGGGTTACCCCACCAATACAGACAGGGTCAGGATGGGCGTTCACCATGAGAGGTACCTAGACTATAACACAGCACACAATCCCAACAACACCCAAACAATGACTAGAGGTCAAGGAGGGAGCTCAAAGACCAACCACCTGAGGGTGACTCCTGCTTCTACCTCCTCTGGTGTCATTGGGTCACAACGTGGGAGGCCGAGCGTTAGGACAGACGCTGACAAGCCGTACGCCTGCCCCACGTGTGGGAGGCGCTTTGCTAAGGTGAAATATGTCAAGCAGCACCAGACCGTTCACACCAATGAGAGGCCCTTCAAGTGCAAACTGTGTTATAAGAGCTTCTCCCGCCTGAGTAACCTTATCAGACATAGGAGTGTTCACAACGAGGAGAAATCGTAGCAGTGTGGCTTGAGACATACACAGAGAATATCTGGGAAATATTCTTTAGCTGAAATATTAAAGTAGGGCCAGGCTGTATATCATATTTGACTATATACCGGTATTGATGCATGGACTGGTTTGGGTTTTTACTTTGTATAATGGTGTTTCAATGTTTGGTTTGATAAACGTGTTAAGCCACTATTGAGTGCAATGTCCGTTTATAGTTTATTCCGTTTGCTTCTTGAGTTGTCTCCCACACACCAAGCTCTGCACTCGGTGACACTCAAGGAGAGCATTTTTTGCTGCTACCACGAGTCACAACCACTTGAGATGACAGTCTGCGTGGTCAATGCTGCAGCTGCGATGCATTCTATAATTGCACTATTAGTTTGTATCTTACTGACTGCTGTCGTATCTGGGATCTACATCTGTTTATATTAGTTACTATGCTGTTACTAAGCAGTAATGTATTACGGCAGTGTTACTTTACTACACATAATAGGAAATGCACATGCGCACTAGGGAGTACGAGGGGTTTTGACTAAACGAAAACTAACTATACTCCCGTCTCGTGCCTGGTAATTTCTCCACAACACAAATATTACAACTGCAAACAGTTATTTTGTCTTTTATTAGCAAGCTGTGGCTAAAATAAATCGTTTTAGCTAATGCTAATCGCTAGCGAAATGTACCTAGTCAGGGCTAACGTAGCTATCTCGCTATACACCAGCCTGATACCTGGGATATGCCTAGGTCAGCATGCTTGTGCAACGGTATATCCTAAATCAGAGTAATAGGCAAAGCATAAATATTTTATCTACATCCAAGCTACAGTAAGAGAAAACATTTAATGTAACATTAATTAGGGTTCAATGGGAAACACTGGTTCCTACCCTGTCACAATAACCCCTCCCTGGCTTTTTCATTCGTTATGTCAACCACTGCATTCAGAGTGACCACTATATTCCATCTTTTGGTTGAAGTTTCATTAAACAGTATAAAACACCCATTTAAAACACCCAAAAACCTCCCCCCATTATAGGTGATAAAATGTTAATGACAAATCATGTCCTTTTTATACGCTGACTTCTTATTTGCTTGTTTATCATTTAGAATTAAAAATTTCCTTCGAACCAATAGGTTCTTGTTCTTGCCACCGATAGGATCATGCCAGCCATTCTTTTAAAGGTAATTTACTGCTCTGAGCTTGAAAGGGCTTTCACTAGATTCCACAGCCACAAGGTCAAAATTGGCTATTATAAAAATGCCTGAAAACTTGCTTTTTAGTCTTAATTTAAGGTTAGGCATAATGTTAGCGTTGTGGTTAGGTTTAAAATGAAATGTTAAGAGAAATAGGCAGCTTTTAACCATAATTATGACTGAAGCTGTGTACGCTAGTGAAGACCCCTTGAAATATACTAATCGTGAATAGGTATGATGTGTAACGTGATAAGCATTACCGTATGTCAATGAACAGTGCGCATTCATTTTTCATTTTGCCACACCCTTTGAGCTATGACGCCAACCAATAAGATCATTTCTCTTCAGTGCAACGAAAGTAAACAGTGACCAAGAACACAATACATTGTTTTTAATTGATATACGTTTATTAACGACATGGAACTCAACATTTGACTAATTTAACTGCCCCGCAACACATAACTTACCCCATGTAGTCGTTCATTTGCGTTGGAGACAGGACTTGGTTGATAGGCGTTATCTAGGTAAGGCTAGCTACTTTACCTGCTAACAATGGCTAACTGTATGGTTTTTCACACTCAAATAGCCTCCATTATGGAGGTTCTAGCGAATGCAGCCGTGGCAGATATCTGTAAACTCGTAGACGACGACTATGCAGTGTTTCGTTTGGAAATAACTCAAAGCCAGAAAGAAAACAGGGCATTGCGGAGGAAACTACAGCTACTGGAACTGAAGATGGCACGGGAGCGCGCAGAGAGGACAACGAGAGAGCGCGTCCTCGCCAGTCGTCCCAGTAGTGTCAAGATCCTCGACCGATATAGAGGAATGGCAAGAGGTACATTTTGCAGAAGACTGCGGGGCCTGTAGCCCGGTTCCCTTCAGCACTTACGTTCCGATGTGTTACCCAGAACTGGGTCTCGGTCAGTTTTGGGTCTCGGTCGATTTTGCGCAATTGTTTTGTATTTTACCAGTAGGCAGATCAATTAAGAACAAATTACTCTTGCATAAAGACAAACACTATTCTAACCAGATTCTTGATTTACTGAATTTCATATTACTTTATACAATTAAAGAATGTGATGCATGGAACAATGCATTGATCGATAAATATAATATCAAGAAGTTATGACAAGTGTTACCTTACATCCTTGCCAATTGTAGATGGCCAATAGTGTACAATATACTGTTGAGCATTTATAGTACATAACTTAACCCCCCCCCCCCCAAATTACTTTCTCACATGAAGGACAACTCACTGGAGGCCACAGGAGCTCTGTAAAGCCAGCGGGACACAACGTGTGGAGAAATGACCAACCCATAGCTATAGATGATGGGAGTGGAACCTCAACCCAGCATGTTATCGTGATAGAGGTTAGTGTCATAGTGTGACATAAAACATTTAAGTACAGCAAATGTGGCGTGTTTGTTTAAAAAAAAGCTCCCCTCAGCTATTCACTTGCTTACATGTACATCCTTATTTATCTGCCATAGGGGAGCTTGTGAGACTTCCCTATGACATTGTTATACAATTCAACTCATGTACCGATAATAACCTCCTCTCTTCTTGTGTCAGTCTGCATATGCAGAGGCTGCAGGTCCTGGGGTCAAGCAGGAGAGGTCTGAAGGAGAGGAGGACCCACAGCACAGCAGAGACATCCAGACTGGAGCAGCGGCTGGAGCAGCGCCCCCTGTAGTTAGGACCTCGTTAGACCTCGCCGCCGCACCCCAGGCCAGTACCAGACGCAGCATCACAGAGGTCAGTCCAACGCCATCCTCGAGACAGACCCAGAGACTAACTTTAACACACAGGATCTGACCACACATCAGACTCAGAGAGATTGGGGCCGGGGAGACTGGGCTGTCCTCCTGCTCCTGGCTCAGAGTATTTACTGGTATTTCACCAGAGCTAGAGGACGGTTCTTTCCCGTGGAGATGGTGATGATCTGTCTTGTTCTGCCACTACAAAGATGGATCCTGGCAACATATCCTTAGGTTTAGAGCAAAGATGGGCAACTACCGGCCCGCATATCAATTTCCAAAAACGGATAAATAAAATGAAAAATGCTAACTCAGTCTGGGTCTCAACTTAATGTTGCGATTTAGAATACACAAGATGCAATTTTGAAGTTTGGTTGTGCATCAGCAGTTTCTCTTATGTCAGTCACTGACAGCCGCTCAATCAGCCAACATTTTTAAGAGTGGACTAAGATTGGTAAATTACTCCAGCCAGCTATGTAAACGTGTAGCAATCATGGTCAAATTACCATCCAGGGGGCCCCCATTGATTTTGTTAGTCACACTCAATCGGATATCATATTAAAAACTGCGAACATTTCTCTCCATCCTACGGCAAAATGAGTAGAATTGCATGAAATTAGTTATACAATTGCAAAATCTTCTCTCCACCCCATCGCAAAATGTGTAGCGTCAGGGATCGAGACCCAGTGTCCACGTCGATGGTACTGTCATGACGTTGGCCTCTTTGGGTATAGCAAGCCCCATCCCCCTCTCCCTGCCTCCCCTTGCCTCCTTCAACTAGGCTGCTGTGGTCAGAGAGACATCGTAAATTTCTGAGGATCTCCTCATGGACACACAGTATAGAGAGAGTAGATTTTCATGAAGCACAAAGGAATTTCTTACACCTCACAGAACTTGAGGTACGAACAAATTTCATGTTCCGGAGAAAGTATAAAAGATTGGTGAAGAATCCAGCTACGAACTGGTCCGTTTGTCACAACTTGGGGAAGCTCATGGGAGACGGTGTGGCCACATTACCATAACGCTGTTTATCTAATTGTTGTATAAGATGAATGAGTGAGTATGATACTGTTTACACAATTTTACAATGTGATTTTGGACTGTTTAATGGAAAACTCCAATCCCCTTTTTGAGTTGACTAAATCAGAGGACCGCCCCTGAGCCCAGTTAGGGTCAGACATCCTGGGACAGCCCTTTTCTGCCATTCCGAATAAAACCCAACTTTGAGAAATTATCACCAGACCATGTTTTTCTCCATTAGGGGAGGACAAAGGTTTTGAACCATTGCTGAAACTTTTAACCATACCACGTGGTTAAACTCTTAGACTATCGATACAGACAGAATAAGAACAAGTCTTTGATATTAATTACTAGTCTGCAGCTAGGAATTCGGTATCATTGAACTCGAAGAACGGCAACCGCTGAAACATTCATTGTATAACGAAACAAATTAATGTCACTCTGAACTATCCACTATAACCACGACAGAGAGAGAGAGATGGACAATTCTACAAAAGAAACAAACTTTTCACCAGCGATCAAGACGACACACTGAGCGTAAATATATTGATTGATTGCAATTGTTCCCGAATGAGTGAGCGTTCATGTGCAAAGGATTAGCATTTCAATTGTTATAATTATCACTCTGTAGTGACTTCTTAGTCGACCCCCACTTCCCCTTTTGTCTAACAAGCCGCCATGCCGGTTTAGCCCACTAGGGCACATTCTCCTATCATTTCTTGAAACCATATTTACTGTTTGTTTATGCATTTCTGTGAATTACTTAGTGAGTAATAAATAAATGATTTAAGACAATTGATGTATGGATGACTCATAGTGAAGACTGGGTTCGTGCAGGTAACCAACAATTTACGACGTTTGGAATGAGGCTAACGTGAGAAATTAAATAATTCATTAATTCGAAGACTAATTGATCAGATAAAATATCTGAAAAGTTATTTTAGGAAATTATAACTTTAATCTGAATATTTTTCCTTGGTGCCCCGACTTCCTAGTTAATTACATTTACATGATTAATCAGTTGATCGCTTAATACTAATGACAGAGAATCTTTGATGAATACTATCATTAAACTGAAGATATAGTTAAGACACGACAGTACCTTCCGATTCACACAGCCCTGTCGTCTTAATTTAGGTATTGAACTACATTTTTCATTGTTGTCAGCAGAAAACGAAGATTTCATTGTTGAATATTCATGGTTAAAATGATGCATCCAGGTAGTGTGTGATATACACTGAGTATATAAAACATTAGGAACACCTTTGCACCCCCTTTTGCCCTCAGAGCAGCCTCAATTTGTCTGGGCATGGACTCTACAAGGTGTCGAAAGCGTTCCACAGGGATGCTGGCCCATGTTGACTCCAATGCTTCTCACAGTTGTCAAGTTGGCCGGATGTCCTTTTGGTACACATGGAAAACTGTTGAGCATGAAAAACCCAGCAGCATTGCAGTTCTTGACACACTTAAACAGGTGCGCCTGGCACCTACTGTCATACACCGTTCAAAGGCACTTAAGTATTTTGTCTTGCCTATTCACACTCTGAATGGCACACACACACTATCCATGTCTCAGTTGTCTCAGAGCATAAAATTCCTTCTTTAACCTGTCTCCTCCCCATCATCTACACTGATTGAAAGGGATTGAAACAAGTGACGTCAATAAGAGATCAGACTGGCCAGGTGAATGCTATGATCCCTTATTGACGTTAAATACACTTCAATCAGTATTGATGAAGTGGAGGAGGCAAGTTAAAGACTTTCATAAACTCTTTAGTGTCCATCACATGTGATCTCACCCTATTCTGCATACAGCTGACAGCGCTTCATAACCAATATACACTTACTAAATATACCTATATACTAACAAACACCTACTGTACACGTCAGAATAGTTTAGTCAGGTTTGTCTGAGGACTTTTGACTTAACATAGCTGACTTATTTTAACCCACATTTATGTCCACCATGATGGGTTTAAAAACAATGAAGTCATTCTGTAACTACAGTATAGGACTCAAATGTAGTGGGGATGGGTAAACACTCCATGTTGAAAGTGTGTTTATTATCTGTGTGTACGTACCTGAGGGAGTGTATGTCTGTATAATCTGTATCACCTGTCTCTTCCAGGAGGAGGAGGGTCCAGAGATGCTGCTGGTGAAGGAGGAGGGGTGTGAGGAGGGTCTGGGGAACCCTGAGGGGACCATGGTCATGGAGGACAACCAGACTACACCTCCTCCTGAACCCACAGAGGAACCAGCTGAGCAGCACAGGACCACACAGAGTCTCACTGAGGTGAGCCCACTGTGAACTACTGTCTGATGGTATTAGGTCAGGGATTCCTGTATCAGCACTCCTACTCTGAGACGCTTTGTGGATACGGGCCCAGGTCTTCATTAATTATTCTTAAGTGTGGGACCATGCCTTTGAATTATCAAACCATTAGAGTGTCAAGTAATCAAATAAACTAACACGTTTGCATAGTACTCATATCAATCCATCATTGCCCAATCAGAAGATGCTCCATAGCAGGGTGCTCATATCAGATTTCTTGATCCAACATCCTCTCACCCTGTATCTCTTACAGTCAGTAGACATGGAGGATGGGAAGCCTGATCTGCTGCTGGTCAAAGAGGAGACCATAGAAGATGAACCAGAGAGCATTGACCTGCTGAGTGGACTAAAGATGGGGGAGCAAGGTAAGAGAGAAATACATATAGCCTACATGCAGTAATAGATCTTCAATGTGAATAGTGATGCACCTGGCTATTTTATATTTTGCTTCATTTATAAAGTTCAATCAATACAACTTATGTTTACATACAAAAACATACAGGTGGTTGGGTGGACGCTAAAAGTGGAGACTGGGCGGCCATCTTAGATTCCCAGACCGGTGCAGCCAAGAGCTCAGGGGACAACGTCAATGAGCAGGGCAGGACCAGAGGTGACATAGTGGAATCCAGTGGATGGTACAGCGTCCTCAACTCTGGGCTGGGGAACAACACTGTTAACCACAACCAGAAACAGACAGTCGAACACAAAACAACAACCAAACTTAGTCTCCATGACAACAGACTGGCTGAGACCAGGACAAGGCGTAGATTTTGTCAGTGGGGACGGGGAGGTATTGGTATGCGGCAGGACAGAACAGACACAGACTCGGCTAGCGATGCTCCATCCTGCTCCTATAGTTGTGATTCAGAGAGACTGATGATGCCTCAGCTTAACCCCCTAACAGTTGCTGCCTTCAGCCTGCCTGCTATAGGATCTATCAACTGGAACATGGACTCTGCGACAACACAGACACTCCCTGGCCTTCGTCCTCCTCACACTCCCCTAATGTTAAACCAGACCTCAGACAATGCCAGTGGCTCAACACTAAATGGCTACACAAGACCATTGACAAATGACAGTAGTGGTAACGGTGTCAGTAGATCCAGTGGCAAAGAGAAGCGCTTTCCGTGTCCATTCTGTGGGATAGCCTTCAGTTTCCCCAAACAGGTGGAGATCCACCAGAGGATGCACACAAAACCGTTTGGCTGCCACCTGTGCAGGGCCAGTTTCTCTGACTCGTCCAACCTGAAGAGACACCAGAGAGTCCACACAGGGGAGAAACCGTACAGCTGCCCACAGTGTGAGAAGAGATTCTCCCACCGACACCATCTGAAGAATCACCTGAAGGTCCACATGGGAGAGAGGCCGTAGGCACTGCTGTAAGAGGTTCTCAGAGAGGAGCTACCTCAGGATACACCAACAGAAAATGCACACCACCCATGTATAGAGTATAGTGACATGTAATGTAGTACTAGTTTGTTTGTATTTAATTCTGATGATTTTGGATGTATTAGGGAACTGGATGAAGTGAACTGAGGAAATAATGAGTGATGAGGCAGAGTAGTGAAGATGAACCTTTTACAGAGTATTCTAAAATGTATTTTATCAAAGCGAGGGTACCAGATATCGTGATAACAGTGAGGAGTTATTCTACTTGTCATAGATGGTTTTTTCAAGTAGGGAGAGGGTAGAGTAAGTTTAACCATGTTTTACATTCAGCATCACTCTGTCAAGGCAAATATAGTATTCTTTCTAACAAATATCTACATATACACTGAAGAAAAATATAAATGCAACATGTAAAAGTGTTGTTCCCATGTTTCATGAGTTGAAATAAAACATGTTTCAGGGGACGCATGACTCGACTATCTCCTCTCCCGAGCCAGTTGGGGAGCTGCAGCGATGAGACAAGATCGTAATTGAAATTGAGAGATAAAGGGGGTCAAAATAAATAAAAATATACATGTGCAACTTGTGCTGGGGGCAATAAAATGCCACTCTAAAATGTGCAGTTTTGTCACAAAACGCAATGCCACAGATGTCAATTTTTTTTTAGGGAGCGTGTAATTGGCATGCTGACTGCAGGAATGTCTACCAGAGCTGTTGCCATTGAATGTTAATTTGGCAGAATGTCCAACCGGCCTCGCAACCGCAGACCACGTGTACAGCGTCCTGTGGGCAAGCGGTTTCTAATGTCAATGTTGTGAACAGAGTGCCCCATGGTGGCGGTGGGGTTATGGTATGAGCAGGCATAAGCTACGGACAACAACACAATTGCATTTTATTGATGGCAATTTGAATATAAAGAGATACCGTGAAGGTATCCGTGACCAAACATCTGTATTTCCTGTCATGTGAAATCCATAGATTAGGGCCTAATTCATTTTTCAATTGACTGATTTCCTTATATGAACTGTAACTTTATGAAATTGTTGCATGTTGCATTTATATTTTTGTTCAGTATATTTCAGGATGTTGTGTGTCCCTGGAAATAATCGGAATGAATTTAAACATGACATTTTTGAAAACATATCTTGTCGAAAAAGAAGTGGTCTCTTGGCACAACTTACAGTGCCTTGCAAAAGTATTCATCCCCCTTGGCGTTTTTCCTATTTTGTTGCATTACAACCTGTAATTGAAATGGATTTTTATTTGGATTTCATGTAATGGACATACACAATAGTCCAAATTGGTGAAGTGAAATGAAAAAAAAAAACCTTGTTTAAAAAAATATAGATATTTTTTAAATACGGAAAAGTGGTGAGTGTATATGTATTCATCCCCTTTGCTATGAAGCCCCTAAACAAGATCTGGTGCAACCAATTACATTCAGAAGTCACATAATTAGTTAAATAAAGAATACCTGTGTGCAATCTAAGTGTCACATGATCTCAGTATATATATACACACCTGTTCTGAAAGGCCCCAGAGTCTGCAACACCACTAAGCAAGGGGCACCATGAAGACCAAGGAGCTCGCCAAACAGGTCAGGGACAAAGTTGTGGAGAAGTACAGATCAGGGTTGGGTTATAAAAAAAAATATCAGAAACTTTGAACATCCCACAAATCCATTATTAAAAAGTGGAAAGAATATGTCACCACAACAAACCTGCCAAGAGAGGGCCACCCACCAAAACTCACAGACCAGGCAAGGAGGCATTAATCAGAGAGGCAACAAAGAGACCAAAGCTAACCCCGAAGGCGCTGCATAGCGTATGGAGTATCTGTCCATAGGACCACTTTAAGCCGTACACTCAACAGAGCTGGACTTAACGGAAGAGTGGCCATAAAAAAAGCCACTGCTTAAAGAAATAAATAAGCAAACACATTTGGTGTTTGCCAAAAGGAATGTGGGAGACTCCCCAAACATATGGACGAAGGTACTCTGGTCAGATGAGACTAAAATGTCGCTTTTTGGCCATCAAGGAAAATGCGATGTCTGGTGCAAACCCAACAGCTCTCATCACCACGAGAACAACATCCCATCGGCAGGGACTGGGAAACTATTCAGAATTTAAGGAATACAGGGAAATTCTGGAGGGAAATCTGTTTCAGTCTTCCAGAGATTTGAGACTGGGACAGAGGTTCATCTTCCAGCAGTACAATGACCCTAAGCATACTGCTAAAGCAACACTCGAGTGGTTTAAGGGGAAACATTTAATGTCTTGGAATGGCCTAGTTAAAGCCCAGACCTCAATCCAATTGAGAATCTGTGCTATGACTTAAAGATTGCTGTACACCAGCAGAACCCATCCAACTTGAAGGAGCTGGAGCAGCTTTTCCTTGAAGAAGGGGCAAAGATCCCGGTGGCTAGATGTGCCATACCCCAAGAGACTTGCAGCTATAATTGCTGGGGTGAATAGTTGTGCACACTCAAGTTTTCTTATTTCTTGTTTGTTTCACAATAAAAAATATATTTTGTATCTTCAAAGTGGTAGGCATGTTGTGTAAATCAAATGATACAAACCCCCCCTCAATTTTAATTCCAGGTTGTAAGGCAACAAAATAGGAAAAATGCTAAGGGGGTGAATACTTTTACAAGCCACTGTACTCCGGGTATGGGGTGACTGAACACCTTCCCCTGCAACTGGATCCTGGACTTCCTGACAGGCCGCCCCCAGGTGGTGAGGGTAGACAACACATCCATCACACTGATAATTAACACGGGGGCCGCACAAGGGTGTGTCTTAGCCCCCTCCTGAACTACCTCTATACCCACTACTGCGTGGCACAGTTCCAACTGCATCATCAAGTTCGTTGACGACACGACAGTAGTAGGCCTGATTACCAACAATGATGAGATGGCCTACAATAGAGGTAGGCACTCTGATGGTGTGATGCCAGGTATCAACCTCTCCCTCAACATCAGCAAAACAAAGGAGCTCATTGTGGACTTCAGGAGGAGCCAGGCTGGACACACCCCCATCATCAATGGGACTGCCGTGGAGACGGTCAAAAATTTTAAGTTCCTCGGCGTGCACATCTCCGAGAAGCTGAAATGGTCAAACCACACAGACACTGGTAAAGAAAGCAAGACAGCGACTCTTTAACCTCAGGCGGCTGAAAAAATTCTATCTGTCCCAGAGGGCCCTTGAAGTGTTCTACAGGAGCACCATTGAGAGCATATTGTCGGGCTGCATCACAGCCTGGTACGGCAACTCCACCACCGCTGACTGCAAGGCTCTACAGAAGGTGGTACGCTCAGCTGAGCACAACATTGGGTTCACATTGCCTGTCCTCCAGAATACCTACAACACCAAGTGTTGCAGGAAGGCCAAGAAGATCATCAAGGACCTCAGCCACCCAAGCCATGCCCTGTTCGCCACGCTTCCATCACTCAGACGTGGGCAGTATGGCAAAAACTGTCAGACTGGCTGATAGCTTCTTCACCCAGACCATCAGGCTGCTGAATAGTCACCACTAGGCAGCTACCCCCCCACACACACCCTGGATTTCCTACCCACTGCCCACCCATGGACACACTACAGCCCCCCCCATTGACCTGCACTGTTGGAGAATTTCACCGTACCCTGCTATTACATCCATCAATTACACCTCTGCATGTGACTAATAATCTAGTCAATACATTTACTTGTCTCTGTGAAAAGGTTTATAAGGAAACATGATTCTTATAAACCGTTATGCTTTTCTGTACAATCTTTGTTTGCAGTCTGCAGTCCATGAAGACCTGCTGATATCCAGTGTTGCTGGTGGGATTGACTGGACCTCTGAAGGTCGCATACCCTGGCCCCGGATCAGGAGCCATTACTCTTCCTTCCCGAGTCGGAACCAGGACCGAACCACGAGGGACAGAGACCCCACCACCACACAGAACACAACCAGTGGACAGGTGGACTGAACAACCTCAGTCTGGTTGGTCATCAGAGAGACAGAGACTCCAGTCAGGGATCCAGTCTGCAGCCCAGACCCTTCTCTTCACAGTCTCAGTGCAGAGATGAAGCAGGGCCTGGGGCTGATAGAGATAGACCCTCCTGTTCCTATGATACAAACACCACAGTATCCATGATGAACAGAGCAGGTCACCCTGGGCTTTAGCCTTCACAGAGAGTGGTGGGAGACCCCCCTAGTGGTAGTCTTTCAAGAAGTATCTTCTCCTTCAGGATCTCATTTAATGCCTAGTAACTGAGTTCATAAGAAGCCTAGAGTTGGACCTAGATCTAGCCTTCCTCGGTTACCTTATTTTTACCCCATTAATAGAGATCGTGTTCGGATGGGCATTCACCACAAGAGGTACCTAGCCTATACCACAGCACACAATCCTAACGATACCCAAACAATGGCTAGAGGTCAAGGAGGGAGCTCAAAGACTAACCACCTGAGGGTGGTGACTCCTGCTTCTACCTCCTCTGGTGTCATTGGGCCACAACGTGGGAAGCCGTGCATTAGGACAGACGCGGATAAGCGCTTCACGGAGGCGACTTATGTGAAGAGGCACCAGATCGTTCACACCAAGGAAAGGCAAATCAAGTGCAATTTATGTTACAAGAGCTTCTCCTTAATGAGTTACCTAATCAGACCTAGGAGTGTCCACAAGTGGCTGAGATGTACAAAGGGAACCATTCTTTATCTGACATAGTATAGTTATCATGTGTCTTGGGGTGAGGGTAATTAACCACATACCCCTCGTTAACCCTTTGTTAAATTGTAATTTGAAACAGGATTGTGTAACTACCTGTTTTTATATAGACAGTAAACCTAAGCTATATCAAGGACAGTTTAATATTTACCTTACTGAGCTGAATAAAGTAATATTATTTTCTACTCTTACTAACACAGTATTATTTCTAAACATGAGCTTAAAAGATATTGACCGTAGTTGAATTTATGTGTAACGTAATAAGCAGTACCGTAGTTCAAAGAACAGCACGCATAATTTTTTCTTGTATTTCACCACACCCTTTGACCTATGACTTATGCCAATACGATCCTCTCTATTCAGTGTAAGCGGAAGTGAACAGCGACAACAAACAATTTCCAAGTTAGCATCGTCATTTAGACGTTTATTAACACCCTGGACCTCAAAATATGACCAATCGAACCGTACAGCATAGCATACTTACCTCAGGTAGTATTTAATTTGCGTTGGAGACAGGACTTGGGGTTGATAGATGTTATCTAGGTAACGCTGCTAACGTTGGCTAATTGTAACCGTAACGTTATGATTTTTCACACTCAAATAGCCTCCATTGTGGAGGTGCTAGCGAATGCAGCCGTGGCAGAGATCTGTAAACTAGTAGACGACGACTATGCAGTGTTTCGTTTGGAAATAAGTCAAAGCCAGAAAGAAAACGGCGCATTGAGGAGGAAACTTCAGCTACTGGAACTGAAGGTGTCACGGGAGCGCGCAGAGAGGACAATGCGAGAGCGCATCATCGCCAGTCGTCCCAGAAGTGTCAAGATCCTCGACCGATATAGAGGAATGGCAAGAGGTACATTTTGCCCGGTCCCTCCCTGTATGTGTTTGGATAGTATGTAATAATTCCTCTGATTACATAGCGATCTTGCAAGAAGTTACTAAAAGTGTTACCTATCATCCTTGACAATTCTAGACATTGTCAGTAGTGTATAATATACCGTTGAGCATTGACGATAGCTAACCTAAGCACCCCTCAATCACTCTCTCAGGTGAAGGACATCTCACTGGACGCTACAGGAGCTTCGGGAAGCCAGCGGGACACAATACATGGAGAGATGACCAACCAATCACCTTTGATGAGGGGAGAGGAACCTCAACCCAGCACATCATCACGATAGAGGTAAGCATATTAGTGTGTCAGAAAGGATTCATACCCCTTGACTTATTACACCTTTTGTTGTGTTATACCCTTAATTCAAAATGGATTCAATTGCTTTTTTCTCTCACCCATCTACACACAATACCTTATAATGACAAAGTGAAAACATGTTTTTAGAAATGTTAGTAAAATTATTGAAAATTATATACGACCAGCATCCTTTAGTCGCCTCTCCACTGTTGACGTTGAAACAGGTGTTCTGCGGGTGCTATTTAATGAAGCTGCCAGTTGAGGACTTGTGAGGCGTCTGTTTCTCAAACTAGACACTAATGTACTTGTCCTCTTGCTCAGTTGCGTATCGGGGCCTCCCACTCCTCTTTCTATTTTGGTTAGAGCCAGTTTGGTTTAAATAATGCAAAAACACAGTGTTGGAGAAGAAAGTAAGTGCAATATGTGCCATGTAAAAAAGCTAACGTATAAGTTCCTTGCTCAGAAGATGAGAACATTTGAATGCTGGTGGTTCCTTTTAACGTGAATCTTCAATATTCCCAGTTAAGAAGTTTAGGTTGTAGTTATTATAGGAATTATAGGACTATTTCTCTCTATACCATTTATATTTCATATACCTTTTGACTATTGGATGTTCTTATAGGCACTATAGTATTGCCAGGCTAATCTCAGAAGTTGATAGGCTTGAAATCATAAGCAGCGCTGTGCATCAAGCATTGCTGAAAGCTGCTGGCAAATGCAGGAAAGTGCTGTTTGAATGAATGCTTATGAGCCTGCTGCTGCCTACCACCGCTCAGTCAGACTGCTCTATCAAATATAAAATCAGAATTAATTATAATATAATAAACACACAGAAATACGAGCCTTAGGTCATTTATATGGTCAAATCCGGAAACTATCATTTCAAAAACAAAATGTTTATTATTTCAGTGAAATATGGAGCCGTTCCGTATTTTATCGTACGGGTGGCAACCCTAAGTCTAAATATTGCTGTTACATTGCACAACCTTCAATGTTATGTCATAATTACGTAAAATTCTGGCAAATTAATTACGGTCTTCATTAGGAAGAAATGGTCTTCACACAGTTCATAGTCATACCCTGACTCTGCTTGCACTGAACGCAAGAGAAGTGACACAATTTCCCTAGTTAATATTGCCTGCTAACATGAATTTTTTAAAACTAAATATGCAGGTTTAAAAATATATACTTGTGTATTGATTTTAAGAAAGGCATTGATGTTTATGGTTAGGTACATTGGTGCAACGATTGTGCTTTTTCCACGAATGCGCTTTTATGAAATCATCACCCGTTTGGTGAAGTTGAAGTAGGCTGTGATTCGATGATAAATTAACAGGCACCGCATTGATTATATGCAACGCTATATAATATGCAAAGCTAGTGAAACTAGTAATATCATCAGCCATGTGTAGTTAACTAGTGATTATGTTAAGTTTGATTGTTTGTTTTATAAGATACATTTGATGCTAGCTAGCAACTTACCTTGGCTCCTTGCAGCCACCAGGTCCTTTTGATGCTGCACTCTCGTAACAGGTGGTCAGCCTGCCACGCAGTTTCCTCGTGGATTGCAATGTAATCGGCCATAATCGGCATCGATGTACGTCCTCAATAGCTTTGCCCATGCTAAAACAGGATTTTGGGCACTAGAGTCCTATCTATCTCTGTGGTACATCCTCATTTATTGGCCATAACGGAGCTTGTGCTACTTCCCTGTGATGTTGTTATCCAATTCAACTCATGTACCTGTAATAACCTCCTCTCTTCTTGTGTCAGTCAGCAGATGTTGTGGCGGCAGGTTCTGGAGGATCGTCTCTGGTCAAGCAGGAGAGGACTGAAGGGGAGGACCCACAACACAGCAGAGACATCCAGACTGGAGAAGCGGCTGTAGTTGCACCCCTTGTTACCACGGAGGACCAAGTGACCGCGGTGCAGCCCAGGACCCGACGCATCATCACGGAGGTCAATGGAACGCTGAACGCCGTCGTCAAGTCAGAGACCGACACAGAGACTTTAACTGTAACACAAAGGCTCTTACACACAGGATCTGACCACAGATCAGACCCAGAGAGACTGGGGCTGAGGCCACTGGGCTGTCCTCCGGCTCCCAGTTCAGAGTATTCACTTTACGGTAACCCAAATCCGAGGATGGTTCATTCCCATCGGGACTCAGGTGACGCATTAGAGACTGGCAGTGATCCGTCTTGTTCTTACGCTACAGAGATGGAACCTGGCAACATGCCCTTGGGTTTAGAGACACAGACTGATCTGTCTAGAGGGGACTGGAACCGGTACAGTAGTCGTGTACACTCTGAAGGGTGCCTAGATAAGAAAGGAGAGGGTCTGGTTGTAGATGAAGTGATTGTGAAAGTGGAGGGCGAAGTTCCTCCCACATGGAATGCAGATAGTCACCTAGGAGACGGACACTCACAGGGAAGAGATTTCTTAGATTACAGGGAATGCTTAGAAACGAATCCAAATGTCACAACCCACTCCCCTTTACTCGCGCTTAGAGATCGTGACCTCGTGTCCACATCGATGGGGCCTTCCGATTCACACAACTGCCTTTTTGATCAGGTATTGAACTCAAATGACAGGGCTACAGCCCAGGCTCAGGGAGGGGCAGCCACATCAGGCAATGTTAAAGAGAAACGGTTCCTCTGCATGTTCTGTAACAAAGGCTTCAGCTGCCCCCAGAAAGTGAAGATCCACCAGAGGATCCACACAGGGGAGAAACGCTTCAGGTGTACCCAGTGTCATATGCGCTTCGTCCAGGCTGGTGACCTGAAGAGGCACCAGAGGGTCCACACAGGGGTGAAACCCTTCAGCTGTACCCAGTGTAATATGCGCTTCGCCCAGGCTGGCCACCTGAAGAGGCACCAGAGGGTCCACACAGGGGAGAAACCCTATAGCTGTCCCCACTGTGAGAAGAGATTCTCCCGACAGGACCAGCTCAAGATGCACCTGAAGGTCCACACGGGAGAAAAGCTGTTTGCTTGTACGCACTGAGCTACCTCAGGATACACCAGCAGAAAAAACATTCCACTTTTGAGCATAGAAAGTAACCATTCCACTCGATAGCTTCTGACGTTTAGATCAAACCCTGCATTAAGACTAAGACTAGCATTGTTGTCTGCAGAAAAGATCGACAGATGCGTTTGGAATAACGTCAGTAAAAGAATCCGTGTTGAATATTCCTGGGTAGAATATTGCATCCAGACATTGTGTGAAATAAGGCATATTTAAGCCTAAAAAGTCAAATAAAATTGTATTTGTTACATGCTTCATAAACAACAGGTGTAGACTAACAATGAAATACTTACGGATCCTTATCCAACAATGCAGAGTTAAAAATGCATTTTTATATAGTAATTAGAGTAAATAATAGACAGAATAACAATAACGAGTAAAAATAACATGGCTACAGGGAGTAGCAGCACCGAGTCGATGTGCAGGGGTACGAGGTAATGGAAGTAGCTATGTACATATAGTTAGGTACTAGGTCTTACAGATAATTATGTGTGGGGCACAGAGATGGGGTAGTCATTTAAAAATCATGTTAAACACTATTATTGCACACAGTGTCCGTATTATGTGACTTGTTAAGCACATTTTTTTGTCCTGAACTTATCTAGGCTTGCCATAACAAAATGGTTGAATACTTATTGACATTTAAACTTTTAATTTTTCTATCATTTGTAAACATTTCTAAAAACATAATACCCATTGCCATACCAAGCGGTGAGGCAGCCAGTCAAGATGCTCTCAATGGTGCAGCTGTAGAACTTTGAGGATCTGAGGGGTCCATGCCAAATCTTTTCATCCTCCTGAGGGTGAAGAGGCATTGTCGTGCCCTCTTCACAACTGTGTTGGTGTGTTTGGACCATGATAGATCCTTAGTGATTTGGACACAGAGAAACTTGAAGCTCTCGACCTGCTCCACTACAGCCCAGTCAATGTGAATCGGGGCTTGCTCGGCAATCCATTTCCTGTAGTCCACGATCAGCTCCTTTGTCTTCCCGACATTGAGGGAGAAGTTGTTGTCCTGGCACGACACTGCAAGGTCTATGACCTCCTCCCTATAGGCTGCCTCCTTGTCATCGGTGATCAGGTGTACCACCATCGTTTCGTCAGCAAACTTAATGAGGGTGTTGGAGTAGTGCACGGAAGTTGTGGGTGAACAGAGAGTAAAGGAGGGGACTGAGCACGCACCCCTGAGGGGCCCCCGTGTTGAGATCAGTGTGGCGGATGTGTTGTTGCCTACCCTCCTGGTTGGGATCTGCACGTACGGTCACTGTGGGGACGACATTGTCAATGCACTTATTTATGAAGCTGGTGATCAATGTGGTAAACTCTTCAAACAGTCCTGTAGGTTAGCATTACCTTCATCGTACCACTTCCAGTACCACTTGCACTTGTACTTCCCGTTTTGAGTTTTTGCTTGTGTGCAGGAATCAGGAGGATAGAGAGTAATGGTCAGATTTTCCAAATGGAGGGTGAGGTTTGTGTTTCTGTGTGTGGCGTAAAGCTGATCTAGAGTTTTTTTTCGCCTCTAGTTGCATTAGGTAAAACGGATATCAGTTTCACTTCATTAAAATCACTGGCCACTAGGAGCGCCGCTTCTGGATGAGCATTTTCTTGTTTGCTTATGGCCCTATACAGTTTGCATCGGTTTGTGCTGTTAAATAGACAGCTACGAAAAATATAGATGGAAATTCTCTTGGTAAATAGTATGTTCTATAGCTTATCATGAGGTATTCTAGCTCAGGCTAGCAGCATCTTGAGATTTCCTTAATATTAGAGATTGCGCACCAGCTGTTGTTAACAAAGACACACCTCCCCCCTGAGTTTACCCGAAGCTGCTGCTCTGTCCTGCCGATGCATAGAAAAACCAGCCAGATGTATACTATCCATGTCCTTGTTCAGCCAGGACTCAGAGAAACATAGGATATTACAGTTATTCAGGTCCCGTTGATATGATAGACTCGAACAGAGCTCATCCAGTTTGTACTCCAGTGATTGTATGTCCGCCAATAGAACAGAGAGCGGATGCGGTTTATTCACTCGGCGACGCACATCAGGGTGCCCGCAAGTCAGCCTGGCTTACGACGCCGCCTCTTTCTCCTCTAAGTCTCTGGGATTATGGCCAGGTCAGGTGTAAGCAATATGTCCCGTGCCGCCGACTCATTGAAGTAGAAATCTTCATCAAAATCAAGGTTAGTGATCGCTGTTCTGATGCCCAGAAAAGATTTTAGATCATAGGAAATAATGGTGGAAACATAATGTACTAAAAAAGGTAAGATCAGCTAAAAGAAAAACACAAAATAGCTGAATTGGTCAGGAGCCTGTAAAACGGCAGCGATACAATCCAGTAGGGCTGTAATGGTATTGTATTCGTACACCTCGGTTCGGTCCGCACTGTGAACCCGAACGAATATATAGGCCTAATGGCTTCACAGTTGATTATAACTGCGATGGACAGAGATTGTGGATAAAAAGTTAATAGTACTGCTCAACTGGAATAGCCTATGCAGAGTGGCAGATGTAGCTTGTTGGCCAATCACAAGTCATTAAAGCGACACTACAGTCATATAGTCTCCTTCTGTGGCTAAGTAACTCCTTACTTGCCACTGACAGAGGGCGACATGGGGGTGGCGGAACATAGCTGGTCGAGGAGGGCTCCCAGCTGACTTTGTTGACACTACTTGTCAATCCTTCTTTCTGTAAATATGTTACCCATATTTATTGATGGCTGTTACAGATTTCCCTTCCTGTGAGTTTTCTAACTCCAACCCATCCCCCAGACTGTGCCAGAGAGACTTGGGGATCATAAACTGTCTCCCCCAAACTCCCAGTGACCTCTGCTACCAGGCCACCGATAGGTTGCTAGGGGGCAGGACACCTGACAGTCCTTCTGCCTGCTCAGGTCAGAGCCTTCTTCGTCTCTCTTCAAGTGGACAAGACTGATCTATTGCAGGGACAGAAAAGCACATCCATCTCATATGTCCTCTGGAAATAAAAGTTATTTAGTGTGTGTAACTCTGTGGGGTTGCCTTATTACTCTGACCGGGAAAATCTACAGAGCGCATCACAGGTACTTCCTGTTTGAGCTTCTGTTTGTAAACAGGAAGCAGGAGTGTAGAGTTATCATCTGATTTGCAGAAGGGGAGACGAGGGAGGGCCTTGTACACTTGCTTGTGGGTTGAGTAACAGTGGTCTAGGACTTTATCACCACGAGTGGCAAAGGACAAGTGTTGATAGAAGTTGGGTATGGGGAATATCTTGTCTGAAAGCCATGTTTCAGAAAAAGAGAATATTGCAGTTACGAGAGTTTCGTTGGTAGCAAATTCATGATTGGAGGTCATCCATCTTATTATCAAGTGACTGGCCAATAGAATCGAGGGAAGTGGTGGCCGGTTTTCCCTTCGCCTTAGTCTCACCAGGGCGCCCGCTCTCATCCCTCTAGCCCGAAGATTGTGTCTTAGGTACACAAAGAGCACTGGGCAGATGAGTCAAAGTCCGGATGTGAGGTTAATAACTGCCAATCTGATGTTCAGAAGTTCTTGTCAATCATAAGAAATGATAGTGAATACATTTAGTGCAAAAATGTAATGATTAACGCCAAAATAATCACAAAATAGCTAAATGAAGTTGGAGCTTGCAAGATGGCAACCATACAATTCAGTACGGCACCATCTTTCATATTTTGGGCCTTCTTTTGACACCGCCTGATACAGAGGTCCTAGATGACGGGGAGCTGGTCCCCAGTCTGTTACATATTGTGGTTGTACTGTGAAGGCTTTATGATGTTCTCAAATGCCTATTTCATTACTCAACTACTTAATTTTTTCCCAAGACACTTTTAATGAGAATTTATGCAGTTCATGGAGTTTTGTGTAGTTTTCACATGTTGTATTTAACTTGTTTATGTTAAATAAACACAAAATGAAACTTTTCATTCTAAGACTCATTGAGACGGTTTATTATACATCTTTTGTGGAAAAATTCTTACACAGGGACAATCAAATTAATCATTGTTTACTGTCAGTGCTGGAGAGGTTTCAACCAACTCAGTGAACCACAGTACGTACACATGTCAATCAGGAGCTCTCCCAGGAGCTCTCCCTGAGCAGACCCAACAGTTGCCTTACATACACAGACAAGTTATTTTAGCATAATTAATTAATCATTACCGTTTCATAACGTGACAGACCAACACCTCACGAAGCTTCTCCTATCTATGCTGAGACATCTTTAGTTTGTTCTCAAAACAAGGTCTGGGCGTACTGCCAAATTGCAGCTCCTGATAAGAGGAGGAATTGTTCAGTCAACCACTTGCATGAGCACAGAAATTGGCTTATAGAACAGCACATGAATAGAATACAGAAATGTGTTATAAGAAAAGCACAAACATTAAAATTCCCATTACACATCACATCTGACCTCGCCCTATTATGCATACACAAAGTGTTATAACTTAAGGTTACTTTCATAACCCCGGTTCTCTTTCAAATACTTGTTTCGATATCACATATGGGGATTCGTCAGGATCACCAATACTCTTGGAAGGACCTATCAAAAGTGTCTGTTGGAGACAGACAGGTATAGTGGCGAATGAGGTGAGGTCCTAACCTCCTTTATAAGGAGCCATTCTCCCACCCTTGGGTCATTCACAAGCATGCTTCTCTTCCGCCTTTGCGAGCAGGGAAATGCGATATTACATCTCACTCATTATCAGGGAAGCAGGGTTATGAAAGTAACCTTAAGGTCTTTCAAATGCTTGTTTTTTTTAACCCCTTTTTCTCCCCAATTTCGTGGTATCCAATTGGTAGTTACAGTCTTGTCTCATCGCTGCAACTCCCGTATGGACTCGGGAAAGACGAGAGCTGTGCATCCTCTGAAACAACCCAACCAAGCCGCACTGCTTCTTGACACAATGCCCACTTAACCCGGAAGCCAGCCGCACCAATGTGTTGGAGGAAACACTGTACACCTGGCGACCGTGTCAGTGTGCACTGCGCCCTGCCCGCCACAGGAGTTGCTAGTGTGCGATGGGACAAGAACATCCCTGCCGGCCAAACCCTCCCAATTGTGCGCCGCCCTATGGGTTTCCCGGTCGTGGCCGGCTGCGACATAGCCTGGACTTGAACCAAGAATCCCTAGTGGCACAGCTAGCACTGTGATTCAGTGCCTTAGACCACTGCACCATTCGGGAGGCCTAGCCAGGGTAGTCTTAACATCAGCAACCCTCAGAGGCTCTGAAACTAAGGGAGTAAGCACCAAGAAAATGACTGTCACCCTCACCATTATAAATCAATATAATAGTCCCGGCAGGATACCGTTGAAGAGAGAAAGACCTTTCGAGGGTGGCAGCCCAATGAGCGAAAAGCACAACACCCTGGCATGAGCTCTCGTTCAATCCAAGTAGATGTGCAATGCGCATACTGGACAATGATGGGGACGCCCTTCTGGGGAAGGTGACAGGCGAAAAGCCATAGGCTCCAAGCTGTCGACAACGAGAAAATGTCGACCTGGGCCAAAGGATGGGGTTAAGTACATTAACCTGAAAGACCCTGGGCATTATACAGGTGCAAACAGTGTCTGGTAGAGCACAGTCCATACACTCACTTAAGGCTTACCAGAAAGTATCTTTAAAGTATCTTAAATAGACATGTCCCATGATGACTGAGTTAGCAACGTGCCCCCCTAGAAACGACATAACAGTTACGGATAAACTCTATTACTGTTCGTACCTTGTCAAGCCGATAAAAGCGACTAGAGGACCTTAACAAACCATCTCTCCATCCAGAAAACTCCTGCAGGGAACATAAGACCATGGGAAACAGAGTGTAGGAAGGAACAATCTGTTTAGTCATACCACTAAACAGATAGTCATACCACTAAACTCAACAACTGTAAAACAGAGAGCATGCACTCTCTTCCAAGTCACGGGCCCTTACTTCCTTTTTAAACATTTTATTACTGGCTATGCCCTGAGGGCTAAAGCATCTGGGTGAGGTAAGAAAATTGCTTTGATCTCTTTGGTAAAAACCCTGAATGACGATAGCTGCCAGGACTGGTCGTGAGCAGGGTGTAGCTCCCGACCGGAAAGTCACTGGTCATCGTGGGGCTCGAAGATGAGGGGGAGGCACTATTACCTTGCTCCGTTTATACAGGAAAATGAGGGTAGGCAACATAAGAGGAAAAGCATACGACATCATCCTATTTTCATGGGTGTGTCAGCTCTTAATCCCAGATGGCGTGGTCACTGGTATGGGGATGGGGTCTCCCAGGGCTCTCACAGGGTCATTGCTTCTACCAGGCTGCAGCAAGTCAGTCCGGATAGATGCGGGAAGCAGGCTTTCTCGGGACAGAGCAGCCAGCGGCAGACCTAAGACGTCAGGCAGTATAGCCGGAGGAAAAGGGAAAGGACTGCTAAGTAACTGGTATGTCTTGGCCCTGCTCCATGGAGGAGGGTTGTCAAGAGGAAAAAGGAAACGACTGCAGCACAGTATTCCTAATCCTGGGTGGTAGGACAGCTAAGTAACTGCTATTTCTTGGCCCTGCTCCATGGAGGAGGGTTGTGAAGAGCGAAGATACTTTTGCATATATAGTGTATGTAGACACCTCTTCAAATTAGTGGATTTGTCTATTTCAGCAATACTTGTTGCTGACAGGTGTATAAAATCGAGCACACCGCCGTGCAATCTCCATAGACAAACATTGACAGTAGAATGGCCTTACTGAAGAGCTCAGTGACTTTCAACGTGGCACCGTCATAGGATGCCACCTTTCCAAGTCAGTTCGTCAAATTTCTGCCCTGCTAGAGCTGCCCGGCCAATTTGAAGTGCTTTTATTGTGAAGTGTAAATGTCTAGGAGAAACAACGGCTCAGCCGCAAAGTGGTAGGCCATACAAGCTCACAGAACGGGACTGCCGACTGCTAATGGCCGTAGCATGTCTGTCCTCGGTTGCAACAATCAATAGCGAGTTCCAAACGGCCTCTGGAAGCAACGTCAGCACAATAATTGTTTGTCAGGAGCTTCATTAAATAGGTTTCCATGGCTGAGCAGCCGGACACAAGCTTAAGATCACCATGCGCAATGCCAAGCATCAGCTGGAGTGGTGTAAAGATGGGCGCCATTAGACTCTGGAGCAGTGGAAAGTCAGACAAATTCATCTCGGTTTGTTGGATGCCAGGAAAATGTTACCTGCACGGTGTGGAAGAACTTGACTGGCCTGCACAGAGCTCTAACCTGAACCCCATCGAACAACTTTGGGATGAATTGGGACGCCGACTGCAAGCCAGGCCTAATCGGCCAACATCAGTGCCCAACCTCCCTAATGCTCTAGTGACTGAATGGAAGCAAGTTCCCACTGCAATGTTCTAACATGTAGTGGAAAGCCTTCCAAGAAGAGTGGAGGCTGTTATAGCAGCATAGGGGGACCAACTCCATATTAATGCCCATGATTTTGGAATTAGATGTTCTACAAGCAGGTGTCCACATACTTTTTGTATGCTAACTCCTGTAAAATGGGTAGGCAGAGCAGGCAGTGGCCCGGTTGCGTGAACCAATCACAGTAAATTCGGAACGAGGAAAATCTGAAGCTTTGTGGATTAGAGTGTACCAGATAGCTGTTTGGGGCTCTGGCGCCTTGGTGAGGGTGCCGTCCCATCCCCCTTCTTCTCCAAGACCTAGAAAGTAAAGTAAATCATTATTATACTGACTGATCTCTAGTTAAATGGAGAGGGTTCTCCATAACAGATCCAAGGTATCTTTGCCATGTAGAGGAAAAACACATCTCAGAACCTAAAAAGGGCTGAGAGGGTTTCACAGTGAGCCCTGGAACCATGTTCTTCCATAGGACAGGGATGAAAATATGGTTAGGGTTCCCCTGCCTTGTAGTCCATAGCAGTGGTTTTCAACTGGTGTACTTGAGGAACTCTCAGGCGTGCCCCAAAACTATGGGACTCCCAATCACGGCCGGTTGTGATACAGCCTGGAATCGAACCAGGATGTCTGTAGTGACGTCTCAAGTACGGAGATGCAGTGCCTTAGACCACTGCGCCACTCGGGAGCCCATAACAAAAAAGACTACAATTTACATACATTTAAAAACATTAACATGTAATGTATGTGTGTGCGTCTATCAGTTACACATACATGTTCAGTACATACACACAACAAGTAGGTCACATGAGGTAGGCGTCATGCCATAAGGTGTTGCTTTATTTGTTTTTTGATCATCTAGACAGGTGGAGACCTGGTCCTCGATCAGGACTTCTACTCAGAGACTCTTTGTGGATACAGTCCCAGGTCTTGAATCATTTTGCATTAAGTGTGGGACCATGTCTTTGAATTATCAAACCATTAAAGTGTCAAGTAATCAAATCAACTAACATGTTTGAATAGTATCAAATCAACTAACATGTTTGTACTCAAATCAACTAACAACATTGTACTCATAGCAATCCCTCATTGCCCAATCAGAAGATGCTCCAAAGCAGGGTGCTCATATCAGATGTCTTGATTCAACATCCTCTCACGCTGTATCTCTTACAGTCAGAAGACATGCAGGATGGGAAGCCTGATCTGCTGCTGGTCAAAGATGAGACAATAGAAGATGGACCAGAGAACATTGACCTGCTGAGTAGACAAAAGATGGCCGACGCATCTTAGCCTCCCGCCAACCATCTGCAGGAAGAGGTTTTAACCCATAACAGGTGCTGCCTTCAGCCTGCCTTCTATAGGATCTATTAACTGGAACATGGACCCTGTGACAACACAGACACTCCCTGTCCTACATCATCCTCACATACTCCTAATGTTAAACCAGACCTCAGATAATGCCAGTGCCTCAACACTAAGTAGCTACACAAGCCCTTTGACAAATAACAGTAGTAGAGGCGGAATCAGTGAAGGTGGCAGCACCAAAGAGAAGCGCTTCCCGTGTTCAATTTTCTCAAACTGTTGGAGCATTTGAACATTTGAACATCTTGGCCATGTTCTGTTATAATCTCCACCCGGCACAGCCAGAAGAGGACTGGCCACCCCACATAGCCTGGTTCCTCTCTAGGTTTCTTCCTAGGTTTTGGCCTTTCTAGGGAGTTTTTCCTAGCCACCGTGCTTCTACACCTGCATTGCTTGCTGTTTGGGGTTTTAGGCTGGGTTTCTGTACAGCACTTTGAGATATCAGCTGATGTACAAAGGGCTATATAAATAAATTTGATTTGATTTGGAGGATGCACATGGGGAAGAAATCAATTGGCTGCCACCTGTGCCAGGTCAGTTTCTCCCACTTGTCCAACCTGAAGAGGCACCAGAGGGTCCACACAGAGGGGAAATCCTACAGCTGGCCCCAGTGTGGGAAGAGGTTCAGCATCAGGTGACGAGGTCCACACAGGAGAGAGGTCGTTTACTTGTACTCACTGAGGGAAGAGGTTCTCAGAGAGGAGCTACCTCCGGATACACCAGCAGAAAATGATGTGATGTGATGGTTGGTGTGATGGTGTCTGTAAAAATGCTTCACTGATGAAGAGTCAACCTGGTCCTGTTTGATGCTGGTTGATGCTGGTGTTTTATAATGAGATGATAGTGCCTTAATTAATTAATGGCGGCAGGGTAGCCTTGTCCCCGAGCTGACAAGGTACAAATCTGTCATTCTGCCCCTGTTAATCCAGTGTTAACCCACTGTTCCTAGGCCGTCATTGAAAATAAAAATTTGTTTTTAACTGACTTGCCTAGTAAAATAAAGGTTAAATAAAAATTACTTGACATGAATTAGTGAAGCTGTGTGTAATGTTGAATCTTATCCAAAGTATTCTAAAACTCATTTTATCAAAGCGAGGGTACCAGATTTACAGAAAAGGTAAAGTGTTACAATAGTGACAAAAGTTATTTTTTAACAATTTTGTTGAAATTAAATACAAAATCAACATTCTTTTTTGTTGTTCATAATTTTAGGGACTGAGTTTCCCTTCTCTTAGTCGAACCAAAACATTATATTTAATTCTTAAATCAACACATATGGACATGTTTTTATTAAACTCCAATGGCTCCATATTGTTAGGTACTTGAATCACAGTGTTAGAGATGGGCTTGACTGTGGTTAACATTTTATACTATCATGTCATGTCTGTGTGTACAGCAGAGTTTCTAATATAAACCTTAATGCTTTTCTGTACAAGTTGTGTTTACAGTTTGCAGTCCATCAGGACCTGCTGATATCCAGTGTTACTGGTGGGAGATATTGGACCTCTGAGGTGGCTGGTCACAAACCCAGCCACCTTGGATCAGGAGCCGTCGGTCTTCCTTCCTGAATCGGAACCAGGGCCCAACCGTGAGGGACAGAGACTCCACCACAACCACCACACAGAACACAACCAGTGGACAAGTGGACTGAACAACCTCAGTCCTGGTGGTCATCAGAGAGATAGAGGCTCCAGTCAGGGATCCAGTCTGCAGCCCAGACCCTTCTCTTCACAGTCTCATTGCAGGGATGAAGCAGGGCCTGGGGCTGATAGAGATAGACCCTCCTGTTCCTATGATACAAACACCACAGTATCCATGATGAACAGAGCAGGTCACTCTGGGCTTCAGCCTTCGCAGAGAGTGGTGGTAGTCTATCAGCAAGTCTGTCTTCTCCTTCAGGATCTCATATAATGCCTCATATAATGCCTGGTGACTGGGTTCATAGAAGGCCTGGGCCTAGGCTACCTCATGAATACAGACAGGTTCAGGATGAGCGTTCACAATGAGAGGTACCTAGCCTCTCATGGGGTTTTGGGATAAACGGTGAAAATAAGGTCTGAGGTTAAGACAAGTTTAGGAGATATTTTACGTTTTGTTCTATGAGATATCATGTCAGGTAACATGACCTTTATGAATCCTTTGTGATCGTTTTGATTACATAAATGCTTCAGAATTCCCCAAAAGTGATGTTAGCTGATGAATCAGATCTCCTACGCCTCAAGTCTGCTCTGATCTTGAAATATATACTGATGAATGTGTAACGTCACAAGCAGTACCGTATTTAAAAGAACATTGCGCAAACGCTTTTCATTTAACCACACCCCTGAGCTACAACATCCTTTCACCTCCGTGTAAACGGAAGTACACTGTGACCAAGGAGATTTCCACGTTACAGTTTTTATTTTTGTTATTTATACGGTTTTTGACACCATGGAACTCTAAATATGACTCGTTTAACTGCACAGCATCAAATACTTACCCAGTGTAGTCTTTAATTCGCGTTGGAAACAGGACTTGGTTGTTAAATGTTATCTAGGTAACGCTTACTAGCTGCTAATAAGCGTTAACTAACAATGGCTAACGATATGGTTTTTCACACTCAAATAGCCTCCATTATGGAGGTGCTAGCGAATGCAGCCGTGGCAGAGGTCTGCAAACTCGTAGATGACGACTATGCAGTGTTTCGTTTGGAAATAACTCAAAGCCAGAAAGAAAATAGGTCATTAAGGAGGAAACTACAGCTTCTGGAACTGAAGGTGTCACGGGAGCGCGCAGAGAGGACAATGCGAGAGCGTTTCTACACCAGTCCCAGAAGTGTCAAGCTCGTCGACGCATACAGAGGAATGGCAAGAGGTACATTTAGCAGAATAGTCCCGGCGCTGTATGAAAATTATTTTCACTTTTTCATAAAGCATATAATTTGCAACACTTGTACAATTTGGTGCCCTGAACATTTCAATTACTATCCAGCTGCAGCCCTAAAGTATGACCTGTGACTAAAACTAGCCTGTCAACAAAACCAATACTATCGCCATCTACCTGTATGTGGTAGGGATTAAGGATGATTCTACATCTATTTTCTTTCCCTGAATTCGTTATTTTATGACTACAGAAGTAGAAAACAAATTCATAGAAAAAACACCGATTATCTCAGGACACCATCGCGTTTGATCACAATCACGTATATTTATGCAATACATTTTCCAAAATGTATGTATAGAAAACTTACAATGATGTGTATGTCCGAAATAATCCGTTTGAGGTACTGAAAATGACAAAAACAAACACATTAAAATGAACTCAGTGGAAACGTATCAGAATTATTGATAAATTGATGAGGACATTCAGTTATTAATCATGTAGAACAGTGGTATGATATGCCATGACAATTTTAGCAATTGTATTTCTCTTGCAGTGTAGACAATTGGGTTCATATGAGAAAAATAAGCCTGATACCAGTTTCTGCATAAGTAAATATTTACACTTAAAGATGATGATGATAACAGGTTATAGCTATAAACATGCCAGTCTAGTGGTTTTAAAGGCAGCGGTAGGGCTGAAATGTTAAACCTACAGTAACGGTGAGGTTTTCCCTTTTGCCTCTCTAAAACAGAATCAAAGTTACAACAATACCTAAAAAACAAATCAGAAATCTGTCACATACTGACAATGTATCAATAATGTATCTTACCGCTATGACAAACATACCTCACTTTTTCGATCCATAAAATCTTAGTATGAACATGTATATGTTAACCCTAATGTCCATTTTTAAAATACACTCGATGCTTCTTCAACAAAAAAAGAATGAAGATACATGACAGAGATGATAGAATCCCTCTTCTCTTCTCTTTTCTTCCCTTACCATTCACAGCAAAGATTATCATGCTATTCAATCAATCAGGGACGGGTGAGAACAAAAGGACAACCCAAAGAGCTCTCAAACAATATAGTTTTGGCCATGGAGAAAGGAGAAGGGGTAGAGATGAGTTTAGCTCCTGAAGACACCACTGCACTGCGTTCCGGCCTGGCTGACTAATTGCCTCCTGCTATGCGGAACCAATGTACGGAACCAATCTACTTGAGGATTTTGTGGTAGGGGTAGAGGGTAAGGGAGGAGGAGAATGCGTGGATGTCATCAATGAACGTTGGCCAGCATGGGCGAGGTGGGAAGGTCAGCATGGACACTTCTCTGTAGGATAAAGTGGAGGTCTTAGGGGCCTTGGTCCTCTTCCCCCTCTGTAGGGCTGGGGTCGGGGCCACAGCTGCTCTGCCTGGTTGTTCTCCTCTCCAAAGCCTACCACCTGACAGAAAGAGAGAGAGACACACACATACTTAAAACAGGAAATAGAGATTTCAAACTTAAATGGGACATTCTGGTGCACTGAATTTAACAGACAATTTTAAGTTATTTAATATCTTAATGACTTATCAGCCAATATCCATAATCACAATAGGAGGATAGTGTCCACATGAAGCACAAGAGAAGTTGCATGTGTTGTCACAAAGGGCCTTGAAGTGAAGCATGGAGACAGGTGTCTGCCCACATGAAAAAATACTACAGTTTACTGTACAGTACCGTTTAAAAAATATTTTAATTTTTTTATTTAACCTTTTATTTAACTAGGCAAGTCCAATTAAGAACAAATTCTTATTTACAATGACAGCCTACAGGGGAACAGTGGGTTGACTGCCTTGTTCAGGGGCAGAGCAACATATTTTTACCTTGTCGGTTCGGGGATTCGATCCAGCAACCTTTTGGTTACTGGCCCAACGCTCTAAACACTAGGTTACCTGCCGCCCACACTTAGAATAGACTTCTATAGTAAACTTTAGTATACACACAGTAGTATCCCTCAATCATGTGTATTACGTACTATAAAATATTGTAGTATACTGTAGAATACTATAGTATTATTTGCCCAAAAAACACTGCAGTAAATAGAACAATAATGTTCGCAAAAACACAACACTTTCTTTTACTATAGTATATACTACAGTATTTAATTTGCATATACCCTCCCCATTCCCCTCCCCATATCCCACTCTGTTCCACCCATAAGGGAGAAACCTACATGCCAAATATAGACCATATTGTTCCATACAGGTTATACAAAATCTGTTCAGACCCCAGTCCTACCTACAGGTCTGTAAAATGTGCTCTTTTAGTATTTCTCCAGTAGGTTTCCTCAAGGAGAAAGCCACTTTTATGTCCAAGATAATAAAAACAAAAACATGAGTAAATACTTCGCTAATGACAGTAAATACTACAGTATATTACAGTCCGCAAAAATACTAATTACTATACTATATACTACTGTTTTTTTTCACTACAGTATTTATACAAGAGTTTAAATATTAGTCTTCCCTGTTGTGTTTTTGGAGCAATTTAAAAAAAGAGGAAGATGGCACTGAAGAACATGGCTGACGTTTTACGTTCTCCCAACCAATTGTGCAATTTAAAAAAAATTATAATAATTTGCGTTTTGTGTAACTTCTTTTTGTACATAATTTTGCTGCTACCATCTCTTATGACCCAAAATAACTTCTGGACATCAGAAAAGTAATTACTCACCGCAGACTTGAATAAACTTTTTCCTTTAACGAGTCCGACGAGAAGGATATCCTGCTTTCACTGGAACAGGCCCATATCCACGCTTTTTGCGTGAAGAAAAGACGCCAGAAAAGGGGACGCAGATCAGGGATCCTTCTGAGAAGCCGGAGGCGAGCGAGTAAACTCCCAATGCCTTCCATTCTCCTTGAAACGTTTCTCCTAGAAACGGACAATATAGAGCTGGCTAGATTTTCCATGCACCGGCAGAATAGAGACACTACGTCTGGTAAGATGAGGGGTGGGGGTGTGTGTCTTTTTGTCAAGAACAGCTGGTACACAATGTCTAATATTAAAGAAGTCTCGAGGTATTGCTCGCCTGAGGTAGAGTACCTTATGATAAGCTGTCGACCACTCTATCTTCCAAGAGAGTTCTCATCTGTATTATTCGTAGCCGTCTATTTACCACCACAAAGCGAAGCTGCCACTAAGATCGCTCTCAACCAACGCTATAAGGCCATAAGCAAAGAAGAAAATGCTCACCCAGAAGCGGCTCTCCTAGTGGCCAGGGACTTTAATTAATGCAGGCGGGATTAAATCAGTTTTACCAAATTTTTACCAGCATGTCACATGTGCAACCAGGGGGGAAAAAAATCATAGACCATCTTTACTCCACACACAGAGATGCATACAAAGCTCTCCCCCGCCCTCCATTTGGCAAATCGGACCACAATTCTAAGGACATACCAGTGACTCGCTCAATACGCAAGTGGTCAGATGACATGGACACTACATTACAGGACTGTTTTGCTTGCACAGACTGGAATATGTTCCATCCAATGGCATTGAGGAATACACCACCTCAGTCATCGGCTTCATCAATAAGTGCATCGATGACATTGTCCCCAAAGTGACTGTACGTACATATCCCAACAAGAAGCCATGGATTACAGGCAACAAGCGCATTGAGCTAAAGGCTAAAGCTGCCACTTTCAAGGAGCGGGAGACTAATCAGGACACTTGTAAAAAATCCCGCTATGCCCTCAGACGAACCATCAAACAAGCAAAGCAACAATACAAGATTAATATTGAATCCTACTACACCGGCTCTCACGCTCGTCGGATCTGGCAGGGCTTGAAAACTATTGCGGACCACAAAGGGAAACCCAGATGCGAGCTGCCCAGTGACGCGAGCCTACCAGACGAGCTAAATACCTTTTATGCTCACTTTGAGGAAAGCAACACTGAAGCATGCACGAGAGCACCAGCTGGTCTGGATGGCTGTGTGAAAACGCTCTCGGTAGCCGATGTGAACAAAACCTTTAAACAGGTCAATATTCACAAAGCCGCTGGGCCAGACGGATTACCAGGACGTGTACTCAAAGCATGCACGGACCAACTGGCAAGTGTCTTCACTGACATTTTCAACCTCTCCCTGACAGAGTCTTTAATACCTACAAGCAGACCACCGTAGTCCCTGTGCCCAAGGAAGCGAAGGTAACCTGCCTAAATGATTACCGCCCCGTGGCACTCACGTCGGTAGCCATGAAGTGCTTTGAAAGGCCGGCCATGGCTCACATCAGCAGCATCCTCCCGGACACCCTAGGCCCACTCCAATTTGCATACCGCCCCAACAGATCCACAGATGATGCAATCTCAATCGCACTCCACACCGCCCTTTCTCACCTGGACAAAAGGAACACCTATGTGAGAATGCTGTTCAACTACAGCTCAGCGTTCAACACCATAGTGCCCACGAAGCTCATCTCTAAGCTAAAGACACTGGGACTAAACACCTTCCTTTGCAACTGGATCCTGGACTTCCTGACGGGCCGCCCCCAGGTGGTTAGAGTAGGCAACAACACGTCCGCCACGCTGATCCTCAAAAGTGGGGCCCCTCAGTGGTGTGTACTTAGTTCCCTCCTGTGCTCCCTGTTCACCCACGACTGCGTGGCCAAACACAACTCCAACACCATCATTAAGTTTGCTGACGACACAACAGTGGCCTGATCACCGACAACAATGAGATGGCCTATAGGGAGGAGGTCAGAGAACTGGCAGTGTGGTGCCAGGACAACAACCTCTCTCTCAATGTGAGCAGGACAAAGGAGCTGATCGTGGACTACAGGAAAAGGCGGGCCGAACAGACCCCTATTAACATCGACGGGGCTGTAGTAGAGCGAGTCGAGAGTTTCAAGTTCCTTGGTGTCCACATCACCAACTAACTATCATGGTCCAAACATACCAAGACAGTTGTGAAGAGGGCACGACAAAACCCTTTCCCCCCTCCCCCCCCCCCCCCCCCCCCCCCCCCCCCCAGATCCTCAAATTGTTCTACAGCTGCACCATCGAGAGCATCCTGACCGGTTGCATCACCACCTGTTATGGCAACTGCTCGGCATCTGACCGTAAGGTGCTACAGAGGGTAGTGCAAACGGCCCAGTACATCACTGGGGCCAAGCTTCCTGCCATCCAGGACCTATATAATAGGCGGTGTCAGAGGAAAGCCCTAAAAATTGTCAGAGACCCAAGTTATAGACTGTTTTCTCTGCTACCACACAGCAAGCGGTACCGGAGGACTGCTGAACAATTCATAAAAATCGCCACCGGACAATTTACATTGACCCCCCCCCCCCCCCCCTTGCACACTGCTACTACTCGCTGTTTGTTTGTTACCTATGCATAGTCACTTCGCCCCCACCTACAAGTACAGATTACCTCAACTAGCCTGTACCCCTGCACCCTGACTTGGTACCGGTGCCCCCTGTATATAGCCTTGTTATTGTTATTCTTATTGAGCTTCAGACACTCAGACATTTTTTTCTCCAAACCATTTATTTTCTACCATCTCCAACAAAACATCTTCCCTCATGTTTTCACTTTCCACTGTAATGTACAATAGTCCACTAACTATTTGAAAGAAAATAACACTTGATTGTTGTGCTAGTTCATGGTTAGACGGGCATTGAGGTGACTCGCAGAACACTTCATGTGCCTCCTCCTTTCTCTGTATGTGAAAAGGCACACTTGAACCGTGCATTGTTTTGACAACAGCAAATAATCAATTTTCCTTCGTTGGATCCAGGAACTGGCTGGGCAGGTTTGAAGTTGAAGTGACATCCCCACTGTGAACACCTGAGTACTTACTTAATACATGCTTGGACAGATTTTTCCAGTTTTTTTCATGTTGCCTTTGGGGCGTACCACCGTTTGCTAGTTTTTACAGTTGAAGTCGGAAGTTTACATACACCTTAGCCAAATACATTTCAACTCAGTTTTTCACAATTCCTGACATTTAATCCTAGTAAAAATGTATTGTCTTAGGCCACTTTATTTTAAGAATGTGAAATGTCAGAATAATAGTAGAGTGATTTATTTCAGCTTTTATTTCTTTCATTAAATTCCCGGTGGGTCAGAAGTTGACATACACTCAATTAGTATTTGGTAGCTTTGCCTTTAAATTGGGTCAAATGTTTCGGGTAGCCTTCCACAAGCTTCCCACAATAAGTTGGGGGAATTTTGGCCCATTCCTCCTGACAGAGCTGGTGTAACTTAGTTAGGTTTGTAAGGCCTCCTTGCTCGCACACACTTTCAGTTCTGCCCACACATTTTCTATGGGATTGAGGTCAGAGCTTTGTGATGGCCACTCCAATACCTTGACTTTGTTGTCCTTAAGCCATTTTTCCACAACTTTGGAAGTATGCTTGGTGTCATTGTCCATTTGGAAGACACATTTGCAACCAAGCTTTAACTTCCTGATTGATGTCTTGAGATGGTGCTCCAATATATTCACATCATTTTACTTTCTTATTATGCCATCTATTTTGTGAAGTGCACCAGTCCCTCCTGCAGCAAAGCACCCCCACAACATGATGCTGCCACCCCCGTGCTTCGTGGTTGGGATGACGTTCTTCGGCTTGCAAGCGTTCCCCTTTTTCCTCCAAACATAAATGGTCATTATGGCCAAACAGTTCCATATTTGTTTCATCAGACCAGAGGACAATTCTTCAAAAAGTACGATCTTTGTCCCCATGTGCAGTTGCAACCCGTAGTCTGGCTTTCTTATGGCGGCTTTGAAGCAGTGGCTTCTTCCTTGCTGAGCGGCCTTTCAGGTTATATTGATATAGGACTCGTTTTACTGTGGATATAGAAACTTTTGCATTTGTTTCCTCCAGCATCTTCACAAGGTCCTTTGCTGTTGTTCTGGGATGGATTTGCACTATTCGCACCATTGTACGTTCATCTCTAGGAGACAGAACGCTTCTCCTTCCTGAGCGGTATGACGGCTACGTGGTCCCATGGTGTTCATACTTGCGTACTATTGTTTGTACAGATGAACGTGGTACCTTCAGTTATTTGGAAATTGCTCCCAAGGATGAATCAGACTTGTGGAGGTCTACACATTTTTTCCTGAGGTCTTAGCTGATTTATTTGGATTTTTCCATGATGTCAAGCAAAAAGGCTTGAGTGTGGGTTGTGTCCCATGGCTTTTATTCAAGTGTTGGAGGAACTGATTCTTATTCAAAACAAAGACTCACAAAAACAATGGAAGTGAGCCTGCACCCTGAAACCAAGGTTGCACTTGTAGATGGAACAGCCTTTGGGAACAAACACAAAACGCAGAATACATTAACTCCAGATAAAGAATAATGAGCACTAGTGACAAATATCTCTGCTGAAAATATTATTGACACACTTTTATTTTGAATTGCTCTGCCAAGGTGAGCATTTAAATGCAGGTTTAGTTTGCTTCAGTCGGTGGCCTTAAAGATTGTAGAGGCACTGAAACCCTCATTCAAACTTGTTTTTATCACTCTTTGACTACTGCAGCGCCATTCACTACGGACTCCCCACCAAAACACTGGACAGACTTCAACATGTAAAAAATGCAGTTGAGAGTCCTCGACACGCGATACCTTGGGGACTACATCAACCCACCCTCATCAAACTCCACTATCTTCAAGTTCAATACAGGATCATCTTCAAATTGCTCATGCTCACCTACAAAGTACTCAATGGACTGGCGCCCACATACCTTACTGACCACCTGCACCCCTTCTCTCCCACCTGTTCACTTCACTCCTGACACTTGCCTCCTCACCCTCCCTCGCACCAGGCTCTGCTCCATGTGAGACCAGACTTTTAGCAGTGCAGCTCCCCAACGCTGGAACTCCCTCTCCATGTCAACCTCACAATCCATGCACATATTCAGGTCCACACTAACACACTTCTTCACACAGGCTTACCTGGATTCTCTGTTGTCTTAGCTTTTATCTTCTGTCTAGTTCACGTCACTGGTTAGTCTCATGATTAGTCTGTTTAGTGTGCTTTTATATACTTATTTAATATATGATTATTGTATAGTATAGTAATACTTTTTAAAATTTAGAATTTGTTCCTTTCTAAATGAACATCTCAAAATGAGCTTGATTGATGTTATCTTGACTGGGAATGTGATCATAAAGTGCTCCAAAATGGAGCACTTTCTCTTCTGAAATATAATTTTAGGAGTGGTGGTTGATATTTGGGAAAGACAAGCACATACGTGCCCATGAAATCTCCAGGTTCCTGGGTCCAGACAAATCAAAGGCCCTTGTGTTCCATGAATTTACACAAGGTTACTTACAGGGTTTACAAAGTCCACCATTATATAATAATCGGAACTATTTATGATGTTGTACATGGCACCATTGTAATCCTTGACCATCAAAACATAGGCGTAGTCGTAGCTTTTGCTGTCATTAAATGTGAAGACTGTAATATTATCAAATAATTTCTCTATGTGTAATTATTCCATAATTAAACAAATCACGAGATAGTAATTAACTAGGAATTCGGGGCACCACGGGAAAATGTTTATAGAGTTTCAATTTCCCGACTAACTCTTCAGATATTTTATTATCTTATCGATTAGTCTTCTATTAATGTATTGTTACCTCATCAGTCTCATTCCTGAATGTCGCAAACCCTTGGATATCTGCATGAACTCTAGAATCAAATCATGAATCAGCAATATACAAATTGGCAAAATTATTTATTTCCTATCAATCACAGAATTACAAACGCACACAAAATAGGTCATACATTGGTTACTAACATAACACAAGGAAAAGTCCCTAGCAGACGAAACCGATATGACGGCTTGGTAGACAAAGGAAAGCGGTGGGGAAAGCTCAAGAGCGGGAAACTCAGTGGAACCACTGTAATACAGTTCATAACTACACTCATTTAAATGAACATGCACTACTTTGAACATGAACAGCCGCTCATTAGAAAATAAATAGCAATTTACATATTTACAAGTGTTTGCCTTTGTTGTCCCTCTCTGTGATTGCCGGTCCGTCTGCTGGATAATAGTTCATCAGAGAGTCTCTGGTTGCGTTCCCCAGAAGTCCCAAGGTCTTTCGTGGTTGTAGGTTGTTATAATGGATACGTCAGAGTTCCATTCAGAGATGTTCTTAGATTGGATGCGTTTACCAGACTAAAGTATTGAAACAGCTGCAGCCCGAATAATTGGTCTTTAGTTTGTAGACTTTCACAATTTCAGCGTGGGGATGATCTCCACGTTCTCTGGTCTTGTCCTTTTGAAGAGTTGTAGCTTAAACCACTTCACACCAGCATGTTTTGGTCTCTAGAGAGTAGTAGCCATTTAAACGTGGCGACCCCATCCCGGCCTTATCTTGACTAATGTAAAAAAAAAAATGGAAGTGGCTTTTATATTAGAGTAGAAAAGGGGGCGTTCCATGATGCCGATGTAAATGTCTGTGCTCACGGGGTGTGGTCACTGACTAGTTAAAACTTTATATGAAAACCCATACTCATTTAGAAGGCTAACATCACTTTTCATCTTTTCAAAAGTATTCCTATACTCAATCATTTATTTTATACAACATTCAGATGTAAACCCCATAATTGAGAAGTGAATACAGACAAAGAAACAGTAATGTGTGTCTCCTGTCCTTCATGAGGTCACCAAATGAAACAAACTTGGCATGACTGTTCCTTAAGTGTCCATGGACCACTCCAACTGCTTGGAATAAAGAAATACTGTTAAATTATTCAACCTTTTGACGTTACCATACTGCAGTCTTTCTCTGTGGTAACAAAGGGATTCTCAACCTTCATTTTGGCTGAGGGGGGTAAAGAGTTTTAGGTATTTATGACCATCAAACCTGTGGTGGGAGAGAGAGGGCTATGGTCCTCACCCAAAAAGGTCACGTCATGACAGGGTAGACCTTTCCTGTGTTATCATGTTTGGTTCAGAAGATATGATGGAAAATACATTGTCCAGTAATGGCATAATAGCATAATGGCCTCCACGGCAGCCAGGGGGCATTTGTGATGATGTGCATGGTATCATTGTAATCATTGACCATCAAAAAACAGGGGTATACATCACCTATTCTGTGTTATCATGTTTGATTCTGAAGATATGATGCAAAATACATTATTTGGTTATGGCGGAATGGAAAATGGGCTATGGTCCTCACCAGCGGCCGCCAAGAGGCGTTTTTGCGACGCCTCCGTATCCGAAAATGTGAAGGAACCACAAGGAACCAAATTGTACAAGTGTACCAAGTTTCATGCTTTTGTCGCCAAAAACTTGGCACATTGCCTGGACGAGAAGGCAGAGGCTGCGGGGCCTGGTTTTCATAGCTGACTTTGAAAAGGCTTTTGATAAAGTACGACTGGAGTTTATATACAAATGCCTAGAATATTTCAATTTTGGAGAACCGATTAAAAAATATATATATATATAAAAAAAAAAAATTAAGAGTTAAAGTTATGTATAGTAACCCTGTTGCTCTGTTCTCCTCTGCTCATGATTTTAGATGTGTTAACCACATATATGGTTAACCAGAATTGGGTTTGGGCCAATTTTTGGATAGTATGCAATAATTCCCCTGATTACTTAGCTTTCTTGCGCAAAGACATAATATCATGTTCTAACCATATTCTTGATTTACTGTATTTCTTAGTATTTACTCAATGAAAACAATGTGATGCATGTAACATAATACATCAATCAATAAATATTATATCAAGAAGTTATGAGAAGTGTTACCTTAGATCCTTACCAATTCTAGACAGAGGCAATATTGTACAAAATATATTGGCAATTTTAGTACTCATCTATAAAACAAAAGGTCAAGAGTCCATATTAACAACGGAAATTGAAGGACTAACAGTACAGACAGATGGCAAAAACTGTAAAAGAAATTAAGGAACTTATTCAAGAGATCCAGTGTAATATTTTATAAAAATAAAGCGAACTGGATGGAATATGGGGGAAAATGCACCAAAATCATTTTTCAGTCTTCAACAGAAATTCGACCAATTTTTTTTTTATTGAAACTTATTACAAATGGAGTCACTCATGATTCACCGAAACAATATTTTGAAAGAGGAAGTAAATACTTTAAGCATATGTTTTCGTTTCAGTCTCTTCCATCTCCACTAACCGAAGCTAATTGTATGGATTTCTTTCCTATTAATAATGTAAAATTAATATCTGTACAAAAAGACTCATGTGAAGGCCAAATTACAGAGGAGGAACTTCTTGATGCAATTAAAGGATTTCAGTCCGGGAAAACTCCAGGGCTGGATGGCATACCAGTGGAGGTATACCAGACTTTTTTTTATATACTCAGAGGACCATTATTAGCATGTTTTAACAACTCCTATATAAACGGTAGATTATCGGACACGCAACAGGGTCTGATTTCATTATTACTGAAACAGGATCCAAGTGGTGTACATATAAAAATCCAGTCCTTAAAAAAAAAATTGAGGCCTCTTACACTTCAGTGTTGTGATGAAAAAATTCTAGCTAATTGCTTGGCGCATATAATTAATCAAATCAAATTTATTTATATAGCCCTTCGTACATCAGCTGATATCTCAAAGTGCTGTACAGAAACCCAGCCTAAAACCCCAAACAGCAAGCAATGCAAGCAATGCAGGTGTAGAAGCACGTGTAGAAGCAATTAAAAAGGTATTGTCAGATATTATTCATCCTAATCAGACAGGTTTTTTACATGGATGATACATTGGAGATAATATAAGACCAGTACTGGAAACAATAGAATAGTATGAAATATCGGAGAAACCAAGCCTGGTTTTCATAGCTGACTCTGAAAAGGCTTTTGATAAAGTATAACTGGAGTTTATATATAAATGCCTAGAATATTTCAATTTTGGAGAACCTCTTAAAAAAAAATTGTTAGTTATATATAGTAACCCTAGGTGTAAAATAGTAAATAATGGCTACATCAAAGTTTTAAACCACCAAGAGGAGTAAAACAAGGTTGTCCACTATCGGCATATCTATTTATTATTACCATTGAAATGTTAGCTGAAAAAATTTGATCCAACAATAATATTAAGGGATGAGAAATCTATGGCTTAAAAACAAAGGTGTCATTCATTGTACACTGATTCATGTTTTCTTTTAAAACCACAATTAGAATCCCTCCACAGCCTCAGAGGATCTAGATATTTTTTCTAACCTCTGGATTAAAACCAAATGATGGTAGGTCTACTATATTACGTATTGGATCACTAAAAAAAATCTACTTTTACATTACTGTGTAGTTTACCAATAAAAGGGTCTGACACGGATGTGGACATACTCGGTAGACATATCCTGAAAGAAAGAGATGATCTCACTCCAATACATTTTAATACAAAGTTAGCAAAAATAGATATTATCTTGCTACTATGGAAAGGAAAATACCTATTTGTGGAAAAATCACCCTGATTAACTCTTTAGTCATATCACAGTTTACCTATTTGCTTGTGGTTTTTCCTACACCTAACCTGCTTTTTTATTTACATGAAAACTTTCCATTTTATTTGGAATGGCAAGCCAGACAAAATTAAAAGGGCCTATTCATATAATGAATGTGAATTCAGAGGGCAGAAATGATTAAATATTAAAGCATTAGACCTCTCACTAAATGCATCAGTCATACAAAAGTTAGACTTAAATCCAAAATGGTTCTCTAGTAAATTAGTAAGAATGTCTCACCCCATGTTCAAGAATGGCCTTTTTCCCTTTATTCAGATTACAACTGCTCACATTCGGTTATTTGAAAATGAAATAATCTCCAATATATTGTTATTTTTTAAACAAGCCGTAGAAAGTTGTTTGCAATTTTTGTGTAATCCACCTGAAAAGACTGAACAAATAATACAACAAATATTGTGGTTAAACTCAAATATACTAATAGATTTTTTTTTTAAACAACGTTAAAGCATTAAAGACCAAAAGTTAAAGAAAATGATGTTAAATAAAAATAGTTTAATTTAAGGACCAAAAAAATGTACAGCTGTGCCATGTAAATTGCAAAATAGTTGGGAAGACATTTTCGATAACCGATTCCGTGGCACATGGTCTATGAATTGACACGCAAAATGACGCTGGAACTTCACATTTTAAAATGTAAATGATTATACCAAATTCTTGCAACCAATAGAATATTATATATATATATACACATATTTCCCAGCTCTGCAGATTTTGCTGCGAGGAGGCAGAGTCCTTAGATCTTTTATTTTGGTACTGTCCATATGTAGACTAACGCTGCAGAGAGCAATACTGGGTGATTTGAAAACTCAGTCTTCAAATTATTGGATCAATAATTATTTTAGCAATTTTTTATTTTTTTATTTACAATCTGTAGAAGCTATGAGAATAGAAAGGTTCAGTACTTTTGTGAAGCATCACAGCACAGTTGAAAAATATATGGCAAATAGAAAATATATGGCAAATACAAAATGGATGGTGTTACGAGATAAATGGGAGGGGTTGAATGGAGCTGAAGGGTGGGACTAATAACAACAAGATAACAAATGTAGAACATACGGGGTCTGTAAAATGTATATAGGTTCAGAAATGTTGTCAAATAGCACAGTTACAAATAGAAATCAAACTGGATGGACATCAGAAATGGAGGAAGGCCAGGACTAAAAACAAACAAAATATAACTATTGTAAAATAGATTGTCTGAAAATGTGTATAGTATGTATAAACTGAAGGTAGAAGCGTAAGTTTTATTGTTTTATTAGTTTACTCCGATTGGGGGAGGGGTGGTAGGGTTTGCGGGGAATAATAAAGGTATATTCAAAAAAAATAAGTGTATGTGTGTATATATATATATATATATATATATATATATATATATATATATATATACACATTTTTTAAAATATGGGATAAAACATTTAAAAACATTTAATGTTTTTATTTGACAAAATACCATTGAGCATTGACAGTAGCTAATCTAACCACCTCTTTCCCCCCAATCATTTTTTTAGGTGAAGGACATCTCACTGGAAGCCACAGGAGCTTTGTGAAGCCAGGGGGACACAATACATGGAGAGATGACAAACCAATCACTGTTGATGAGGAAATTGGAACCTCAACCCAGCACATTATCTTGATTGAGGTTAGTGGAATAGAGTTGCATAAAAAATGTTACTTTGTAAATCAAATGTGTCCCGTTTTTCAGAAAGGCTATTCACTGTCTTACATGTACATTCTTATGTATCTGCCATAGAGGAGCTTGTGAGACTTCCCTATGACATTTTTATCCAATTCAACTAGGTACTGGTAACAACCTCCTCTCTTCTTGTGTCAGGATGCAGAGGCTGCAGGTCCTGGGGTCAAGCAGGAGAAGTCTGAAGGAGAGGAGGACCCACAGCACAGCAGAGACATCCAGATTGGAGCGCCCCCTGAATCCACGGAGGACCTCGCCGCCACACCCCAGCCCAAGACCCGACGCAGCATCATGGAGGTCAGTGGAACGCCGAACGACGTCCTCAAGTCAAAGACCGACACAGAGACTTTAACTGTGACACACAGGCTTTTACACACAGGATCTGACCAAAGATCAGACCCAGAGAGAATGGTGCTGGGGAGACTGGGCTGTCCTCCTCCTCCTGGCTCAGAGTATTTACCGGTATTACATCAGAACCAGAGGATGGGTCATTCTCGTGGAGATGGTGACACATTAGACACTGGTGGTGATGATCTGTCTTGCTCTTACACTACAGCAACGGACCCTGGCAACATGCCCTTGGGTTTAGAGACACAGACTGATCTGTTTAGAGGGGACTGGAACCGGTACAGTAGTAGTGTATACACTGAAGGGTGCCTAGACAAGAAAGGGGAGGGTCTTGTCGTAGATGAGGTGACTGTGAAAGTGGAGGACGACACTCCTCTGACATGGAATGCCGACAAGACTCACTTAGGAGAAGGACACTTGCAGGGCAACACCAGTGACTTCTTAGACTACAGTGAAAGCTTAGAGACAAATCTGAATGTTGCGACCCACTCCTCTTTACACACTTTCGGGGATCGTGACCCAGTGTCCACGTCATTGGGGCCTTCCGATTCACAAAACCGCATCCTTTTCGATCAGGTATTGAACTCAAACAACAGGGCTAGAGTCCAGGCTCAGGGAGGAGGAGTCACATCAGGCAATATTAAAGAGAAACGGTTCCTCTGCATGTTCTGTAACAAAAGCTTCAGGTGCCTCCAGAATGTGGAGATCCACCAGAGGGTCCACACAGGGGAGAAACCGTTCAGCTGTACCCAGTGTCACATGCGCTTCGCCCAGGCTGGAACCCTGAAGCGGCACCAGAGGGTCCACACAGGGGTGAAACCCTTCAGCTGTACCCAGTGTCACATGTGCTTCGCTCAGGCTGGTGACCTGAAGAGGCACCAAAGGGTCCACACGGGAGAGAGGCCATTCACCTGTAATCACTGCGGGGAGAAGTTCTCACAGAGGAGCTACCTCCGGATACACCTGCAAAAAAACCATTCCACTCCTTAACATAGAAAGTAACCATACCACTTGATAGCTTCTGACATTTAGATCAGTCCCTGCATTAAAGGAACACTCATCGAGATGATGTAGATGCAAAAAGTAAACAGCAGTAGTGGGTTAATTTCTACAACTAAGAGCGTTGAAGTTCAAGGCCCAGGCATTGTGGGAAATACAGTAACTTCAGAAAGTATTCAAACCCCTGGACATTTTCCACATTTTGTGTCACTGGCCTACACACAATAACCCATAATGTGAAAGTGGAATTATGATTTTTTACAAATGAATAAAAAATTCTAAGCTGAAATATCATTAAGTAATCAACCCCTTTTGTTATGGCAAGCCTAAACAAGTTCAGGAGTAAACATTTGCTTAACAAGTTACATAATAAGTTGCATGGACTTACCTCTGTCTGCAATAATAGTGTTTAACATTATTTATTGAATGACTACCTCATCTCTGTACCCCCACACATACAGAAAATTGTAAGGTCCCTCAGTTGAGCAGTGAAAACACAAATTCAACCACAAAGACCAGGGAGGTTTTGCAATGTCGCACAAAGAAGAACATAAAAACATAAAAATGCTGTACATTGAAATATCCCTTTGAGCATGGTGAAGTTATTAATTACACATTGGATGGTGTATGAATACACTCAGTCACTACCAAGATACAGGTGTCCTTCCTAACTTATTTGCCGGAGAGTAAGGAAACTGCTCAGGGATTTCACCATGAGGCCAATTGTGACTTTAAAACAGTTAAGAGTTCAATGGCTGTGATAGGAGAAAACTCAGGATGGATCAATAACATTGTAGTTACTCCACAATACTAATCTAATTAACATAGTGAAAAGAAGGACGCCTGTACAGAATAAGAATATTCCATATTTGCAATATGGCACAAGTAAAACTGAAACAGATGTGGCTAAGAAATTAACTTCATGTCCTGAATAAAGTGTTGTGTTTGGGGCAAATCCAACACAACATGTGCCACTCTTCATATTTTCAAGCATGGTGGTGGCTGCATCATGTTATGGGTATGCTTGTTAACAGCGAGGACTAGAATTATTATTTTTATTTTTTATCATAAAAATAATAGAGCTAAGCACAGGCAAAATCCTAGATGAAAACCTGGGTCCGTCTGCTTTCCAACAGACACTGGGAGACAAATTCACCTTTCAGCAGGACAATAACCTCAAACACAAGGCCAAATATACACTGGTTGCTTACCAAGACGACATTGAATGTTCCTGAGTGGCCTAGTTACAGTTTTGACTTAAATCGGCTTGAAAATTCTATGGCAAGACTTGAAAATGGCTTTCTAACAATGATCAACAACCAACTTGACAGAGCTTGAATGATGTGCAAATATTGTACAATCCAGGTGTGCAAAGCTATTCAAGATTTACCCAGAAAGACTCGCTGCCGAGTGTGATTCTAACATGTATTGACTCAGGAGTGTGAAGACTTATGTAAACTTCATATTTCTGTATTTCATTTTCAATGCATTTGCAAAAATTTCTGAAAACATATTTTCACTTTGTCATTATGGGGCATTGTGTGTAGACGGGCGAGGAAAAAAATATTTTTTGAATTCAGGCTGTAACACAACAAAATGTGGAATAAGTCAAGGGGTATAAATCCTTTCTGAAGGCACTGCATAAGGCATATACAGTGTAAGCCTAAACAGTTTGTTACATAGTGTTTGTACTGTGTAAGCAAGTTTTTACCAACTCAAGTCCGCCAACAGAACACATTTTCGTTGTAGCCCCGGACAAACACACCTCATTCAACTCAGAGGGCTTGATGATGAGTTGACAAGTTGAATCAGGTAGCCTAGAGGTTAGAGCGTTGGACAAGTAACCGAAAGGTTGCAAGAACGAATCCCCGAGCTGACAAGGTTAAAAAACTGTCGTTTTGCCCCTGAACAAGGCAGTTAACCCACTGGTCCTAGGTCGTCATTGAAAATAAGAATTTGTTCTTAACTGACTTGCCTAGTTAAATAAAGGTTAAATGAAAACTTTAAAGGTGTGCTTGTCCAGTGATACAATAAAAATGTGATCTGTAGGGGGACATGAGGACTGGAGTTGGGAAACACTGTTGTAGGATATATGATATTCACACATACCTAGTTCATTACTTCCATTCAACTCCATTCAACTGAATACACATTATCAAGTTCATGCAGATTTCTAGTTGAGACGTGTGTATGTGTGGTTTTTATATGGTGTATTTAAAACTTGTTTATGTTTAATAAACACAAAATGGGACTTTTCATTCTAAGGCTTTCATTGAGACTCTCTTTTGTACACATCACATCTGATCTCATCCTATTCTACATACACACATCAGCGCTTTATAACCATTATACACTTACTAAATATACCTACACATACCCACATAACTAACACCTACTGTACACCTCATAGTTTAGTCAGGTTTGTCTGATGATGACTTTTGACTTATCATAACTGACTTGCTTTTACCCACACCCACAACTGACTTGTTTTTATCCACCATGATGGGTTTAACAACAATGAAGTCATTCTGTAATTACAGTATAGGACTCAAACATAGCGGGGATGGGTAAACACTCCATGTTGAACGTGTATTTATCTGTGTGTACGTACCTGAGGGTGTGTATGTCTGTGTAATCTGTATCACCTGTCTCTTCCAGGAGGAGGAGGGTCCAGAGATGCTGCTGGTGAAGGAGGAGGGGTGTGAGGAGGGTCTGGGGAACCCTGAGGGGACCATGGTCATGGAGGACAACCAGACTACACCTCCTCCTGAACCCACAGAGGAACCATCTGAGCAGCACAGGACCACACACAGTCTCACTGAGGTGAGCCCACTGTGAACTACTGTCTGAATGGTATTAGGTCAGGGCCTGTATACACAAAGTGTCTCAGGGCTGATCACAGATCATAATGAATGAGAGTATGTTGGTGGGGAGCTGATCCTTGATCAGCACTTCTACTCTGAGAATCTTTATGGATATGGCCCCTGGTCTTGATAAATTCTGTCTTTAAGTGTGGGACCATGTCTTTCAATTATCAAACCATTAAAGAGTGTCAAGTAATCAAAACAACTAACACATTTGCATTTATTGGTCCAACATCCTCTCACTCTGTATCTCTAACAGTCAATAGACATGGAGGATGGGAAGCCTGATCTTCTGCTGATCAAAGAGGAGACAATAGAGGATGGACCAGAGAGCATTGATCTGCTGAGTGGACTAAAGATGGGGGAGCAAGGTAAGAGAAAAATACATATAGCCTACATACAGTAATAGATCTTCAATAGGAATAGTGTTGCACCTGGCTATTGTTTTAAAGACATTACAATGTGTGAACTTGACCAGGTAATTGACAAACAAAACTCCATATGTAGAGTTCTCTGCCATTTTTGTAAAGTCTATTTTGTAACCTCTTCCTGCAGGTGATTGGCTGGGGGCTAAAAGAGGAGATTGGGCAGCCATCTTGGATTCCCAGACTGGTGCAGCCAAGGGCCCAGGGGATGACATCACTGAGCAGGCCGGGACCAGAGGCGACATAGTGGAGGTCAGTGGATGGGACATCGTCCTCAACTCTGGGCTGGGGAACAACACTGTTAACCACAACCAGAAACAGACGGTCGAACTCAAAACAACAACCAAACTTAGTCTCCATGACAACAGACTGGCTGAGACCAGGACGAGGTTTAGATTTGGTCTGCAGGGACGGGGAGATGTCCATATGCGGCAGGACAGAACAGACACAGACTCTGCTAGCGATGCTCCATCCTGCTCCTATAGTTGTGATTCAGAGAGACTGTTGGCGCCTCAGTGTAACCCCCCAACAGGTGCTGCCTTCAGCCTGCCTTCTATAGGATCTATCAACTGGAAGATGGACCCTGTGACAACACAGACACTTCCTGGCCTTCATCCTCCTCACACTCTCCTAATGTTAAACCAGCCTTCAGACAACGCCAGTGCCTCAACACTAAATGGCTACACAAGCCCATTGACAAATGACAGTAGTGGTAGTAATGCTGTAAGCAGATCCGGTGACAAAGAGAAGCGCTTCCCATGTTCGTTCTGTGGGAAAGCCTTCAGTTTCCCTAAACAGGTGGAGATCCACCAGAGGATGCACACAGGGGAGAAACCATTCAGCTGCCACCTTTGCCAGGCTAGTTTCTCACACTCCTCCAACCTGAATAGGCACCAGAGGGTCCACACAGGGGTGAAACCCTTCAGCTGTACCCAGTGTCACATGTGCTTCACCCAGGCTGGTCACATGAAGAGGCACCAGAGGGTCCACACGGGGGAGAAACCCTTTAGCTGCCCCCAGTGTGAAAAGAAGTTCTCCCGCCAGAATCAGCTGAAGATGCACCTGAAGTTCCACACGGGATAGAGGCCTACGCACTGCAGGAAGAGGTTCTCAGAGAGGAGCTACCTTAGGATACACCAGCTGAAAAACCATTCCACTCTTTAACATAAAAGTAATCATTCCACTCGATAGCTTCTGACTTTTAGATCAAATCCTACATTAAAGACAATTCATTTTAATTGTAGTCAGCAGAAAAGATCCACAGTTGCATTTGGAATAGCGAGAGTAACAGATTTCAGTGTAGAATATTGCATCGAGACAATGTGACATATAAGGCATTTAAGCAATTCAAAAACGTTCCATTATAAATCTCAATCTGGTTCCGGTGGGCATCATTTGAAAGCGTATTATATTTCCAACATGACTTGCTAAGTTCTAAAATACGATCTTACAGTGTTAGACTTTGACCACGCACTTTAGACAAACCGATCGCATTAGAATGGAGTCATAGCCTCCCAGGTGGCGCAGTGGTCTAAGGCACTGCATCGCAGTGCTAGCTGTGCCACCAGAGACTCTGGGTTCGGGCCCAGGCTCTGTCGCAGTCGGCCGCGACCGGGAGGTCCATGGGGCGACGTACAATTGGCCTAGCATCGTCCGGGTTAGGGAGAGTTTGGCAGCTAGGGATATCCTTGTCTCATCTCGCACCAGCGACTCCTGTGGCGGGCCAGGCGCAGTGCACGCTAACCAGGTCGCCAGGTGCACAGTGTTTCCTCCGACACATTGGTGCGGCTGGCTTCTGGGTTGGATGCGCGCTGTGTTAAGAAGCAGTGCGGCTTGGTTGGGTTGTGTTTCGGAGGACGCATGGCTTTCGACCTTCGTCTCTCCCGAGCCCGTACGGGAGTTGTAGCGATGAGACAAGATGGTAACTACTAACAATTGGATACCATAAAATTGGGGAGAAAAAGGGGGGCACATTTTTTTTTTATACATATAACACTGCGTTCAGGTGCGTGTTCCGCTTCTAATTTTCTTCACAATACGCCAAACATGCTCATTCTGTTCAGGATGTGACACATGACATCCTTGTCACTGTATGGCGGCCTTCGGCATCTGCGGCGGAAGGTGGCCCGAGCTACAGCGGTGTTTGTCGGGCCTTGAGACGGCCCGAAAATCGGACGTCTCACAAAAACGTCTGTAGCGTCCGAACGGTTTGGCGTACAAAACTAATATTACTATGGAAAGATGGGGCTCTCTCAAACATAATGTTCTCCGTTTTCCTCTACGACCCCACAAGTATCACAGGTTCATTAAAACAATGAATGGAGATAGTTTTGTGCCTACCCAAAAAAAGAAGAATACACTAAGATCATATTTTCTAACTTAGTCATGTTGGAAATAGAATAAGGTTTAAAATTATGCCCACCTGACCCAGATTGAGATTTATAATTGAACATTTTGCATTGCTTAAACAACATTGGTAATTGTGTTATGGTGGGAATACAAGGCTGTGTAAAATAAAAAATAAAGTCTGCTTGCTTCAGTTCCTCAACTTCGAAGCTAGGAGAGCTCAAAACAGCTTATATTTGAAGGCTCTTTCCTTGAATCATAAAAGTACATTGAAATGATGTGGGGACTGCACAGTTTGGAGAGGTGTGTGGCCACTTGGAGACACCAGTTAGGCCTCTCACTCAAACCCTTGTAATTTTCCAATAAAATTATTTTCATGTTACTGAATACATCCAGAGTACTTTGAGATTCCGTTATCAACAAATGCGGCAAAATCCAGTAAAAGTCAAATGCACATAAAATCAAGCGTTCTGTTTGGATTCAGTCTTATCAGATGAACTGTTGTGTCGTCACCTTTGGCGATTATGGGGAAATGATCAGACAAGTGGGGCGCCAGGTATCCTAGTGGTTAGAGTGTTGGGCAATTAACCAAAGGTTGCTAATTCGAATCCCCGAGCTGACAAGTTAAAAATCTGTCATTCAGCCCCTGAGCAAGGCAGTTAACCAACTGTTCCTAGGCCATCATTGTAAATAAGGTTTTGTTCTTAATTGACTTGCCGAGTTAAATAAAGGCCAAATAAAATAAATAAATAAAGTGTCCCCTTTGAACTGTTACCATGGTAATGCATACACTTTTTATATTTCTTCTATAGGAAACATTTCAATATGACCTTTTCCATATAGGCCAATGTCCACAAGTGTAAAGGGTTAATGAGAAAGGAATGCACTTTATCAAGTTCATGATGATTTTTTTGTTGAGATGTGTATGTGTGGTTTTCTTATGGTGTATTTAAAAATAGTTTGTTTAATAAAACACAAAAATGTGACTTTTCATTCGAAGACATTCATTGAGACAATTTTGTATACATCAGGGCCTGTATCCACAAAGCCTCTAAGAGTAGAACATTTGTCATAAGTGCTGAGAGTAGATACATTTTTACTCCTACTCTGATGGGTAAAAATAAAAGCTATGTGTGAAGCCTCTTTAGTGATAAGAGACATACCTAGTTGACAGAGTATTTAGGAGACATCATGAGGTGTCCTAACCAGCTAAAAGTTACCAGCAGCATTTCAGTGGTTCCTGCACCACATGCAATTGCTTTGGAGTCTTTGGAGTGGTTAAAAGAATGTTTTGATTATTCTAAATTAACAATCCATAAATAATCTAGACCTACATGCAACAGTATCTCTTGCAGTTTTTGTATGTATAAACTGGAAGTAGAAGCCAAAATGTTGTTATTCAATAGTTTACGCCAATTTCTGAGTGGTATGACGGTTGCATGGTCCCATGGTGTTTATACTTGCATACTATTGTTTGTAAATATGAACGTGGTACCTTCAGGCATTTGGAAATTGCTCCCAAGGATGAACCAGACTTGTGTAGGTCTACAATTTTTTTTTCTGAGGTCTTGGCTGATTTCTTTTGATTTTCCGATGATGTCAGTAAAGAGGCACTGAGATTGAAGGTAGGCCTTGAAATACATCCACAGGTACACCTCCAATTTACTCAAATGATGTCAATTATCCTATCAGAAGCTTCTAAAGCCATGACATAATTTTCTGGAATTTTCCAAGATGTTTAAAGGCACAGTCAACTTAGTGTATGTAAACTTCTGACCCACTGGAATTGTGATACAGTGAAATAATCTGTCTGTAAACAATTGTTGGAAAAATGACTTGTGTCATGCACAAAGTAGTTGTCCTAACTGACTTGCCAAAACTATAGTTTGTTACACAGAAAGTTTTAATGACTCCAACCTAATTTTATGTAAACTTCCAACTTCGACTGTATGTGTGTGTGTGTATATGTGTGTGTATGTATTTGTGTGCATGGTGGTGGCATTCGGAAAGTATTCAGACCCCTTGACTTTTTCCACATTTTCTTACGTTACAGCCTTATTCTAAAATTGATTACATTTATTTTTTCCCTCATCAATCTACACATAATACCCCATAATGTTGAAGCAAAAACAGGTTTTTAGATATTTTTGTAAATGTATTACAAGTACAAAACTGAAATATCACATTTACATAAGTATTCAGACTCAGTACTTTGTTCAAGCACCACGATTACAACCTCAAGTCTTCTTGGGTATGACGCTACAAGCTTGGCACACCTGTATTTGGAGAGTTAATCCCATTCTTCTCTGCGTTGCTGCACAGCTATTTTCAGGTCTCTCCAGAGATGTTCGATCGGGTTCAAGTCCAGGCTCTGGCTGGGCCACTCAAGGTCATTCAGAGACTTGACCAGAAGCCACTCCTGCGTTGTCTTGGCTGTGTGCTTAGGGTTGCTCAACTATCAAACATCTCCAATCCAAAGTTACATCTAGAATTGGCTTCCTATTTCACAACAAAGCATCCTTCACTCATGCTGCCAAACATACCCTCGTAAAACTGACCATCCTACCGATCCTCGACTTCGGCGATGTCATTTACAAAATTGCCTCCAATACCCTACTCAATAAATTGGATGCAGTCTTGTCACAGTGCCATCCGTTTTGTCACCAAAGCCCCATATACTACCCACCACGGCGACCTGCCCTCGCTTCATACTCGTCGTCAAACCACTGGCTCCAGGTCATCTACAAGACCCTGCTAGGTAAAGTCCCCCCTTATCTCAGCTCGCTGGTCACCATAGCAGCACCCACCTGTAGCACGCGCTCCAGCAGGTATATCTCTCTGGTCATCCCCAAAGCGAATTCCTCCTTTGGCCGCCTCTCCTTCCAGTTCTCTGCTGCCAATGACTGGAACAAACTACAAAAATCTCTGAAACTGGAAACACTTATCTCCCTCACTAGCTTTAAGCACCATCTGTCAGAGCAGCTCACATATTACTGCACCTGTACATAGCCCATCTATAATTTAGTCTAAACAACTACCAATTCCCCTACTGAATTTATTTATTTATTCATTTTGCTCCTTTGCACCCCATCATTTCTTTTTCTACTTTGCACATTCTTCCACTGCAAATCTACCATTCCAGTGTTACTTGCAATATTGTATTTACCTCGCCACCATGGCCTTTTTTTTTGCCTTTACCTCCCTTATCTCACCTCATTTGCTCACATTGTATATAGACTTATTTTTATACTGTATTATTGACTGTATGTTTGTTTTACTCCATGTGTAACTCTGTGTTGTTCTATGTGTCGAACTGCTTTGCTTTTTCTTGACCAGGTCGCAATTGTAAATAAGAACTTGTTCTCAACTTGCCTACCTGGTGAAATCAAAATAAATCAAAATGCAAACTCGCTATTGTTATTTTACTGCTGCTGTTTAATTATGTGTTACTTTTATTTTAAATGTTTTACTTATCTATTTTTTTTACTTTACTTTTTTATTTTCTTAACTTCTTACAGCATTGTTGGTTAAGGGCTAAGGGCTTGTCAGTAAGCATTTCACTGTAAGGTCTACACCTGTGGTATTCGGCACATTTGTGACAAATAACATTTGATTTGTTGTCCTGTTGGAAGGTGAACCTTCACCACAGTCTGAGGTCCAGTGCGCTCTGGAGCAGGTTTTCAACAAGGATCTCTCTGTACTCTGCTCCGTTCATCTTTCCCTCGATCCTGGTTAGTCTCCCAGTCCCCACCACTGAAAAACATCCCCACAGCATGATGCTGCTACCACCATGCTTCACTGTAGGGATGGTGCCAGGTTTCCAAACTCTAAGCGGGCTGTCATGTGCCTTTTACTGGGGAGTGGATTCAGTCTGGCCACTTTACCATAAAGGTCTGATTGGTGGATTGCTGCAGAGATGGTTGTTCTTCTGGAAGGTTCTCCCATCTCCACAGAGGTTCTAAGGAGCTCTGTCAGAGTGACCGTTGGGTTCTTGGTCACCTCCCTGACCAAGGCCCTTCTCCCCTGATTGCTCAGTTTGGCTGGGCGGCTAGCTTTAGGACGATTCTTGGTGGTTCCAAACTTCTTCCATTTAAGAATGATGGAGGCCGGGCCTCCTGAGTGGCGCAGTGGTCTAAGGCGCTGCATTGGAGTGCTAGCTGTGCCACTAGAGATTCTGGGTTTGTGTCCAGGCTCTCTTGCAGCCGGCCGCGACCGGGAGACCCATGGAGCAGCGCACAATTGGCCCAGCGTCGTCCGGGTTAGGGGAGGGTTTGGCCGTCCGGGATGTCCTTGTCCCATCGCACATTAGCGTCTCCTGTGGCGTGCCGGGCACACTGACACAGTCGCCAGGTGTACGGCGTTTCCTCCGACACGTTGGCGAGGCTGGCTTCTGGGTTAAGTGGGCATTGTGTCAAGAAGCAGTGCGGCTTGGCTGGGTTGTGTTTCGGAGGATGCACGGCTCTCGGCCTTTGCCTCTCCCAAGTCCTTACGGGAGTTTCAGCGATGAGACAAGACCGTAACTATCAATTGGATACCACAAAAACTGGGGAGAAAAAAGGGGTAAAAAATAATGATGGAGGCCACTGTGTTTTTGGGGACCTTCAATGCTGTAGATATTTTTTGGTACCCTTCGCCCAGGTCTGGCCTTGACACAATCCTGTCTCTGAGCTCTACGGACAATTCCTTCGACCTCATGATTTGGTTTTTGCTCTGAAATACACTGTCAACTGTGGGACCTTTTAAATAGACAGGTGTGTGCCTTTCCAAATCATGTCCAATCAATTGAATTTACCACAAGTGCACTCCAATCAAGTTGTAGAAACATCTCAAGGATGATCATTGGAAATAGGATGCACCTGAGCTCAATTTCAAGTCTCATAGCAAAATGTCAACCTGTTTTCGCTTTGTCACTTTGGAGTATTGTGTGTAGATTGATTAGGCAAAACAAATAATTTCATACATTTTAGAATAAGGCTGTAATGTAACAAAATGTGGAAAAAATTCTAGTTTTGGCAAGTCGGTTAGGACATCTACTTTGTGCATGACAAGTAATTTTTCCAACAATTGTTTACAAACCACGCAGCTGTCATACCACTCAGAAAGGAGACGCGTTCTGTCTCCTAGAGATGAACTTACTATGGTGTGAAAAGTGCAAATCATTCCCAGAACAACAGCAAAGGACCTTGTGAAGATGCTGGAGGAAACAGGTACAAAGTATCTATATCCACAGTAAAACGAGTCCTATATCGACATAACCTGAAAGGGCGCTCAGCAAGGAAGAAGCCACTGTTCCAAAACCGCCATAAAAAAGCCAGACTATGGTTTGCAACTGCACATGGGGACAAATATCGTGCTTTATGGAGAAATGTCCTCTGTTTTGATAAAACAAAAATATAACTGTTTGGCCATAATGACCATCAGGAAAAAGGTGGCAGCATCATGTTTTGGGGTGCTTTGCTGCAGGAGGGACTGGTGCACTTCACAAAATAGATGATATCATGAGGCAGGAAAATTATGTGGATATATTGAAGCAACATCTTAGGACCTCAGTCAGGAAGTTAAAGCTTGGTCGTAAATGGGTCTTCCAAATGGACAATGACCTCAACAATACTTCCAAAGTTGTGGCAAAATGGCTTAAGGACAACAAAGTCAAGGTATTGGAGTGGCCATCCCAAAGCCCTGACCTCAATCCTATAGAAAATTTGTGTGCAGAACTGATAAAGCGTGTGCGAGCAAGGAGGCCTACAAACCTGACTCGGTTACACCAGCTCTGTCAGGAGGAATGGGCCAAAATTCACCCAACTTACCGTGGGAAACTTGTGGATGGCTGCCTGAAACGTTTGACCCAATTTAAAGGCAATGCTACCAAATACTAATCGAGTATATGTAAACTTCTGACCCACTGGGAATGTGATGAAAGAATTAAAAGCTGAACAATTCTCTCTACTATTATTCTGACATTTCACATTCTTAAATTAAAGTGGTGATCCAGGGAATTTTTACTAGGATAAAATGTCAGGTATTGTGAAAAACTGAGTTTAAATGTATTTGGCTAAGGTGTATGTAAACTTCGGACTTCAACTGTACCAGTCAAAAGTTTGGATACACCTACTAATTCAAGGGTTTTTCTTTATTTGTACTATATTCTAATAAGAGTAAAGACAAACTATGAATTAACACATATGGAATAATGTAGGAACCCAAAAATATTTTATATTTTATATTCTTCAAAGTAGCCACCCTAGCATTCTCTCAACCAGCTTCACCTGGAATGCTTTTTCAACAGTCTTGGAGGAGTTCCCACATATGCTGAGCACTAGTTCTCTTTTCCTTCACTCTGGGGTCCAACTCATCCCTAACCATCTCAATTCGGTTGAGGTCTAGCGATTGTGGAGGCCAGGTCATCTGATGCAGCACTCCATCACTCTCCTTCTTGGTCAAATAGCCATTACACAGCTTGGAGGTGTGTTGGGTCATTGTCCTGTTGAAAAACAAATGATAGTCCCACTAAGCGCAAACCAGATGTGATGGCATATCTCTGGAGAATGCTGTTAGCCATGCTGGTTAAGTGTGCCTTGAAATCTAAATAAATCAGACGATGTCACCAGCAAAGCACCATCACACCTCCTCCTCCATTCTTCACAGTGGGAACCACACATGCGGAGATCATCCGTTCACCTACTCTGCATCTCACAAAGGCACTGCGTTTGGAACCAAAAATCCCAAATTTGGACTCATCAGACCAAAGGACAGATTTCCACCAGTCTAATGTCCATTGCTCTTGTTTCTTGGCCCAAGCAAGTCTCTTCTTCTTCTTGGTGTCCTTTAGTAGTGGTTTCTTTGCAGCAATTTGACTATGAAGGCCTGATTCATGCAGTCTCCTCTGAACAGTTGATGTGTCTGTTACTTGAACTCTGTGAAGCATTTATTTGGCTGCAATTTCTGAGGCTGGTAACTCAAATGAACTTATCCTCTGCAGCAGAGGTAACTCTGGGTCTTCCTTTCCTGTAGAGGTCCTCGTGAGAGACAGTTTCATCATTTGAACTTGGTCATTTACCAAATAGGTCTAATTTCTGTAAAACACCCCTACATTGTCACAACAGAACTGATTGGCTCATACACATTAAGAAATCAATAATTTCCTCAAATTAAGTTGTAACAAGGCACACCTGTTAATTGAAATGCTTCCAGGTGGCTACCTCATGAAGCTGTTTGAGAGAATGCCAAGAGTGTGCAAAGCTGTCAACAAGGCAAAGGGTGGTTATTTGAAGAATCTCACATTTTAAATTTATTTAGATTTGTTTAAAACACTTTTGTGGTAAGTACATGAGTCCATGTGTGTTATTTCATACTTTTGATGTCTTCACTACTATTCTACAAGTAGAAAATAGTAAAAATAAAGAAAAACCCTTGAATGAGCAGGTGTTCTAAAACTTTTGACCCTTAGTGTATATATATTTAAACAAATATATAGGGGCGAATTGGAAATTATGCAGACAATTACATTGATGGAAGCTAGAATCTATCTGCAATAATAAAGCTGATCTACCCCCTCAACTTAGTTTTATAAATAAATAAAACAAACCGCACTTAGAGTTGACCGGGGAAGCTCTAGCAGGGCAGACATTTTACAAACTTGCTTGTTGTAAAGGTGGCATCCTATGATGGTGCCACGTTGAAAGTCACTGAGCTCTTCAGTAAGGCCATTCTACTGCCTATGTTTGTCTATGGAGATTGCATGTCTGTGTGCTCGATTTTATACACCTGTCAGCAATGGGTGTGGCTGAAATAGCAGAGTCCACTAATTTGAACGGTTGTCCACATCCTTTTGACCATGTAGTGTAGTTGAAGGCTTTTTCCTTGAGTAATAAAAATGCATTGAAATTACTTACGAACTGTGCACAGTTTGGAGAGGTGTGTGTCCACTTGGAGACACCAGTTAGATCTCTCACTAAAACCCTAGTTTAATAGTTTTTTCTTATCATGCACCTACTCCAACGTTTCAATGAATATTCTTATTATGTTACTGAATGTATCCAGAGTATTTTCAGATTTCTTATTGACTGTGAAAAGTAGAGTAAATGTAAAATGAACATAAAATCAACAGCGTCATGTTTGGATTCAATCTTGTGTCAGGTGAACTGTTATGTCCTTACATTTGGTTTTATAATTTCCATATAATCTCCAAAGTGTTCTCTTTCAATTGCTACCATGGTAATGCACATATGCTTTGTATAGTTCTTCTGTTAGAAACGTTTCAATTTGGACCTAACCATATAGGCCAATTTCAACAAATGTAAGGGGTTATCAAGTGTGGGGACCATGCCTTTGAATGATCAAACCATTTTTATTTATTATTTTATTTTACCTTTATTTTCAATGACGGCCTAGGAACAGTGGGTTAACTGCCTGTTCAGGGGCAGAACGACAGATTTGTACCTTGTCAGCTCGTGAGTTTGAACTCGCAACCTTCCGGTTACTAGTCCAACACTCTAACTACTAGGCTACCCTGACATTAAGAGTGTCAAGTAATCAAATCAACTAACATGTTTACACAATACTCATATCAATCCCTCATTGTCCAATCAGAAGATGCTCCATAGCAGGGTGCTCATATCAGATTTCTTGATCCAACATCCTCTCACTCTGTATCTCTTACAGTCAGTAGACATGGAGGATGGGAAGCCTGATCTGCTGCTGGTCAAAGAGGAGACCATAGAAGATGAACCAGAGAGTATTAATCTGCTGAGTGGACTAACGATGGGGGAGCAAGGTAAAGGAGAAATACATATAGCCCATTGTCTTCCGAGAGGTGGCATCACTTCTACGCAACGCTCATCCCTCATCAGCGCAGCTGAAATCATCTCACTATCTGACGTAAGGCAATGCATGTAGCCCACATACAGTAATAGATCTTCAATGGGAATAGTGATACAACCGGCAATGGTTTTTTCATCATTCATCAAATGAAATCAGTACATCTTATGTTTAAATACAAAGGCACACATAATAAATTAACTTGACCAGGTGATTCACTTAAAAAAAATTAATGTCTACTTTCTAACCTCTTCCTGCAGGTGGTTGGCTGGAGGATAACAGAGGAGACTGGGCGGCCATCTTGGATTCCCAGACCCAGAAGGGTGCAGCCAATGGCCAAGCGGAGGTCAGTGGATGGGACAGCGTCCTCATCTCTGGGCTGGGGAACAACACTGTTAACCACAACCAGAAACAGACAGTCAAAAACAAAACAACATCCAAACTTAGTCTCCATGACAACAGACTTGCTGAGACCAGGACGAGGTTTAGATTTGGTCTGCGGGGACGGGGAGGTGTCCGTATGCGGCAGGAGAGAACAGACACAGACTCTGCTAGCGACGCTCCGTCCTGCTCCTATAGTTGTGATTCAGAGAGACTGATGGCGTCTCAGATTAACCCCCTAACAGGTGCTGCCTTCAGCCTGCCTTCTATAGGATCTATCAACTGGAACATGGACCCTGGGAGAACACAGACACTCCCTGGCCTTCATCCTCACATTCCCCTAATGTTAAATCAGACCTCAGACAATGCCAGTGCCTCAACACTAAATGGATACACAAGCCCGGTGACAAATGACAGTAGTAGTAGTAGTAACGCTATCAGTAGATCCAGTGGCGAAGAGAAGCGCTTCCCATGTTTATTCTGTGGGAAAGCCTTCAGTTTCCCCAAACAGGTGGAGATCCACCAGAGGATGCACACGGGTGAGAAACCCTTCAGCTGCCACCTTTGCCAGGCCAGTTTTTCACACTCATCCAGTCTGAAGAGGCACCAGAGGATGCACACAGGGGAGAAACCATTTGGCTGCCACCTGTGCCGGGCCAGTTTTTCCCACTCATTCAACCTGAAGAGGCACCAAAGGGTACACACAGGGGAGAAACCGTACAGCTGCCCCCAGTGTGAGAAGAGGTTCTCCCACCAGCACCGGCTGAAGATGCACCTGAAGGTCCACACAGGAGAGAGTCCGTTTGCCTGTATGCAGTGCGGGAAGAGGTTCTCAGAGAGGAGCTGCCTCATGATACACCAGCAGAAAATGCACACGGCCCATGTATAGAGTATAGTGACATCACCATCTAACTGAGCAGCAGCAGTTAAGGAGAGCTTCATACAATTGTATTATTTTTGTTCAATTATTTTGTATTTTGTTTAAATGTAGTGTTCTTAAATGTAGTGTTCTCCACATCTGGAGATATTAGTAGATGTTTTTCCTTTGAGAACATTGTTTGATTTTGAGATTTTGAGAGAGATTGATCAACCTGGCTCTAAAGGCTAGCTAGTCTACTAAGTCATCTTGATCATCTGGCAAGAAGCAATAAGGGCAGGATTGAGGGACTAGGGCATCAGGACAACGAGGAGAAATAGAGGATAAAACCAACAGAAAAAAGGAATTGATTTGGAGGATTTCTGGAGGATTTCTAAAGGAAAGACAGTACAAGACATTGGAAAGTCAACAAACAAACAAAAACACACACAAATGAGAGGTAGGATATCATAGATATCCCTAAAACACTTCAGTGAGCAGGCCTTTCTAATCGATCTGGCCTGGGTATCCTGGAAGGATATTGACCTCATCCCGTCAGTAGAGGATGCCTGGTTGCTCTTTAAAGTGCTTTCCTCACGATCTTAAATGAGCATGCCCCATTCAAAAAATGTAGAACTAAGAACAGATATAGCCCTTGGTTCACCCCATACTTGACTGCCCTTGACCAGCACAAAAACATCCTAAGGCGTACTGCATTAGCATCGAATAGTCCCCGCGATATGCAACTTTTCAGGGAATAAGGTAAGCTAAGGCTAGCTTTTTCAAACGGAAATGTGCATCCTGTAGCACTAATTCCAAAAGGTTTTGGGACATTGTAAAGTCCATGGACCTCCTCCCAGCGACCCACTGCACTGAGGCTAGCAAACACTGTCACCACCGATAAATCTACGATAATCGATCATTTCAATAAGCATTTCTCTACGGCTGGCCATGCTTTCCACCTGGCTACCCCTACCCCGGCCAACTACGCTGCACCCCCCGCAGAAACTTGCCCAAGTCCCCCCCGCTTCTCCTTCGCCCAAATCCAGACAGCTGATGTTCTGAAAGGCCTGCAAAATCTGGATCCCTGCAAATCAGCTGGGCTAGACAATCTGGACCCTCTCTTTCTAAAATTATCCGCCAAAATTGTTGCAACCCCTATTACTAGCCTGTCTAACCTCTTTCATATCGTCTGAGATCCCTAAAGATTGGAAAGCTGCCGCGGTCATCACCCTCTTCAAAGGGTTGAGACACTCTAGGCCAAAACTGTTATAGACCTATATTCATACTGAAATGCCTTCTAAAGTCTTCGTAAGACAAGTTAACAAACAGATCACCTACCATTTCGAATCCCAACATACCTTCTCTGCAGCCTCCAACACTCTACTCAGCAAATTGGAGGTAGTCTATCACAGTGCCATCCGTTTTGTCATCATAGCCCCATATACTACCCACCACTGTGACCTGTATGCTCTTGTTGGCTGAACCTCGCTACATATTCGTTGCCAAACCTACTGGCTCCAGGTCATCTATAAGTCTTTGCTCGGTAAAGCCCTGCCTTATATCAGCTCACTGATCACCATAGCAACACCCACCCGTAGCACACGCTCCAGCAGGTAAATTTCACTGCTCATCCCCAAAGCCAACACCTCTTTGGCACCCTTTCTTTCAAGTTTTCTGCTGTCAATGACTGGAACGAATTGCAAAAATCATTGAAGCTGGAAACTTATATCTCCAACTCCCAACTGTAAGCATCAGCTGTCAGAGCAGCTTACTGATCACTGTACCTTTACACAGCCCATCTGTAAATAGCACACCCAACTACCTCATCCCCATATTGTTACTAATTAATTTTGCTATTTTGCACCCCATTATCCCTACTTGCACATCTATCGCTCCAGTATTAATGCTAAATTAATGCTAAATTCTCACTACATTTGCACACACTGTACATAGATTGTTTTGTGTCATTGCCTGTACGTTTGTTTATCCCATGTGTAGCTCTCTGTTGTTGTTTTTGTCACAATGCTTTGCTTTACCTTAGCCAGGTCGCAGTTGTAAATGAGAACTTGTCTTCAACTGGCCTACCTGGTTAAATAAAGGTCAAATAATAAAAAATAAAATAAATAAATAGCAGGACAGGCTCATTGTAATGGCTGGAATAGCATTCATGGAACGGTATCAAACATATGGAAACCGTGTTTTACTCCGTTCCTTTCATTCCATTCCAGCCATTACAATGAGCCTGTCCTCATATAGCTCCTCTCACCAGCCTCCACTGACATGCATCAATACTCAAATTCTAAAAATAGCAATGGCAACAGTAGCAGGAGCTTGGCATATTCCATCTACCAGCAGAAAAAAAACTCTGAACATTATAAACAACATCACAAACTAAATCTGCTGAGGGAAAATCCAGAGACATTGTTGGCTGATTACACCCTAATTGGAGACTCTGTTCACAATGTTGACATCAGCTAACCGCTCGCCCACATGACGCCATACACACTGTCTGCCATCTGCCCGGTACAGTTGAAACCAGGATTAATCCGTGAAGAGCACTCTTCTCTTGGGTGCCAGTGGTCAATCGCGGAGGTGAGCATTTGCCCACTGAAGTCGGTTACGAGGCCGAACTGCAGTCAGGTCAACAAGCATGCAGATGAGCTTCCCTGAGATGGTTTCTGACAATTCGTGCAGAAATTCTTCAGTTGTGCAAACTCACAGTTTAATCATCTGTCCAGGTGGCTGGTCTCAGGCCAACCCGCAGGTGAAGAAGCCAGATGTGGAGGTCCTGGGCTCGTGTGGTTACACGTGGTCTGCGGTTGTGAGGTAAGTTGGACGTACTGCAAAATTCTTTACCATAAACCACCTCCGTCGTTTTTAGAGAAACAAACATTAAATTATCTGGAAACAGCTCTGGTGGACATTCCTGCAGTCAGCATGTCAATTGCACGCTTCCTGTAAAACTTGAGACATTGGTGGCATTGTGTTGTGTGAGTGGCCTATTATCCCCAGCATAAGGTGCACCTGTGTAATGATCATGATGTTTAATCAGCTTCTTGATATGCCACACCTGTCAGGGGGATTGATTATCTTGGAAAAGAAGACATGCGCACTAACAGAGATGTAAACCAATTTTTGCACAAAATTTGAGAGAAATAAGCTTTTTCTGCGTATGGAACATTTCTGGGGTCTTTTTTTCCAGCTCATGAGAAATGGGACCAACACTTAACATGTTACGTTTATATTTTTGTTCAGTATATTCTTTAAAGAACAAGTTAACTAGTGACTTTCAGCATGCGTTTAGGGAAGGGCACTCAACTTGTACTGCAGTGACTCAGATTACTGAGAATTGGCAAAAATAAATGGATAATAAGATGGTAGTTGGTGTTGTATTAGATTTCAGTGCAGCATTTGATGTTATTGATAATAATTTGTTATTGAAAAAACAAACTTGTTATGGCTTTACATCACCTGCCATCACATGGTTGGAGAGTTACTTATCCAATTGAACTCAACGGAAGCTTCTCTAAAATCAGATATGTACAGTGCGGTGTCCCTCAAGGCAGTTCCCTTGGGCCGTTATTCTTCTCTATTTTTACAAATTATTTGCCACTTGTCTTACAAGAGGCAAAAATGACTATGTATACTGATGATTGCACACTCTACACATCAGCACTCTACACATTGCACACTCTACACATGAGCTCACTGAGACTCTTAGCAAGGTGTTATAGTTAGTGTCAGAATGGGTAATTAACAATAAACTGGTCTTAAATACATCTTAAACCAAAAGCATTCTCTTAGACCTAAACTTCAACTGGAGTTGTGCATAAAGGGTGCGACCATTGGACAAGTTGAAGAAGCTGAACTCCTAGGAGTAACATTGGATGGTCAAGTCGTATTGTCAAATGTGTTGTTAAGATGGGTAGAGGTATGTCTGTTATAAAAACATGTTCTGCGTTTGACACAAAGATCAACTGTACCATTTGTTCAGGCTTTGATCTTGTCCAATCTTGATTACTGTCTGTTACGCGGAGTGGAACAGGGGAACCTGTTCCAGAGCAGACTCAGACGAGAAGACTGGGATAAAGTAACCAAGGTATTTATTGAAACAAGGGAGAGATGGAGTGCAGGTCAGGGGAAGCTCGGGCGTGTTGCTGGAAACCAGGTGCGGAGGCTGAGGCTGGAGCAAGTGGGGTTGGGAAAGGGTAAGTAGGTCCGGAGGGAAATCCAAGGAAGTAGTAGAGTGGGGAATCCAGGACAGAGTAGCAGGATGACGAGACGTGGGACTGGAGACTGGGACCAGAGTCAGAGCGGGCAGAACTGTAGCAGAGAGGAAAACAGCATTAGGCAAGGAAAACGGGCAGAACAGGATCTGAATAGTAACAAACGGCTAGAAACGTAGACTGACTGAGCAGAGATTATGATCTGGCAGCGTGGAAGTGGCAGAGCTGAGTATTAGTAGAGGTCTTGGTTATGGAACAGGTTGCAGCTGGTGGGGATCTGCTCTGACTCCAGCACACTTGTCTCCACCCACACAATCACACACACATACACAGAGAGAGAGAGGGAAAGAGCACTTGGAGAGGCGGTAGGTCAAGGCACCACATGATGAGCAGTAGAGGATGTTGCAGGAGCAGATGTGACACTGTCAGGTAATATGGTCAGGTGCAGTAAAGAATGACCTTCAAAACTGCAGCTGAAACAAAGCACGACGCCTTGCCCTTAACTGCGCACACAGAACTAACATCAACAACATACATGAGTCTTTCATGGTTGAGGGTTGAGAGGAAATTGACTACTTCTCTTCTAGACATAAATATCCCACCAGACACACCACTATGGGTTTCTTCACGGTACCTAAACCAAAAACAGATTTCATGCGTTGCTCAGTTATGTGTAGAGCCATGTCATCGTGGAATGCTTTAAAAAACAGATTAAAAGACATCTTGTATCACAGAGCTTCTCCTCTTTCTAAAAATCCAATTTAACTGTACTGTATATAAGAATATGTATATTTGAATAGTGTGTTAATAGTATTTTTGTTGTCTCTTGGTGGCTTTCCGATATATAGAGTGCCTTCAGAAAGTATTCAGACCCCTTAACCTTTTCCACATTGTTACGTTACAGCCTTATACTAAAATGGATTACATTTTTAAAAAACTCCCCAGCAACCTACACACAATACCCCATAATGACAAAGCGAGGTTTTTAGATTTTTTTGCAAATGTATTAAATAAATACCTTATTTACATAAGTATAAAGACCCTTTGCTATGAGACTCGAAATTGAGCTCAGGTGCATCCTGTTTCCATTGATCATCCTTGAGATGTTTCTACAACTTGATTGGAGTCCACCGGTGGTAAATTCACCTGATTGATTTGAAAGGGCACACACCTGTCTACAAACAGGTATAAGGTCCTACGGTTGACAGTGCGTGGCAGAGCAAAAACCAAGCTATGAGGTTGAAGGAATTGTTCGTAGACCTCCGAGACAGGATTGTGTTGAGGCACAGATCTGGGGAAGGGTACCGAAACATTTCTGCAGCATTGAAGGTCCACAAGAACACCGTGACCTCCATCATTCTCCATCAAGTTTGTAACCACCATGACTCTTCCTAGAGCTGGCCACTCGGCCAAACTGAGCAATTGTAGAAAGATGGTTCCCCGTGTAACCAACACTTTTGGGGCGGCAGGTAGCCTAGTGGTTATAGCGTTGGGACAGTAACCGAAAGGTTGCTGGATCGAATCCCCAAGCTGACAATGTAAAAATCTGTCGTTCTGCTCCTGACGATAGGCCGTCATTGTAAATAATAATTTGTTCTTAACTGACTTGCCTAGTTAAATAAAGTTTTTTTTTAAATGAATTCGGGGAGAAGGGCCTTGGTCAGGGAGGTGACCAAGAACCCGATGGTCACTCTGACAAAGCTGTAGAGTTCCTCTGTGGAGATGGGAGAACATTCCAGAAGGACAACCATTTCTGCAGCACTCCACCAATCAGGCCTTTATGGTAGAGTGGCCAGACAGAAGCCACTCCTCAGTAAAAGGCACATGACAGCCCGCATGGAGTTTGCCAAAGGGCACTTAAAGACTCTCAGACCATGAGAAACAAAATTATCTGGTCTGATGAAACCAAGATTGGCCTGAATGCCAAGCTGGAGGTAACCTGGCACCATCCCTACTGTGAAGCGTGGTGGCAACATCATGCTGTGGTGATGTTTTTCAGCGGCAGGGACTGGGCGACTAGTCAGAATCGAGGTAAAGATGTATGGCGCAATGAAAATCTGCTCCAGAGCGATCAGGACATCAGACTGGGGTGAAGGTTTTACCTTCCAACAGGACAACAACCCTCCTTCCATGGCCTCCAACTGCTCTTAAATGCAAGTAAAACTAAATTCATGCTCTTCCACCGTTCGCTGCCCACCCGTCCATCATCACTACTCTGGACGTGTCAGAGTCGTGTGTATAGGTGGCAGGGAAGTCAGGCGCAGGAGAATCAAACTGAGTGTTATGGAGTTATTTAATAACAATAAACGAAACATACTCCAAACACTAAATGTAACAATAAACAAAGTGGGTACGAGGACCCGTCGCGCACCAATACAACACAACACTGAATAACAAACCATCTCTGACAAAGACATGAGGGGAAACAGAGGGTTAAATACACAACAGGTAATGAATGGGATTGAGACCAGGTGTGTAGGAAGACAAAACCAATGGAGAATGAAAAATGGATCAATGACGGCTGGAAGACCGGTGACGTCAAAGGCCGAGCACCGCCCGAACAAGGAGAGGCTTCGACTTCAGGCAGAAGTCGTGACAGGACGGTTCTGACTTAGAATATGTGGACAACTACAAATACCAAGGTGTTTGGTTAGACTGCAAACTCTCCTTCCAGATTCACATTAAACATCTCCAATCCAAAATTACATCTAGAATCGGCTTCCTATTTCACAACAAAGCATCCTTCAGTCATGCTTCCAAACATACCCTCGTAAAACTGACCATCCTACCGATCCTCGACTTCGGCGATGTCATTTACAAAATAGCCTCCAACACTCTATTCAACAAATTGGATGCAGTCTATCACAGTGCCATCCGTTTTGTCACCAAAGCCCCATATACTACCCACCACTGGGTATGCTGTATGCTCTCGTTGGCTGGCCCTCGCTTCATACTTGTCGCCAAACCCACTGGCTCCAGGTCATCTACAAGTCTCTGCTAGGTAAAGCCCCGTCTTATCTCAGCTCACTGGTCACCATAGCAGCACCCACCCGTAGCACGTGCTCCAGCAGGTATATCTCACTGGTCACCCCCAAAGCCAATTCTTCCTTTGGCCACCTCTCCTTCCAGTTCTCTGCTGCCAATGACTGGAACGAACTGCAAAAATCTCTGAAGCTGGAGACTCATGTCTCCCTCTCTAGCTTTAAGCACCTGCTGTCAAAGCAGCTCACAGATCACTGCACCTGTACATAGCTCATCTGGAAATTGCCCATCCAATCTACCTCATCCCCATACTGTATTTATTTATTTATCTTGCTCCTTTGCACCCCAGTATCTCTACTTGCACATGCATCTTCTGCACACCCTACCATTCCAGTGTTTAATTGCCATATTGTAATTACTTTGCCACAATGGCCTATTTATTGCCTTACCTCTCTTATCCTACCTCATTTGCACATGCTGTATATAGATTTTTCTACTGTGTTATTGATTGTATGTTTGTTTATTCCATGTGTAACTCTGTGTTGTTGTATGTGTCGAATTGCTTTGCTTTATCTTTGTCAGGTCGCAGTTGCAAATTAGAACTTTTTCTCAACTAGCCTACCGGGTTAAATAAAAGTGAGAAAAAAGATATATAATTTAAACCCAAAGCACACAGTCAAGACAACGTAGGACTGGCTTCGAGACAAGTCTCTGAATGTCCTTGAGTGGTCCAGCCAGAGCCCGGACTTGAACCTGATCGAACATCTCTGGAGAAACTTGAAAATAGCTTAGCTGCAACGCTCCCCATCCAACCTGACAGAGCTTGAGAGGATCTGCAGAGAAGAATGGGAGAAACTCCCCAAATACAGGTCTGCCAAGCTTGTAGCGTCATACCCAAGATAACTCAATGCTGTAATCGCTGCCAAAGGTGCTTCAACAAAGTACTCAGTAAAGTGTCTGAATACTTATATAAATATGATTTCATTTTTACATTTTTTAAATAAATGAACAAAAATGTCAACAATATTTTTGCTTTGTCATTATGGGTTATTGTGTGTAGATTGATGAGAGAAAAAACTACATTTTAATCCATTTCAGAATAAGGCTGTAACGTAACAATGTGGAAAAAGGCAAGGGGAATACTTCCTGAAGACACGAACTCTTTATTTAGAATTGAATTAATATCTTATGTTGTTCTTGTCTATTACTGTTCTGTACATTGTCATGTATTTTTTAAGTTTTATGTGTACCCCAGGAAGAGTAGCTGATGCATGTGTAGTAGCTAGTGGGGATCCTAATAAACTAAACATGTTATGTATTACTAGTTAGTTTGTTTGTAGTTAGTGCTGTTGGTTTGGATGTATAAGGAACTGGATGAGGTGAACAGGAAAGAATGAGTATGATGAGACAGAGTAGATGATATGGTGATGGTTGGTGTGATGATGTCTGTAAAAATGCTTCACTGATGAAGAGTGACAACTATGTCCCTTTTAGGTTTATACTGGAGTTTTATAGCAGGATAATGTTAGTGCCATAACCCTTAAATCTTGTACCCGTATATGGGTTGAAAATGGCAGATTTGGGGGCCTCTTGAGTGGTGGGGCTGTCTAAGGCACTGCATCGCAGTGCTTGAGGTGTCACTACAGACCCGGATTTCGATCCCAGGCTGTGTCACAACCGGCTTTGACTGGGAATCCCTTAGGGCGGTGCACAATTGTCCCAGCGAAAAGACTCATTCTGTTCAGAACAACCGAGGGTATGATGCCATGTCATCTAGTAAATGTACCTCAAACATAGTGATCATAAATGTTGACTGTGTTTATGACATGATTTTGATATGGAAATGTGAATTGCACCTTTGGACTCACAGGTTTTTGACTTGATAGTATGACATCAAAGCGGTATTTATTATAATCCTCAACGCCTCCAAAGTTGAGGACACAATATTCCACGTGACACAATACTGAATACAAAAATTAATTTGCCACAAAACACGCACCTGAATGCACACATGACTCCTTTCTATTTCCATACAATTACAACCTGTTTCTCTGAATTGCCCTGTGAAACCTTAACACTAAGATCGCATCTTATAACTTAGCTAGTCATGTTAGCAATAGAATAAGCTTTCAAATGATGCCCACCTAATCCAGCATAAACAACAGTAATTGGGTGATGTCAGGGATGCAGGCTGTGTTCCAAACAAAACAACCACAAGTCTTCTGCTCTAGTTCCTCAACGGCACAACTGGGAGAGCTCGAAACAGCACCTTATAGTTGAAGACTTTGTGTCATAAAAGTGCATTGAAATGACTTAGGAATAGTGCACACTTTGGAGAGGTGTGTGGCAGTTTGGAGTCACCAGTTAGTCCTCACTTAAAACCTTGTCATTTTTTGGTCTTATGTTGCACCTACCCCACATTTCCCGGGAATATTATTGTCATGTTAATGAACGCATCCATAGTATTTTCAGACGTCGTTATCAACAAATGCGGTGAAAAGTGCAGTAAATGTAAAAACAGTGTAATTTTTGGATTCAGTATTGTGTCATGTGGAATGTTGTGTCCTCAACTTTAGTCTGAGAATGTTCCTATGAGCTCATAACTGTTCCCTTTTAATTGCTACCATGCTTATGCACATGCTTTTTATATTTCTTCTGTAAGAAACATCTCCAGTCTGCAACCCGGACCCTTCTCTTCACAGTCTCAGTGCAGGGATGAAGCAGGGCCTGATAGAGATAGACCCTCCTGTTCCTATGATACAAACACCACAGTATCCATAATGAACAGAGCAGGTCACCCTGGGCTTCAGCCTTCACAGAGCGAGGTAGGAGATCCCTCCTGGTGGTAGTCTATCAGCAAGTTTGTCTTCTCCTTCAGGATCTCATCTAATGCCTGGTGACTTTGTTCATAGAAGGCCTGGACCTGGGTCTAGCCTTCCTCAGCTGCCTCATTGTTACCCCACGAATACAGATAGGATCAGGATGGGAGTTACCTGGCCTATAACACAGCACACAATCACAACAACGGCGAGAGTTCAAGGAGGGAGCTCAAAGACTCAGGTGGCTCCTGCTTCTGCCTCCTCTGGGGTCATTGGGTCACAACGTGGGAGGCCGAGTATTAGCAAGGACGCTGACAAGCTGTACACCTGCCCACGTGTGGGAAATGCGTTGCTAAGGTGAAATATGTGAAGCAGCATCAGACCGGTCACACCAAGAAGAGGCCCTTCAAGTGAAAACTATTATAAGAGTTTCTCCTTCCACCTGAGTAACCTTATCAGGCATAGGAGTCCACAAAGGGGAGAAATCGTAGCAGTGTGGCTTAAGTTTTACACAGGGGATATCTGGGAACCATTCTTTAGTTTTATAGTTACCATGTGAAGTGTCTTGGATTAAGAGGGTTTTTGTGATTACTAAATCCCTCAGTTGTGCATCTGGATATGCTCACATTCTCACATGATAGACTTGTTGTTTGGAGTGCTGGCATAGCTGAAACACTGTCATTGACGAGTAACACTATATTCCCCCCTGGTTTTGTCTATGTTCTACTCATAACAAACAGAATGTCCCTCTTCTTTAACACCTCAATAACCCATTCTTTTATGGCATTTGTTGTACTTTTTCTAAGCAAGTCAGCTCTGAGCCTGAAAGATACTGATCATGAATAGGTTGAGGTGTAATCAAAGATGCTTGACAAATTGGGTGGCTTAATGGGGTGGCTCCCATAGACACCAATGCGATAGCATCTGGGTCTGGCCTACTTCATTGACTTACATTGACAATGAGGGAGTGGGGTGATTGTCTAGAAGGGGCACAGCTTTTGTCAAAATGTACTTTTCGTAGCAGGTTTAGGAAAACATATGCAGAAAGTTAGGATAATTAACGTAGCAGGTTAGAAGAATTAGGTTACGTTTAGGAAAACGGTTAGCTGTATCCCACCTAGGGATGACTGAGTCGGATGTCTGCTTTCTCTTCCATCTCTGGTGTAATTTAACAAAGATTATCTATTATATTGACAAGATAGGCAAGTGACCACTTTAAAAATAGAAATACATGTCCTCAAAGGTGGAAGGCAGCCAGGAGGAGGCGAGATCCGGTGGGACTATTCCAGCCAATGAGAGGAAAGATAGGCTTGTGAACAACATGCCATAGAGCTAGATAGGGTAGGAGATACAGTGCCTTGCTAAAGTATTCGGCCCCCTTGAACTTTGCGACCTTTTGCCACATTTCAGGCTTCAAACATAAAGATATAAAACTGTATTTTTTGTGTGAAGAATCAACAACAAGTGGGACACAATCATGAAGTGGAACGACATTTATTGGATATTTCAAACTTTTTTAACAAATCAAAAACTGAAAAATTGGGCGTGCAAAATTATTCAGCCCCCTTAAGTTAATACTTTGTAGCGCCACCTTTTGCTGCGATTACAGCTGTAAATCGCTTGGGGTATGTCTCTATCAGTTTTGCACATCGAGAGACCGAATTTTTTTCCCATTCCTCCTTGCAAAACAGCTCGAGCTCAGTGAGGTTGGATGGAGAGCATTTGTGAACAGCAGTTTTCAGTTCTTTCCACAGATTCTCGATTGGATTCAGGTCTGGACTTTGACTTGGCCATTCTAACACCTGGATATGTTTATTTTTGACCCATTCCATTGTAGATTTTGCTTTATGTTTTGGATCATTGTCTTGTTGGAAGACAAATCTCCGTCCCAGTCTCAGGTCTTTTGCAGACTCCATCAGGTTTTCTTCCAGAATGGTCCTGTATTTGGCTCCATCCATCTTCCCATCAATTTTAACCATCTTCCCTGTCCCTGCTGAAGAAAAGCAGGCCCAAACCATGATGCTGCCACCACCATGTTTGACAGTGGGGATGGTAGGTTCAGGGTGATGAGCTGTGTTGCTTTTACGCCAAACATAACGTTTTGCATTGTTGCCAAAAAGTTCAATTTTGGTTTCATCTGACCAGAGCACCTTCTTCCACATGTTTGGTGTGTCTCCCAGGTGGCTTGTGGCAAACTTTAAATGACACTTTTTATGGATATCTTTAAGAAATGTCTTTCTTCTTGCCACACTTCCATAAAGGCCAGATTTGTGCAATATACGACTGATTGTTGTCCTATGGACAGAGTCTCCCACCTCAGCTGTAGATCTCTGCAGTTCATCCAGAGTGATCATGGGCCTCTTGGCTGCATCTCTGATCAGTCTTCTCCTTGTATGAGCTGAAAGTTTAGAGGGACGGCCAGGTCTTGGTAGATTTGCAGTGGTCTGATACTCCTTCCATTTCAATATTATCGCTTGCACAGTGCTCCTTGGGATGTTTAAAGCTTGGGAAATATTTTTGTATCCAAATCTGGCTTTAAACTTCTTCACAACAGTATCTCAGACCTGCCTGGTGTGTTCCTTGTTCTTCATGATGCTCTCTGCGCTTTTAACGGACCTCTGAGACTATCAGAGTGCAGGTGCATTTATACGGAGACTTGATTACACACAGGTGGATTGTATTTATCATCATTAGTCATTTAGGTCAACATTGGATCATTCAGAGATCCTCACTGAACTTCTGGAGAGAGTTTGCTGCACTGAAAGTAAAGGGGCTGAATAATTTTGCACGCCCAATTTTTCCATTTTTGATTTGTTAAAAAAGTTTGAAATATCCAATAAATGTCGTTCCACGTCATGATTGTGTCCCACTTGTTGTTGATTCTTCACAAAAAAATACAGTTTTATATCTTTATGTTTGAAGCCTGAAATGTGGCAAAAGGTCGCAAAGTTCAAGGGGGCCGAATACTTTCGCAAAGCACTGTAGATACTCCTCCGTGTATCTGTGACAGCCTGACCAGCGCTATCTCCATTTTAAAGTAGTAAATGTCTTTATTAGCTGATTGCTCCCAACCCAGTTGATTTCTTTAAAATTGTGAACGCCCTCAATGGCAATGTTCATGGTAAAACCGGTTATATCCATGAGTCCTCTATCTCTATGACAACAGGCACAACTCTGATATAAAGTATTTTTTTCCAAAGTTGCCTAAATGCCATGTGTGTCTACTTATATCAGTGCATTCATAACAACCTAACAGTCCTAAACATTACTTCTATTCAATCAGATAGATTAAATAAGTCTCATGTAAGCACATTAGAAATTACATTGTTGTTGACCAAGTTCGACTGATTGACCACCATACAAAAATTCCTCACTTCATGGGCTTATTTTCGTGGACAGATTTTGGGTGGAGTAAAACCTCTCGCTTCGCCTCGTCCTCTCTGAATGAAATAAGCAGTACAGTGGTTCTTATGCCGCGTTCAAAACTGGGAACCCCGATTTTAACGCGTTCAGAACAACTGGCCCATTCGAAAAAACGACCCTGACTGGGAAAAATCGGTTCGAACGTTCATCCAACTCCGAATTCCAACTCGTGAACTCGGCCCACTTTCTATGGCTCCGACTTTCCTACATGAAAATCACTGACGTCATGATTTGACCTCGTATTTTTTTGAGATCCCAGTTGTGTTGAACCCGAGATAAGAACAGCGCACATACGTCTTATTTAGTCACGCCCTCTGAGCTATGACGCCACCCAATAACATCCTTTCTCTTCAGTATTAACGGTAGTAAATAATGACCAAGAACAATTTCCCATGTTAGCGGTTTTATTGTTGTTCTTTAGACCTTTATTAAACACCATGGAACTGAAGATATGATTAATTTAACTGCACAGCTTCACATGCTTACCCCATGTAGTCTTTAATTCGCGTTGGAGACAGGACTGATACACGTTATACACTAGCTAGCTGCTAACGTTAGCTAACAATGGCTAACTTTATGGTTTTTCACACTCAAATAGCCTCCATCATGGAGATGCTAGCGAATTCAGCCGTGGCAGATATATGTAAACTCATAGACGACGACTATGCGGTTTTTCGTTTGGAAATAACTCAAAGCCAGAAAGAAAACAGGGCATTGCAGAGGAAACTACATATACTGGAAATGAATGTGGCACGGGAGCGCGCAGAGAAGACAACGCAGGAGCGCGTGCTCGCCAGTCGTCCCAGTAGTGTCCTCGACCGATACAGAGGAATGGCAAGAGGTACATTTTGCAGGGAGCGGTCTCCCCGTTCCCCTGAAATTCCAATAATCACACCCACTTTAAATAATGGGATGCATGGAACATAATCAATGAATAAATAGTATACCAAGAAGTTATAAGTGATACCTTACATCCTTGTCAATTGTAGACAAGGTTTCCATCCAATTAGCGACAGATTTTTATGCAAATATTCAAAAATAGACATAAAGAAAATATGCGCATTTTTCCAACACGATATTGTTTGCATCCAGTTTTTATGAGAGTAAAGTCATAGGTCTACCATAAATTAAAAACAATGACTTCTGTGATGGAAACATGAAGTTTCGGAACAATTATATAAATGCCAACAGATAATTTGTTCGTTTGACATGGTGGGATCTTTTTGTGTCGGTAAAGTTAATTATGCGCAGATATTGATATAATAAAAATAATAAAATCATAATATACCATCATATCCAAGTAAACTTGGAGTCACGCAAGGATATGGTGTGGTTCTCCCACTAGAACTCAGGAAACCATGCAGTTTATTAGGCCACAGATGAAAGTGCAAGTGCAAGTGCACGGTGATGAGCTTGATGCTGCTTTACAGTAAATATCGAGGGTCTTATTCTGGTGACGATCGATGCTTGCCTGCTGTTTGACAAATACAAATATTCTCGCACTATATCTGTGTTGGCTAGAGCGCACGTACCAAGACCAGAGTAGGCAAATGTACTATTTAAAGCAAAAGTTTCTGTGACAAAACTATTGGTAGAGTTGAAAATGTGATGTAAACATATTTAACGTTAGATTTCTATTCAGTACATGAAAACTTAAACTTGTGAAAAAGTACATTGTGAGCACTTATTACGCACAGATTTGTATCCACGACAAGATCATTTGGTGGAAACATTCCACTGGTGGGAAAATACGCATTTACTTTTTGCGGACTCCAGAATATTTGCATGAAAATCTTAAACCAATTGAATGGAAATGTAGCTACTGTTATGTTTCCACCAAACGGACTTCTTGCTGATAAAAATCAGTGCGTGATGATATGGTACACACAAAATGTACTTGCATTAAATAGCAAATGTGCCTACTCTTGGCGGGTGCAGCCCAGGGTTTCACAAACTCGGTTCTGGGGCCCTGTGGGTGCATGTTTAGTTTTTTTTTGCCCTAGCGCTAAACAGCTGATTCAAATAGTCAAAGCTTGATGATGAGTTGGGTATTTAAATCAGCTGTGTAGTGCTAGGGGGAGAAAAAAAAGCATGCACCACCATGGGGCACTCTGTTCACAACGTTGACATCAGCAAAGCGCTTGCCAGCAGGACATCATACATTATGTCAGTCATCTGCCCTGTACAGTTGAAACTGGGATTCATCCTTGAGGAGCACACTTCTACAGCGTGCAGGTGTGCATTTGCCGACTGACGTCTGTTACAATGCCTAACTGCAGTCAGGTCAAGACCCTGGTGAGGACGACGAGCACGCATATGAGCTTCCCTGAGATGGTTTCTAACAGTTTGTGCAGAAACCATCCCGCAGGTGAAGAAGCCGGATGTGGAGGTCCTGTGCTGGCGTGGTTACACATGGTCTTCGGTTGTGAGGCCGGTTGGACATACTTCCAAATTCTCTAAAATGTCGTTGGAGGACAACTTATGGTAGAGAAATTAACATTCAATTCTCTGGTGGCTCTGGTGGACATTCCTGCAGTAAGCATACAAATTGCACACTGTCTGAAAACTTGAGACATCTGTGGCATTGTGTTGTGACAAAACTGCATATTTTAGTGGCCTTTTAATGTCCCCAGCATTAGGTGCACCTGTGTAATGGTCATGCTGTTTAATCAGCTTCTTGATATGCCACACCTGTCAGTTGCATGGATTATCTTGGCAAAGGAGAAATGCTCACTAACAGGGATGTAAATAAATGTGTGTGCAAAAATTTAGAAATAAGCTTTTTTTGCATATGGAACATTTCTTGGATCCTTTATTTCAGCTTTTTAAACATGGGAGCAACACTTTACATGTTGCATTTGTTTTTGTTTAATACAGTATGATCTGTTACATTTACATAAGACAGATGGTTACTTAAGGCAAAAACAAAAGTAGGGTGGGTGTATAATGCAAACGTCTTTGCAAGTACGAATATCACCACAGACAATTTTAGCTAATCAACACATTTGAGATAAATACTTTTTTTGTGCATATGAAGCATTTCTGGGATTTTTTATGTCAGCCCATGAAACATGGGACCAACTCTTTACATGTTGCATTTATATTTTTGGTGTACCAAAACCAGATACTTTTAGACTTTTACTCAAGTATTTCACTGGGTGACTTTTACTTGAGTCATTTTCTATTAAGTTATCTTTACTTTTACTCAAGTATAACAATTGAGTACTTTCTCCACCACTGCTAGCATAATACATTTGACTAGCTATGTTTCCATCCAATTGGCGACCGTTTTTCATGCGACTATTACGAAATTTGACTCGTGGATAAGAATCAGTGCGTGATGACTTAGTGCGCACACAATTTACTTTCTAGTTTACGTTTTTATGAACCGAATAAAAGGTTAATGTGTTTCCATCACATTTTCAACTCCACGGGTAGTTTTGTCACAACTGTTGCGTTACATAGCAAATGTACCTACTCTGGTCTTGGTACGTGTGCTCTATCCAACAGCTCTCAGATACAGTGAGGGTAGGCTGGTCTACATAATGAGATTATTATGGAAAAAAGCGGGAATCATTTTATTTGTCAAACGGCAGTCCAGCATCGATCATCATGTCACCAGAATAAGACCCTCGATATTTATTGGAAATGAGCATCAAGAGCACCGTCCACTTTCACCACCCTATGAAGTTCAGCATAATTTATTTCATCTGTAGCCTAATAAACTGCATGGTTTCCCGAGTCATAGTGGGAGGGCCACACACCATATCATCACGTGATTGGTTATATCAATATTCCCCCCACCATTTCTTGCATAATTTATTTTACCAACACACAACCACCATGTCAATCAAAAAAAAAGATCTATCAGCATTTTAAAAATTGTACAGAAACTTCCTGTTTTCATCACAGCTGTCGTTGTTTCTTTTTATATGGGATGACAGGGATCATCAACTAGATTCAGCCACAGCCCGATTTGTTTATTTTTTTCATTGAGCGGGTGGTCAGGGGACCAAAAAATAATTACAAATAATTGGAGACTGCAAATGAACCGCAAGAAGCACAAACAGATATAATGTTTGACTTAAACATAATCATTTTAAACCTGGCTTACGTATACGATCGCCTGTCTCTCTATTCTTCATTGGAATACATGGGAACAGTTTTCTTAAATTAAAATAAATTAGAACTGATTTCCTTGTGTTTTTAGTCGTATGTCCAACAATGGAAAAAATATAAAAAATTTGCTCAGAAAACTTTAAGGGCCACAAAACCAAAGCCAAATTTGGCCCACTATCCACCAGTTGTGGAACCTTGCGGTATGACTTTACTTGTATGAAAACTGTGGATGGAAACGTGGTTAATGTCGATAGTGTACAATATAGAGTTGAGCATTGACAGTACCTAACTTAACCACCCCTTTTCCCCCAATCACTCTCTTAGGTGAAGGACATCTCACTGGAGGCCACAGGACCTTTGCAAAGCCAGCAGGACACAATACGTGGAGAGATGACCAACCCATAACAATAGATGAGGGGAGTGGAACCTCAACCCAGCATGTTGTCGCGATAGAGGTTAGTGTCATAGTGTAACATAAAAAATTACAGTACATCAAATATGTCTAATTTATTTCAGGAAGTCTCCCCTCAGCTATTCATTAGCTTCCATGTACATCCTAAGTTATCATCCATAGGGGAGCTTGTAAGACTTCCATATGACATTGTTATCCAATTCTATTTATGTACTGGAATAACCTCCTTTCTTCTTGTGTCAGTCTGCAGGGGCTGCAGGTCCTGTGGTTCTGCAGGAGAGGCCGGAAGGAGAGGAGGACCCAAGACACAGAAGAGACGTCCAGACTGGAGAGGCTGGAGCGCCCCCTGAAGCCATGGAGGACCTAATCTCCGCCGCACCCCTGCCCAGGACCCAGCACAGCATCACAGAGGTCAGTGGAACGCCGAACGCTGTCCTCAAGTCAGAGACAGAATTGAATTGCAACACAAAGGATCTTACACACTGAGAGACTGGGTCTGGGGAGACTGGGCTGTCCTCCTGCCCCCAGCTCAGAGTATTTACCGATATTTCACCAGAGCCAGAGGACAGTTTATTATTTTGGTGATGGTGATGCGTTAGACACTGGCATTGCTGATCTGTCTTGTTCTTTCACTGCAGAGATGGAAAGGTAAGAACTGTGGGATTAAGATCAAGGTGTCAGAAACAATAGGACTACTACAGAGTCCAAGATACAGCAGACCACAAAAACTGAAATTTACACCAGTTTTGTCATTATGGGGTATTGTGTATAGATTAATGAATCTATACACAATACACAATGCCACCCACCCCCCCAAAAAAATGCTGGTGCTCTAAACATTCACAAATTCCCATTGGAACACAGACATTTTGAAAGTGAATGGCTTGCGCAAAATGTCATACCTTAATTTCTCGTCTTACAAGAATGATATACAGTGCATTCGGAAAATATTCAGACCCTTTGACTTTTTCTACATTTTGTTACGTTACAGCTTTATTATAAAATGTATTAAATAGTTTTTTTCCCCCTTCATTAATCTATACACAACACCCCATAATGACAAAACAAAAACAGGTTGTTAGAAATGTTTGCAAAAAATAAACAAATCATTGAAATTGATATCACATTTACATAAGTATTCAGGCTCTTTACTCAGTACTTTGCTGAAGCACCTTTGGCAGCGATGACAGCCTCGAGTCTTCTTGGGTTTGACGCTACAAGCTTGGCACACATGTATTTGGGGAGTTTATCCCATTCTTCTCTGCAGATCCTCTCAAGCTCTGTCAGGTTGGATGGGGAACGTCACTGCACAGCTAATTTTCAGGTCTCTCTAGAAATGTTAGATCGGGTTCAAGTCCGGGCTTTGGCTGGGCCACTCTGTACTTTGCTCCGTTCATCTTTGCCTCGATCCTGACTAGTCTCCCAGTCTCTGCCGCTGAAAAATATCCCCACAGCATGATGTTGCCACCACCAGGCTTCATCATAGGGATGGTGCCTCCAGACATGACGATTGGCATTAAGGCCAAATAATTTAATATTGGTTTTATCAGACCAGAGTATCTTGTTTCTCATGGTCTGAGAATCCTTTAGGTGCCTTTTGGAACACTCCAAGCGGGATGTCATGTGCCTTTTTACTGAGGAGTGGCTTCGGATCTGATCTGTGCTTCAATACAATCCTGTCTCGGAGCTCTACAGACGATTCTTTGACCTCATGGCTTGGTTTTTGCTCTGACATGCACTGTCAACTGTGGGACCTTATATAGACAGGTGTGTGCCTTTCCAAATCATGTCCAATCAATTGAATTTACCACAGGTAGACTCCAATCAAGTTGTAGAAACATCAAAGATGATCAATGGAAACACGATGCACCTAAGCTCAATTTCGAGTCTCATAGCAAAGGATCTGAATACTTATGTAAACGATGAGCAAGCTAAACAGAGCATGTGGAGGATGCATACAAGGTAATGTAGATGGTGAAGGAAATGCATTGCTTTACAATGACCATCAGGGTGTACCCTTTCCATTCATACTAAATATTTACACTTTTGGTAACTTGAGCTATATGAATACTCTATGTCCATAGCCCATGATTTATGGACTTTATGGGGGGAGATTCTTATGCTATTGCCAGCAGTAAGATTTTAGTTAGATTTCAAAACAGACAAGGCCTGTAGCTTTCAAATTATATGTCACTTTCTATTTTCAGATAAAAATACATGTTTGACCCCCACACTCACCAGGCCCTGTACAGGCCCCAAAACAATGGCTCAGAGTTTAACAGGTTTAAAATGAATCACTAATAACATGAAATAAATAAAAATCTTCAGAAATGACTTGGTGAAAGCAACAATATAACTATGGCTTTAAAATGATGGTGAAAACTTGAAGAAGTGTTGGGGTTAAGTGGGTTAAAATCTTCCTAGAAGTCATATCACATGTATATTCTGTATTTTATACCATCTACTGCATCTTGCCTATGCCGCTCGGCCATCGCTCATCCATATACTTATATATTCTCATTCACCCCTTTAGATTTGTGTGTATTAGGTACTTGTTGGGGAATTGTTAGATTACTTGTTAGATATTACTGCACTGTCAAAACTAGAAGCACAAGCATTTCGCTACACTCCCATTAACATCTGCTAACCATGTGTATGTGACCAATAAAATGGTATTTTATTTGAGGTGTACGGTGTTTCCTCCGACATATTGGTGCGGCTGGCTTCCAGGTTAAGTGGGCATTGTGTCAAGAAGCAGTGCAGCTTGGTTGGGTTGTGTTTCTGGGGATGCACGGCTCTCGACCTTCGCCTCTACCGAGTCCGTACGGGAGTTGCAGTGATGAGACAAGACTGTAACTACCAATTGGATACCACAACATTGGAGAGAAAAAAGGGATAAAATAAACTATTTTTAAAGTGTGTTTTATTATCTATGTGTATGTATGTACCTGAGGGAGTGTATGTCTGTGTAATCTGTTCCAGGAGGAGGAGGGTCCAGAGTTGCTGTTGGTGAAGGAGGAGGGGTGTGAGGAGGGTCTGGGGAATGCTGATGGGACCATGGTCATGGAGGACAACCAGACTACACCTCCTCCTGAACCCACAGAGGAACCAGCTGAGCAGCACAGGACCACACACAGTCTCACTGAGGTGAGCCAACTGTAAACTGCTGTCTGTATGGTATTAGGTCAGGGCCCGTATCCTCAATGGTTTTATAAAACCAAAAACTTATCTAGACTTGGAAAAGTTCCAGTGTTGTGTTAGATAGTCATAGCCAGCTAGCTAACATAGTATCCCTCTGTTTGAGCCTGGTGTTTGTTGGCTAAAATAACCAGCTGCATTTGCTAAGTAAGTGAAACTAATTTATTTTTGAAGAAATGAATTTGTCGAAAATCATTACACTATTGTCTTTCGCTCTCTTTGAGTCAACTACTCACCACATTTTATGCACTCCAGTACTAGCTAGCAGTAGCTTATGCTTTCAGTTCTAGATTTTCTAATCCTTTGAATGGGTGGATAACATGTTAGTTCATGCTGCAAGAGCTCTGATAGGTTGGAGGACGTCCTCCGGAAGTTGTCATAATTACTGTGTAAGTCTATGGAAGGGGGTGGGAACCAAGGGCCTCCTAAGTTTTGTATTGAAGTAAAGGTACCAAGAGGAGGACCGACAGTAGCTGTCCTCCGGCTACATCATGGTGCTACCCTACAGAGTGCTGCTGAGGCTACTGTAGACCTTCATTGCAAAACAGTGTGTTTTAATGAATTATTTGGTGACGTGAATATATTTAGTGTTTTATCTAAAAAGGATAACCTTTTAAATGTTTGACCATTTTTATTTTTATGAAATTCACTGAGCAGGATGGTCCTCCCCTTCATCCTCAAATTAGCCTCCACTGATGTAGACAGGTGGGGACCTGATCCTCGATCAGAACTTCTACTCTGAGACTCTTTGTGGATACTGCCCCTGGTCTTGATCAATTCTGTCTTAAAGTGTGGGACCACGTCTTTCAATTATCAAACCCTTAGAGTGTTAAGTAATCAAATCATCTAAAACGTTTGCAGTGTTAACTCAACTAACATGTTTTCATAGTAGTCATAGCAATCCCTCATTGCCCAATCAGAAGATGCTCCATAGCAGGGTGCTCATATCAGATTTCTTGATCCAACATCCTCTCACTCTATATCTCTTACAGTCAGTAGACATGGAGGATGGGAAGCCTGATCTGCTGCTGGTCAAAGAGGAGACAATAGAAGACGGACCAGAGAGCATTGATCTGCTGAGTGGACTAAAGATGGGGGAGCAAGGTAAGGGAGAAATACATATAGCCTACATACAGTAATAGATCTTCAATGGGAACGCCTGGATATAATTTATTTCTTAATTTTATTCATTCATAAAATGAAATCAATACAACTTATGTTTACATTTTTTTTAAATTATGTATGGACTTGACCAGGTAATTTACCATATGTTGAACTCTATATGTAGAATTCTCTCTGCCATGTTTGTAAAGTATTTTGTAACCTCTTCCTGCAGGTGGTTGGCTGGAGGCTAACAGAGGAGATTGGGCGGCCATCTTGGATTCCCAGACCCAGATGGGTGCAGCCAAGGGCCCAGGGGATGACATCACTGAGCAGGGCAGGACAAGAGGCAACATAGTGGAGGTCAGTGGATGGGACAGCGTCCTCAACTCTGGGCTGGGGAACAACACTGTTAACCACAACTAGAAACATACAGTTGAACACAAAAGAACAACTGAACTTAGTCTATATGACAACAGACTGGCTGAGAGCAGGGCAAAGTGTAGATTTCGACCGCAGGGACAGGGAGGTGCCAGTATGCCGCGGGAGAGAACAGACACAGACTCGGCTAGCGATGCTCCGTCCTGCTCCTATAGTTGTGATTCAGAGAGACTGATGATGCCTCAGGTTAACCCCCTAACAGATGCTGCCTTCAGCCTGCCTTCTTTAGGATCTATCAACTGGAACATGGACCCTGCGACAACACAGTCACTTCCTGACTTTCATCCTCCACACACTCATAATAAACCAGACCTCAGGCAATGCTAGTGCATTGTCTGTGCTTCATCTACTCTGCCAGTGTTTTAGATGTATTAGGGAACTGGTTCAGGTCAACTGAGGAAAGAATGAGTATGATAAGGCAGAGTAGGTTATATGGTGATGGTTGGTGTGATGATGTAAAAATGCTTCACTGACGAAAATTGAGAACCTTGTCCTGTTTGATGCAGGTGTTTTAATTAGGAAATTATAGTGCTTTAATTCATGTCTACTTGACATGAAGATGTGTGTAATGCAATGGTACCAGATTTACACAAAAAGGTAAACCATAATGTTACCACAATGAGTTATTCTACTTGTCACGTGTCGTTTTGTGCAATAAAACTACTGTACTTCACGTTATGTGAGTGTATGAACATTTTGTTAAAATTAAATACAACATTGACTCTGTGCTCTCTCTGAGTTTCCCTTATGTCAGTCGAACCAAAAAATTATACTTAATTCTTGAATCAACACACAGGGACAATTTTTATAATAAACTCCAATGGCTCCATATTGTTAGGTACTTAAATCACAGTGTTTAGAGATGGGCTTGACTGTGGTTAACATTTTATAATATTGTGTACAGCAAAAACGTTCGTATATGAAACGTTATGCTTTTCTCTTCAATTTTTGCTTACAGCCTGCAGTCCATGAGGACCGGCTGTTATCCGGTGTTGCTGGTGGGAGAGACTGGACCTCTGAAGCAGCTGGTCACAAACCCTGGCCCCTGATCAGGACCCTGGATCAGGATGCGTCGCGCTTCCTTCCCAAGTCGGAACCAGGACCGAACCACGAGGGACAGAGACTCCACCACACAGAACACAACCAGTGGACAGGTGGACTCAACAACCTCAGCCCTGGTGGTCATCAGAGAGACAGAGGCTCCAGTCAGGGATCCATACTGAAGCCCGGACCCTTCTCTTCACAGTCTCAGTGCAGAGATGAAGCAGGGCCTGGGGCTGATAGAGATAGACCCTCCTGTTCCTATGATACAAACACCATAGTATCCGTGATGAACAGAGCAAGACACCCTGGGCTTCAGCCTTCATGGAGAGTGGTGGGAGACCCCCCTGGTGGTAGTCTTTCAGGAAGTATGTCTTCTCTTTCAGAATCTCATCTAATGCCCGGTGAATGGGTTCATAGAAGACCCGGACCTGGGTCTAGCCTTCCTCAGTTACCTCCTGGTTACCCCACCAATACAGACAAGGTCAGGATGGGCATTCACCACAAGAGGTACTTAGCCTATAACACAACACACAATCCCAACAACACCCAAACAATGACTAGAGGTCAAGGAGGGAGCTCAAAGACTAACCACCTGAGGGTGGTGGCTCCTGCTTCTACCTCCTCTGACGTCATTGGGTCACAACATGGGAAGTCAAGCATTAGGACGGACTCCGACAAGCCGTATGCCTGCCCCACGTGTGGGAAGCGCTTCACTGAGGCGACTTATGTGAAGAGGCACCAGACCGTTCACACCAAGGAGAGGCCCTTCAAGTGCAAACTATGTTACAAGAGCTTCTCCTTCCTGAGTAACCTTATTAGACATCGGAGTATTCACAACGGGGAGAAATCGTAGCAGTGGGGCTTGAGATGTACACAGGGGATATCTGGGAACCATTCTTTAGCTGACATATTATAGTTATCATGTGAAGTGATCTGGGATAAGAGTTTTTTTTGGTGATGACTGAATCCCTCAGTTGAGCATCTGGGTGTGCTCACATTCTCAGATGATAGACTTGTTGTTTGGTGTGCTGGCATAGCCAAAATACTGTCATTGAAGTGTAACTATAATCCCCCTATGAATTTCTCTTTGTCTATGTTCTATTCATAACAAACATAATGTCCTTCTTTTTAACACCCACTCCCCCAAAACATTTGACATAATCAGGTGGTGCCTGTTCCTTTATGTACTATAAATAGGTGATCAAATCTGTTAATAAATAAAAATGTATGTTGTCCTTTTGATATGTTGACTTTTTGTTTGCTTGTTTATCATTTACAATTAAAGTGGTCTTAGTTTCATTGGCTTCCTTCGAAGTTAGAACCTATAGGTTTCCGTCCTTTCCACAGATTTGAGATCTAGTCAGCCATTATTCTTTAGGTAATTTAGGGTAATTTTTCTATCGTCTTCTCTGAGCTTGAAAGATCACGATCATGAATAGAAAGTCTGATGTGTAATGTAATAGGCAGAACCATATTTCAAAGAACAGCATGGGAGGTGTGATGACGCAAAAGCTTAAAAATGGTGCTAAGTTCAGACCATCTCCGGAGTACACAATCTTGTCTTTAGGTCTTCTTGCTCTCTTGAGGATTTCAAAATGGAATCGGTGGGCAGTGGCGACATAGACCAGGATGAAGTGGGCCTACCTGCGGTGACAGGTGTGGTAGAGACTTCCAATATTTGCCCTGTGAATCCTACCGGAAAAGATTTTGGACCAGTGGGAGAGAGATTTTTGGAAAGAGTGGATTCCTCCTTTTTGTCCGACCCATACGTTGTGTCAAGCTGGGTAAAGGACAAACTGGAACGGTTACATCTGTGAAAGTTTCAAGAAGTGGAATTGTTTTGATTTTTTTGTGCATCCTCCGGTCAGAGAAAGCAGGTGCTTCACTGCTCGGGGCTCAACCTGTGCCATGCTTTGCTCTCCGGAACAGGGCACCGCTCAAAGGGGTGATCAGTGGGGTAGTGTTGAGTGTAGAGGTGGATCAAATGAAAAAAAATATTCCTGGTGTTTGGTGAGATGTACTGTAGACCCAGTGGCAATGGTGAGACGGAGAATACCCTGTCTGTCTTGTTGAGCTTTGACACAGAGTTTCTACCTGATAAGGTCAGGTTAGGTTATATTTGCTATTCTGTGAGGGCCTATGTTTCGAGCCCGCTACGGTGCTTTAGGTGCTAAAGATTCAGACATGTTGCAACTAGGTGTAGAAGGGAGATCCCACAATGTGATAAATGTGTAGGAGGGAATAGTCAAAGGGAGTCTACAGTTGTGATAGAGAAAGCATTGTTTGTCAACTGTGCCCATGCAGCTGGGGATCCGAAGTGCCCTCAGAGACAATTTGAGATTGCCAGAGTTCGATTAGGGAGGAACGTTTCCTATGCTGAGGCAGGGAAGAGAGTAGAGGGTGAGTGATTCGACTGGGAGCCCCCTAGTGAGTAGGCCTGAAGAGAGAGATCCAGAGAAAATTAGATTTTGTTGGAGCAGAAATCACAGAAGATAGATGTGGTTGCAGCAGCAGAAATATTTGGATGTGAGAGATTTTAGTGCAGAAAATGTACAGGGAGTTTTGAGAGAAGGGGTACCATCCTCCAAGGCTGATGGCCTGGTGTAGGATCTCTTAGGGCCAATGTAGTGGGATGGGGTGGTGGGTTTTGGGGGATAGTGTATTGGTGCAGTGTTAAATGGTGGTGCAATTTAGAGGTCCTGAACAGTCATTCTGAAACATGCTTTTTTTCTCATGACTAACTACCAGGAAGTTAGAAAAGACAGGTTGGGTGTGTGGGCAGCTTATATTCATGAGCTTGCCTTGACTGGCAGCTCTTTGAAATGCCTATATCAAGCAACTTGGATGCAGTTGCAGTAAAATCATCTCAAGCTAAGCTAATTTTAAAATATATATAAATCTACCGTTTGGCATGTCTCTTTTGATGCAGTTCACAGCAGCACTGACAGGTGTGCTGACCTGACAACTGCGTTGGAGTTTTGAACGACCCTTTTGTTCCATGCTGGCTGAAGACCTAGCTAGCCAGTAACTCGCTAACACCAGGCACAGCCAAAAAGGGAAACATAGAAGTATCTTTGCCGTAGATGAATGGTGTAAACTTTTAATTATATTTGCTGACACCCTGTCAAATTTTGGCACCCGTAGAGTAGCGATCTAGCTATACAAACCACGTCCCTCTGCAAACTAGCCTTTTCCGATGTTGATACTTATTTAAATTAGGTAAGAGAATATCCTGAGTTAAGGTGATTTCACCTTACCCCCTTAATAATGAATCCAACTGTTTGACATGGAGAGGGGACCAATAACTTTATGATAAAACTTAGCAATGTAGAACCAACGGTGTCTTTTATGATTTTCCCATTCCTTTTTCTTTTACCAAAAAGGTTATATCCGCACTCCGACCTGCAAAAGGCAGCAATAAGCAACACAGCGTCTAGTCTGCTGGAAAGCTGCACGAAGAAGACACCCTAGCTTTGACGCCAACTAATAACGCCCTTTCTCTTCAGTGTATACGGAAGTAAACAATGACCAAGAACAATTTACACATTAGCGTTTTTTCATTCTTGTTATTTAGACATTTATAAACACCATGGAACTCAAAATATGGCTAATTTAACTGCTGAGCATCACATACCCCATGTATTATTTAATTCGTGTTAGAGACAGGACTTGGTTGGTAGATATTATATAGGTTATATAGCAGTTACGCTAGCTGCTAACAATGGCTAACTGTATGGTTTTTCACACTCAAATAGCCTCCATCATGGAGGTGCTAGCGAATGCAGCCGTGGCAGAGATCTGTAAAGTCGTAGACGACGACTATGCAGTGTTTCGTTTAGAAATAACTCAAAGCCGGAAAGAAAACAGGGTATTACGGAGGAAACTACTGGAAATGAAGGTGTCACGGGAGCGCGCAGAGAGGACAATGCGAGAGCGCGTCCTCGCCAGTCGTCCCAGAAGTGTCAAGATCCTCGACCGATACAGAGGAATGGCAAGAGGTACATTTTGCAAAAGGCTACGGAGAAGGTCGCCGTTCATATATAGCTCAGTGCCTGTCGCCCCGTTCCCTTCTGCACGTGTGTTCAAATGTGTTACCCATAATTGGATCTTGGTCAGTGTTTGGATAGAATGCAATAATTTCCTTGATTAATTGGCTATTTTGCACAAAGACACTATCATATTGTAACCAGATGATTGATTTACTGCTTTTCCTATTATTTACTCATTGAAAACAATGTGATGCATGGCACATAATACATCAAACAATAAATAGTATATCAATAAGTTATAATTAGTGTTATCTTACATCCTTGCCAATTGTAGACAGCTTCAATAGTGTACAATATACTGCTAACCTAACCACCTCTTTTCCTCCAATCACTCTCTCAGGTGAAGGACATCTCACTGGAGGCCACAGGAGCTTTGTGAAGCCAGCGGGACACAATACATGGAGAGATGACCAACCATTCACTGTTGATGAGGGGAGTGGAACCTCAAACCAGCATGTTATCGTGATAGAGGTTAGTGTTATAGAGTTACACCAAATATTACAGTTGCTTTGTAACTCAAATGTGGCCAGTTTATTTCAGAAAGGCTCCCCTCAGCTATTCACTTGCTTACATGTACATCCTCATTTATCTGCCATAGGGGAGCTTGTGAGACTTGCCTACGGTTAATATGTGTGTGTGAATAACTCACGCCAGCGAGTGAGATAAGATGCAAGAATAATCCTTTACTCAGGTATTACATGTTACAGGTCGCGACATTCTATCTTGCATTACTCATCTCATATGTGTGTACTGTGTTCTATACTATCCATCTGAGCCTATGCCGCTGTGACATTGCTCATTCATATTTATATATTCTTATTCCATTCCTTACTTAGATTTGTGTGTATTTGGTATTTGTTGTGGAATTGTTAGATATTACTTGTTAGATATTGCTGCACTGTCGGAACTAGAAGCACAAGCATTTCGCCACAATCCGCAATAACATATGCTAACCATGTGCATGTGACCAATAAAATGTGATTTATCTATCCTAGATAGGTGCCCCACTAGCGCCATCTCTGGGTTGGTATTAATGCCCATTATCTTAACATCTTCCTTTTCATATAGAATTAGCTCGAGCACTTCATACCATTTTAATACCACAGTGAAAATACCTATTTACATTATCAACACCTTTTTAATTTTCTTGTCCTAGTGTGGCGCACTGGTAGCATATTGGGCACTTCTGGGAGCCTCAGGGCCTCTTCTTCATCTTCCACATCCTCCTGAAATTGTGGAGGAACAGTCGGCAGAGATAACTGCCCTGGTGGGTTATTCCCCATCTCCTCATTATGTGTCCTGCCCACACCATCCAGGTGATATTCACAGTCTTCCCATGTGGCCCTCCTGTACCCTATGCTCTCCTGAACTGGGCATATGCCCCTCCAGATCCTTCGATTCTTTCGGCCATTTACTTCCACTTCATATGACCTTGCGCTGATGTGCCCTATGCATGTGCCAAGACTCCATATGGCATCTCTGGCTTGAGGTGACAGGAGTACTCTGACCGTTTGGCCTTGTTTTATTACAGGCAGATTTTTTTGCATGCTGGTCATAGTAATGTTTTGACTTGTCCTGACGTGCACGCGTGTGTGCCTGAACATCCCTAATGACCTTAGGTGCGAGGAGCTTGGGAGCTGTTGGCAGCAGAGAGCGAGTGCGTCTAGACATTAAGCGACGTACAGGACTGCTGCCGAAGACCTCTGTGGGAGTATTTCTCCACGCCTAAATGGCTTGCCACACATCTCTGCCTTTCTGTATAGCCTTTGTGATGAGTCTTTGCTATTTTCACTGCTGACTCAGCCTTACCATTACAACTGACTGTGGTAGGATGAGGAGGACACATGATGGATCTCCCAGGCTTTTGCAAACAATGCAAAGTCGTGACTCGTGAACTGGGGCTTATTATCCGTAACTACACCTTATCTGATAAACACCTGCTTACAACAATCGATGATGCAAGCGGCTGTTGTGTCAATCACTTTCTCCACCTCCCAGAAATGGTAATAGTAGTCCACTATAATCAGGAAAGGAACACTCTTACTGTGAACAGATCCATTCCCACTTTAGACCAGGGACATGCTGGTAAATCATTTGGCTGCAGGGTTTCCTTTTGCTGCTTAGGTCGATTATCATTCCATATGCTGCACACAGCCACAAAATGTTTTAATTTAGAATACTGAGTCTCTGGCTTTCCTGAGACTGGCTTCGATCCCTGAGTGCCCTGCTTGGATACGAGAGAGAATCATCGGGTGAAGAGTTTCTGGCACTACCACCCTGTCGCCTTTTGTCTACGACCTCTTCCTGCATTGTTTGTCTCTGTATGTCCTGCAGTCCCTTACCAGGATGGGCGTACTCTTTCTTGTGTCCGGCCAGCCTCTTAGGATAGAAGACTGAAGCGTTCGAGAAGTCTTGTCCTCTGCTGAATGAGCTTTGGATAGCATCCCATGTCTATGGGGAGATGTTGTGATCAGTAGCATGGTTCACTTCTTCAACCTAAGCCTATAGAGCATGTACAGTCTCATTTGTCTGTTATTGCCTGTGACTAGCTGTTGGTAGTGCTGCTCAAGACAAGAAAGCTGCAATGTGAAGCTCTACTCCTTTCTTGTATACTACCTGAAGTTGATAACACTGAAGCTTTAGCGTCATCCTTTGCAGTTGCTACAGGGCAGACAGAAGAGTTTTTTTGAAGATGACCTCAAACGGCTTGGGATCAGTGTGCAACGTGATAAAGTCCCCATCATGAATGTACTGGTCACAGGCGAACAATATGGCCAGGGACTCCTTTTCAATTTGAGCATATCCTTTCTCCGTGGGTGCCAATGTCCTCGAAGCAAATGTAATGGGCTGCCCCTTCTGCAGGAGCGCTGCCCCTAGGCCTTTGTCACTTGCAACACATTGTAGGGTCACTTCCTCAGAGAGGTCATAGAACCTCAGTATTGGTTGGTTGCTTACCAATTTCTTGATTTGCGCTAATGCAGCATCATGTTGAGGACGCCATGCCCACAGCACATCTTTATTGGTCAGCCGACGCAATGGCTCACAAGTGTCAGACAGATGAGGTAAGAATTTGGCTAAGTCATTTTCAAAACCAATCAGTCGCTGCATTGCTGCACCTGCGTCGGTAGGTGGCGGCATTTGCTGTACTGCCTCCGCCTCCTTAGTCTGGCTTCAGGCCTTCAGCTGTCAAAAGATGTCCTGTGAATGTAATACTTGTGAGCCTGAGCTTAAAGTTGGTCTTTATTCAGCTATAGATTCATCTCCCTTTCTATTTGTAAGAGTTGAGTCAGGTTGTGGTCATGGTCCTGCACTGCTTCTTCCATTGTGACACCACAGCCGTGTGCCAGGATGTCATCAGCTGTGACGCTTATTCCTGTCAGTCCCTGAAGTGCATCCGTTTGCCTTCGCTGATATTCCTCTGCAGCTGGTTTCACACTCCTAAAGGTAACCTTGTCCACCGGTATCTACCATTGAGGGTCCAAAATGTGGTGAGGTAACTACTCTCTTCATCCAAATGTACCTGCCAGTACCCATTTTTTGCATCCATAACCGAAAAGGTTTTTGCTTTTGCCAGGCTTGGCCGTACCTCTTCAATGGTACGCATTCGGTAATGCTCAGGGTACATGGATCGAGGCAGACTTATTTTGCCAGGCTTTTCCATCACAACCATGTTAATTATCCCCTTTTAGGGTTTGGTGACCTTTGTAATGACACCCTCTTCCTCCATTGAATCAACAGCCTTTAGTATCTTTTCTTTCAGTGGGAATGGGGATTTGGCTGGGAAGCTGTTGAACTGGTCTAACAGGTTCATCCCCCACCAGGTGGAGCTCACCTAGCAGAGCCCCCACCCTTTCAAAAACATCCTCAAACTGTTTCAGTTTTGCCCGCGGAGGTGTTCAAGTCTGATGGGACGTTTTTAGTTTTTCTTTAGTGCTGACATGATTAACGACATGTTGGTGGTTGAGCTGTAGCACCTTTTCACACGTTTCTGCAGAAAGGACAGGCTGCTGCTGCAAGGTTTTCACCACTTGGAACTTTAGCACATTTGTTTCCCCATCATGATTGTCTTGTAGTTCACACTCCCCTGCTGGTGTCATAACCAAGCCACCGTACAGCCTTCGCCTTGCTTGGTTGTGGCTTTTCATCTCCATCCTGCATTACTTGCATAAAGTCTCTTTAGCCGAGTATATTAACAGTGGAGCCACTGTCTAGCTGGCATTTGATCATGCTGCTTGGATCATAATCACAGTTGTTAGTGGGGAAAGCTTTACATAATTGACATCTGTCATGTGTAGCATGTCAGCTTCTTCATCATCATTATGATCACTGCATATATCCTGTTTGAGCAGATTGACAGGCTTACTTTGTCTGCACACTTTAGCAAAATTGTAAAAACAATTCCACCGAATTTGCACAGAACCCCCATAAGCTGGACATTTGGCTCTTGCCTGTGTTGATCCACAGTACATGCAGCCATCTTTAGTATTTTTCCCCCTTGCGTCACTGTCCGACAAATTTTGTTTCCATTTTTCATCGACATGGTTTCTGTATTTGTTCTGAGTGGCATAATTGACAGATTCTGTCTGTTCAGGGACAGTGTTCATCTTTTTTAATTGGATCGGCGTCTGTTCGCTTGCTTTGCATAGATCTATGGCTTTAGTCAGTGTAAGTTTGCGCAGCATACTTTCTCTTACGCTGTTATCTTTACAGCCAATCACAAGTCTGTCTCTTGATCATTTCGTCTCTCATTGCACTGAAATCACATGAATCAGACAATTGATGCAGCCTCACAACATATTGACCCGACAACTCTGCTTGAGTGTGTTCACATGTTAAAAAATGAATCTTTCATAAATCCCATTACGAGTAGGTTCAAAACGTCTATGTAAAACGTCAAGGATTTTCTTTGAATTATTCCAATCCTCTTCCCACAGACCTAGGTGACGCTGAAGTATATGACACTGTCTTCCATTAATACTGGGCAGTGTTGCCACTCGCACATGCAGGTATTTTTATTTATTTATCTAAGCCGGTAGCGATTTCATAATTCTCCCACTGATCACGGAAAAACAGACAGTTTCGATACAAATTGCCTTTCATGTCCATGGCGCTAGGCACCGGGAATTTGACTGAGAGATATTGCAGGCTCTTTTTCCTCGCTCATCTGTTCCACTTGTTTGCGTTTATCCGACATTGATTACATCGTCCACATACCTTATGTTTTCCATAGGGCTTGGCTTTGGGTTCAATTCTCTGACACTGTGTTAGATAAGGTCCAAGCATAATCTTTTTGGTATTTGTTGTTTTATTAGGATCTCCATTCGCTGTTGCAAAAACAGGAGCTACTCTTCCTGGGGTCCAAAAAAACATTAAACATAATACAGAATGACATAACATCATTAGACAAGGACAGAACTACATACATTTTTCAAAAGGCACTATCTAGGTCAAATAGGGGAGAGGATTTGTGCCGCCAGGTGTTGCTTTATCTGTTTTTTGAAACCAGGTTTGCTGTTTGGTTGAGCAATATGAGATGGAAGGAAGTTCCATGCAATAAGGGCTCTATATAATACTGTACATTTTCTTGAATTTGTTTTGGATTTGGGGACTATGAAAAGACCCCTTGTGACATGTCTGGTGGGATAAGTGTGTGTCAGAGTTTGGGATTTTCAACACATTGTTTCTTATAAAAAGAAGTGATGCAGTCAGTCTCTCCTCAACTCGTAGCCAAGAGAGACTGGCATGCATAGTATTTATATCAGCCCTGAATACAATTAAGAGCACAACGTGCCGCTCTGTTCTATGCCAGATGCAGCTGAACTAGGTCTTTCCTTGCAGCACTGGACCACACGACTGGACAATCATAAAGATTAGACAAAACTGGAGCCTGCAGAACCTGCTTTTTGGAGTTCGGTGTCAAAAAAGCAGAGCATCTCTTTATTACGGACAGACCTCTCCCCATCGTTGAAACCATTGAATCTATATGTTTTGACCATGACAGTTTACAATCTAAGGTAACGCCAAGTCATTTCGTCTCCTCAACTTGTTCAACAGCCACACCATTCATTACCAGATTCAGCTGAGGTCTAGCCCTTAAGGAATGATTTGTACCAAATACAGTGCTCTTAATTTTGAGATGTTCAGGACAAGTTTTTACTGGCCACCCATTCCAAAACAGACTGCAAATCTTTGTTAACTTCTTTGGGAATGGGGGGCAGTATTGAGTAGCTTGGATGAATAAGGTGCCCAGAGTAAACTGCCTGTTACTCAGGCCCAGAAGCTAGAATATGCATATAATTAGTAGATTTGGATAGAAAACACTCAAGTTTCCAGAACTGTTCAAATAATGTCTGAATATAACAGAACTCATATGGCAGGCAAAAACCTGAGAAAAATCTGACCAGGAAGTGGGAAATCTGAGGTTTGTAGTTTTTCAAGTGATTGCCTATCCAATATCCAGTGTAAATGGGGTCAGATTGCACTTCCTAAGGCTTCCAGTAGATGTCAACAGTCTTTAGAAAGTTGTTTCAGGCTTCTATTGTGAAAGGTGCGAGAATAAGACCACTCAAAGCAGGTGACTCAGCTGAAAGCCATGAGTTGTTTATCGTGCGTGGCCGTGAGCGCGAGCTCCGTTCCCTTCCCTTCCAAATGACAACGGAATTGTCCGGTTGGAATATTATTGAAGATTTATGATAAAAACATCCTAAAGATTGATTATATACATCGTTTGACATGTTTGTACGAACTGTAATGGGACTTTTTTTGACTTTTCATCTGGACTTAGTGCCCGAGCTTTGTGCATTTGGATTAGTGAACTAAACGCGCGAACAAAAAGGAGGTATTTGGACATAAAGATTAACTTTATCGAGCAAAACAAACATTTATTGTGGAACTGGGATTCCTGGGCGTGCATTCCGATGAAGATCATCAAAGGTAAGTGAATATTTAACGCTATTTCTGACTTTTGTTGACTCCACAACTTGACGAGTATCTGTATGGCTGGTTTTGGTGGCCGAGCGCTGTACTCAGATTATTGCAGATTATCGCATTATTCGCCGTAAATCTTTTTTGAAATCTGACACAGCGGTTGCATTAAAGAGAAGTTTATCTTTAATCCTATGTAAAACACTTGTATCTTTCATCAAAGTTTATGATGAGTATTTCTGTAAATTATGTGGTTCTCTGCAAATTCACCGGATGTTTTGGAGGCAAAACATTACTGAACCAATGTAAACAGATTTTTGGATATAAATATGGACTTTATCGAACAAAACATACATGTATTGTGTAACATGAAGTCCTATGAGTGCCATAAGATAAAGATCATCAAAGGTTAGTGATTCATTTAGGTATATTTCTGCTTTTTGTGACTCCTCTCTTTGGCTGGAAAATGGCTGTATGTTTTTTGTGACTAGGCGCAGACCTAACATAATCGCATGTTATGCTTTCGTCGTAAAGCCTTTTTGAAATTGGACAATGTGTTTGGATTAACAAGAAGTTTATCTTTAAAATGGTGTATAATACTTGTATGTTTGAGGAATTTTAATTATGAGATTTCTGTTTGAATTTGGTGCCCTGCAATTCACTGGCTGTTGTCAAATCAATCCCGTTAACGGGATTTAAGCCCTATGAAGTTAACAGGTGCATGTTTATCAATAATTGGAAGAAGCAGTTTCATGAATTCATCAAGTGCCGCATCTGGAAGCTCCTCATTAATCACATCAGACCAACAAATATTTTTAACATCATCCACATAAGAGTCACAGCCAAATCTATTGTATGACCAGCTGTTGGAACTTTGTCTTTCCTGGATATAGGCACTATATTGTGATCACTGCATCCAATGGGATCACTGCATCCAATTAGAACAAAGTTCTACAGCATTAATAAAAATGTTATTGATACATGTGGATTTTTTTATTTGACATTTTATTTAACTAGGCAAGTCAGTTAAGAACAGATTCTTATTTTCAATGAGGGCCTAGGAACAGTGGGTTAACTGCCTTGTTCAGGTGCAGAACGACAGATTTTTACCTTGTCAGCTCGGGAATTCGATCTTGCAACATTTCGGTTACTATTCTAACGCTCTAACCACTAGGCTACCTGCCCCACATCTTGTTCCTGTAGTGGTTGTAAACACCCGGGTAGGTTGATTAATATCCTGAACCAGATTACAGGCACTGGTTACAGTAAGAAGCTTCCTCTTGAGTGGACAGCTTGATGAAAACCAGTCAATATTCAGGTCCCCAAGAAAGTAGACCTCTCTGTTTACATCACATACACTATCAAGCATTTCACATGTATTATTTAGATACTGACTGTTAGCACTTGGTGGCCTATAGCAACACCCCAAAAGAAAAGGCTTTAGATGTGCCAAGTGAACCTGCAACCACAACACTTCAATAACACTTGACATAATATCTTCTCTAAGCATTACAGGGATATGGCTCTAAATATATACAGCAACACCTCCCCCAGAAGCATTTCTCGAAATAGTCTGATTTATCTGTCATTGTTATCATGGATTTACACACAGAACTGATGTCCTCTCTCAATGACTTACAGATTCCTGTCATCTTGCCGTTCTCATGTTTCAACTCGTCGAGCTGACCCTGGGAGAACTGCAAACTGTTTTTCAGGTCCTGGACCTCTGGTCAGGTCGTCCATTCTTTTATAAGTAGAATCCACCAGTATTTGGACAAAACACTTAAAGCTATTTTCTTGTTGTTGTAACAACTGCTTGTTGGTCTCTTTTTGTAGAGACACCACTGGCACTGTCCTCAATGGTACTCCCGCCGGCTTTGGTCTTTGTCAGGGTAGTTAGCAACGTATGTTAGGCTGTTACTCCTCGCAGTTTCAGGCAGAGCAGGTGACAGGGGAAATTGAAAACAACTAACACGTTACAGGTGTTACACGTTACAGCTCAGACCCTCATAATGCACCCGTTTATCTATCCTAAATAGGTGCCGCACTAGCACCATCTCTGGGTTGGTATTATGCCCATTATCTCATCACCTGAGATAATTATCCAATTCAACTCATGCACCGGTAATAACCTCTTCTCTTCTTGTGTCAGTCTGCAGATGGAGAGGCTGCAGGTCCTGGAGGATCGTCTCTGGTCAAGCAGGAGAGGACTGAAGGAGAAGAGGACCCACGGCACAGCAGAGACATCCAGACTGGAGCCACAGGGGACCAATCCAACACCCCCATGCCCCAGCCCAGGACCAGATGCAGCATCACGGAGTTCAGTGGAACGCCGAACGCCGTCCTCAAGTCAGAGACAGACAAAGAGACTTTAACTGTAACAAAAAGGCTTTTACACACAGGATCTGACCACAGGTCAGACCCAGAAAGGCTGGGGCCACTGGTCTGTCCTCCGGCTCCTGGCTCAGAGTACTTACCAGTATTTCATCAGAGCCAGAGGAAGGATCGTTCGTGTGGAGATGGTGATCGTGACACGTTAGACAATGGCAGTGATGATCCGTCTTGTTCTTACGCTACAGAGATGGACCCTGACAACATGCTCTTGGGTTTAGAGACACAGGCTGATTTGTCTAGAGGACACTGGAATCAGTACAGTAGTAGTTTATACTCTGAAGGGGGCCTAGATAAGAAAGGGGAGGGTCTGGTCGTAGATGAATTGACTGTGAAAGTGGAGGGCGACGTTCCTACCACATGGATTGGAGATGGTCACCTTGGAGACGGACACTCACAGGGCAGAGATTTCTTAGATTACAGGGAAAGCTTAGAGACAAATTCACTTGTCGCGACCCACTCCACTTTACACGCATTCAGGGATCGCGACCTAGTGTCCACGTCGATGGGGCCTTCCGATTCACACAGCCGTGTTCTTTTTGATCAGAAATTGAACTTAAACGACAGGGCTAGAGTCCAGGCTCAGGGAGAGGAAGCCACATCAGAAAATAGTAAAGAGAAACGGTTCCTCTGCATGTTCTGTAACAAAGGCTTCAGCTGCCTCCAGAAGGTGGAGATCCACCAGAGGGTCCACACAGGGGAAAAACCTTTCAGCTGTACCCAGTGTCATATGCGCTTTGCCCAGACTGGTGACCTGAAGAGGCACCAGAGGGTCCACACAGGGGAGAAACCATTCGGCTGCCACCTGTGCCGGGCTAGTTTCTCCCACTCCTCCAGCCTGAAAAGGCACCAGAGGGTCCACACAGGGGAGAAACCCTACAGCTGCCCCCAGTGTGAGAAAAGGTTCTCCCACCAGCACCATTTGAAGATGCACCTGAAGGTCCACACGGGAGAGAGGTCGTTTGCCTGTACGCACTGCGGGAAAAGTTTCTCAGAGAGGAGCTACCTCAAAATACACCAGCAGAAAAAACATTCCACTCTATAACGTAAAAAGTAACCATTCTACTCGATAGCTTCTGAAGTTTGTCAAACTCTGCATTAAAGACAAAGATGCATTTATTGTTGTCAACCGAAAAGACCCACGGGTGCATTTGGTATATGAGAGTTACAGATTTCAGTGTTGAATATTCCTAGGTAGAATATTGCATCCAGACATTGTGTGATATATAAGGCATATACCCTGCTTTTGGAAAGTATTCAGACCCCTTGACTTTTTCCACATTTTGTTTCATTACAGCCTTATTCTATAATGGATTAAATAAATAAAAAATCCTCAGCAATCTACACACACTACCCCATAATGCGAAAACAGAAATAGCTTATTTACGTAAGTATTCAGACCCTTTGCTATGGGAAATTGAGCTCAGGTGCATCCTGTTTCAATTAATCATCAAGTTCTACAACTTGATTGGAGTCCACCTATGGTAAAGTAAATTGATTGGACATGATTTGGCAAGGCACACACCTGTCTGTATAAGGTCACACAGTTGACAGAGCATGTCAGAGCAAAAACCAAGCCATGAGGTCGAAGGATTTGTCTGTAGAGCTCCAAGACAGGATTATGTCGAGGCGCAGATCTGGGGAAGGGTATCAAAACATTTCTGCAGCATTGAAGATCTCCAAGAACACAGTGGCCTCCATCCTTCTTAAATGAAGAAGTTTAGAACCACCAAGACTCTTCCTGGTGCTGGCTGCCTGGCCAACCTGAGGAGAAGGGCCTTGGTCTGGGATATGACCAAAAACGTGATGGTCACTGACAGAGCTATAGAGTTCCTTTGTGGAGATGGGAGAACCTTCCAGAAGGACAACCATCTCTGCAGCACTCCACCAATCAGGCCTTTATGGTAGAATGGCCATCGGAAGCCACTCTTCAGTAAAAGGCACATGACAGCCCGCTTGGAGTTTGCCAAAAGGTGCCTAAAGACTCTCCGACCAGAAACAAGATTATCTGGTCTGATGAAATCAAAATTGAACTATTTTGGCCTGAATGCCAAGTGTCATGTCTGGAGGAAACCTGGCACCATCCGTACAGTGAAGCATGATGATGGCAGCATGCTTTGGGGGTGTTTTTCAGCGGAAGGAACTGGGAGACTAGTCAGGATCGAGGCAAAGATGACTGGAGCAAAGTACAGAGAGATCCTTGATAAAAACCTACTCCAAAGTGCTCAGGACCTCAGGCTGGGGCAAAGGTTCACCTTCCAACAGGTCAACGACCCTAAGCACACAGCCAAGACAACGCAGGAGTGGCATAGGGACAAGTCTCAATGTCCTTGAGTGGCCCAGCCAGAGCCCGGACTTGAAACCGATCGATCATCTCTGTAGAGACCTGAAAATAGCTGTGCAGCAACACTCCCCATCCAACCTGACAGAGCTTGAGAGGATCTGCAGAGAAGAATGGGAGAAAATCCCCAAATACGGTGTGCCATGCTTGTAGTGGCACACCTAAGAAGACTCTAGGCTGTAATTGCTGCCAAAGATGCTTCAACAAAGTACTGAGTAAAGGGTCTGAAGACTTATGTAAATATGATATTTCAGTTTTTATTTTTAATAAATTTAATAAATTTAACAAAAAAACGGTTTTCACTTTGTCATTATGGGGTCAAGGGGTCTGAATACTTTCCGAAGGCACTGTAAGCCTAAAAAGTATGTTGCATATTGTGTTTGTACTATAAGCTATATGATGTTCACAAATGCCTGTTTCATTACTTCCATTCAACTATTGTTTTGACACTTTTAATAAGAAAATTAATGCAATTCATCGAGTTCATGCAGATTTTTTGTTCAAAGCATGTTGGTGTGGTGTATTTAAGACTTGTTGATGTGTAATGTTTGGTCATTCGGACTTACACCCAACAGCGCTTTATAACCATTATAGACTTACTAAATATACCTACACATACACACACATACACACGAACAAACACCTATGCTTCACTTCAAAATAGTTCCGTCAGGTTTGTCTGATGATGACTTTAGACTTATCATAGCTGACTTATTTTTATCCACAACATCATCTTTACAGCGCCTTCAGTAAGTATTCAGACCCCTTTTACTTTTTCCATATTTTGTTGTGTTAAAGGCTGAATTTAAAATGGATTAAATTGAGTTTTCTTGTCACTGGCCTACACACAATACCCCATGATGTCAAAGTGGAATTTTGTTTTTAGAATTTTTAACAAAATGAAAAGTCTTGAGTCAATTAGTATTCAACCCCTTTGTTATGGCAAGCCAAAATAAGTTCAGGAGTAAACATTTGCTTAACAAGTCACATAAGTTGCATGGACTCACTCTATGCAATAATAGCGTTTAACATGATTTTTGAATTAGTACCTCTCTATACCCAACACATACAGTTATCTGTAATGTCCCTCAGTCGGGCAGTGAATTTCAAACACAGATTAAACCACAAAGATTAGGGAGGTTTTCCAATGCCTCTGAAAGAAGGGAACCTATTGGTAGATGGGTAAAACATTTAAAAAGCAGAGATTGAATATCCCTTTCAGCATGGGGAAGTTATTAATTACACTTTTGATGGTGTATTAATACACCCAGTCTCTACAAAGAGACAGGAAGGAAAATTCTTAATAAATATTTTAATTGGCAACATATACATAACATTTATATTTTATATGTATACCTTTGCCTATTCTCTCTGGTTTCTAACATACAGTAGGCCACCAAATTATTGTCAAAGAAATCAAATCAAATTAAATGTATTTATAAAGCCCTTCTTACATCAGCTGATATATCAAAGTGCTGTACAGAAACCCAGCCTAAAACCCCAAACAGCAAGCAATGCAGGTGAAGAGGCATGGTGGCTAGGAAAAACTCCCTAGAAAGGCCAGAACCTAGGAAGAAACCTAGAGAGGAACCAGGCTATGTGGGGTGGCCATTCCTCTTCTGGCTGTGCCGGGTGGAGATTATAACAGAACATGGCCAAGATGTTCAAATGTTCATAGATGACCAGCAGGGTCAAATAATAATAATCACAGTGGTTGTCGAGAGTGCAACAGGTCAGCACCTCAGGAGTAAATGTCAGTTGGCTTTTCATAGCATCTCTACTACTCCTGCTGTCTCTAGAGAGTTGAAAACAACAGGTCTGGGACATGTAGCACGTCTGGTAAACAGGTCAGGGTTACATAGCCGGAGGCAGAACAGTTAAAACTGGAGCAGCAGCACGGCCAGGTGGACTGGGGACAGCAAGGAGTCATTAGGCCAGGTATGAGGCATGGTCCTAGGGCTCAGGTCCCCTGAGTAAGTAAGTAAGTAAGAAAGAAAGAAAATTAGAGAGAGCATACTTAAATGCACACAGGACACTGGATAAGACAGGAGAAATACTCCAGATATAACAGACTGACCCTAGCCCCCCGACACAAACTACTGCAGCATAAATAATGGAGGCTGAGACGGGAGGGGTTGGGAGACACTGTGGCCCCATCCGACGATACCGTTGGACAGGCCCCCACACCACTTGAGGGAAAGCTTCAACCACCAACTTACCATCCTGAGACAAGGCTGAGTATAGCCCACAAAGATCTTCGCCACGGCACAACCCAAGTGGGGGCGCCAACCCAGACAGGAAGATCACGTCAGTGACTCAACCCACTCAAGTGATGCACCCCTCCTAGGGATGGCATGGAAGAGCACCAGTAAGCCAGTGACTCAGCCCCTGTAATAGGGTTACAGACAGAGAATCCCAGTGAAGAGAGGGGAACCGGCCAGGCAGAGACAGCAAGGGTGGATCGTTGCTCCAGTGCCTTTCCGTTTACCTTCACACTCCTGGGCCAGACTACACTCAATCATAGGACTTACTGAAGAGATGAGTCTTCAATAAAGACTAAGGTTGAGCCCGAGTCTGTGTCTCTCACATGGGTAGGCAGACCATTCCATAAAAAATTGAACTCTATAGGAGAAAGCCCTGCCTCTAGCTGTTTGCTATATAAATTATAGCGTACGTGTAGGTATGTACGGCAGGACCAAATCAGAGAGATAGTTAGGAGCAAACCCATGTAATGCTTTGTAGGTTAGCAGTAAAACCTTGAAATCAGCCCTTGCCTTAACAGGAAGCCAGTGTAGAGAGGCTAGCACGAGTAATATGATCAAATGTTTTGGTTCTAGTCAAGATTCTAGCAGCCATGTTTAGCACTACCTGAAGTTTATTTTGTGCTTTATACGGGTAACCGGAAAGTAGAGCATTGCAGTAGTCTAACCTATAAGTGACAAAAGCATGGATTAGTTCATCTGCATCATTTTTGGACAGAAAGTTTCAGATTTTTGCAATGTTACGTAGATGGAAAAAAGCTGTCCTTGAAACAGTCTTGATATGTTCGCCAAAAGAGAGATCAGGGTTCAGTGTAACGCCGAGGTCCTTCACAGTTTTATTTGAGACGACTGTACAACCTCCAAGATTAATTGTCAGATTCAACAGAAGATCTCTTTGTTTCTTGGGACCTAGAACAAGCATCTATGTTTTGTCCGAGTTTAAAAGTCGAACATTTGCAGCCATCCACTTCCTTATGTCTGTAACACAGGCTTCCAGCGAGGGCAATTTTGGGGCTTCACCATGTTTCATTGAAATGTACAGCTGTGTGTCATCCGCATAGCAGTGAATGTTAACATTATGTTTCCGAATGAAACCACCAAGAGGTAAAATATATAGTGAAAGCAATAGTGGTCCTAAAACGGAACCTTGGGGAACACCGAAATTTACAGTTGGTTTGTCAGAGGACAAACCATCCACAGAGACAAACTGATATCTTTCCGACAGATAAGATCTAAACCAGGCCAGAACTTGTCCGTGTAGACCAATTTGGGTTTCCAAAAGAATGTGGTGATCGATAGTATCAAAAGCAGCACTAAGGTCTACGAGTACGAGGACAGATGCAGAGCCTCAATGCTAATCAATGCTTCAGAACCAAAATGTTGCATGGCTTGATTGTTGTCCAATGACCAGTCATCAGCATTAGTGCTCAAAGGCGGGCAGCATATCCAGATTAGTCTCAAGAGAGCACTTGTTTAATTTTCTCAGGTTTTGCATGGTAAAAACAGAGTAGGCCAGACCTATGTTTATATTATCCATATAAAAGTTATGCATATATACAGTTTAGCAATCTATTAACATACTACGGACGTATCTTTGACAGAACAATAAGGTAAAGCCGCATGGTGTTCAGATAGTCCTAGTTTGGGTGGCCACTGGATATATGTCTGAAGATAGCTGTAACTTCGCACTGCCTTAAATATTGTGTGATGAAAATGTAACTTATTCTCGTGAATTTATTAAGATATTTGTGAGGAAGAAAGGGGCTACCCAGTGGTCAACATGCACTCCTGCAGGAAGCCCGCCAAAGTGATAGCTCGCGGTGCAGACAGACCATGCTTTCCATCAGTCTCCTGCAACCTCTGCTGCATACAGGTAGGGTAAGCAGGGACGTTGCCAGAATTTTGGGGCCCCATGGAGAAAAAAACTACTGACCCCTAACATAGAGATCAGAATGTTTCAGATTAAAATAACATACTGAACAATATGTGTTATTAGATGTACTAATTATGAGCTTCTGCTGCTCCATACTACAATTATGCAGATTCTTGTTTCCGCCTTCATCCTTTGCCAATATTAACACTATTGCAAACATTTCTGGTTCTTAATGTTAACAAAAGCTGTCTGTGTCATGAGATTTTTATGATACATTATTATAAATAACTACACAATTGGTGACTTTTTTTATATGGTATTGTCCATTTGAATGAAAAAAATACCAATTCAGATTAAAGAATTTATTACCAATTCTTATAAACAAGGCTAACCCTCTTCTGCCCTATGCATAATTCCTAAATATATGCCTAAATAACATACCCAAAATAAAAATAAATCCTGAACTACCTGGACTGCAGGCATAAATGTGGTGCCTACAGAGAACATGCATCTGTGAAACGGCAACTGTATTGTCAAGACATTATGTGGGCATTCCTGAGTAAGTTCAACAGGAGATAAACCATAGCAGAATGTGTTTGTTCCCTGTAAACAGGGAGGTTACACTGCACCAAGAGCCCAGCATCAAGCCTTCTTGTGAGGAAACTCATTCATTATGTCTTTAAAGATTTTTTTTTCTAGCCAACTGGTTTTCAATTGAAAGGATGGCAAGGCTGTTCAACCTGTCTTGGCACATTGTAGATCTTAGATAGTTCTTTATAAGTTTCAGCTTAATGAAGGCACGTTCACCTCCAGCAACTGTTACTGGCATTGTCAGTTAGGATCACCACTTTATTTTAATGTGAAATCCCAGAATAATAGTAGAGAGAATTATTTATTTGAGCTTTCATTTCTTTCATCACATTCCCAGTGGGTCAGAAGTTTACATACAGTCAATTAGTATTTGGTAGCATTGCCTTTAAATTGTTTAACTTGGGTCAAACGTTTTGGGTAGCCTTCCACAAGCTTCCCACAATAAGTTGGGTGAATTTTGGCCCATTCCTCCTGACAGAGCTGGTGTAACTGAGTCAGGTTTGTAGGCCTCCTTGCTCGCACATGCTTTTTCAGTTCTGTCCACAAATTTTCTATGGGATTGAGGTCAAGGCTTTGTGATGGCCACTCCAATACCTTGACTTTGTTGTCCTTAAGCCATTTTGCCACAACTTTGGAAGTATGCTTGGGGTCATTGTCCAGTTGGAATACCCATTTGCAACCAAGCTTTAACTTCCTGACTGATGTCTTGAGATGTTGCTTCAATATATCCACATCCACAATATATACATTTTCTTCCTCATGATGCCATCTATTTTGTGAAGTGCACCAGTCCCTCCTGCAGCAAAGCATCACCACAACATGATGCTGCCACCCCTGCGCTTCACGGTTGGGATGGTGTTCTTCGGCTTGCAAGCCTCGCCCTTTTCTCTCCAAACATAACAATGGTCATTATGGCCAAACAGTTCTATTTTTGTTTCAACAGACCAGAGGTAATTTCCCCAAAAAGTACAATCTTTGTCCCCATGTGTAGTTGAAAACCGTAGTCTGGCTTTTTTTAATGGTGGTTTTGGAGCAGTGGCTTCTTCATAGCTGAACGGCCTTTCAGGTTATGTCGATATAGGACTTGTTTTACTGTGGATATAGATACTTTGTACCTGTTTCCTCCAGCATCTTCACAAGGTCCTTTGCTGTTGTTCTGGGATTGATTTGCACTTTTCACACCAAAGTACGTTCATCTCTAGGAGACAGAACGCGTCTCCTTCCTGAGCGGTATGACGGACGCAGTTTATACTCGCATACTATTGTTTGTACAGATGAATGTGGTACCTTCAGGCATTTGGAAATTGCTCCCAAGGATGAACCAGACTTGTGGGAGTTGACCATTTTTTTCTGAGGTCTTGGCTGATTTCTTTTGATTTTCCCATGATGTCAAGCAAAGAGGCACTGAGTTTGAAGGTAGGCCTTGAAATACATTCACAAGTACACCTCCAATTGACTCAAACGATGTCAATTAGTCTATCAGAAGCTTCTAAAGCCATGAAATCATTTTCTGGAATTTTGCAAGCTGTTTAAAGGCATAGTCAACTGAGTATACATAAACTTCTAACCCACTGGAATTGTGATACAGTGAATTATAAGTTAAATAATCTGTCTGTAAACAGTTGTTGGAAAAATTACTTGTCATGCCCAAAGTAGATGTCCTAACTGACTTGCCAAAACTATAGTTTGTTAACAAGAAATTTGTGGAGTAGTTGAAAAACTAGTTTTAATGACTCTAACCTAAGTGTATGTAAACTTCCGACTTCAACTGTATCTCACCAATAATACATTTTGCTCAGTATGGGAGATGTCTGGAGTTGCATCACATATAACTGAGTAATAGATTGCATCTTCTCTTTCATAAAGTATTGTTTTCAAAACCCTTTGACCACATATTCCTATGAACTCGTTTTGGCTCTCAGGGCTGAGGTAATGAGTCAGTCGTGCTCTTTTCTTTTTGCCTCTGACTTTCTGTAAGTGCTCACGTAATAGCGGGTCATAATTTGACAACAGTTCCAGTAAGCCTAGGTAATGTCCATTATGCACATCATCAAGACTGAGTGATTTCCCCCAGAAGGGCAGATTCCTAGATGCTAAGTACAGTGTCACATCCAAAATCCTTTCTACAAGTGCTCTGTTTTTATACATTTCTGGCTGGATTTGTTTCTGCAGCTGACTGTCTATACCTGTAGCTGTTGTTACGGTATGCTGAAGATTTTTCCATGCATGATTTTATACAGTTCAGTTTTTTTCTGGGGGGGGGGGGGGGGTGTACAAAAGGGATGGTTGGGTAGAGATGCCTGATCTGATTATGTTTATACGTTTTAATTTTCATCATAGATTATTTTTTGTCTAACATTTTTAACCAGGCTAGGGCCCCATGAATCATTCATGCTGGAAGCCACTATAGAATTGAAAGGATCACCACACACTTTCCTTCTTTCTCACTTTTTCAATACAGTGGATAAAAAGGGGTATGCCAGGTGTACTCTGCCTGAAAGAGATCAATTATTATATTTCTACTTTAAGATCTTTTTTTCACAAATGCAATATTTAGATGTGTGTGGTCACACGCGTTCTATTATAAAGGCTGCCATGGCTAACTACAATATTAGTGTATGGTTTTTTCCTTAAGACGTGAGTGTCATTTGCAGTAAAGTCTAGGCAACACATAACATTGGATTGCTTTCTTTACATTTTTTTGCTGTGAGTTAGGTTCACATTAACCACTTTTTATTTTACACACAGACTGATCATGAAAATTCATTGTTGTTAAATTAGTTAAAACCTGCATTTCCCCCTTGCAGGGATTTTTTTTAGCATGTTTCAGTGCAAAAAAAAACTGTTTTTTGGGCCCTCACCAGTTTGCATCCCTGAGCGAGTGAGGATTGCCATAAATATATATGCAGCTCCAAATATATGGGGAGAGAGAGAGAGGGATGTTTATTTCATTTAAGGTACAGTTGAAGTCGGAAGTTTACATACACTTAGGTTGGAGTCGTTAAAACTCGTTTTTCAACCACACTACCCAAATTCCTTGTTAACATACAAATGTGATCATTCATCCTGATGATAATGTTGTCTATTGACCTCTGGTACCTTAGCATTAGGTTCCCAAAGTGGTGTTTGCCTGCAAAAGTTAGATCATTGTGTTGTTGAAAATAAATTATGCAGCTATTGATGTATAGCCTACCTGCCACTTATGAAACATGGTAAAATTAGTTATGTTTATTTTGAAAATAAACACTGTCAAGCCTTCAACTGACAGAGCCATTGCAATTTTGAATCTTCTTCAGATGATATCCATATGGCTGACTCCAATAATTTTCCTCGTGGATAATGGCATTTCATTTGATTTTATATTCATAACATTGATTTAAAATATTTTTCACCTGGCGAGCCAGCTCCTACTTTACCTTGCTACCACAATGTGCACTGTGACTGACAAAGGTAAGCATTGTTGTGGATACTAAAGTTCTGAGTGTATATGTCATATGTGTTAGATATAATTTAATTGCCAAAGCTAGTCAATGTTAAATGATGCTTGTAAAGCAATATGCTGCCTGTTACTAGCTAGCTAGCGTTCTAGGTTTTTTATTTGTCTTTTATTATTATTTTTAATGCAAAGCAAAGCTGTCGTCAAGGCAAAGGGTGGCTACTTTGAAAAATCTCAAATATAAAATATATTTTGATTTGTGTAACACGTTTTTGGTTACTACAGGATTCCATATGTGTTATTTAATAGTTTTTATGTCTTCACTATTATTCTACAATGTAGAAAATAGTTTTAAAAAATAAAGAAAAACCCTAGAATGTGTAGGCGTGTCCAAACTTTTGATGGGTACTGTGTATAAATATATTTTTTGTCTATATATATATATATATATATATATATATATACACACACAAATATATGGGGGATTGGAAATGATGCAGACAATTACATTGATGGAATCTACTACAAAAAAAAATCTTGTTTACCGACTCTGTCTCTGGAATGTCATAGCAAAGAGGTGTGAATACTTATGTAAATAAGATACAGTCATTATGGGATATTGTGTGTAGATGAGTGAGAAACTAAATCAATTTAATAATTTCAAAAAAACATTACCCTTTTTCAAATGCAATTTTCTTGTGTCTGCTTATTTTTGTCAATTACAAACTATGTAACTTGGTGCAGTTGCTATGCTGAGAAAACATCAAGCCAATAATTACATTGGCATGTAGAAATTATGTCATCTAGTGCAGGACTCCAATATTAGCAGGCAGAACTTAGGCAATATTTAGACTGTCCAGTTTGAAGAGCTAAGACAGAAAGGCTATATAAGGAATGGGACATATATAGAGCTGTCAGATGTGGGCGTTAACAAGCAAGAACTGAGATGAGAAGATAATAATGAAGAAAGATCAAGGAAAGCTATTTTCATATAGAGGGAGGGGACTCTATATGTTATGCAAAGACAGAATCCTATAAAGGCAGGACTCGATAATATGAGAATTTAGTATTTTCATGGAGGGGCTCGGCTTGGTTACATATGTAATGGAGTCTTTCCATGGAAGGGCTCGGCTTTGTTTCATTGAAATTAAAGTATATTTTGAATTCACAGGTTCTAGGAAAAGTGGTATATTTCTGAGTCAATATTCCACAACACTACCTCTCTCAAAGAGTGCAGTGTATAAAGTCAACATCTGCTGTCTCAGCCACTGCCTGTCACCAAGGGAGTACCCTAAGGCTCAATTCTAGGTGCCACGCCCTTCTCAATTTACATTAACAACATTGCTCAAGCAGTAGGAAGCTCTCTCATCCGTTTATATGCAGATGATACAGTCTTATACTCTCTACCCTTAACCTTGTTCTGAACACCTCCAAAACAAAGGTCATGTGGTTTGGTAAGAACAATGCCCCTCTCCCCACCGGTGTGATTACTACCTCTGAGGGTTTAGAACTTGAGGTAGTCACCTCATACAAGTACTTGGGAGTATGGCTAGATGGTACACTGTCCTTCTCTCAGCATATATCAAAGCTGCAGGCTAAGGTTAAATCTAGACTTAGTTTCCTCTATCGTAATTGCTCCTCTTTCACCCCAGCTGCCAAAATAACCCTGATTCAGATGACCATCCTATCCATGCTAGACTTCGGAGACGTAATTTATAGATTGGCAGGTACAGTAAGGGTGCTTGAACGGCTAGATGTTCTTTACCATTTTGCCATCAGATTTGCCACCAATGCTCCTTATTGGACACATCACTGTACTCTATACTACTCTGTAAACTGTTCATCTCTGTATACCCATTGCAAGACCTACTGGTTGATGCTATTTTATAAAACCCTCTTAGGCCTCACTCCCCCCTATCTGAGATACCTACAGCAGCCCTCATCCTCCACATACAACACCCGTTCTGCCAGTCACATTCTATTAAAGGTCCCCAAAGCACACACATCCCTGGGTCGCTTCTCTTTTCAGTTCGCTGCAGCTAGCGACTGGAATGAGCTGCAACAAACACTCAAACTGGACCGTTTTATCTCCATCTCTTCATTCAAAGACTCAATCATGGACACTCTTACTGAGAGTTGTGGCTGCTTTGTGTGTATTGTTGTCTCTAACTTCTTGCCCTTTGTGCTGTTGTCTGTGCCCATTAATGTTTGTACCATGTTTTGTGCTGCTATTATGTTGTGCTGCTGCCATGTTCTGTTGCTACCATGTTGTGTTTTCATGTGTTGCTGCCATGCTATGTTGTTGTCTTATGTCTCTCTTTATGTAGTGTGTGGAGTCTCTCTTGTCGTGATGTGTGTTGTGTACTATATTTATTTTTAATCCCATTCCCATCACCGCAGGCCTTTTGATTGGTGTCATTGTAAATAAGAATTTGTTCTTAACTGACTTGCCTAGTTAAATAAAGGTTCAATAAAAATAATAATAAACACGGAGGTATTTATTAAGGAGTATTTGAGGATTTGGCTATACTGACAAATCTATGGATATCATATTTGCATCTTTCATACAGGTAGGCCCGCCTAAGAAATGGGCACCAATAAAGCCTTCTTGTAGTTGGTGAAATCGAATCAAAATGAAGACAATTGTTGAAATGAATTACTTTCAGCACCAATGGTTGTCCACTTCTTTTTCATGATGCCTTAGCCATTCCAAAGCTGTCTGCCTGTGTCATTTTAGTTTACTTTCTCCTCCACTCTCTCCTGGTTAATAAGTTAATGATTTAAAAGTGTCTTTCTCATGACAATGTAATACATTTGATATCCATGCTATTGTATAGGCTACAGAAAAACCACATAGGCTACTACTCTTTCAACCGTAGGCTACATCATTTATGTTCAATTCATTTGATGGGGCGTTGGTGGAGAGGCGTGCTGGGCATTGACAAGCTAAATAATATCTTGCACCCCTGCCTTTGGCAAAGTGGGCACTGCTTATCATGGGGCGGCATCAGCGCTCACCTAAATAGGCCGCATGCCACTGGTTGAGAGAAGTTATCACTGTTTTGGGGCGGAATAATGTGAGGTGTTATGTGTTGTTGGAGTTGCGTCTTGGTCAGTTTAGCACTGAAAATGCGGCCTTTAAACTGCCGCTCTAGGCGGCTGCCTAATGAGCGGGCCGGTGTTGTGCCGAAAATCTCCCAATGACAGAATCCCCCCCACCCCACACTCAATAATTCTTTGCTGCGACTTGCTTGCTAGTTGAAATTTCTGCTCTTCACCCCGTTGTCAGTTTAGCCTACATTTCACTGATCTTAGTAGCAGAAAGCATTTTTTACTTGTGTCCTTCAAGACATCAATGATCATGTCAGGCTGCGTTTCATTTTTTAAAATTTTTATGGCGGTTTACTCGCGGGGGAGGCACTAGTAATGTCTGCAATTTTCAGTTTGGCTATTTGTTTCAAGTGTATTATTCTATGAATAAATCTCTTTGCCAAAATTCGTCATCTCTCCCATGTTTTATTCGACTAGTAGTTGTTCTGAAATGTTTATTGCTTGCCTACATTTTACTCCTTCCTCTATGTTTAACATAGATCAATTATTAATTTCCGCTGCCTATCCTGATGTGGATTTGTTCTATAGAAAGTATATGACTCTGATGTGTGCCACGGAAAGTATTTGACTCTAGTGACAAAATTAAGGAAATTAGAAGGGGGGGGGGCTACACTTAGCTATGTGTGTGGAAAAAATGTAATCACGGGTAAGACATTTAACTCGTTTTTGGATAGTCCGTTTGTAACTCCACACATTACTTGTAGTGTGTTGTTGGTCTTGGCTAGTTTAACGTTAAGGTTGCTAGCACTCCCGTAAGTATTTGACTCTAGTGACAAAATTAAGGAAATTAGAAGGGGGGGGGGCTACACTTAGCTATGTGTGTGGAAAAAATGTAATCACGGGTAAGACATTTAACTCGTTTTTGGATAGTCCGTTTGTAACTCCACACATTACTTGTAGTGTGTTGTTGGTCTTGGCTAGTTTAACGTTAAGGTTGCTAGCACTCCCGTGGCTAACTTTAGCGCCTTCATGAAAAGGGGCTTGAGTGAAGAACAATATTACGTTTTTTAAAATAGTGAGAATGCTTGGGAGCTGGCAATGTAATCTTTAGACATGTTGTAGTTTTCTTAAATTTTGTTTTGTAATGGACTAAAACAAGCAGACAACAAAATTCCGTGTGAAAAATGTCAAGTTTTTGCTGTGAGACATTTAGGTAACCAAGGTTACCTTCTCACCTCACATTGTATATAGACTTGTTTATACTGCATTATTGACTGTATGTTTGTTTTTACTCCATGTGTAACTCTGTGTCGTTTTATCTGTCGAACTGCTTTGCTTTATCTTGGCCAGGTCGCAATTGTAAATGAGAACTTGTTCTCAACTTGCCTACCTGGTTAAATAAAGGTAAAATAAAATAAATAAAATAAAAAGGTAACCACAGGTTGTTTTCACCATAGCCGGGCGGTGCCCACAACGTTCTATTTAAAACCGACTGGCACTATACCAGAGAAGAAGAAGTAAACGGAAGTGAACAGTGACCATGAACAATTTACACGTTAGAGGTTTTATTCTTGTTATGAATACGTTTATTAACATCATGGAACCCAAAATATCACTAATTTAACTGCACAACATCACATACGTACCCCATCTAGTGTTTAATTTGCGTTGACAGGACTTGGTTGATGGATGCTATCTATGTAACGCTAACTAGTTGCCAAGTAACGTTACGCTAGCTAACAATGGCTAACTGTATGGTTTTTCACACACAAATAGCATCCATCATGGAGGTGCTAGCGAACGCAGCCGTGGCAGACATCTGTAAACTCGTAGATGACGACTATGCAGTGTTTCGTTTAGAAATGACTCAAAGCCAGAAAGAAAACAGGTCATTGCAAAGGAAACTACAACTACTGGAACTGAAGGTGGCACGAGAGCGCGCCGTTGCTAGTCCCAGTAGTGTCAAGATCCTTGACCAACACAGAAGAATGGCAAGAGGTACATTTTGCAGACGGCCGAAGTTGAGCAGCCTGTCGCGGTTCATATAGCTCAGTGACTGTCGCTGTTAATATATAGCTCATTGACTGTCGCAGTTCATAAATAGCTCATTGACTGTCGCTGGTCATATATAGCTCATTGACTGTTGCAGTTCATAAATAGCTCAGTGACTGTCGCCCCATTCTGCTCTGTGTTCAGATGTATTATCCAGAATTGGGTCTTGGTCAGTTGTTGGATGGTGTGAAATAATTCCCCTGATTAGTAAGCTATCTTGTGCAAAGACATAATATCATATTCGAAACAGATTCTTGATTTACTGCGTTTTCTATTTACTCAATGAAAACAATGTTATGCATGGAATATAATACACTGATCAATAAATATTATATCAATAAGGGATACCTTACATCCTTGCCAATTCTAGACGACAGTGTCAATAGTGTACAATATACTGTTGACCATTGACGGTACATAAACCTCTTCTTTTCCCCCAATCATTCTCTCAGGTGAAGGACATCTCACTGGAGGCCACAAGAGCTTTGTGAAGTCAGCGGGACACAATACATGCAGAGATGACCAACCAATCACTGTTGATGAGGGGAGTGGAACCTCAACCCAGAACGTTATCGTGATAGAGGTTAGTGTAATAGTGTTACATTAAATTACAGTGCATCATATGTGACCAGTTTATTCCAGAAAGGCTCCCCTCATCTATTCACTTGCTTACATGTACATCCTCATTTATCTTCCATAGGGGAGCTTGTGAGACTTCCTTACGACATTGTTATCCAACTTAACTCATGTACCGTTTTTAACTTCCATTCTTCTGGTGTCAGTCTACAGAGGCTGAAGGTCCTGGGATCAAGCAGGAGAGGTCTGAAGGAAAGCAGGACCCATGGCACAGTAAAGACATCCAGAATGGAGTGGCTGGAGTGCCCCCTGTAGCCACAGAAAACCCCACCACTACGCAGCCCAGGACCCGACACAGCATCACGGAGGTCAGTGGAATGCCGAGCGACGTCCTCAAGTCAGAGACAGAAACCGAGACTTTAACTGTAACACAAATACAATTACACAGAGGATCTGACCACAGATCAGACCCAGAGAGACTGGGCCTGGGGAGACTGGGCTGTCCTCCTGACTCAGAGTATTTACCTGTATTTCACCAGAGCCAGAGGACTGTTCATTCCCATGGTGATGGTGACTCGTTAGACACTGGAGGTGATGGTCCGTCTTGTTCTTACGCTACAGAGATGGACCCTAGCAACATGCCCTTGGATTTAGAGAGACAGACTAATCTGTCTAGAGGGGACTGGAACCGGTACAGTAGTCGTGTATACTCTGAAGGGTGCCTAGATGAGAAAGGGGAGGTTATAGTGGTAGATGAAGTGACTGTGAAAGTGGAGGGCGACGTTCCTCCCACATGGAATGCAGATAGTCACCTTGGAGATGGACTCACACAGGACAGAGATTTCTTAGATTACAGGGAAAGCTTAGAGACAAGTGCAAATGTCGCTACCCACTCCCCTTTACATACGTTCAGGGATTGCAACCCAGTGTCCAGATCGATAGGGCCTACTGATCCACACCGCCTCGTCCTTTTCGATAAGGGATTGAACTCAAATTACAGAGCTAGAGACCAGGCTCGGGGTGGGGGAGCAACATTAGGCAAAAGTAAAGAGAAACGTTTCCTCTGCATGTTCTGTAACAAAGGCTTCAGCTGCCCCCAGAAGGTGGAGATTCACCAGCGGGTCCACACAGGGGTGAAACCCTTCAGCTGTACCCAGTGCCCCATGGCCTTCGCTCAAGCTGGTGACCTGAAGAGGCACCAGAGGGTCCACACAGGGGAGAAACCCTTCAGCTGTACCCAGTGTCACATGGCCTTTGCTCAGGCTGGTCACCTGAAGAGACACCAGAGGGTCCACACAGGGGAGAAATAATACAGCTGACCCCGTTGTCAGAAGAGATTCTTACGCCAGCTGAAGATGCACCTGAAGGTCCACACGGGAGAAAGGCCATTCGCCTGTACTCACTGCGGGGAGAGGTTCTCCGAGAGGAGCTACCTCAGGATACACCAGCAGAAAAAACATTCCACTCTATAACATAGAAAGCAACCATTCCACTCAATAGCTTCTGACGGTTGTATCAAACCCTGCATTAAAGACAAAGATGAACTGTCATTGTTGTCGTCACGAAAAATATCCACAGACGCATTTGGTATTACGAGAGTTACAGATTTCAGTGTAGAATATTGCATCCAGACATTGTGTGATATATAAGGCATATATAGGGCTGGGAGTTTCAAATTCATGTTTTAACGCAATGTTTAAATGCATGTATCGCAAAAATTTTGTTTTTATTTTTAGATATTTTTTGCGTTCTACAGTGCCTTCAGAAAGTATTCATACCCATTAACTTATTCCATATTTTGTTACAGCCTGAATTAAAATAATACATTTCGACTATCTACACAACACCCCATAATGAAAAAGTGAAAACATGTTTTTATACATTTTTGCAAATACAGATATCAAATTTACAACATTTATTGTTAAGCACAGGTTGAATACTTATTGACTCAAGACATTTCAGCTATTTATTTTTAATACATTTGTAAAAATTTCTAAAAACAATTTCACTTTGACATTATGGGGTACTGTGTGTAGACCAGTGACACACAGTCTTAACGTTCAGGCTGTAACACAACAAAATGTGGAAAAAGTCAAGCGGTGTGAATACTTTCTGAAGGCACTGTCTTTTTGGTCTCATGTCCTTCGCTCCTTCTGGCTGTGTGCACTGTGCACCTTCCCACTCCTACACAGACACCAAGCCCCTCCGATGCCACTCACAACAACGATGTTAGATAACTTAACCTTTCTGACTATACCCATTTTTTTTTCTCAAAATTGTAGACAGAGCAGATCCTACTAAAACGAGAGTATCAATGAACATGATTGTGGAAAATTCAGTTCTGTCGTGTGCTCGGCATTGTGTTACCATGTACCGCTAGCAGTATTTTAGCCACAGTGTGTTTTATAAATGTGCAATGAGCATTAAAAAAGGAATTGGCAATTTGTTCTCATTCTGAGAAATAAGCATATTCTTATGCAGGTAACCCACTTGATTTGAACATCTACTCAAAGTGAACAGGCTGTTGTTCAAACAGTTGGAGATGGACAGGAGGGTGCCATCACAACAGTTCAACCTTGGTAGCAAGCAAATAGATCCAAGTTAACCAATAAACATGGATTTGAAGATGGCTAGACTTTAAATCTAAATATTAGCTGGCTACTCACTAGCACGTGGGCTTGTGCTTGAGAGATTGTTTATGAGACCTGTGTTCATTTTCTATAATGCCTGCTACAAGAGGCTAGTCATTATTAGTGAATGTGGATAGTTCTGGTAAAAGGTTATCAAAAATGGCATTTTCATGGACTTGAAAGCTAGATCAGTGATTATTGCAACAACAAAAAAAGCAGTTTAAACTATTTTGATAAAATAATTACATTATTAGTGGGTCTTATGGTTGTGGAAGGCATGTAATTTAGCCTACAGTAGGTATAATTTTACAAGCCCTGATTTATTTATGACTGTTTGAAATTAATTGTATTAAACTTTAATTGTGCAACAAAGATTATTTAAAGAGAACTTGAACCAAAGGTTTGAAAGATTCGAGCTGATTTTTAAGCCATATTGCCCAGCCCTAGGCATATATAAGCCTAAAAGGTATGTTATGTAATTGTGTTTGTACTGTGTGTTCACAAATGCCTATTTCATTACTTCCATTCAACTACTTAATTTCTTTCCCAAGAATGGAGTTTATCATGCAGATTTCTAGTTGAGACGTGTGTATGTGTGGTTTTCATATGGTGTATTTAAAACTTGTGTGTTTTAATAAACACAAAATGGGACTTTTCATGCAGACTTTCATTGAGATTCTCTTTAGTATAAATCACATCTGATCTCACCCTATTCTGCATACACTGACAGCGCTTTATAACCATTATACACTTACTAAATATACCTACACACTAACAAACACCTACTATACACGTCAAAATAGTTTAGGCAGGTTTGTCTGTTGGCTACTTTTGACTTATAGCTGACTTGTTTTTACCCACAACATATGTATGTCCACCATGATGGTTTTAACAATAATTAAGTAATTCTGTAACTACAGTATAGGACTCAAATGTAGAGGGGAACACTCCATGTTGAAAGTGTGTTTTATCTGTGTGTGCATAACTGAGGGAGTGTATGTCTGTGTAGTAATCTGTATCACCTGTCTCTTCCAGGAGGAGGAGGGTCCAGAGGTGCTGCTGGTGAAGGAGGAGGGGTGTGAGGAGAGTGGGGAACCCTGAGGGGACCATGGTCATGGAGGACAACCAGACTTCACCTCCTCCTGAACCCACAGAGGAACCAGCTGAGCAGCACAGGACCACACACAGTCTCAATGAGGTGAGCCCTCTGTAAACTTCTGTCTGCATGTTTATGTCATGGCTCGTATCCACAAAGCCCCTCAGAGCAGGATAGCTAGGATCAGTTTAGCCTTTTAGATTATAATGAATAAAGCTATGTAGACAGAGTGGCACCAGAACATCCAATTGTAATATATTTTGTAGTTGGTTCAAGTTTCATTAAAACAAAAAGTGGATTTACCTAGTTCGAGGGAGACCAAAGGAACCTCAAGAGTTACTCAAACCCATTCACAGGGTTGGTTATCTCATTTTTTTATACTATAACAACAAAGTTAGTTAAGTTGGAAGTTTGTGTAGTTGAGCTTTGTAAACAAAAATGAGTAATGAAGTGATCCATGAGACTTTAATGAGGACCAGCCAATTTGAAGTTTCATTAAAACAAAAAGTGGATTTACCTAGTTCGAGGGAGACCAAAGGAACCTCAAGAGTTACTCAAACCCATTCACAGGGTTGGTTATCTCATTTTTTTATACTATAACAACAAAGTTAGTTAAGTTGGAAGTTTGTGTAGTTGAGCTTTGTAAACAAAAATGAGTAATGAAGTGATCCATGAGACTTTAATGAGGACCAGCCAATTTGATACAGGATGCAGAGGTGTATATTAAAACTGTCACCTGTGATAAAACGAATGGAGCTATAGTAGACAGCATCTGAAGGTTTAAAACTAGTGGCTGCTGCAATCTTGTAAATGGTGGCACCAAAGTCAAGAACTGTCAGGAAAGTTGACTGTGCAATCTGCTTTCTGCTATTTAGGGAAAGATCTATTTCTAAAAAAGAATCCAACTTTCAATCTTATCTTTTTAACTAGCTCATCTATAACTTTCTTTATACGTTCAATCTCTGTCAATCAAAATGCCCAGATATTTATAGGCGGGAACCCAATGAAATGTAGTCCATCTGAAAAATTGTGAGAATTAGAGAACATGTATTTAGTCTTGCCCACAATTAATTACACATTTTAAATCAACCAGGTCTCTGTAGGCATCAAGGTCAGATTGCAGCTCTAACAGCCTGGTCAACAGTTGTGGCAATGGCACACCCCTGAGTGCTTGCAGAGTGACGTCATCAGTGCGCAATTCATGCGGAACGAGAGCGCGCTAATTTTTCTTTTTTAAATTTTGTGCTTAAATTTTCCTTTTGACTTTTTTTACTAGCCTACCTCTTTAATTTGGATCCTGCGACGTGCTGGGGGCCGCTACTATCTGTCCCGGGACACTGCCAAACCCTCAAGTCTGAAGAGCTGCTGCTTGGCGACGCAGATAACCTAGCTGCTAGCTATCAAGCTAGCCAGGTTTCTTTGACAGGAACACAGCCTGCAACGCAGTTATCCCCTGTGGCTGGGACCTCGGATAGTCCTGGACTTGTGGCTGTTTAAATCTCTGCTGTTTCCATCGGCCATGCGAGCTGTGCTGGCTGGAATTGCGTGGAGTAAGTTACCAGCGTTAGCCTACGTTGCTACTATTATGTCGCCCAAAGTCAAAGACGGTTGTAAACAGTGTAAATCAACAAAAATGTCTACACGCAATTGTTACAGCAACAGAAAAATGGCTTCAAGAGATTTGTCCTAATACTGGTGGACTCCACTAACAGAAGAATGAGCGATCTGACCAGGGAGAGGTGAATGTCATGGAAGAGATTCTCAGCAAGATGATAAAACTGTAAGTCCACTCGAGATGACATCAAAAGTGTTTGTGAATCACTATTACAGACGACTGGGAAACCGACTATCTAGAGGGACAATCCAGGAGGAATAACATTGTTGTGGCTGGCATAGAGTGTACACAAAGTGAGAAAATTATCACTGAAAATCTGCAGATGGATCAAAAGAAGATTGATGTGGAGCCACGCCCACAGTTCTGGAAAACCTGTAACCAGCCTAGGTAACAGACCCAGGCTGATAGTGTTCCTAAGGTTCAAGGACATGATGGCTGTTCTGAAGAGAGCCAAGAACTTGAGAGGAACCAACATCTTCCTCAACGAGGACTGTGCGCCAGAGGCAGAAATAGCTTATCCCAGCTATGAAATATGCAACGAGAAGCTCATTGTCCACCCTCCGTCACAAAATCTTGGGAGGAGTGAGAGCCAAGCTTCTGGGTCAGTAGCTTCAGCCCCCCCCACACACACACCAACTGTCACTCACAAGTGCCTGATTGTTTAACTAAGAGTCAGTCAATGTTATTATTTTTCTCTCCATATTATGTCCATCTCAGCTAAGCTACCCAGGAAAGGGCTACGGATAGCCCATATTAATTACAGTGCCTCCAGACAGTATTAATACCTATTGACCTATTCCACATTTTGTTGTTACACCCTGGATTCAAAATGGATTAAATATTTTTATTTCCCACCCATGTACACACACTATCCCATAATGACAAAAAGAAAACAACATGTTTTTAGACATTTTTTGCGAATGTATTGAAGATGAAATACGGAAATAACTAATTTACAGAACTATTCACACCCCTGAGTCAATACTTTGTAGAAGCACTTTTGGCAGAGATTATAGCTGTGTGTCTTTCTGGATAAGTCTCTAAGAGTATTTATTTAGTGCTTTGTTTCAAACAGGATGCATGTTTTGGAATATTTTTTATTCTGTACATGCTTCTTTCTTTTCACTGTCAATTAGGTTAGTATTGTGGAGTAACTACAATGTTGTTGTTTTAAAGTCACCATTGGCCTCGTGGTTACATACCTGAGTCGTTTCCTTCTTCTCCGGCAACTGAGTTAGGAAGAGCATATGTATCTTGTAGTGACTGGGTGTATTGATACACCGTCTAAAGTGTAATTAATAACTTCCCCATGCTCAAAGGGATATTCAATGTTTGCTTTTTAAAAATGTATACCCATCTATCAACAGGTTCTTTGTGAGGCATTGGAATATCTCCCTGGTCTTTGTGGTTGAATCTGTTTGAAATTCACTGCTTGACTGAGGGACCTTACATATAATTGTATGTTTGGGGTACAGAGATGACACAGTCATTAAAAAAATCATGTGAAACACTATTATTGCCTACAGTGTCTTGTATAAGCAGTTCCAATAATGTCCACTTCACTTTCATGGGCATATCACATCAGCCAGCCTCCTCCCCTACCAGCCCTCACTCACCTGCTTCTCTCTGTCCGCTCTTCCTGTGCATCTGTTCCTCTGTATGTACAGTGTATTCCTTCCTCCCATTCCTCCAGCTAAATCACAGGTAGGCCTTTGCAAATGTGAGCAAATCAGCCATTCTATGCAGTATTCTATTATACACTGTGAGGTTAAGTTCAATGTGTTGTATTGAATTATGAATTTCAGTGACATGTTTTGAGATATTTTTGAAAAATGTGAACCGATGCACAGGATGCTGAGCAACTGATTTTTTTCCCCTTCCCCACCATGGTATTGCGATACTTGGCCTGGTAATGTATCATTTGTAAAATGTTGGTATAGTGACAACACTAGTTCAAATAAATTATGCAAAAAAGGTGGCAAAGAAAAGTCAGGCCCCTCAGATGATTGGTTGACATACTGTAAATGTAGATATTTTTTTTTACAAAACTTAACAAAAAATGAAATTGTTACGAAACGCAATGGGAAAAAAACTTGAGTACCTTAAATGATATCAAGGGCAGAAATCTCAAATTCTTCTCCATCGTTCATTTTGATGGGTCATTTATAACAAAACCTTTCGATATTGCCAATCATTTCAATGACTAATCAGGGCATACAAACTACAATCTGTCTCCTTAATTAGCCTAGTGTGCATGTGGGCCCAGATGGTGCACATGCACGTTCTTATACCTCAGTGGGCTAGATTAGCTGGCTAGCTGAACTATGCCAAACTTCATAAATACTACACCCTCAACTTCAAAACTCCTTTGCTAGTGATACAATCATGTAACTAAGAAATTAGCTGGGGAAAAACTTAAATGATGTATTGTTTTGTTGAATAGTGTGGTGGTTTTATTTCTGTATTATCAAATTAGGAGAGACAAACTTATCCCACAAGTCAGAGTTATACTTAAACTACATCTTTAATATTAAGAGCTTTGCAATAGCAATGACTTTCAACGATTCACCATTTTCTAATGATCCGTTGAGAGTGACAACACAACAAGCGTGACAAAACAGCACGATGGTAAAGGATATCATTGCTACTTAACGTGGATGCAAGTTCAGTTTTGAGATCACCCGGCATCATTAGCTGGACGTTTCTGACTGGTCTTGGAACTGTGACAACGGGCAGCCTCCCCCCGCTCGGCTCGATGGGATATGTAGTGATTTTGCCAACACAGCCAGATATTAACAGTCCTGCACTCAACATTTTTTCAACTGACTATTGCATTTCTTGATTAAATCTGACTATATTGGTATAATGAGTAATCCAGGAATGTCACAAGTTAATTGACACACGAAAACTTGCGTAAATAGCAACTCTACAGATCGCTATGACTACAATGAATGGCTAAATTACTTTCGGACACTCTTATGGTCAAGTCATAATGACAGAGTTGTTGTGAAGATGGGGAGGGGTATGTCTTGTGTTTTTGACACAAATCAACTGTACTGTAAAATCAACTGTTACGGTTCTGATTACTGTCTGGTAATATGGTCAAGTGCAGCAAAGAAAGACCTATCAAAGCTGCAGCTGGCTCAAAACAGAGCAGCACACCTCGCCCTTAACTGCACATACAGAACTAACGTCAACAACATGCATGGTTAAATGTTATTTAACCTTTATTTAACTAGATAAGTCAGTTAAGAACAAATTCTTATTTACAATGACGGCCAAACCCTCCCAACCCGGATGACAATGGGCCAATTGTGGGCCATCCCTATGGGACTCCCGATCACGGCCGGTTGTGATACAGCCCGGGATCGGACCAGGGTCTGTAGTGATGCCTCTTCCAGACAATGCCAGTGCCTCAACGGTAAATGGCTACACAAGCCCATTAACAATTGACCGTAGTGGAGACGGCATCAGTAAAGGTGGAGACGGCATCAGTAAAGGTGGCGGCGCCAAAGAGAAGCGCTTCCCGTGTTCATTCTGTGGGAAAGCCTTCAGTTTCCCCCAACAGGTGGCAATCCACAAGAGGTTGCACATGCCTAAAGAGGCACCAGAGGGTCCACACAGGGGAGAAACCCTACAGCTGCCCCAGTGTGAGAATAAGTTCTCCCACCAGCACCAGATGCATCTGAAGTTCCACAAGGGAGAGAGGCCGTTTGCCTGTACGCACTGAAGGAAGAGGTTCTCAGAGAGGAACTACCTCAGGATACACCAACAGGAAATGCACACGGCCCATGAATAGAGTATAGTGACATGTATTAGTACTCGTTAGTAGTGACATGTTCTAGTTAGTTTGTAGTTAATGCTGTTGGTTTTGGATGTAGTAGGGTACTGGATGAGGTGAACTGAGGAAATAATGAGTATGATGAAGCAGAATAGATGATATGGTGATGGTGTCTGTAAAAATGCTTCACCGATGAAGTGTCAACTGTCAAGATGATGATAGTGCCTTAATTCATGTTTACTTGACATGAAGTAGTGAAAATGTATGTAGTGTGCAATTCCATTGTAATAGAGTAACTGATTCCATGTGTTATTTCATAGTTTTGATGTCTTCACTATTATTCTATGATGTAGAAAATAGTCAAACTAAAGAAAAACCCTGGAATGAGTAGGTGTGTCCAAACTGGTACTGTATGTTGTTAGTGGCCGGTGACATAGGGTTCAGCCAGGAGTTGGACAGTCGAGGAGGGAGGGCTGGGGGCTAGGGAGAAGAGGGGACTGGGGGCAATGGGTTGGTTTCCCTGTGAGGCCTGCGTTTTATTTTACATCCATGAGCTTATCAGTAGAAAAGATAATGACATTTTACAAAAACAATGGCAACACTAGCTATTCTCTCACGGAACTTGAAAGTCCTTAATAGTTTGATCAAACGTTCCAGCTATCCTAGCAAAAAAAAACATATTGATATTGCAATGCTCCAAGAAATACACCTGCACCAAAAAGACACGCGTATTAATAGAGAACCATTTGGCTGCTTTTTCATCAGCCCCAAACAAAACTAAGGGTGTAATCATATTGTTTCAAACTCAAAATCACCATCCTTGCTAAAGGAGAAGACCAAGAAGGCAGAATCACTTTCCTTAAATGTATCCATAACGGTAAGAAAATTTCATTTATTAATGTGTATGCTCCAAATTGATATGATCCTAAGTTTTTTTTAATTCTCTGAACAGCTAATTTTTAGAATCAACTTAATTCCAACTGGTTATAGGGACAGACATGAATGCAATACTTGGACATGCAGGGAAAATCTAATAAGACCGACTACAATCCACAGGCAACCAAGGTTTTCCAATCTGATTACCACCTCATTGATGCCTGCCGAGCTCATAACCATAAGGCAAAATAGTACACTTTCTATTCAAACGGGCAGAAAACATTCTCCTGAATTGATTTTGTACTGTTATCTACTCTTATTTCTCTTATTTGGATAGAAAACACTCTGACGTTTCTAAAACTGTTTGAATGATGTCTGTGAGTATAACAGAACTCATATGGCAGGCAAAAACCTGATAAAAAATCCAACCAGGAAGTGTGAAATCTGAGGTTTGTAGGTTTAAGTCTTTGCCTATCCAAGATAGTGTACATTTGGTCCGATTGCACTTCCTACGGCTTCCACTAGATGTCAACAGTCTTTAGGACCTTGTTTCAGGCTTCTACTGTGAAGGGGGAGAGAATAAGAGCTGTTTGACTAAGGAGTCTGGCAGAATGCCATGAGCTAAGTCAGGCAATTTCTAAAGAAAAAGGAATTGTCCGGTTGAAACATTATTGAAGATTTATGATAAAAACATCCTAAAGATTGATTCTATACATCGTTTGACATGTTTCCACGTACTGTAATGGAACTGTTTTGACTTTTCGTCTGGACCTAGTGCTCGCTCGGACAAAAAGGAGACATTTGGACATAAATTATGGACTTTATCGACCAAAACAAACATTTATTATGGAACTGGGATTCCTGGGAGTGCATTCCGATGAAGATCAAAGGTAAGTGAATATTTATAATGCTATTTCTGACTTCTGTTGACTACACAACATGGCGGGTATCTGTATGGCTTGTTTTGGTCTCTGAGCACTTTACTCAGATTATTCCACAGTGTGCTTTCGCTGTAAAGCTTTTTTGAAATCTGACACAGCGGTTGCATTAAGGAGTAGTATATCTTTAATTCCATGCATAACACTTGTATTTTCATCAACATTTATGATGTGTATTTCTGATAAATTGATATGGCTCTCTGCAAAATCACCGGATGTTTTGGAGGCGCAACATTACTGAACATAACGCGCCAATGTAAACTGAGATTTTTGGATATAAATATGAACTTTATCAAACAAAACATACATGTATTGTGTAACATTAAGTTTTATGAGTGCCATCTGATGAATATCATCAAAGGTTAGTGATTAATTTTCTCTTTCTGCTTTTTGTGACTCCTCTCTTTGGCTGGAAAATGGCTTTGTTTTTCTGTGACTAGGCGCTGACATAACAAAGTCAGATGGCCGGGGTAGGCCGTCATTGTAAATAAGAATTTGTTCTTATCCGACTTGCCTAGTTAAGAAAAGGCTAAATAAAAAAATCTCTCTCCATGAACTCAAAAGGGCATTGGATAACATGAAGAAAGCCAAATCACTTGGTTGGGATGGTATTCCTCTATTAAGGTCTATTAATTTTGTAACCAATTAGGTCCACTGTTACATGAAATGATTAACACAGCCGTTCACAATGGGTCATTTGGAAGGGATGTAAATGCAACTCTAATTGAGCTTTTATTTTTCTTACCATCGCCACCATCTTTGATACACACAAACAAACAATTTTTTGAAAATTCTGTCATACAGTCTCAACTTTCTTACCCAAATTGATACATCCGGACCAAAGCAGGTTTAAAAAAAAGCTATTATACTCATAACCGCCGTCATCCATCACATATCTTAAATGCTTTATCAGAAAACAAAGCTCCTTGGGCAGTTCTATTTTTCGACACAGAAAAAGCTTTTGATAGAATAGAATGGTCATATCTTGGGTCGGTTTTGGAACATATGGGACTTGGGTCCAATTTCATTAATATGATTAAAATACTATATGCCAATCCCTCAGCCATAGTAAATAACAGGCAATACCTGCTCTGTTCCGTTCAGAAAAGCTAGAAGTAGCATACAAGGTGATCCCATCTCACCTCTGCTATTTTCTTCTATGGAGCCCCTGGCTCAGGCAATTTGACAATCAAATGAAATTACACCAATATCTCAATTCTATGTATCACATAATTGCATATGCCAATGATATCTTACTTAATCTAGACAATGTATCTCAATCCCTCCCAAATGCTTTGAAGATCATAGACAAATTCAGCTCCATCTAAAGGTATACAGTGCATTCGGAAAATATTCAGACCCCTTCCCTTTTCCTCATTTTGTTACAGCCTTATTCTAAAATTGATTAAATTATTTTTTAACTCAATCTACACACAATTCCCCATAATGACAAGGCAAAAACAGGTTTTTAGAAATGTTTTTTTAAATTGTATTCTTCAAAACATAGTATTCAGACCCTTTGTAATTAGACTCAAAATTGAGCTCAGGTGCATCCTGTTTCCATTGATCATCCTTACTATTTTTCTACAACTTGATTGGAGTCCACCTGTGGTAAATTCATTTGATTGGACATGATATGGAAAGGCACACACCTGTGTATATTAAGGTCCCAGTGTGACAGTGTGGATGCCAGAGCAAAAACCAAGCCATGAGGTTATAGGAATTGTCCATAGAGCTCCGGGACAAGATTGTGTCAAGGCACAGATCTGGGGAAGGGTACCAAAAGCATTGAAGGTCCCCAATGACGGCCTACCCCGGCCACCTAAAGGACTCTCAGACACAAGATTCTCTGGTCTGATGAAACTCTTTGGCCTGATTGAACTCTTTGGCCTGAATGCCAAGTGTCACGTCTGGAGGAAACCTGGCACCACCCCTACAGTGAAGCATTGTGGTGGCAGCATCATGCTGTGGGGTTGTTTTTCAGGATCAAGTGAAAGATGAACGGAGCAAAGTACAGAGATATCCTTGATGAAAACCTGCTCCAGCGCACTCGGGACCTCAGACTGGGGCGAAGGTTTACCTTCCAAGAGGTCAACGGCCCTAAGCACACAGCCAAAAAAATGCATGAGTGGCTTCGGGACAAGTCTCTGAATGTCCTTGAGGGCCCCGGACTTGAACCCGATCGAACATCTCTGGAGAGACCTGAAAATAGCTGTGCAGCGACGCTCCCCATCAAACCTGACAGAAATTGAGAGGATCTGCAGAGAAAAATGGGAGAAACTCCCCAAAAATGGTGGGCCAAGCTTTATGCATACCTAAGAAGACTTGAGGCTGTAATCACAGCCAAAGGTCCATCAATAAAGTACTGAGTAAAGGGTATGAATACTTATGTAAAGGTGAAAATGTATAAAAATGTAGGCTGTAACATAACAAAATGCGGAAAAAGTGAAAACTTTCCAAATGCACTGTAAGCATACTTTTATTACACCTTTATTTAACCAGGTAGGCCAGTTGAGAACAAGTTCACATTTCCATCTGCAACCTGGCCAAGATAAAGCAAAGCAGTGCGACAAAAACCACAACACAGAGTTACACATGGGATAAACAAACGTACAGTTAATAACACAATATAAAAATCTGTAAACAGTGTGTGCAAATGAAGTAAGGAGGTATGGCAATAAATAGGCCAATAGTGCTTAATGTGAGTCTGGAAGGAGTTTATATAGTCTAGCCAGACACCTAGTTATTTATAGTTGTCCACATATTCTAGGTCAGAACCTTCCAGAGTAGTGATGCTAGCCGGGCGGGCGGGTGCGGGCAGCGATCGGTTGAAGAGCATGCATTTAATTTTACTAGCCTTTAAGAGCAGTTGGAGGCCACGGAAGGAGTGTTGTATGACGTTGAAGCTTGTTTGGAGGTTTGTTAATAACACAGTGTCCAAAGAAGTGCCAGATGTATACAGAATGGTGTTGTCTGCGTAGAGGTGGATCAAAGAATCACCCACAGCAAGAGCGACATCATTGATATATACAGAGAAAAGAGTCGGCCCGAGAATTTAACCCTGTGGCACCCCCATAGAGATTGCCAGAGGTCCGGACAACAGGCCCTCCGATTTGACACACTGAACTCTATCTGAGAAATAGTTAGTGAACCAGGCGAAGCAGTCATTAGAGAAACCAAGGCTGTTGAGTCTGATGATAAGAATCTGGTGATTGACAGAGTCGAAAGCCTTGTCCAGGTCAATGAAGATGGCTGCACAGTACTGTCTCTTATCGATGGCGGTTATGATATCGATTAAGGACCTTGAGCGTGGCTGAGGTGCACCCGTGACCAGCTCGGAAACAAGATTGCAACACTCCAGAGAAGGTACGGCGGGTTTTGAAATTGTCGGTGATCTGTTAGTTCACTTGGCTTTCCGAAGACTTTAAAAAAGGCAGGGCAGGATGGATATAGGTCTGTAACAGTTTGGGTCTAGAGTGTCTCCCCCTTTCCAATCTTTAGGAATCTCAGACGATACAAAAGAGAGGTTGAACAGAGTATTAATAGGGGTTGCAACAATGGCGGACAGATAATTTTTGGAAAAGAGGGTCCAGATTGTCTAGCCCAGCTGATTCGTAGGGATCCAGATTTTGCAGCTCTCAGCTGTCAGGATTTGGGTAAAGGAGAAGGGGCGGGCCTTGGACCAGTTGCTGCAGGATGCAGAGTTGTTGGCCAGGGTGGGGATAGCCTCAGTGCAGTGGGCAGCTGGGAGGAGGTACTCTTATTCTCCACAGACTTTAGTGTTCCAAAACATTTGGGAATTATTGCTGCAAAGATGCACATTTCTGTTCTTGAAAATGCTAGCCTTAGCTTTCCTAACTGACTGTGTGTATTGGTTCCTGACTTCCTCGAAAAGTTGAATATCGCGGAGGCTATTCAATGCTAGTGCAGTACGCCACAGGGTGTTTTTGTGCTGGTCAAGGGCAGTCAAATCTGGAGTGAACGAAGGGCTATACCAAACATGAGAAAAAGAAGAAACCCACACACTGCTCTTGAAAGTAACACTGCTCTTTAATAAGCTTTAAGTGTCGCCCTCACGGCCTTCAGAGCTTTTGTGAGTTGTTTAAATTAGCACCCTTATGTAGACACAGCCCCACCCACATCCGTTCCACGCATCTAATAGGTTTGGAGTCGAGGGAAAACAAATTAGTGATACCAAATATAACAATGTGCATTTCATAAATATTCAAATAATGTGTGAAAATAAAACATATTAAACACGTCTGTAAAACCACAATAAGGACTTCGACCTACCAAGCAAGCGTTCATAAATCATTGGGTACAGCGCAAGAAAAACATAAATCATTGGGTACAGCGCAAGAAAAACGTCAGAGTAATCTGAAATGGGGGCATAATTCATATTCACATTTACACGTTAACATACATCATTAAGACCGCTAAGAAATAATGTCTGGGGGTGAAAATACAAAAATACGGGTCGGAAAATAGTGAATTCTACTAAATCAAATGCCGAAATTAGTATGCAGTTTAATTAAGTATATAGTACGCTTGTGTTGGTATTCGGACATAACCACTGATCATAGGAGAGTTGATGTGTAATGTAATAAGTAGTACCGTATTTCAGAGAACAGTGCGCATGGATGTTACATTTAACCACGCCTTTAGAGCTATGACGACAACCAATAATATAATTTATCTTCTGTGTAAAGGGAAGTTAAGTGATAACAATTTCCACGTTAGCTTGTTTGTTGTTATTTGGACGTTTATTAACACCCTGGAACTCAAACTCGTTTAACTGCACAGCGTCACATACTTGTCCCAGGGAGTCTTTAATTCACGTTGGAGACAGTACTCGGTGTTATTTTTCTAGGTAACGCTAACTTCGTAGTTAACGTTAGCTAACATGGCTAACTGTGTAGTGTTTCACACTCAAATAGCCTCCATCATGGAGGTGTTAGCGAATGCAGCCGTGGCAGAGGTCTGTAAACTCATAGACGACGACTATGCAGTGTTTCGTTTGGAAATGTCTCAAAGCCAAAAAGAAAACCGGGGATTGCGGAGGAAACTACAGATGCTGGAACTGAAGGTGGCACGGGAGCGTCGTCCCAGTAGTGTCAAGATCCTCGATCGATACAGAGGAATGGCAAGAGGTACATTTTGCAGAAGGCAGAGGCTGCGGGGCCCATCGCTCCGTTCCCCTCTACGCATGTGTTCAGATGTGTTACACACAATTGTGTCTTGGTCCTAGAGAATGATAGTGGACTCAAAAGCCTTTTAGCATGAGCAGCGCCATTGAGTACTTTCACCGTTTTGAAGCAGTAAACTGGGTGGGACTTCATGAGTTAAGGATCACATTATTCCATTCAGGTATCTTTGACTAGCCAATGAATTATACTCATGAGTAAAAATTCCAGAACTGCAGGTGCCAGTAAATCGCCAACTTTGGCTTTATACCTGTTCAAACAACACAATATAGGTGGCAGTATGCACACTTTCAGTTTGTTTGCCAATTCATAGAAGTAGTAGAAGAAAAAAAATTGACTACTTCAAAATGGAGATGGCCTTCAATCAAATTGTATTTGTTACATGCACCGAATACAACAGGTGCCGACTTTACTGTGAAATACATGCTTACAAGTGCTTCCCAATGACAGAGTAAAAAAAGAAGCAAAATACAAATTGTAACGCAAGGAATAAAATACACAAGATTGACGCTATGTACATAGAGTATCAGTACCATATCACCAAACATATTTATAACTAACCAAAGATAAGATGTCGTTTTACAGTGGGAACAAGTGAAGCATAGTGGGCAGAACAAGCAAGGAGGTGGGCCAAGCAATACCTAGCAAGATACTATTGGCACATTGTAGTATGTATATTTTTTGTTTTAATTGAACCTTTTTTTAACTAGGCAAGCCAGTTAAGAACACATTCTTATTTACAATGACGGCCAAACCCGGACGACGCTGGGCCAATTGTGCGCCACCCTATGGGAATCCGTTGCACTCCTTCTAAACAATGTTTCTTTTTTTTTACTTTAGCAAAGCATCAAGTCTATAAAACTTAGTGCACTGTGTTTAAAATATTGTAGTTTTGGGTACAGAAAATTGAGAGAAGACATTTAATCTATGAGAAAATGTGCAGAATGTCAGCCCAGTTTCACCTAGTTTCATCCTTTCCCACTATCCGCGACTGGACTTCCTCTCACTACCATATTTGGTGGTGGGAAAACGTTCTAAACGGATGCTTCAGCTTTATAGCCCCTGTGACCTGTCTGGGTTACCCCTTCTGTCTGTGATATCACTGTGCAGGGGTACGAGGTATTTGAGGTAGTTATGTACATAAAGGCAGGGTAATGTGACTAGGTATCAGGATAGATAATAAGCGTAAAATAAATTACAGATTAGCAGCAGTATATAATGTGTGGGTTTGTAGTGTATGTGAATGTGTGCGAGGTCTTTGATCTCCACCCTGTAAGCTGTCTCATCGCCGGCCTACCACGGTCGCGTCGTCAGCAAATGTGAAGTTGGTATTGGAGTTGTGCGTGGCTGTGCAGTTGTACGTGAACAGGGTTTAAAGGAAGGGACTAAGCACACACCTGGGTGGCCCCCATGTTGAGGGTCAGCGTGGCGAAGGTGTTGTTGCCTACCCTTACCACCAAGGGCCGGCCAGGCAGTCTAGGATCTAGTTTCAGAGAGGGGTGTTCAGTCGCAGGGTCCCGAGCTTGGAGAGGACTTTGTCATTGAACACTGAGCTGTAGTCTATGAACAGCATTCTCACATAGTTATTTCCCCTCTTGGGAGAGAGCAGTGTGAAGTGCAATTGAGATTGCGTCATCTGTGGATCTGTTGGGGCGGTACGCGAATTGGAGTGTGTCCAGGGTATCTGGGTTGAGGGTGTTGATATGTCATGTCCAGCCTTTCAAAGCACTCATAATTACAGATGTGAGTGCCGCGGGACCATAGTCATTTAGGCAGGTTACCTTGGAGTTCTTGGGAACAGGGACAATTGGTCAGTTTGAAACGTTGAGATCAAATCTTATTGATCACATACACAGGTTTAGCAGATGTTATTGCAGGCTTGTATTCCTAGCTCCAACAGTAATATCTAACAATACATACTAATCTAAAAGTAAAATAATGGAATTAAGAAATACACTGCTCAAAAAAATAAAGGGAACACTAAAATAACACATCCTAGATCTGAATGAATGAAATATTCTTATTGAATACTTTTTTCATTACATAATTTGTGTGATTTTGTTGTCAGCACATTCAACTATCAATGGCAATCAAATTTATCAAACCATGGAGGTCTGGATTTGGAGTCACACTCAAAATTAAAGTGGAAGACCACACTACAGGCTGATCCAACTGTGATGTAATGTCCTTAAAACAAGTCAAAATGAGGCTCAGTCGTGTGTGTGGCCTCCACGTCCCTGTATGACCTCCCTACAACGCCTGGGCATGCTCCTGATGAGGTGGCGGATGGTCTCCCGAGGGATCTCCTCCCAGACCTGGACTAAAGCATCCGCCAACTCCAGGACAGTCTGTGGTGCAACATGGCGTTGGTGGATGGAGCGAGACATGATGTCCCAGATGTGCTCAATTGGATTCAGGTCTGGGGAACGGGCAGACCAGTCCATAGCATCAATGCCTTCCTCTTGCAGGAGCTGCTGACACACTCCAGCCACATGAGGTCTAGCATTGTCTTGCATTAGGAGGAACCCAGGGCCAACCGCACCAGCATATGGTCTCACAAGGGGTCTGAGGATCTCATCTCGGTACCTAATGGCAGTCAGGCTACCTCTGGCGAGCACATGGAGGGCTGTGCGGCCCCCAAAAGAAGTGCCACCCCACACCATGACTGACCCACCGCCAAACCGGTCATGCTGGAGGATGTTGCAGGCAGCAGAACGTTCTCCACGGCGTCTCCAGACTCACGTGCTCAGTGTGAACCTGCTTTCATCTGAAGAGCACAGGGCACCAGTGGCGAATTTGCCAATCTTGGTGTTCTCTGGCAAATGCCAAACGTCCTGCACGGTGTTGGGCTGTAAGCACAACCCCCACCTGTGGACGTCGGGCCCTCATACCACCCTCATGGAGTCTGTTTCTGACCGTTTGAGCAGACATGCACATTTGTGGCCTGCTGGAGGTAATTTTGCAGGGCTCTGGCAGTGATCCTCCTTGCACAAAGGCGGAGGTAGCGGTCCTGCGGCTGGGTTGTTGCCCTCCTACGGCCTCCTCCACGTCTCCTGATGTACTGACCTGTCTCCTGGTAGCGCCTCCATGCTCTGGACACTACGCTGACAGACACAGCAAACCTTCTTGCCACAGCTCGCATTGATGTGTCATCCTGGATGAGCTGCACTACCTGAGCCACTTGTGTGGGTTGTAGACTCCGTCTCATGCTACCACTAGAGTGAAAGCACTGCCAGCATTCAAAAGTGACCAAAACATCAGCCAGGAAGCATAGGAACTGAGAAGTGGTCTGTGGTCCCCACCTGCAGAACCACTCCTTTATTGGGGGTGTCTTGCTAATTGCCTATAATTTCCACCTGTTGTCTATTCCATTTGCACAACAGCATGTGCAATTTATTGTCAATCAGTGTTTCTTCATAAGTGGACAGTTTGATTTCACAGAAGTGTGATTGACTTGTAGTTACATTGTGTTGTTTAAGTGTTCCCTTTTATTTTTTTGAGCAGTGTATAAGGACGTGCAATGTCGGAGTCCGGAGTATGAATATATATACAGTACCAGTAAACATTTTGGACACCTCATTCCAGGGTTTTTCTTTATTTGTACTATTTTCTACATTTTAGAATAACAGTGAAGACATCAAAACTATGAAATAATGTAGTAACCAAAAAAGTTAAATCAAAATATTTTAATTTGATTTTCTTCAAAGTAGACACCTTTTTTGCCTTGACAGCTTTTCACACTCTTGGCATTCTCTCAACCAGCTTCATGAAGTAGTCACCTGGAATGCATTTCAATTAACAGGTGTTCCTTGTTAAGTTAATTTGTGGAATTTCTTTGATTCTTAATGTGTTTTGAGCCAATCAGATGTGTTGTGACAAGGTAGGTGTGGTATACAGAAAATAGCCCTATTTGGTAAAATACCAAGTCCATAGTGGCAAGAACAGCTCAAATAAGCAAATAGAAACAGTCCATTATTACTTTAAGACATGAAGGTCAGCCAATACGGAAAATTAAGAACTTATTCAAATGCAGTCACAAAAAGCATCAAACACTATGATGAAACTGGCTCTCATGAGGACCGCCACAGGAAAGAAAGACCCAGAGTTACTTTGCTGCAGAGGATAAGCTCATTAGAGTTACCAGCCTCAGAAATGGCAGCCCAAATAAATGCTTCAGAGTTCAAGTAACAGACACATCTCAACATCAACTGTTCAGAGGAGACACTGAATCCGGCCTTCGTGGTCAAATTTCTGCAAAGACGCCATTACTAGAGGACACCAATAACAGGAAGAGAGTTGCTTGGCCCAAGGAAAACACCAGCAATGGACATTATACCTGAAGAAAGCTGTCCATTAGTCTGAGTCCAAATTAGATTTTTTTGTTCCAACCTAAGTGTCTTTGTGATGCGCAGAGTAGGTGAACAGATTCTCAGCATGTGTGGTTCCCACCGTGAAGCACGGAGGTGGTGGTGTGGGGGTGCTTTGCTGGTGACAGTCAGATTTTTTTTAAATGTAGAATTCAAGGCACACTTAACCAGCATGTATCACTGCAGAATGCTATAGTAGCCACCATCCCACCTGGTTTGCGCTTAGTGGGACTATCATTTTGCTTTTCAACAGGACAATGATCCAAAACACACCTCCAGGCTGTGTAAGCGCTATTTGACCAAGAAGGAGAGTGATGGAGTGCTGCATCAGATGACCTGGCCTCCACAATCACCCGACCTCAACCCAATTGAAATGTTTACGGATGAGTTATACCGCAGAGTGAAGGAAAAGTAGCCAACAAGTGCTCAGCAGATGTGGGAACTCCTTCAAGACTGTTGGAAAAGCATTCCAGGTGAAGCTGATTTGAGAAAATGCCAAGAGTGTGCAAAGCTGTCATCAAGGCAAGGGTTTCATCAGCTGTCCGGGTAAAGAGGCCGGATGTGGAATCCTGGGCTGGATTCAAAACTGCACATTTTAGAGGGGCCTTTTAATTGTCCCCAGCACAAGGTGCACCTGTGTAATCATGCTGTTTCATCAGCTTCTTGATTTGCCACACCTGTCAGGTGGATGGATTGTTTTGGCAAAAGAGATAGTAACAGGGATGTAAACAGCATTGAGAGAAATAAGCATTTGGTGTGTATGGAACATTTGTTTTAGTTTTTTTCAGCTCATGAAACATGACCAACACTTTCATATGTTGCGTTTTTATATTTCTGTTCAGTGTATATATGTATGTATGTGATGGGATGTATAGATATTATGGACAGTATGTGGATAGAATATCTGAAGAATACGTGGCTAGAATAGTATATGTACAGCAATAGTTGAATAGGATGAACTTGACTAGAATACACTATACATATGAAAAACAGTATGTAAACATTTAAAGTGACCAGTGTTCCATGTCTGTGTACATAGGGCAGCAGCCTCTAAGATGTAGGGATGAGTAACCGGGTGGTAGCCAGCTAGTGACCGTGACTAAGTTCAGGGCAGGGTACTACATGGAGGCCTGCTAGGGATGGCTATTTAGTAGTCTGATGGCCTTGAGATTGAAACTGCTTCTGTCTCTCGGTCCAAGCTTTGATGCACCTGTACTGACCTCGTCGTCTGGATGATAGTGTGTGAACAAGCAGTTGTTCGAGTGGCTGATGTCCTCGATGAAATTCTTGGCCTTCTGTGACACCGGGTGCTGTAGATGTCCTGAAGGGCAGGCAGTGTGCTCCCGGTGATACGTTGGGCTGACCACATCATCCTCTGGAGAGTCCTGCGGTTGCGGGCAGTGCAGTTGCCGTACCAGGCTGTGATACACCCCAACAGGATGCTCTCAATTGTGCTTTCGTAAAAGTTTGAGGATCTTAGCCAAGCCAAATTTCTTCAGCCTCCTGAGGTTGAAGAGGCGCTGTTGCACCTTCTTCACCACACTGTCTGTGTGGGTGGACCATTTCAGTTTGTCAGTGACATGTACGCCGAGGAACTTGAAGCTTTTCACCTTCTCCACTGCGGCCCCATGGATGTGGATGGGGGCATGCTCCCTCTGCTGTCTCCTGAAGTCCACGATAAGGTCCTTAGTTTTGTTGAGGGAGAGGTTATTTTCTTGGCACCTCTACGCCAGGGCCCTCACCTCCTCCCTGTAGGCTGTCTCGTTGTTGTTGGTGATCAGGCTTACTGCTGGTTTGTCATCTGCAAACTTGATGATTGAGTTGGAGGCTTGAGTGGCCATGCAGTTATGGGTAAACAGGGAGTACAGGAGGGGGCACAGCATGCACCCTTGTGGGGCCCCTCTGAGGATCAGCGTAGTGGTGGTGTTGTTGCCTACCTTCACCACCTGGGGGCAGCCCATCTAACACTAGGACCCAGTTACACAGGGCGGGTTTCAGACCCAGGGCCCCGAGCTACATGATGAGCTTGGAGGGTACTATGGTGTTGAAGGCTGAGCTGTAGTCAATGAACAGCATTCTTACATACAGCTGAAGTTGGAAGTTCATACACCTTAGCCAAATACTCAGTTTCACAATTCCTGACATTTAATCCCAGTAAAAATGCCCATGGTCAAGTTCATACATTATTTTTTTAAATGTAAACATACAGTGCCTTGCGAAAGTATTCGGCCCCCTTGAACTTTGCGACCTTTTGCCACATTTCAGGCTTCAAACAAAGATATAAAACTGTATTTTTTTGTGAAGAATCAACAACAAGTGGGACACAATCATGAAGTGGAACGACATTTATTGGATATTTCAAACTTTTTTAACAAATCAAAAACGGAAAAATTGGGCGTGCAAAATTATTCAGCCCCTTTACTTTCAGTGCAGCAAACTCTCTCCAGAAGTTCAGTGAGGATCTCTGAATGATCCAATGTTGACCTAAATGACTAATGATGATAAATACAATCCACCTGTGTGTAATCAAGTCTCCGTATAAATGCACCTGCACTGTGATAGTCTCAGAGGTCCGTTAAAAGCGCAGAGAGCATCATGAAGAACAAGGAACACACCAGGCAGGTCCGAGATACTGTTGTGAAGAAGTTTAAAGCCGGATTTGGATACAAAAAGATTTCCCAAGCTTTAAACATCCCAAGGAGCACTGTGCAAGCGATAATATTGAAATGGAAGGAGTATCAGACCACTGCAAATCTACCAAGACCTGGCCGTCCCTCTAAACTTTCAGCTCATACAAGGAGAAGACTGATCAGAGATGCAGCCAAGAGGCCCATGATCACTCTGGATGAACTGCAGAGATCTACAGCTAAGGTGGGAGACTCTGTCCATAGGACAACAATCAGTCGTATATTGCACAAATCTGGCCTTTATGGAAGAGTGGCAAGAAGAAAGCCATTTCTTAAAGATATCCATAAAAAGTGTCATTTAAAGTTTGCCACAAGCCACCTGGGAGACACACCAAACATGTGGAAGAAGGTGCTCTGGTCAGATGAAACCAAAATTGAACTTTTTGGCAACAATGCAAAATGTTATGTTTGGCGTAAAAGCAACACAGCTCATCACCCTGAACACACCATCCCCACTGTCAAACATGGTGGTTGCAGCATCATGGTTTGGGCCTGCTTTTCTTCAGCAGGGACAGGGAAGATGGTTAAAATTGATGGGAAGATGGATGGAGCCAAATACAGGACCATTCTGGAAGAAAACCTGATGGAGTCTGCAAAAGACCTGAGACTGGGATGGAGCTTTGTCTTCCAACAAGACAATGATCCAAAACATAAAGCAAAATCTACAATGGAATGGTTAAAAAATAAACATATCCAGGTGTTAGAATGGCCAAGTCAAAGTCCAGACCTGAATCCAATCGAGAATCTGTGGAAAGAACTGAAAACTGCTGTTCACAAATGCTCTCCATCCAACCTCACTGAGCTCGAGCTGTTTTGCAAGGAGGAATGGGAAAAAATGTCACTCTCGATGTGCAAAACTGATAGACATACCAAGCGACTCGCATCAAAAGGTGGCGCTACAAAGTATTAACTTAAGGGGGCTGAATAACTTTGCACGCCCAATTTTTCTGTTTTTGATTTGTTAAATTTTTTTGAAATATCCAATAAATGTCATTCCACTTCATGATTGTGTCCCACTTGTTGTTGATTCTTCACAAAAAAATACAGTTTTATATCTTTATGTTTGAAGCCTGAAATGTGGCAAAAGGTCGCAAAGTTCAAGGGGGGCGAATACTTTCGCAAGGCACTGTATCCACACAATTTTCTTACCTCATGATGCCATCTATTTTGTGAGTGCACCAGTCCCTCCTGCAGCAAAGCACCCCCACAACTTGCTGCCACCCCCGTGCTTCACAGTTGGGATGGTGTTCTTTTGCTTGCAACCCTCCCCCTTTTCCTCCAAACATAACGATGGTCAATATAGCCAAACAGTTATATTTTTGTTTCATAAGAAAAAAGTACCATCTTTGTCCCCATGTGCAGTTGCAAACCGTAGTCTGACATTTTATGGCGGTTTGGAGCAGCGGCCTCTTCCGTGCTGAGCGGCCTTTCAGGTTATGTCAATATAGGCCTCGTTTTACTGTGGATATAGATACTTTAGCTCTAACTTGAGCCCAGTGCTGCTATTGCTGGAAATCCATTGGTTTTGGTTTGGATACACTTTGGGGACGACGTCATCTATGCACTTATTGGTAATCTCCTCAATGCTATTGGATGAATCCGGGAACATATCTCAGTCTGTACTACAATGGCGTTACCATAATGGGACGTCTATCTAAGTCTATGGTTAATGTTTGGATAGCGTGCAATACTTACCCTGATTACTTAGCTATCTTGCACAATTTGTTTCATTTTACTAGGCAGGTCAATTAAGACAATTCTTATTCCACAAAGACAGTATCATATTTTAACCACATTTCCTATTGTCATACTTTTAAAATAATATGATGCATGGAACATAATCAATAGTGTATTAAGTTTTTAGAAGTGCTACCTTACATCCTTGCCAAATGTATACTGTCATTAGTGTACAATATACTGTTGAGCATTGAGAGTAGCTAACCTAACAACCACTTTTCCCTCAATCATTGTCTCAGGTGAAGGACATCTCACTGGAGGCCACAGGAGCTTTGTGAAGCCAGTGGGACACAATACATGGAGAGATGACCAACCAATCACTGTTGATGAGGGGAGTGGAACCTCAACCCAGCACGTTATCGTGATAGAGGTTAGTGTCATAGTGTTACATCAAAATTACAGTACATCAAATGTGGCCAGTTTATTTCAGAAAGGCTCTCCTCAGCTATTCATGTTCGTCCTTATTTGTCATAAGAGCTTGTGAGTTCACTACGACATTAACTAATTCAACTCATGTGCCGGTAATAAACCTCTCTTGTCAGGCTGCAGAGGCTAGAGTTCCTGGGGTCAAGCAGGAGAGGTCTGAAGGAGTGGAGGACCCACGACACAGCAGAGACATCCAGACAGTAGAAACCACTGGAGTAGCGCCCCCTGTAGCCACGGAAGACCTACACACCGCTGCTGCGCCCAAGCCTAGGACACGACGCAGCATCATGGAGGTCAGTGGACCGGCAAACGCCGTCCTCAAGTCAGAGACAGACACCGAGACTTTAACTGTAACACAAAGGCTTTCACACACAGACAGACTGGGGCCACTGGGCTGTTCCCCTGCTCCCAGTTCAGAATATTTACTTTATGGTAACCCAAGTCCGAGGATGGTTCATTCCCATCGGGACTCCGGTGGCGCATTAGAGATTGGCAGTGATCCGTCTTGTTCTTACGCTACAGAGATGGACCCTGACAACATGACCTTGGGTTTAGAGACACACACTGATCTGTGTAGAGGGGACTGGAACCAGTACAGTAGTAGTGTATACTCTGAAGGGTGTCTAGATAAGAAAGGGGAAGTTGTTGTCAATGATGTGAAAGTGGAGGGCAACGCTCATCTGACATGGAATGTAGACAACAGTCATTTAGGAGAAGGACACTCACAAGGCAAAGATTTCTTAGATTACAGGGGAAGCTTAAAGACAAATGTCGCCACCCACTCCCCTTTACAGACATTCAGGGATCACAACCCAGTATCCACGTCAATGTCACCTTCGGATTCACACGGCCGCGTCCTTTTCGATCAGGTATTGAATTCAAAGGACCAAAGGGCCAAGGCTCGGGGAGCAACATCAGGCAATCGTAAAGAGAAACGGTTCCTCTGCATGTTCTGTAACAAAGGCTTCAGCTGCCTCCAGAATGTGGAGATCCACCAGAGGGTCCACACAGGGGAGAAACCTTTCAGTTGCCCCCAGTGTGAGAAGAGGTTTTCCCAGGCTGGTGACCTGAAGAGGCACCAGAGGGTCCACACAGGGGAGAAACCATACAGCTGCCCCCAGTGTGAGAAGAGGTTTTCCCAGGCTGGTGACCTGAAGAGGCACCAGAGGGTCCACACAGGGGAGAAACCATTCTGCTGTACCCAATGTGACATGCACTTTGCCCTGGCTGGCAACCTGAAGATGCACCTGAAGGTCCACATGGGAGATTCTCAGAGGAGCCTCAGAATACACCAGCAGAAAAACCATTCCACTCGAACATAGAAAGTAACCATTCTACTCGATAGCTTCTGCTGTTTAGATCAAACACTGCATTAAATATAAAGATTAATTTATTGACAGCAGAAAATATCCAGACGCATTTGCAATAATGAGTGTAACAGATTTCAGTGTTGAATATTCCCGAATAGAATATTGCAACCCGATATGATATATAAGCCTAAAGTATGTTACATAGTGATTCTACTGTGTAGGCTATTTGATTCACAAATGCCTATTTCATTACTTTCTTTTTTCCTAAGACACTTAATGAGAAAATTAATGCAGTTTTTCAAGTTCATGCAGATTTTACATTAAGTTATTTAGCAGATCTTATCCAGAGCGACTTAAAAGCAGTGCATTAATCTTAAGATCGCTGGGTGAGACAACCACATATCATAGTTGCAGCAGGTCCCTGCTTTGATGTTCTTTGCACTCCATGGAGTTGTCAATCAACCGTGATGTGGTCTTGGAGCTGGCAGGTCTTCCCTGGGAGGAAGAGCAGCTCCATCTTGTTGAGCTTGAGGTGGTGGGCCGACATCCAAGCTGAGATGTCTGCCAGGTACGCAGAGAGACCCGTGTGTGTGTACCCGTGTATTTAAAACTTGTTTATGTTGAATAAACACAAAATGGGACTTTTCAGTGAGATTGTTTAGTATACATCACATCTGCTCTCACCCTATTCTGCATACACACAAACGCACTTTATAACCAATTAGGGCTGGGAATAGCCAGGGACCTCATGATACAATGTGCCGATATGATTAAATATTGATTTTATTGCGATTCCATGGTCCAAACAGATTTCACCATAAGTCGTTGCAGAGGGACAAGAGAGAACACTTATTTTGATCAGTCATGGAAATAAGTGGTGAAAACTAATTTGGCTCCCTATTTTTAAAAATAATATGGAGAACAAACTATGAAGCTAAACACCTAGAGTACACAAGTAGTTTAGTCAGGTTTGTCTGATGACTTATCATTGCTGACTCATTTACGTCCACCATGATGGGTTTAACCTATACGGAATCGGTGTCCCCAAAGTGCGCTAATGTGACTACAATTACATTGTAAAAACAAATTTGGCTCCCTATTTTAAAAAATTATATGGAGAACAAACTATGAAGCTAAACACCTAGCTAAACACCAACTTTCCGGGGACATAGACATGTCTTATATGGGCAGAAAGCTTAAATTCTTGTTAATCTAACTGCTGTGTCCAATTAACAGTAGCTATTAGTGAAAAAATACCATGCTATTTTTTGAGGCGAGTGCACAACAAAACACTTATCATGGCAACTGGTTTGATATTCACCTATGAAGGAAATTACATTTTTTAATCTTGCTCTGATTTTTCATCCCAAGGGTCCCAGAGAAAATGTAGCATAGTTTTGTTTGATAAAATTCATTTTTATGTTAACGTAGGAACTTGGTCTACAGTTTGACCCAACTGCTGTCTCTGGCTCCACACCCACCCTGCCCGGTCATCTAGATGAGTGAAAGTTAATGATCCATCATTTATGACATTCCTGTGTAAACATACTTTTTGCATTTTGTATGTTCTCTATAGTGATGTACTTAAATGTATCAATTGACCTATTTGGTACATTTGGACAAACTCCTGGCAGACCTGGTGCTGTAATTGAATTCTTCACTGGATCAGTCTGAAACTTTGCACATACTGCTGTCATCTGGTGACCAAAATCTAAATTACACCTAGACTCCTAACTGAAAGTATGGACGTTCTCTTGCATTTCAAATATGGAACAAAAACATTTTTTTACTAGATCTAATATGTTATGTTCTCCTACATTAATTTCACATTTCCACAAACTTCAGTGTTTCCTTTCAAATGGTATCAACAATATGCATGTCCTGAGCTACAGGCAGCTAGATTTTGGTATGTCATTTAAGGAAAATATATATATTTTTAAAAAGGGTACGAACCCTTAACAACAATGAAGTAATTCTGTAACTACAGTATAGGACTCAAACATAGTGGAGATGGGTAAACACTCCATGTTGAAAGTGTGTTTATCTGTGTGTACATACCTGAGGGAGTTTATGTCCGTCTGTGTTACCTGTCTCTTTCAGGAGGAGGAGGGTCCAGAGGTGCTGCTGGTGAAGGAGGAGGGGTGTGAGGAGGGTCTGGGGAACCCTGAGGGGACCATGGTCATGGAGGACAACCAGACTACACCACCTCCTGAACCCACAGAGAAACTAGCTGAGCAGCACAGTCTCACACACAGTCTCACTGAGGTGAGCCCACTGAACTACTGTCTGAATGGTATTAGGTCAGGGCCCGTATCCACAAAGCCTTTCAGAGCAGGAGAGCTGATCTAGGAGCATTTCTTATTATAATGAATAAAGCTATGTAGACAGGTGGGGACCTGATATTAGATCAGCACTCTTACGCTGAGACGCTTTGTGGATACGGTCTTGTGTCAAGTAATCAAATTAACACATTTGCATAGTACTCATAGAAATCCCTCATTGCCCAATCAGAAGATGCCCCATAGCAGGGTGCTCATATCAGATTTCTTGATCCAACATCCTCTCACTCTGTATCTCTTACAGTCGGAAGACATGGAGGATGGGAAGCCTGATCTGCTGCTGGTCAAAGAGGAGACCATAGAAGACGGACCAGAGATCATTGATCTGCTGAGTGGACTAAAGATGGGGGAGCAAGGTAAGGGAGAAATACATATAGCCTACATACAGTAATAGATATTCAATGGGAATAGTGATGCACCTGGATATCATTTGAAACGCATAAACTGAACATCTCCAAAATGTTGACTTCTCTGCCATGTTTGTAAAGTCTATTTTGTAACCTCTTCCTGCAGGTGGTTGGCTGGAGGCTAACAGAGGAGACTGGGTGGCCATCTTGGATTCCCAGACTCAGATGGGTGCAGCCAAGGACCCAGGGGACAACATCACCGAGCAGGCCAGGACCAGAGACAACATAGTGGAGGTCAGTGGATTGGACAACGTCCTCAACTCTGGGCTGGGGAACAACACTGTAAACCACAACCAGAAACAGGCAGTCGAACACAAAACAACATCCGAAATTAGTCTCCGTGACAACAGACTGGCTGAGACCAGGGTGAGGCGTAGATTTGGTCCGCGGGGACGAGGAAGTGTCCGTATGCGGCAGGAGAGAACAGACACAGACTCTGCTAGCGACGCTCCGTCCTGCTCCTATAGTTGTGATTCAGAGAGACTGATGGTGTCTCAGATTAACCCTATAGGATCTATCAACTGGAACATGGAACCTGCGACAACACAGACACTACCTGGCCTTCATCCTCCTCACACTCTCCTGTTAAACCAGACCTCAGACAATGCCAGTGGCTCAACACTAAATGGCTACAGAAGACCATTGACAAATTACAGTAGTTGTAACTCTATCAGTAGATCTGGTGGCAAAGAGAAGCGCTTCCCGTGTTCGTTCTGTGGGAAAGCCTTCAGTTTCCCCAAACAGGTGGAGATCCACCAGAGGATCCACACGGGAGAGAAACCGTTTGGCTGCCACCATTGCCGGGCCAGTTTTTCACATTTGTCCAGCCTGAAGAGGCACCAGAGGGTCCACACAGGGGAGAAACCATTCGGCTGCCACATGTGCCGGGCCAGTTTTTCACACTCGTCCAACCTGAAGAGACACCAGAGAGTCCACAGAGGGGAGAAATCCTACAGCTTCCCCAGTGTGAGAAGAGGTTCTCCCACCAGCATCAGCTGAAGATTCATCTGAAGATCCACACGAGAGAGAGGCCATTCACCTGTACGCACTGTGGGAAGGAAGAAGTTCTCAGAGAGAAGGTACTTCAGGATACACCAGCAGAAAATGCACACGGCCCATGTATAGTGTATAGCCCTCAAACTCAACTCTTGACCTGGAACCCAGTTCCATTGCATTTTTTTACTTGTTCTCCTCTAATCAGGCACTGATTTAGACCTGGGACACCAGGTGGGTGTAGGGCTGTTAGTTGCAGTCACGAGTCATTACAGCAGTCAAATTCCATGTGACCATTTTGTCATGGTAATTAGGCTTCTGATCATTAGTAGCCTACCAAACTTGCTAAACTGCCTGGTGCTCAGCATTCGATTGTCCCTCTTATCACTTGGACAGCAATGCAAATGTCATTGAAAATCTAATCAAACACTTCATGAGCTTATGTTGCGCAACATTTCTATAGGCTATGCAATTGCATGAGAGTGTGATGGCCTCTTAAAAAGAGGATCCCATCAGCTTTCTATAGGCTAGGCCTACTATATTTCTTAACTTTCCTAATATTAAGCACATTGCTTCTCTTTACAACAGGAGTATAGCCTACCTGGCTGGCATGAAAATGAACCACGGGAAAAGCAGCTACCATTAGCTATTCTTTTCCTCCTGCTCCTGTTTTAAGACCGGTGCATGATAATGGTCCATTCCAAATAAAAACTAATTTCACACACATTATTTAGCATATGTAAAAATCAGATTAAATCAAGAATAGTCTGATGGATGACAATATTAGTGTTTGACTTGTGAATCATGCGTATTCCTTTTTTTTGCGACTTTTTCGAATCATAGTCACACCTCATGTAGCCTAGCCCATAGGCTTGGATAAGGTTTGATTCACAACTAAAGTGGCAAAATAACTTCTTAAAATTACGCATATTAATCCACGTTAAAGGGTGTAGAGCCTAACTGGCATACATACACAGCGCGTGAGTGTCAAGATTCTAAAATGCACCTTTAATAAAAGCATTACTTGCATAATCGCATTTGCTATGAGAATGTTTTCCCGCTAATGGAGTATTCACACTTAGCCAACTGCTGTGTGCGCATTTCTGCGCTTATAATGTGAAGAAAAAGCCTTAGGTTATCAACATTTTAAGCTAATTGTTGTGATCTTTTTTGTCAGCCACATTGCTTAAAAAATTAAATTAAATTGACACTAGTAGCTATATTAATTTGGGATCTATTGCATCCCACAACTGTCCCAGACTGTTTGGAATATTTATTTTTCGCAGAATAGAATGGGTCAACTTTTGTACTATGGGGGAATAGTAGATTTACATAGGCCAGTGCTTTTGCTGTTCGTTGGCTGACAAAGTAAATGTAGACAGTTCTTCCAATATCTTCAATATGCGCCTCGAAATTGAATAAGGACATGCACAGTTGCGTCCCCGATGTGTCGGTCTCCACTTGTAGCCTGTGAGAAAGACCCAATCACGTGACGGAGAGCCGCTTCAGAGCACTGTGGTTGTTTCTGTATTACCAAATGAGGAGAAACAAACTTCACACACCAGAGTTATATTTAAACTACATCTTTAATAATAAGAGCTTTGCAATAGCATTGACTTTCAATGAATCCCTATTTCTAATGAACTATTGAGTGACAACACAAAAGTGCCAAGATACACCCCTCTCGACCTACATGACGCACAACCGATACATAGAATGGTCACAAGGTTAAGATTTATGTGAAAGGTATCTATAATACATAGCAGACAGCAACTGCTGTGTCAACAGTTTATTGTACAGACCAGTGTCTGGCGCTCCTACTCCAAACTGGAACGGTATCTTCCTGGTACGGTATAGAACAAAAACACCAACTCATCCAATGGCATAACTCAATTGTCAACTCTAGATACTCCCATCTCAAGTAAAACCCCTTGACACCACTCCTGGACAAGCTCACTGAGGGGAGTGAGTCTCTAGGTCATATACATATACAACATCAAAGAGGACATACAATGGTTCCATACACCTCCCCCCATTGCCAAAAGAGGGCGCACAGACATTGGAGACAAGTAATTGGTACCCCATTAATCACGCCATCCCTTCACATGGTTTAAGAATAGGAAGACACATTCACATATGAAGACAATGTTCCATCCTGTCCTCTTCCCTTTCTGATATTCTGCATAGCACCAGAAACGTGTAAAAGACAAGCCTGACCTCTCCCCTCTCTGGGCCCCAAGTGACTGAGCCCCAGCTGAGGTAAGAAGTGCAACTGCCAACACCAGAGTCCAAAGGGATACATTCTGATTAATCCGCCACAGCACCCAAACAGGAGAAGGGAATTATTTCCAGCCCAAGGGCACAACGGCCAATGGCATGTTTTTTTTCAGGAGGCATTACAGCAACACAAAGGGTATGCCCCTGGGAAATTCGAGGCATTATCAAGTGCTTGCCAAATTGTATTTGAGGCAGCTAAAATGTGTACATCCTGCACACAAAAAATTAAAGCAGAGCTCATGCCTTTCATGCACATTCCTTTTCAAACCCTCATTAGTTGCACCATGCAGCCTTAATGTATATCACATTTACTTAAATAACTCTAAATTAAGCATATGAGTACCTGTTTCTTTAGGTTGGTGTTTTTATAGTGAGATAATGCCTTAATTTACTTGACAAAGTAGTGAAGATGTAAGAATTTCCAAGGTATTCTAAAATTATTTTTATCCAAGCGAGGGTACCATATTATAGAAAAGGTAGGGTTTAGTGAGAAAGTAATTCTACTTAATTTGTCATTTTGCAGACACTCTTATCCAGAGTTACTTACAATTAGTGTATTCATCTTAAACGGCTGCATTGGGCCTTTATCTCAATGTCAAGTACCTAAGTGTAGGCTTGGGCGGTAATACTGGGGCATTTGGAAATGGGCATGGAATGTTTTTTTCAATACCATTTAACTATTTTATGTAATTAAAGTACTGTACTTCACGCTGACTGACTTGGTTATTGTTTTGTAATCATCTTTTTATTAGAATGTTATTTTCTTTTAACAGGGGTTACACAGACAAGAGTGCACCACACAGACTAAGTACAATAACATGAATAAAAAGCTAAATCTGATACAAAAAGGCAGAAATGTATCTCGTATGCATATGGAGGTGCATTTGGGGTAAACCCTTTTGCAGATAGAAGCCCATTCTTCCTCACCAAATGCATGTCCAATGTCTCTCCCAAACATGTCTCAATGAGGCACTTCTGTTCGATAAGAGAATGTCAGAGATTAAACCTCTCAAACAGTAAGATTTGTAAATAGTTTTTCAACTTCAGTCATTTGAAAACGTAGTTCAACTTTCTTCTGACCCTCTGAAGTGTCTCAGTTGTAGGTACTTAAAAAAATATTTGTTGTGTAAGTCAAACTCAGTTTTTATTGGTGTCCTGAGTAAATAAAAAGGCATGAGGTCAGCAACTCTTCAACTTCCAGTCCAGAAGTCCAATACTCCTTATCTGACAATTTTACAATACACTCTTAACTTGGAAGGATGCAAGGAGGTACCTGCAGATTCCAAACATCACTCTGGTCACCGATTGCCCTGTATCCAGATTCTCCTGAAAAAAGGACATAGATGGCAGGGGATATTTTGGAATAAAAATTTAGCCGAGGAAGGACATTAATCCTGCCAAAAAGAGTTTGGTAGGGTAGACCAGTTAATCCAATCCTGTTTTATCTTTGTGAGCAAAGGTATATCATTTGGAGTCACATATGTCCAAGTATATTAAGCCTGTTTCAGTCAATTGGAATGGATATATTGTTTCTAAGTTGATTGTAGAGGGGATATACAAAGGTAATGCCATGGATTTATCCACATTAATTTTGTTCCCTGACAGGTTACCATATTCAGGTATGATGTCCATTACTGCAGTGACCGAGGTCTCTGGTTTAGACATGTATAAAAGCACATCAGCAAATAATGAAATTATATGCTCTTCAATCACCCATAAAGATGCCCCTGATGTTATTGCTAGACCTTATTGCCTCCGCCAGTGGTTCTATGACTAACGAGAACAGAGCAGGAGAAAAAGGACAGCCCCTATCGATAGGACATCTCTAATTTACCACTTGTGTTAACTGCCGCTGATGGGTCAGAACAAAGTCATTTTACTAAATTAATAAAATGGTCACCCAGAAACTTTTTCTAATACAGCATGGGGCGGCAGGGTAGCCTAGTGGTTAGAGCGTTGGACGAGTAACCGGAAGGTTGCAAGTTCAAACCACCGAGCTGACAAGGTACAAATCTGTCGTTCTGCCCCTGAACAGGCAGTTAACCCACTGTTCCTAGGCTGTCATTGAAAATAAGAATTTGTTCTTAACTGACTTGCCTAGTTAAATAAAGGTTAAAAAATAAAAATACAATAATTCACTCAACTCGATCAAAGGCCTTTTCGGCATTGAGAGAGTCTTTAATTCTGCCAAGGTGGTTTATGATATTCAGAGCATGTCTCACATTGTCCGTTCCAAATCTGGCTTTGACAAACCTTGGTGACTATTTTAACATCAACTCCTAGCAAACTGATACTGTTGAAGTCGGAGGTTTACATACACTTAGGTTGGAGTCATTAAAACTTGTTCTTCAACCACTCCCCAAATTTCTTGATAACAAACTGGTTTTGGCAAGTCGGTTAGGACATCTACTTTGTGCAAGTAATTTTTACAATTGTTTTAAGGCATTGCCTTAATAGTTTCCCTAACCTCTTCAGGAGTAAAGGGAGCATTTAGTCTATTTCTGATCTAGTGGGCAAGGTTATCTTATTCAGTCAGCTCTGAAGCAAGCTTCCAGAAAATTGGAACGGAAATGGCGCCACACCAAACTGGAAGTCTTCCGACTAGCTTGGAAGGACGGTACCGTGCAGTACCGTAGAGCCCTTACTGCTGCTCGATCATCCTATTTTTCTAACTTAATTGAGGAAAATAAGAACAATCCGAAATTCCTTTTTGATACTGTCGCAAAGCTAACTAAAAAGCAGCATTCCCCAAGAGAGGATGACTTTCACTTTAGCAGTGATAAATTCATGAACTTCTTTGAGGAAAAGATTATGATTATTAGAAAGCAAATTACGGACTCCTCTTTAAACCTGCGTATTCCTCCAAACCTCAGTTGTCCTGAGTCTGCACAACTCTGCCAGGACCTAGGATCAAGAGAGACACTCAAGTGTTTTAGTACTATATCTCTTGACACAATGATGAAAATAATCATGGCCTCTAAACCTTCAAGCTGCATACTGGACCCTATTCCAACTAAACTACTGAAAGAACTGCTTCCTGTGCTTGGCCCTCCTATGTTGAACATAATAAATGGCTCTCTATCCACTGGATGTGTACCAAACTCACTAAAAGTGGCAGTAATAAAGCCTCTCTTGAAAAAGCCAAACCTTGACCCAGAAAATATAAAAAACTATCGGCCTATATCGAATCTTCCATTCCTCTCAAAAATTTTAGAGAAGGCTGTTGCGCAGCAACTCACTGCCTTCCTGAAGACAAACAATGTATACGAAATGCTTCAGTCTGGTTTTAGACCCCATCATAGCACTGAGACGGCACTTGTGCAGGTGGTAAATGACATTTTAATGGCATCGGACCGAGGCTCTGCATCTGTCCTCGTGCTCCTAGACCTTAGTGCTGCTTTTGATACCATCGATCACCACATTCTTTTGGAGAGATTGGAAACCCAAATTGGTCTACACGGACATGTTCTGGCCTGGTTTAGATCTTATCTGTCGGAAAGATATCAGTTTGTCTCTGTGAATGGTTTGTCCTCTGACAAATCAACTGTAAATTTCGGTGTTCCTCAAGGTTCCGTTTTAGGACCACTATTGTTTTCACTATATATTTTACCTCTTGGGGATGTTATTCGAAAACATAATGTAAACTTTCACTGCTATGCAGATGACACACAGCTGTACATTTCAATGAAACATGGTGAAGCCCCAAAATTGCCCTCGCTAGAAGCATGTGTTTCAGACATAAGGAAGTGGATGGCTGCAAACGTTCTACTATTAAACTCGGACAAAACAGAGATGCTTGTTCTAGGTCCCAAGAAACAGAGATCTTCTGTTGAATCTGACAATTAATCTTAATGGTTGTACAGTCGTCTCAAATAAAACTGTGAAGGACCTCGGCGTTACTCTGGACCCTGATCTCTCTTTTGAAGAACATATCAAGACCATTTCGAGGACAGCTTTTTTCCATCTACGTAACATTGCAAAGATCAAACTTTCTGTCCAAAAATGATGCAGAAAAATTCATCCATGCTTTTGTCACTTCTAGGTTAGACTACTGCAATGCTCTATTTTCCGGCTACCCGGATAAAGCACTAAATAAACTTCAGTTAGTGCTAAATACGGCTGCTAGAATCCTGACTAGAACCAAAAAATTTGATCATATTACTCCAGTGCTAGCCTCTCTACACTGGCTTCCTGTCAAAGCAAGGGCTGATTTCAAGGTTTTACTGCTAACCTACAAAGCATTACATGGGCTTGCTCCTACCTATCTCTGATTTGGTCCTGCCGTACATACCTACACGTACGCTACGGTCACAAGACGCAGGCCTCCTAATTGTCCCTAGAATTTCTAAGCAAACAGCTGGAGGCAGGGCTTTCTCCTATAGAGCTCCATTTTTATGGAACGGTCTGCCTACCCATGTCAGAGACGCAAACTCGGTCTCAACCTTTAAGTCTTTACTGAAGACTCATCTCTTCAGTGGGTCATATGATTGAGTGTAGTCTGGCCCAGGAGTGGGAAGGTGAACGGAAAGGCTCTGGAGCAACGAACCGCCCTTGCTGTCTCTGCCTGGCCGGTTCCCCTCTTTCCACTGGGATTCTCTGCCTCTAACCCTATTACAGGGGCTGAGTCACTGGCTTGCTGGGGCTCTCTCATGCCGTCCCTGGAGGGGGTGCGTCACCTGAGTGGGTTGATTCACTGTTGTGGTCATCCTGTCTGGGTTGGTGCCCCCCCCTTGGGTTGTGCCGTGGCGGAGATCATTGTGGGCTATACTCAGCCTTGTCTCAGGATGGTAAGTTGGTGGTTGAAGATATCCCTCTAGTGGTGTGGGGGCTGTGCTTTGGAAAAGTGGGTGGGGTTATATCCTTCCTGTTTGGCCCTGTCCGGGGGTGTCCTCGGATGGGGCCACAGTGTCTCCTGACCCCTCCTGTCTCAGCCTCCAGTATTTATGCTGCAGTAGTTTGTGTCGGGGGGCTGGGGTCAGTTTGTTATATCTGGAGTACTTCTCCTGTCCTATTCGGTGTCCTGTGTGAATCTAAGTGTGCGTTCTCTAATTCTCTCCTTCTCTCTTTCTTTCTCTCTCTCTCTCGGAGGACCTGAGCCCTAGGACCATCTGACATGATGACTCCTTGCTGTCCCCAGTCCACCTGGCCATGCTGCTGTTCCAGTTTCAACTGACCTGAGCCCTAGGACCATGCCCCAGGACTACCTGACATGATGACTCCTTGCTGTCCCCAGTCCACCTGGCCATGCTGCTGCTCCAGTTTCAACTTCCACCTGACTGTGCTGCTGCTCCAGTTTCAACTGTTCTGCCTTATTATTATTCGACCATGCTGGTCATTTATGAACATTTGAACATCTTGGCCATGTTCTGTTATAATCTCCACCCGGCACAGCCAGAAGAGGACTGGCCACCCCACATAGCCTGGTTCCTCTCTAGGTTTCTTCCTAGGTATTGGCCTTTCTAGGGAGTTTTTCCTAGCCACCGTGCTTCTACACCTGCATTGCTTGCTGTTTGGGGTTTTAGGCTGGGTTTCTGTACAGCACTTTGAGATATCAGCTGATGTACGAAGGGCTATATAAATAAATTTGATTTGATTTGTTATTCGATCTTGTACATTGTGAAGTATAAAGAGAAACATATTCTTGATAAGAAATAGAGCCATTTGCCATTCTTAGAATTAATAGAGCTTTCATTTTGTTAATTTTTAAGTTGGTGTGCAAGTAGATGGCTCGGACGGTTACCAAACTCATATTTTTGCTTGGTAAATTTTAATTTTATTTATTTGACATGTTTTGTATGCTCTACATAGTTTGGCCTCAGCACAAGCTAGTGAATTCTAGTTTGCCTGGGTTGGTTGTTAATGAAGAAGTTATAAATGCTTTACTTCAGCCTCCATTTTTTTCCCCCTATTTTCAATTCTAAGCTTCTTGATCAGAGAGGCTTGGGAAATTATATGACCCATTTTGGTTGCTTTAACAGCATCCCAGATAGTTGCAGCTGAGACAGGAGAGAGTTGGTTGTCGAGCCAGTGATGTGATAATTTATCACAGAGCAGAATCCTTCATTGTTAAACAGAGACGTATTAAGTCTCCAATATCTCATTTTGGGAATTGTTTTGCCAATATCTATATACACTGGGGCATGGTCGGAAGTTACTATAGAATCAATAGCACATGACTGGACAACATGCATGTAAGAAGGCATGAAAAATAGTCCAATCTAGAATATGAATGATGGGGTCTAGAGTAGAAAGTATAATCTCTGACATTAGGATTTAGCTCTCTCCATACGTCTACTAAACCACATAAATCACAAATGTTTAGAGATTGGAACAGTTGATGATTTATCCAATTTATCCAAAGTACAATTAAAATCTCCTGAAATAAGCCATAGTCCCTGGCATTGTTGGTTAAATAATAAAATCATGTCAGACATAAATTTGGAGGAGTCTGTATTTGGGGCATATACATTTAGTATAGTAATATGTTGACCAAGTATATTACCTGTAATCAAAATAAATCATCCTTCAGGATCTGTATCTTGGTGCTCAAATATAAAATGGGACATTTGAGGATGGCAGTGCATCTTTTGTTTGAACTAAAAGAAGAAAAGTACACCTGGCCCACCCAGTCCCTCTTCAATTTAGCATGTTCTGTTGAAGATAAATGAGTCTCCTGTAGCATAGCAATTGAAACCCTTTCCTTTTTTAAGAATGTTTGAATTTTCTTCCTCTTGACCTCTTGAACCAGATAAAACATGTGTCATTGCCTTGCAGTCGGATACCAATTAGTTGCTGGCAGTTAAGATGCTTTCACTGGTGCAGCTGTAGAACTTTGAGAATCTGCCAAATCTATTCAGGTTCCTGAGGGGGAAGAGGCGTTGTATTGTCAACACCACTGTTGGTGTGTGTGGACCATGTTAATTCCTTATGTAACAGTATAACCTGGGCTCGAACCAGCCACCCTCGAAGCATCGTTACCCATCGCTCCACAAAAGCAGGGGCCCTTGCAGAGCAAGGGGAACGACTACTTCACGGTCTCAGAGCAAGTGACGTCACCGATTGAAACGCTATTAGCGCGCACCACCGCTAACTAGCTAGCCATTTCACATCGGTTACACTTAGTGATGTGATATTTGACTAACGGTATGTAAAAATGGATGTACTTACTTTGATAGGTTCACACCTTTGCCCACGAAGCAGCCAATCTTTTGGAGACGGTTTTGCTCAAAACGCTGTGTTTGCGCCAGCCGTAAATAAAGCCCTGAACGTGTAGCTAATTTAATAAAACAGTACCGCATTTCAAAGAACAGCGCGCTGCCATCGTACCCGTTTCATTTAACCACACCCTTTGAGCTATGACCCACGCCAATAAGATCCTTTCTCTTCAATGTAAACGGAAGTGAACAGTGACGGAGTACAAGTTCCACTTCAGCGTTTTTATTTTTGTTATTTAGACATTCATCAACACCATGTAACTCAAAATATTACTAATTTAACTGCACGGCATAACATACTTACCCCCAGGTGGTGTTTAATTCACGTTGGAGACAGGACTTAACAAATATTATCTAATTAACGCTAGCAAGGAGCTAACAATGGCTAACTGTATGGTTTATCACACTCAAATAGCCTCCATCATGGAGGTGCTAGCGAATGCAGCCGTGGCGGAGATCTGTAAACTCGTAGACGACGACTATGCAGTGATCCGTTTGGAAATGTCTCAAAGCCAGAAAGAAAACAGGACAATGCGGAGGAAACTACAGCTACTGGAACTGAAGATGGCACGGGAGCGCGCAGAGCGCGTCCTCGCCAGTCGTCCCAGTAGTGTCAAGATCCTCGACCGATACAGAGGAATGGCAAAAGGTACATTTAGCAGAACGCTGAGGCTGCGGGACCGTGTCCCCATCCTCCTCTGCGCGCGTGACTTTAGATGCGTTAACCACATTATGGTTAACCAGAATTGGGTCTTGGTCAGTTGTTGGATAATATGCAACTTCGATATTTTGCACAAATCATTTTTGTTTTGTTTTGTCACACACATGGTTAGCAGATGTTAATGCGAGTGTAGCGAAATGCTTGTGCTTCTAGTTCCGACAGTGCAGTAATATCTAACAAGTAATCTAACAATTCTCCAACAACTACCTAATACACACATATAAAGGGCTAAACTGAGAATATGTACATGTAAGTATATGGATGAGCAGCAAAGGCAAGGTGCAATAGATGGTATAAAATACAGTATATACATGTGATATGAGTAATGTAAGATATGTAAACATTATTCAAGTGGCATTATTTAGAGTGGCATTGTATAAAGTGACTAGTGATCCATTTATTAAAGTTGCCAGTGATTGGGTCTCAATGTAGGCAGCATCCTCTCTGAGTTAGTGATTCCTGTTTAGCAGTCTGATTGCCTTGAGACACCAAAGACACAATATAATATTCTAACCAGATTTTCTGCATTTTCAATTTGATGCATTGAACATAATCAATTGACCTATAAATAGTATGTCAAGAAGTTATGAGAAGTGTTACCTTACATCCTTGCCAATTCTAGACCGTGTCCACAGTGTACAATATAGCATTGACAGTAGCTAACCTAACCACCTCTTTTCCCTCAATCACTGTCTCAGGTGAAGAACATCTCACTGGAGGCCACAGGGGCTTGGTGAAGCCAGCGGGACACAATACATGGAGAGATGACCAACCAATCACTGTTGATGAGGGGAGTGGAACCTCAACCTCAACCCAGCACATTATTGTGATAGAGGTTAGTGGAATAGTGTTGCATTAACAATTAGTTACTTTGTAAATCAAACGTGTCCTGATTTTTTTTCTTCTTTAGAAACACTCCCCTTAGCTATTCACTTGCTTACATCGTTCCATTTGATTTCAATCACTTTCTGACTGCACCCCTTTTTGATTTGAACAGCACTTTCCATACACATTCAGGAGATAGTTGACCCATTTTGCATACCCCACCATACCATGGGACATCCATGTCTTTACTACTGGGGAAAAAATGACAGTTGAGTATAATATAATTTTAAAGCTTACATTCAACTTAGACCCTAATTTACATAATTGCCGGTGTTTGTGTTGTGCCCGCCATCAGTTGAGACACAGCATACTCTTGAAAACATGGCGGGTGTCATTTGAATTCTAGAAATCTAATTCATAAAAATTGACCTATCCATTCAGACCACTGCAATTTAGCTGGTACACCATTGACATTTTAATTAGAGGTTGCTACCACTATTTTGACGTAATTTCCTGTCCTAAAGAGGAAATGCACATTTAAGTTCCGGCTACTTCATTAAAATTACAGGCTGGGGCACTGACAAATAGGGCACTGTCAGTGTAGCTACCTAGCATGCTAAACTTATCTAGCTAGCTAATGTTATTTGTTGATGCTGTTTTTTTATTTTCTTACTACACCATATTCAAAATATTAGCCAGCTGGCTCTGTGTCTGGTTCTGGAGCTGAATTAGGGAAAACATTGCCACAGATGGAAACCACTGGCCTATCTTTGACTTTGTCATCTCCAAAGTTTTGTCATCTTCCATAAATTGTGGCCGCAAATCCGCTATAGAAATAGTTAGAAATAATAAGATGAAACTCCGGTAATATGAATAACTATTGAACGATAGCTGTTATGCGTTTTTCTACATTGTTATGGACACGTTGCAACCTTTGGTAGCTAGGTAGGCTGCTGGTATGCTTCGGCTGCTGCTATAGCAAAGCCAAGTCAGCTCGTGCTCATGGTTCTCATGGGAAGTGAAAGTATAGGCTATAATGACTTTGTTCATTGACAAACTAGCTTGTGAACAAAATAATTTCAATAGCCAAGAAACACAAGGACAAAATCTCACTTCAGTCGACTTTTGTCTACAGCTTTTCTAAAAATGTCAATTTCACTCAGCTCTAAACGTGGGCACAGCTTCCATCCAGGAAGGACGAGGTGGAATAGGCTATATAGCATTTGTAGTTCTTTGACTTTGTGCGATTTTAATGTACCAGCTATGAAACAAAACAGCGGAAGTCATTTGAAAACAGCTACTGCAGCATTTATTTTACTATAAATGTGATCATACTTTACCGTTTTTATTCACAAACGCAAGTGAAATGCTCGCACTGTTGAGTCCAGACCACCCGCCTATGCGGGTGTTCATTTTAGGTCCATCATGTTAATGGTCAAAACCATTCATTTTGCGGTGACGGGTTGGCATAATGCCATCATATCACGCAATTATACCATTTATAAAATGTTCAGATAAATGTATATTTAATACAGACACAAGGCTGTTTGTCTCATCTCAGTGGCAAATAATTAATTTGAATAATCTTGCAGCTGTTTCTGATTAAGGAACAATGGTGGGTGGTAACATTCAAATAAAACCAGCCCTGAAATGAAATGTAGTTTGAAAAGCATTTGTATGTCATATCATAGGAAAACACACCGCATTCACACGGATTTGCACAAAGTGGGCAGCTCAGATGTCACTACATGCCCAAATATATCATACTTTGACTAAAACGATGACTTATTGACTTAAATCGTTGTGCAAAATCATGGGTAAGCTGTGGCCATCATCTTTCAGCTCTAAAAAGTTTTTCTACTGGTGTGGGCATTTAAACCTCCAATTACTACCACAAAGATAGCCGCTGGTCGTTTCACAGTTGAATGTCAACTTAAGTAAGAATATCTATTCTGTCATCTATATTTCTATGATTTCAATAGGTTTCCTATGGATGATTCACAGTATAATATATAACATCTTATATTCCCATTCAAGTCAAAATTCTCTTGTTATGGTTGACGGTCCAATTGTTATGGACCGTCAACCATCTTTTTGGTACCAATTGAAAGTTGAAATTGTATTTCCATTTTAGTACATTTATCAGTCAGAAAACATGACACCCTCCACCCTGTTTTCAAGAGCATGCTGTGCCTCAACTGATGACAGGCACAACACAAACATCTTAGATGATGTAAAATAGTCTAAGCTACAACGTATGCAAGAAAAGTAGACATTTTTCAAGATATCAAAAAAATAGACAACCCTGTTTGTATAGCTTTTAAATAATATCAAACTCAACCGTTTATCTTTTCCAGTGATTAAGACATGGATGTCTCATGGTATGGTGGGGAAAGCAAAATGGGTCAACTTTGGGCACCTCTATCTCCTGAATGTTTTGGCACTCAGGTCCAAAAAGTCACTTTCTGACCACTTCTACCATGGAAAGTTTCATTCAAATCAAAAGGTAGTGCGGTCAAAAAGTAATTGAAATCAAATGGAACGACCCATAAGGGAGCTTGTGAGACATCCCTACGACATTGTCATTGTTGTCTTTTGGCCAATCACATCAGATCTTTTTCCTAGCTGATCTCATTGGTCAAAAGGGGAAAAAAATATCAGAATTGGGCTGCTGTCTAAACGCAGCCTTCTTGTGTCAAGTCTGCAGATGCAGAGGCTGTAGGTCCTGGGGTCAAGCAGGAGAGGTCCGAAGGAAAGGAGCTACAACACAGCAGAGACATGACTGGAGCAGCGGCTGGAGTAGCATCCCCTGTAGCCACAGAGGACTCTACCACCGCCCCAGCGCAGCCCAGGACGCGACGCAGCATCACGGAGGTCAGTGGAACGCTGAACGCCGTCCTCAAGTCAGAGACCGACACAGAGACTTTAACTGTAACACAAAGGCTTTTGCACACAGGATCTGACCACAGATCAGACCCAGAGAGACTGGGGCTACTGGGCTGTCCTGCTCCCGGCTCAGAGTATTTACTTTACGGTAACCACTTAGGTGACGTGTTAGAGACTGGCAATGATCCGTCTTGTTCTTACGCTACAGGGATGGACCCTGGCAACATGCCCTTGGGTTTAGAGACACACACTGATCTGTCTAGAGAGGACTGGAACCAGTACACTAGTAGTGTATACTCTGAAGGGTGCGTAAAGGGTCTGGTCGTAGATAAAGTGACTGTGAAAGTGGAGGGCGACGCTCCTCCCACATGGAATGCAGATAGTCACATAGGAGACGGACACTCACAGGGCAGAGATTTTTTAGAAAACAGGGAAAGTTTAGAGACAAATCCAAATGTCGCGACCCACTCCCCTTTACACGCATTCAGCGGTCACGACCCAGTGTCCACATCGACGGGGCCTTCGGATTCAAACAACCGTGTCCGTTTCGATCAGATATTGAAGTCAAACGACAGGGCTAGAGCCCAGGCTCCGGGAGGGGGAGCAACATCAGGCAATATTAAAGATAAACGGTTCCTCTACAAGTTCTGTAACAAAGGCTTCAGCTGCACCCAGAAGTCGGAGATACATCAGAGGGTCCACACAGGTGAGAAACCTTTCATCTGTACCCAGTGTCACATGCGCTTTGCCCAAGCTGGCACCCTGAAGAGGCACCAGAGGGTCCACACAGGGGAGAAACCCTTCAAATGTACCCAGTGTCACATGCGCTTTGCCCAGGCTGGTGACCTGAAGAGGCACCAGAGGGTCCACACAGGGGAGAAACCCTTTAGGTGCCCCCAGTGTGAGAAGAGGTTCTCCCGCCAGGACCAGCTGAAGATGCACCTGAAGATCCACATGGACGAAAGGCTGTTTGCGTAGCTACCTCAGGGTACACCAGCAGAAAAAACATTCCACTCTATAACATAGAACAGGGGTAGGCAACCCTGGTCCTGGAGGGCTATAGGCACTTCATTTTTTGATTTAACTGACCTGGAAGCCCAGGTGTGTTGAATTTAGGCAATCACTGATCAATTAGCTTAGTTGATCAGGTGTGGTGCCTAGTTGTATCAACCCTGACAAAGACCGTAACCATTTCTACTTGATACTGTAGCTTCTGACATTTAGATCAAAAACCTGCATTAAAGACAAAGCTGAATTGTTATTGTTGTCAACAGAACATATCCACAGATGCATTTGGAATGACAAGACTAACAGATTTTACTGTTGAATATTCCTTAGTAGAATATTGCATCCAAACATTGTGTGATTTCTAAGGCATATATAAATAAGCCTTAAAAGTCTGTTACATGTAGTGTTTGTACTGTGTAGGATATATGATGTTTCCATTCAACTACTACCATTTTTTCCCACAACACTTTTAATGAGAACATTCATGTTGATTTTTTTTGTTAAGATGTGTATGTGTGGTTTTCATATGGTGTATTTAACTTGTTTATGTACCTGTATACATACGGGTTGAAAGTGACAGATTTGGGCACTGATAAGCACCTAAATTGTAACTACAGTGTCTGTACAGTAACATGCAATAAATGACGTCAGTGCTCAGGCTCTGTATGGGTTTTGACTGACAGCTGTTCTGAACTTGAGCACAACACGTGACAAGTTGCACCCATCCCTCCCACTAATTGTGCAACTTTTTGTTGTCTGAATGAAGGAAATGCTGAAAATTAAGAGGACTCTTATGTATTTTGAAAGATGAGATGTTAAGGATTATAATAAATACAGCTTTGCCTTCATACAAGCAAACCAAACACTCATAAGTCAAAATGTGCACTTCACATTTCCATATGATAACTCATGCCATATACACAGTGTGAAAACATTAGGAACACTGTCAATGACAGACTGACCAGGTGAAGGCTTTGATTCCTTATTGTTAAATCGACTTCAATCAGTGTAGATGAAGGAGGTTAAAGAAGGATTTGAAAAGCCTTGAGACGTGGATTATGTTTGTGTGTCATTCAGAAGGTGAATAGGCAAGACAAAATATTTAAATACACAGTGTATGGTAGGTGCCCGGCGCACCCGTTTGAGTGTGTCAAGAACTGCAACGCTGCTGGGTTTTTCACGCTCAACAGTTTCCCTTGTGTATCAAGAATGGTCCACCACCCAAAGGAGATCCAACCAACTTGACACAACTGTGGGGAGCATTGGAGTCAACATGAGCCAGCATCCCTGTGGAACATTTGACACCTTGCAGAGTCCATGCACAGACGAATTGAGGCTGTTCTGAGGGCAAAAGGGGTTGCAACTCAACAGTAGGAAGGCTTTCCTAATGTCTTGTACACTGTTTACAGTGTCAATGTTTATGATCCCTACATTTGATGTACAGTTACAAGATGACATGGTGTCAGAACCTGTTCTGAACATAATGAGTCTATTAGCCATGGAACACGCGCCTGAATGCACTCATGACTCCTTTCTATGCTCACCAAAATGACCATCTGTTTCTCTGAATTGTCTTGTGAAAGCCTAACACTGTAATATCGTATTTTATAATTTAGCGAATGATGTTGGCAATAGAACAAGCTTTCAAATGATGCCCACCTCATCCCGATTGCCATTTTAAAATGGTCCGGTTTTGGATTGCGACAACAAGTGTGCTTGCTGCAGTTCCTCAACGGCACAGCTAGGAGAGCAACAAAAAAATCACCTTGTATTTGGAGACTGTTCTTTGAGTCATACAAATGCATTGAAATGACTTAGGAACTGTGCACACTTTGGAGAGGTGTGTTGCCACTTGGAGACACCAGTTAGTCCTCTCAATCAAACCCTTGTCGTTTTTCTGCCTTTTTCTACCCCACATTTTCCAGGAATATTGTTGTCATGTTACTGAATGAATCAAGAGTATTTATTGATTTCGTTATCAACAAATGCGGTGAAAAGTTCAGTAAATGTAAAATGCACATCAAATCAACAGTGGAATGTTGCGATTCAGTATTGTGTTAGGTGAACTGTTGTGTCCTCTACTTTGGACACAACAGTTTCCATAATCTCAAAACTGTTCCCTTTCAATTGCTACCATGCTTATGCATTTCATATTTCTTCTGTAAAAAACATTAAAATTTTGCCCTATACAGTGCCTTCATTCAAAGTATTTTCTTCTCACCCATCTACACACAATACCCCATAATGACAAAGTGAAAACATGTTTTCCAAAATGTTAGCAAATTATTAAATGAAATACAGACATAACTAATTTACATATGTATTCACACCCTTGAGTCAATACTTTGTGGAAGCAAGTGATTGCAGTGATTGCAGCTTTGAGTCTTTCTGGGTCATTTTCTAAGAGCTTTCAACAACTGGATTGTGCAACATTTTCCCATTTTATTTTTGAAGCTCTGTCAAATTGGTTGTTGATCTTTGCTAGACATGCTTTTTCAGGATTTGACATAGATTTTCAAGTAGATTTACAAAACGGTAACTCAGGCACTCGGGAACATTCACTGTCTTTTTGGTAAGGAACTCCAGTGTAGATTTGGTATTATGCTTTAGGTTGTTGTCCTGTTGAAAGGTGAATTAATCTCCCAGTATCTGGTGGAAACTAGGCACTTGCCTGTGCTAAGCTCTGTTACGTTTCTTTTTTTATCCTGAAAAACTCCACAGTGCTTAGTGATGGCAAGCATACCCAAAACATGATGCAGCCACCACTATGCTTAAATATAGAGAGTGGTACTTGGTAATGTGTTGTACTGGATTTGCCCCAAACATAACACTTTGTATTCAGGACAAAAAGCAAATTGCTTTGACACATGTTTTGCAGTATTACTTTACTGCCTTGTTGCAAACAGCATGCATGTTTTGGAATATTTTTTATTCTTTACAGACTTCCTTCTTTTCACTCTCTCAATTAGGTTAGTATTGTGGAGTAACTACAATGTTGTTCATCCATCCTCAGTTTTCTCCTATCACAGCCATTAAACTCCAAATTGTTTTTAAAGGCACCATTGGCCTCATGGTGAAATCCCGAGAGGATTCCTTCCTCCCCGGCAACTGAGTTAGGAAGGACGGACGCCTGTATCTTTGGAGTGACTGGGTGTATTTATACACATTCCAAAGTGTAATTTAATAAATTCACCATGTTCAAAAGGATATTCAATGTCTGTTTCTTTTTTTTAACCTATCTACCAATAGGTGCCCTTCTTTGCGAGTCATTGGAAAACCTGTGGGGTACTGAGAGTTCAAAAAGCATGTTTACATACAGAGTCTATGCAACTTATGTGACTTGTTAATTAAGCAAATGTGAACTCATTAACTTATTTAGGCTTGCCATAACAAAGTGGTTAAATACTTATTCACTCAAGACATTTCAGCTTTTCATTTTTTATTAATTTTGTAAGAACTTCTAAAAACATCATTCCACTTTGACATTATGGGGTATTTGTATGTAGGCCAGTGACAAAAAAAAAAATCTACATTTGATACATTTTGCATTCAGGCTGTAATACAACAAATTGTGGAAAATGACTACTTTCTGGAGGCGCTGTAGGCCGTGTAAAAGGCTTAATAAACACAAAATGGGACTTTTCATTAAAACTCCCTTTAGTAAACGACTGAACACACCCTATGCTGCATACACTAACAGCACTTTATAGCCAATAAACACTTAGTAAATATACCTACACATTCCCACACACTAACAAACACCTACTGTACACATAAAAATAGTTTTGTAAGGTTTGTCTGATGTCTTTTGACTTAACATAGCTGACTTATTTTAACCCACAGCATTATATTTATGTCCACCATGATGGGTTTAACAATGAAGTCATTCTGTAACTACAGTATAGGACTCTAATGTAGTGGGGATGGGTAAACACTCCATGTTGAAAGTCTGTTTATTATCTGTGTGTACGTACCTGAGGGAGTGTATGTCTGTGTAATCTGTATCACCTGTCTATTCCAGGAGGAGGAGGGTCCAGAGGTGCTGCTGGTGAAGGAGGAGGGGTGTGAGGAGGGTCTGGGGAACCCCGAGGGGACCATGGTCATGGAGGACAACCGGACTACACCTCCTCCTGAACCCACAGAGGAGCCAGCTGAGCAGTACAGGACCACACACAGTCTCACTGAGGTGAGCTCACTGTAAACTACTGTCTGAATGGTATTAAGTCAGGGCCTGTATCCACAAAGAGTCTCAGAGGAGAGCTGTGGTATCATGCCTTTGAATCATCCAAGTATTAGTGTCAACTAATCAAATCAACTAACATGTTTGGATAGTATTTATAGCAATCCTTCATTGTCCAATCAGAAGATGCTCCACAGCAGGATGCTCCTATCAGATTTCTTGATCCAACATCCTCTCACTCTGTATCTCTTACAGTCAGTAGACATGGAGGATGGGAAGCCTGATCTGCTGCTGGTCAAAGAGGAGACCATAGAAGATGGACCAGAGAGCATTAACCTGCTGAGTGGACTAAAGATGGGGGAGCAAGGTAAGGGAGAAATAAATGTAGCTTACATACAGTAATAGATATTCAATGGGAATAATGATGCACCTGGCTATTGTTTTTTTTCTTAATTTTCTTCATTCAAATGTTTTTATCAATACAGCTTATGTTTACATACAAAAACACACATTATAATGTGTGAACTTGACCAGGTAATTGACAAAAAAAACATATGTAGAGTTCTCTCTGGCATGTTTGTAAAGTCTATTTTGCAACCTCTTCCTGCAGGTGGTTGGCTGGAAGCTAACAGAGGAGACTGGGTGACCATCTTGGATTCCCAGACCCAGACTGGTGCAGCCAAGGGCCCGGGGAATGACATCACTGAGCAGGCCAGGACCAGAGGAGACCTAGTGGAGGTCAGTGGGAAGGGACAGCGTCCTCAACTCTGGGCTGGGGAACAACACTGTTAACCAGAAACAGACAGTTGAACATAAAACAACAACCAAACTGACAACAGACTGGGTGAGGTGTCGATTTTAGGTGTGTCTGTATGCAGGGGGAGAGAACAGACACAGACTCTGCTAGCGATGCTCCGTCCTGTTCCTATAGTTGTGATTCAGAGACACTGATGGTACCTCAGGTTAACCACCTAACAGGTGCTGCCTTCAGCCTGCCTTCTATAGGATCTATCAACTGGAACATGGACCCTGTGACATCAGACACTTCCTGGCCTTCATCCTCCTCACACTCCCCTAATGTTAAACCAGACCTCAGACAATGCCAGTGCCTCAACACTAAATGGCTTCACAAGACCATTGATAAATGACAGTAGGAAAGGGAACGCCTTTAGTTTCTCCTTTTGTTCTGTGGAACCAAAACATTATACTTCATTCTTGAATCAACACACATTATTTATTTATAATAAACTCAAATGGCTCCATATTGTTAGGTACTTGAATCACAGTGTTAGATTGCTAGACTGTGCTTAACATTTAATCATTTCATGTCATGTTTTTCTGTGTACAGCAAAAGCTTCTTATATAAACCTTTATGTTCTTCTGTACAATTTGTGTTTACAGTCTGCAGTCCATGAAGACCTGCTGATATCCGGTGTTGCTGAGGGGAGAGACTGGACCTCTGAAGCACCTGGTCACAAACCCTGGCCACGGATTAGAACCCTGGATCAGGAGCCGTTTCTCTTCCTTCCCAAGTCAGGACCAGGACCGAACCACGAAGGACCGAGACTCCACCACCACACCGAACACAACCAGTGGACAGGTGGACTGAACAACCTCAGTCCTGGTGGTCATCAGAGAGACAGAGGCTCCAGTCAGGATTCCAGTCTGCAGCCCAGACCCTTCTCTTCACAGTCTCAGTGCAGGAATGAAGCAGGGCCTGAGGCTGATAGAGATAGACCCTCCTGTTCCTATGATACAAACACCACAGTATCCATGATGAACAGAGCAGGTCACCCTGGGCTTCAGCCTTCACAGAGAGTGGTGGGAGACCCCCCTGGTGGTAGTCTATCAGCAAGTGTGTCTTCTCCTTCAGGGTCTTGTCTAATGCCTGGTGACTGGGTTCATAGAAAGCCTGGACCTGGGTCTAGCCTTCCTCAGTTACCTCATGGTTACCCCACCAATACAGACAGGGTCAGAATGGGTGTTCATCACAAGAGGTACCTAGCCTATAACACAGCACACAATCCCAACAACACCCAAACAATGGCTAGAGGTCATGGTAGGAGCTCAAAGACCAACCACCTGGGGGTGGTGGCTCCTGCTTCTACCTCCTCTGGTGTCACTGAGTCACAATGTGGTAGGCCGAGTGTTAGGACAGACGCTGACAAGCCGTATGCCTGTCCCACGTGTGGGAAGCGTTTTGCTAAGGTGAACTATGTGAAGCAGCACCAGACTGTTCACACCAAGGAGAGGCCCTTCATGTGTAAGCTGTGTTACAAGAGGTTTTCCTTCCTTAGTAACCTCATCAGACATAGGAGTGTCCACAATGGGGAGAAATCATAGCAGTGTGGCTTGAGATGTAGGCTATATAGGGGATGTCTGGGACCTATTCTTTAGCTGAAATATTCCAGTTATCATGTGAAGTGTCCTGGGTACGCTCACACGATACATACTTGTTTGGTGTGTTGACATAGTAAATAACACTGTAATTGAAGTGTAACACTATCAGTTCGTAAGTAAACTCACTCTGGCTATCTACTCCGATTTAATGACTGGTGTCAGTAAACACTTAAAAAAACGTCATTAAATTGTTGCCAGCAGCACAGTTACAGTCACCAACGCTCCAGATAACATGAAAACAGCCTAATCAGCTCTGCTATTGCAAATAAAATGGTCAGAGTGAGGTGTTCTCTTATTTGTTTCTGGAAGTAGCTAGCAAGCTAGCCAACTTCAGCCAGTTAGCATGGGTGCTTGACTGCCGTTGTGAAGTCAGACGCACGGATCAACGTGTCCCAGTGTGCGAGCAGAATTGAGGGACGGACAATTTGCCAATGCTCTGAGTTTACGTACGAACACGCCCTATATTCACCCTCTGAATTTAGTTTTGCCTAAATTCTATTCATAACAAATATAATGTCCCTCGTTTTTATAACACGCCTAGTCTGTGTACCAGTCTTTTTAGCTAACTTTCCACTCCATGTCATTGCCAAAGAGACTGGCCTTTCTGACGTTTCAACAAATCAGGATCAACTCCTCTGTTATTAACCTCCAGATCATTGTAGAGTTTTCATATTTGAAAATGGCAGGAGATTGGCCTTTCTGCAATCTCAACGTTCAATAATATGCAGCTGGATTTACAGCGGAGTTGCTCATTGGTTGTTGGAAATAACATTCATATTTCCCACGACATGTGGAGCCTCAAATAGAAATATAACGTCAAAATCTAAAATGTTGCTGTTCGCTATGCAATAGGCTTTGTGGCTGGAATTACAGTATGTATTTAGTTTGAGAGTTTAGATTTGAGCTAACAATTTATCAGACTGGTTACTTCTGGACAAACAAAGAACGATTGCTTAGCAACCGGATACCAGCGAGTTATGTGGGGGTAAAAAGCGACAGTTCCAATATTTAGATAATATTTGTGATTGGAGGAAAGCTGTGAGGGTTATCTAATCAGGATCCACTCATCTGTTAACCTCCAGCTCATGATAGAATGTTCATTTTTGAAAATGGCAGGAGTGGAATGTTAGTTAAAGAGACTGGTACTCAGGCTATAACACCCCCGCCCAAAACATTATTTGATATAGTCAGGTGGTACCTGTTCCTTTATGTGCTATAGTTAGGTGATCAAATCTGTTAATAAATGAGAATTCATGTTGTCCTTTTGATGTGTTGATTTTGATTTGCTTGTTTATAATTTAGAATTAAAATGGCCTAAGTCTCCTTGGGTTCCTTCTAACCTCTAGGTTTCTGTCCTTGCCACAGATGGTGTTTGAATGTTAAATGACGAGACAGAGGCATTGATGCGAGTAACCAGTCTTGTTCAGTACATCACAACCCATCCGAGTATCTCAAGCACCCCGGTAAAACACAAGAGTTGCAGTAATGAACATTTACCAACAGATGGCATCACTGTGCCATCTTACACCCATAACAGATGGGTTCTAGCCAGTCTTTCGTTTTTGGGTCAATTACTGACTGCGCTGAGCTTGGAAAGGGTTTCCACTATATTCCACAGCCACAAAGTAAAGATTGCCTATATCTTGGAAGTTCATGAAAACAAAAATGTACTTTTTGGTCTTTAAGGTTAGAGTTAGGCATAAGGTTAGCGGTGTGGTTGCCTCTTTTATAACCCAAGAGTGAAATACTTATGCACTTGTCTCTAACATGTAGGCTCAGCATTCCTGAACAGTCCCATTGCAAGGCGGAATGTTGTACAGACTTCATTTCAATTTACTTTACCTGTTTGTCCGCTGAGTTTGTCCATATGTCGGAGGTAATCTGATTCAAAATATCCACAGGGAAGTATTAGTATTGGAGCGACCCGCACAGACAGCTGTGTGTTATGTGTTAGGCTAGTAGGTGGTTGTGTTGTACTTACCAGTACCCAGTGTTCGCGGAGTCCGACATGCCAATCAACCTGCTATCTGCCCATCACAGTAAAGCCTGGAATGTTCTGATGCCGGGCATCCTGGCGTTTGGCGGAGTGGCGTGGAGGGGGGTTGGGCAGGGGGATGGAGCATTGGAAGTTAAGACCAGGTTTAGCCTTTGTTCTCTCTCTTACGTCTGGGCTTCACAAGAGAAGGTCACGATTGGCTTGTGGGTTATCTTTAATTTATTTGGCGTGGGCTACGGCCAAACAGTAGCCTGTGTAAAGTTGGTTTAATAAACCGTCAATTCGTAAACTCAATCCTCTGTCTGGACAATTGTTCCTTTATGATCTAGTCAGGTCATTGCAGTATTATCAACTCGACATTCAGTACGCTGGTCTTTATATCGGTATGTATTTCATGTTTTTATTTTCAATACTGATGCAATTCACACCTGACAAACACTTGCACAATATGGGTGACCCTAACCGATCTATAGGCCGAACAGCAAACACTTCCAGTTTATTGAGAGGAAGGGTGCTCCGGTTGACGACATTCGGCTATTGTTTACATATTGTGCAATGCGTCAAGCGATAGAACCTACCGGCATTGCAAAAAGTCGGGTAAACAACACTTTCCTGTGTATACCCTAATCTCCACCTCCAGCTACCAAAATGACCAAAAGCATGTACAACTAAAGTAACTGTAAATATAATTTTATTTCACATTCTGGCTTGTATAAACAAACATTTTGTCATTTGTCTTTTTTCTGGAAATGTGAAGAGTGGTGCTGGGACAGTTCTGGGATCCCGTTACCGGTGTTAATCCCTGGTAAACGGTAGGCATGCTCTCTGCTACCCACGTCATGTTTTAATTATTATTTTGGGTATAGGGGAGAGTCACTTTTTTTTTTTTTTCAGGCATTCAGGGTGGGTCGGGTAAAAATATATTTTACTGAAGGGAGGGCCATCCATTTTCATTTGAGGTCCGATTTTCTCCAGGTAAATCTCATTTATAAATAATGTACAGTCCCTAATGTTAAAAGAATAAGCAACCCATTCACTCCAGTAGGTGCCATGAAATCATAACAATACAGAAGCACAACCATTTAATTTCCAAAATGAAATGAACAAATCTGCTATTAGGCCTACTTCCCATTGCAAACATGTTTTATCTTGTTCATCACATTAACAGGTAATCTAAAGTTTAAATGCAACAATATTTCACAGCTATTATTTTAAAAGAGATAGCTAACGGCAAGCGAACTGGAACACGCTGCCGTACACGTCGATCCAGAGCATCCCAAACATGCTCAATGGGTGACATGTCTGAATATGCAGGCCATGCAAAAACTGAAATTTCCAGCTGCCAGGAATTGTTTACAGATCCTTGCGACATGGGGCCGTGCATTATCATGCTGAAATATGAGGTGAGGACAGTGGATGAATGGCACGACAATGGACCTCACGATCTCGTCATGGTATCTCTGTGCATTCAGATTTATTTAAGCTTTTATTTATTTCATCACATTCCCAGTGGGTCAGAAGTTTACATACAGTCAATAAATATTTGGTAGCATTGCCTTTAAATTGTTTAACTTGGGTCAAATGTTTCTGGTAGCCTTCCACAAGCTTCCCACAATAAGTTTGGTGAATTTTGTCCGATTCCTTATGACAGAGCTTATGTAACTTAGTCAGGTTTGTAGGCCTCCTTGCTCACACAAGCTTTTTCAGTTCTGTCCACATTTTTTCTATAGGATTGAGGATTGAGGTCAGGGCCAATACCTTAACTTTGTTGTCCTTAAGCCATTTTGTCCTTAAGCCATTTTGCCACAACTTTGGAAGTATGCTTGGGGTCATTGTCCATTTGGAAGACCCATGTGCGACCAAGCTTTAACTTCGGGACTGATGCCTTGAGATGTTGCTTCAATATATCCACGTAATTTTATTTTCCTCATGATGCCATCTATTTTGTGAAGTGCACCAGTCCCTCCTGCAGCAAAGCACCCTCACAGCATGATGCTTCCATCCCCATGCTTCACGGTTGGGATGGTGTTCTTTGGCTTGCAAGCCTCCCCCTTTTTCCTCCAAACATAACGATGGTCATTATGGCCAAACAGTTCTATTTTTGTTTCATCAGACCAGATGACATTTCTCCAAAAAGTACAATCTTTGTCCCCGTGTGCAGTTGCAAACCTAGTCTGGCTTTTTTATGGCGGTTTTGGAGGAGTGTCTTCTTCCTTGCTGGGCGACCTTTCAGGTTATGTCGATATAGGACTCGTTTTACTGTGGATATAGATACTTTTGTACCCGTTTCCTCCAGCATCTTCACAAGGTCCTTTGCTATTGTTCTGGGATTGATTTTCGCTTTTCGCACCAAAGTACGTTCATCTCTCTTTAACAGCGTGGATTTTTGCTCACCATTCTTGTGATCATTTTGACCCCACGGGGTGAGATCTTGCGTGGAGCCCCAGATCGAGGGAGATTATCAGTGGTCTTGTATGTCTTCCATTTCCTAATAATTGCTCCCACAGTTGATTTCTTCAAACCAAGCTGCTTACCTATTGCAGATTCAGTCTTCCCAGCCTGGTGCAGGTCTTCAATTTTGTTTCTGGTGTCCTTTGACAGCTCTTTGGTCTTGGCCATAGTGGAGTTTGGAGTGTGACTGTTTGAGATTGTGGACAGGTGTCTTTTATACTGATAACAAGTTCAAACAGGTGCCATTAATACAGGTAACGAGTGGAGGACAGAGGAGACTCTTAAAGAAGAAGTTACAGGTCTGTGAGAGCCAGAAATCTTGCTTGTTTGTAGGTGACCAAATACTTATTTTCCATCGTAATTTGCAAATCAATTCATAAAGAATCCTACTATGTGATTTTCTGGATTTCTTTTTCTAATTTTGTCTGTCATAGTTGAAGTGTACTATGATGAAAATTACAGGCCTCTCTCATCTTTTTAAGTGGGAGAACTTGCACAATTGGTGGCTGACTAAATACGTTTTTGCGCCACTGTGTGTGTATATATGTGTGTATATTTTTATATATATATACACTGCTCTAAAAAATAAAGGGAACACTAAAATAAAACATCCTAGATCTGAATGAATTTAATATTATTTTATTAAATACTTTTGTCTTTACATAGTTGAATGTGCTGACAACAAAATCACACAAAAATTATCAATGGAAATCAAATTTATCAACCCATGGAGGTCTGGATTTGGAGTCACACTCAATTAAAGTGGAAAACCACACTACAGGCGGATCCAACTTTGATCTAATGTCCTTAAAACAAGTCAAAATGAGGCTCAGTAGTGTGTGTGGCCTCCACGTGCCTGTATGACCTCCCTACAACGCTTGGGCATGCTCCTGATGAGGTGGCGGATGTTCTCCTGAGGGCTCTCCTCCCAGACCTGGACTAAAGCATCCGCCAACTCCTGGACAGTCTGTGGCGTTGGTGGATGGAGCGAGACATGATGTCCCAGATGTGCTCAATTGGATTCAGGTCTGGGGAACGGGTGGGCCAGTCCATAGCATCAATGCCTTCCTCTTGCAGGAACTGCTGACACACTCCAGCCACATGAGGTCTAACATAGTCTTGCATTAGGAGGAACCCAGGGCCAACCGCACCAGCATATGGTCTCACAAGGGGTCTGAGGATCTCATCTCGGTACCTGATGGCAGTCAGGCTACCTCTGGTGAGCACATGGAGGGCTGTGCGGCCCCCCAAAGAAATGCCACCCCACACCATGACTGACCCACCGCCAAACCGGTCATGCTGGAGGATGTTGCAGGCAGCAGAAGGTTCTCCACAGCGTCTCCAGACTGTCACGTGCTCAGTGTAAACCTGCTTTCATCTGTGAAAAGCACAGGGCGCCAGTGGCGAATTTGCCAATCTTGGTGTTCTCTGGCAAATGTCAAACGTCCTGCATGGTGTTGGGCTGTAAGCACAACCCCCACCTGTGGATGTCGGGCCCTCATACCACCCTCATGGAGTCTGTTTCTGACTGTTTGAGCAGACACATGCACATTTGTGGCCTGCTGGAGGTCATTTTGCAGGGCTTTGGAAGTGCTCCTCCTGCTCCTCCTTGCACAAAGGCAGAGGTAGCGGTCCTGCTGCTGGGTTGTTGCCCTCCTACGGCCTCCTCCACGTCTCCTGATGTACTAGCCTGTCTCCTGGTAGCGCCTCCATGCTCTGGACACTACGCTGACAGACACAGCAAACCTTCTTGCCACAGCTCTCATTGATGTGCCATCCTGGATGAGCTGCACTACCTGAGCCACTTGTGTGGGTTGTAGACTCCGTCTCATGCTACCACTAGAGTGAAAGCACCGCCAGCATTCAAAAGTGACCAAAACATCAGCCAGGAAGCATAGGAACTGAGAAGTGGTCTGTGGTCCCCACCTGCAGAACCACTCCTTTATTGGGGGTGTCTTGCTAATTGCCTATAATTTCCACCTGTTGTCTATTCCATTTGCACAACAGCATGTGAAATTTATTGTCAATCAGTGTTGCTTCCTAAGTGGACAGTTTGATTTCACAGAAGTGTGATTGACTTGGAGTTACATTGTGTTGTTTAAGTGTTCCCTTTATTTTTTTGAACAGTGTATATATACACAGTACCAGTTGAAAGTTTGAAAACACCTACTCATTCAAGGGTTTTTCTTTATTTGTACTGTTTTCTACATTGTAGAATAACAGTGAAGACATCAAAACTATGAAATAACACATATGGAATCATGTAGTAACCAAAAAAAGTGTTGAACAAATCAAAATATATTTTATATTTGAGATTCTTCAAAGTAGCTACCCTTTGCCTTGATGGCAGCTTTGCACAATCTTGGCATTCTCTCCACCGGCTTCATGAGGTAGTCACCTGGAATGCATTTCAATTAACAGGTGTTCCTTGTTAATTTTTTGAATTTCTTTCCTTAATGCTTTTGAGCCAATCAGTTGTGTTTTGACAAGGTAGGGCTGGTATAGAGAAGAGCCCTATTTGGTAAAAGACCAAGTCCATATTATGGCAAGAACATCTCAAATAAGTAAAGAGCAATGACAGTTCATCATTACTTTTAGACATGAAGTCAGTCAATCAGGAACATTTCAAGAACTTTAAAAGTTTCTTCAAGTGCAGTCGCAAAAACCATAAAGGCACCATGATGAAACTGGCTCTCATGAGGACCACTACAAGAAAGGAAGATCCCTTCAGGAGTCTCCACAATGGGGAGAAATCATAGCAGTGTGGTTTGAGCTTTGAGATGCTGCTGCCTACATACATACTTGAAACCATTGCCGACATTAATAAATGGAACACTAGTCACTTTAATAATGTTTACGTATCTTGCATTACTACTGTTCAAAAGTTTGGGGTCACTTAGAAATGCCCTTGTTTGAAAGAAAATGTTTAAAAAATTGTCCATTAAAATAACATCAAATTGGTCAGAAATACAGTGTATACATTGTTAATGTTGTAAATGACTTGTAGCTGGAAATGGCAGATTTTTTTATGGATTATCTACATATGCGTACAGAGGCCCATTCTCAGCAAACATCACTCCTGTGTTCCAATGGCATGTTGTGTTAGCTAATCCAAGTTTAGCATTTTAAAAGACTAATTGATTATTAGAAAAACCTTTTGCAATTATGTTAACACAGCTGAAAACTGTTGTCCTGATTAAAGAAGCAATAAAACTGGCCTTCTTTAGACTAGTTGAGTATCTGGAGCATCAGCATTTGTGGGTTCGATTACAGACTCAAATTAGTCAGAAACAAAGAGCTTTCTTCTGAAACGCGTCAGTCTATTCTTGTTCTGAGAAATTCCATGCGAGAAAATGCCAAGAAACTGAAGATCTTGTACAATGCTGTGTACTACTCCCTTCACAGAACAGCACAAACTGGCTCTAAATAGAATAGAAAGAGGAGTGGGAGACCCCGGAGTACAACTGAGCAAGAGGACAAGTACATTAGAGTGTCTAGTTTGAGAAACAGATGCCTCACAAGTCCTCAACTGGCAGAATCATGAAATAGTACCCGCAAAACACCAGCCCCAACGTCAACAGTGAAGAGGCGACTCCGGGATGCTGGCCTTCTAGGCAGAGTTGCAAAGAAAAAGTCATATCTCAGACTGGCCAATAAAAAGAAAAGATTAAGATGGGCAAAATAACACAGACACTGGACAGAGGAAGATTGAAAAAAAAGTGTTATGGACAGACTAATCTATGTTTGAGGTGTTCATATCACAAAGACCATTTGTGAGATGCAGAAAAAATGAAAAGATGCTGGAGGAGTGCTTGACACCATCTGTCAAGCATGGTGGAGGCAATGTGATGGTCTGGGGGTGCTTTGGTGGTAGTAAAGTGGGAGATTTGTACGGGGTTAAAGGGATCTTGAAGAAGGAAGGCTATCACTCCATTTTGCAATGCCATGCCATACCCTGTGGAGAGCACTTAATTGGAGCCAATTTCCTTCTGCAACAGGACAATGACCCAAAGCACAGCTCCAAACTATGCAATAACTATTTAGGGAAGTCTATAATGGAGTGGCCAGCACAGTCCCAGATCTCAACCCTATTGAGCTGTTGTGGGAGCAGCTTGACTGTATGATACGTAAGAAGTGCCATCAAGCCAATCCAATTTGTGGGAGGTGCTTCAGGAAGCATGGGATGAAATCTCTTCAGATTACCTTAACAAATTGACAACTGGAATTGCAAAGGTCTGCAAGGCTGTAATTGCTGCAAATGGAGGATTCTTTGATGAAAGCAAAGTTTGAAGGACACAATTATTATTTCAATTAAAAATCACTATTTATAACCTTGTTAACGTCTTGACTATATTTCCTATTCATTGTGCAACTCATTTCATGTATGTTTTCAAGGAAAACAAGGACATTTCTAAGTGACACCAAACTTTTGAACGGTAGTGTATATACTGTATTCTACACTATCTATTGCATCTTATGCGCTCTGATATTGCTCATCCATATATTTATATATTCTTATTCCATTCCTTTACTTAGATTTGTGTGTATTAGGTATTTGTTGTGGAATTGTTAGACATTACTTGTTAGATATTGCTGCAGTCGGAACTAGAAGCACAAGTATTTCACTACACTCGCAATATCATCTGCTTACCATGTGTATGTGACGCATACATTTGATTTTATTTGATTTACAAAGGGGATATATTAGCTGACATATTATAGTTATCATGTGAAGTGTCTTGGGGTAAAAAGGGTAATTAACCACATACCCCTCATTAACCCTTTGCTAACTTGTCATTTGAAACAGGCTTGAGTAAATGTTTTTAGAGAGACGGTCAACTTCGGCTAGAACAAGGACAGTTGAATACTTACCTTACTGAGGTGATGTAGATGGAATAGTCATTTGTGGGTCGTTCCATCTGATTTCAATCACTTTTTAACTGCACCGCTTTTGATTTGAATGAAGGAAGCTTTCTATACATCTTTACACATGGTAGAAGTGGTCAGAAAGGGACTATTTGGACCTGATTGCCAAAACATTTGATAGAGGTGATAGAGGTGCTTAAAGTTGATCCATTTTGCATATCCCACCATATCAAAAAACTCATTGAAATCAAATGGAACGGCCATTCATTTCTACTCTATTCTTGCTAACACACTGTTCTTTCTAAACAAGTCTGCACTCGGCTTGAAAGATACTGATCATAGGAGATTTTATGTGAATGTAATAAGCAGTACCTATTGAATTTACTGATAGCTTCTTTGTTGAGGAAAAATGTACTTACTATGACTGTGCTATGTGGTTGTCCAACCTAGCTATCTTAAGATGAATGTACTAACTGTAGGTCTCTCTGGATAAGATTATCTGCTAAATGACTCAAATGTACCTTATGATGCCAACCAATAAGATTCTTTCTCTTCAGTGTAAAGGGGCGCACCATTTGGTGTGATGCAGACCCGGTGGAGAACGCAAGGCTGAAGTGACCCTGTTGGTACTTTAGAGTTCTGATACAGAGTTATTACCTGATAAAGTAATGTTAGGATATGTAAGTTATCCGGTGAGAGCTTTTGTTCTGAACCCCCTACAGTGGGATAAAGGAGTGTGTCAATTGTTGGGGTGCCCATGTTGATGGGGATCAGAAATGTCCTGTGCGAGTGAGACAGGTTGAGGTTGCCAGGTATAGAGCAGTGAAGAAAGTGTCATGCTGAGGCAGTGAGGAAAGTAGAGGATGGAGGGCTAAGGGCTAAGGGTGAGGGAGCCTGAGAGGATTCCTGTGAGTAGTAAGCCAGTACAGAGTGACCCCAACAGTTTGTGCTTTAGTAAGGTTGGCTTCTTGGTGTTTATTGCTATGGTCATTAATTGTACAGCAAAGACGTAACGGAAATCCCCGAAGATTGATTTTGTAGTAGCAGCTGCAGGGAAGTTTTTGGGTGTCAGAGATGTTAGTGCAGAAGAACTTCAGGGAATTTTGAGAGAAAGGGTTCCATCCACCCAGGCCCGTGAACAAAATGTGTATTTAACACTCCGACCTGTGAAGGGCAGCATAAGGCAACAAAGTATCCAGTCAGAAGGTGTTGTTTGCTGAGGCAGTGAAGATGGGTCAAGCGTGAGGGTTCCTAAGAGGCTCCCGTTGAGTAGTAGACTTTTGCCAGAACAGAGCGATAGGCCGACGAACGAAAGATACGGTTGGCTTTTCAATGTTCAATTCCATGGTTATCAACTGTACCGCAGGAATGGAATGTAAATGACAGAAAATAGGTGTTGTGGTGGCAGCTGCAGAGAAGTGCTTGGGATTAGGATAATTTACTACAGAAGAGTTACACCGTGTGGTGAATGATAGTGTTCTGTCCTCTCAGGCTGTCGGCGTGGTGTAGGATCAGATAGGGTCAACATAGTGGAATGGGAGGTGGGTTTTTAATGAATGTTGGGTTAGTTGGCAAGGTTTTTCCTTTGAACTTTTCCCATTTATACTCCAGTCCAGTTGATGGCGGTAATGCAACGTTAATATTGGATGCCAACCGGAATTAAAAAGATCTGCCGGAAAACCACACCAAGAAAAAACCGTAAACGGAAGTGAACAATACTTTCCAAGTTAGCGTTTTATTGTTGTATTTAGATGTTTATTAACACCCTAGAACTCAACATATGACTAAATTAACTGCACAGCATCACATCCTTACCCAAGTTAGTGTTTAATTGCGTTGGAAACAGGACTTAAATTATAGGTTTTATATAAGTAAAGCTAGCTAGCGGTTAACGCTAACAATGGCTAACTGTATGGTTTTTCACACTCAAATAGCCTCCATTATGGAGGTGCTAGCGAATGCAGCCGTGGCAGACATCTGTAAACTCGTAGACGACGACTATGCAGTGTTTCGTTTGGAAATAACTCAAAGCCAGAAAGAAAACGGGGCACTGAGGAGGAAACTACAGCTACTGGAAATGAAGGTGGCACGGGAGCGCGCAGAGAGGACAACGATGCGAGAGCGCATCGTCCCAGGGAGTACTACGAGTAGTGTCAAGATCTTGGACCGATACAGAGGAATGGCAAGAGGTACATTTAGCATAACATGTACAGTTCAGTACCTGTCGCCACGTTCCCCTCTGCACATGTGTTCAGATGCGTCTTGATCAGTTTTTTGGCTTGAATGCAATAATTCCCCTGATTTATTTATTTAGCTACCTTACGATAGACACAATTTCATATTCTAACCATATTCTTGATTAACTGCATTTCCTATTATTTACTCAATGAAAACAGTATGATGCATGTAACATAATACATCAGTCAATAAATAGTATATCATGAAGTTATGAGAAGTGTTACCTTACATCCTTGCCAATTGTAGACAGTGTCAAAACTGTGAATAGCATTGACAATAGCTCAAATAACCACCTCTTTTCCTCCAATCACTCTCAGGTGAAGGACATCTCACTGGAGGCCACAGGATCTCTGTGAAGCCAGCAGGACACAATACATGGAGAGATGACCAACCAATCACTGTTGATGAGGGGAGTGGAATCTCAACCCAGCATGTTATCATGATAGAGGTCAGTGTAATAGTGTTGCATTACAAATTATAGTTACTTTGTAAATCAAATGTGGCTCATTTATTTCAGAAAGGCTTCCCTTAGGAATTCACTTGCTTACTTGTACATCATCATTTATCTGCCATAGTGGAGCTTGTGAGACTTCCTCACAACATATTTATAAAATTCTACTCATGTACTGGTAATAACCTCCTCGCTTCTTATCAGTCTGCAGATGCAGAAGCTGCTGGTCCTGGGGTCAAGCTGGAGAGGTCTGAAGGAGAGGATGACCCACGACACAGCAGAGACATCCAGACTGGAGCGCCCCCTGTAGCCACGGATGATTCCACCATTTCCCCAGCGCAGCACAGGACCCGACGTAGCATCACGGAGGTCAGTGGAACGCCGAACACCGTACTCAAGTCAGAGACCGACACAGAGACTTTAATGGGGCTGGGGCAACTGGGCTGTCCTGCTCCCCGCTCTGAGAATTTACTTTACGGTAACCCGAGCCCGGTTCTATCCCATCAGGACTCAGGTGATGCATTACAGACTGGCAATGATCCGTCCTGTTCATACGCTACAGAGACTGAGATGATACCTGGTGACACATCTGTGGACTTAGATACACAGACTAATCCAATGAGAGGTGACTGGAACCGGTACAGTAGTAGTGTATACTCTGAAGGGTGCCTAAATAAGAAACGGGAGGTTATAGTCTTAGATGACATGATTGTGAAAGTGGAGGACGACACTCCTCTGACATGGAATGCAAACGAAACTCACTTAGGAGGACACTCGCAGGGCAACACCAGTGACTTCTTAGACTACAGGGAAAGCTTAGAGACAAATTCAAATGTCGCAACCCACTCCCCTTTACATGCATTCAGGGATCACGACACAGTGTCTACGTCAATGGGGCCTTCCGATTCACATGGCCGGGTCCTTTTCGATCAGGTATTGAACTCAAACGACAGGGCTAGAGCCAAGGCTCAGGGAGGGCGAGCCACATCAGGCAATAGTAAAGAGAAACGGTTCCTCTGCATGTTCTGTCACAAAGGCTTCAGTTGCCTCCAGAAGGTGGAGAGTCACCAGAGGGTCCACACAGGGGAGAAATCCTTCAGCTGTACCCAGTGTGAGAAGAGGTTCTCCCACCAGCACCACCTGAAGAGGCACCAGAGGGTCCACACAGGGGAGAAACCCTACAGCTGCCCCCAGTGTGAGAAGAGGTTCTCCCGCCAGGACCAGCTGAAGATGCACCTGAAGGTCCACACGGGAGAAAGGCCATTCGCCTGTACACACTGCGGGAAAAGGTTCTCAGAGAGGAGCTACCTTAGGACACACCAGCAGAAAAACCATTCCACTCTATAACATAGAAAATAACCATTCCACTCGATAGCTTCTGACATTTAGATCAAACCCTGCATTAAAGACAAAAGATTCATTTTCATTGTCGCCATCAGAAAAGATTCACAGATGCATTTGGAATAACAAGAGTAACAGATTTCAGTGTTGAATGTTCCTCGGTAGAATATTGCATCCAGACATTGTGATATATACACTGCTCAAAAAAATAAAGGGAACACTAAAATAACACATCCTAGATCTGAATGAATTAAATATTTTTATTAAATACTTTTGTCTTTACATAGTTGAATGTGCTGACAACAAAATCACACAAAAATTATCAATGGAAATGAAATTTATCAGCGCATGGAGGTCTGGATTTGGAGTCACACACAAAATTAAAGTGGAAAACCACACTACAGGCTGATCCAACTTTGATGTAATGTCCTTAAAACAAGTCAAAATGAGGCTCAGTAGTGCGTGTGGCCTCCACATGCCTGTATGACCTCCCTACAATGCCTGGGCATGCTCCTGATGAGGTGGCGGATGGTCTCCTGAGGGATCTCCTCCCAGACCTGGACTAAAGCATCCGCCAACTCCTGGACAATCTGTGGTGCAACGTGGCGTTGGTGGATGGAGCGAGACATGATGTCCCAGATGTGCTCAATTGGATTCAGGTCTGGGGAACGGGCGGGCCAGTCCATAGCATCAATGCCTTCCTCTTGCAGGAACTGCTGACACACTCCAGCCACATGAGGTCTAGCTTTGTATTGCATTAGGAGGAACCCAGGACCAACCGCACCAGCATATGGTCTCACAAGGGGTCTGAGGATCTCATCTCGGTACCTAATGGCAGTCAGGCTACCTCTGGCGAGCACATGGAGGGCTGTGCTGCACCCCAAAGAAATGCCACCCCACACCTTGACTGACCCACCGCCAAACCGGTCATGCTGGAGGATGTTGCAGGCAGCAGAACGTTCTCCACAGCGTCTCCAGTCACGTCTGTCACGTGCTCAGTGTGAACCTGCTTTCATCTGTGAAGAGCACAGGGCACCAGTGGCAAATTTGCCAATCTTGGTGTTCTCTGGCAAATGCCAAACGTCCTGCACGGTGTTGGGCTGTAAGCACAACCCCCACCTGTGGATTTCGGGCCCTCATACCACCTTCATGGAGGCTGTTTCTGACCGTTTGAGTAGACACATGCACATTTGTGGGCTGCTGGAGGTAATTTTGCAGGGCTCTGGCAGTGCTCCTCCTTGCACAAGGCGGAGGTAGCGGTCCTGCTGCTGGGTTGTTGCCCTCCTACGGCCTCCTCCACGTCTCCTGATGTACTGGCCTGTCTCCTGGTAGTGCCTCCATGCTCTGGACACTACGCTGACAGACACAGTAAACCTTCTTGCCACATCTCGCATTGATGTGCCATCCTGGATGAGCTGCACTACCTGAGCCACTTGTGTGGGTTGTAGACTCCATCTCATGCTACCACTAGAGTGAAAGCACCGCCAGCATTCAAAAGTGACCAAAACATCAGCCAGGAAGCATAGGAACTGAGAAGTGGTCTGTGGTCCCCACCTGTAGAACCACTCCTTTATTGGGAGTGTCTTGCTAAATGCCTATCATTTTCACCTGTTGTCTATTCCATTTGCACAACGGCATGTGAAATTTATTGTCCATCAGTGTTGCTTCCTAAGTGGGCAGTTTGATTTCACAGAAGTGTGATTGACTTGGAGTTACATTGTGTTGTTTAAGTGTTCCCTTTATTTTTTTGAGCAGTGTATATCACAATGTATACAAGCCTAAAAAGTCTGTTACATAGTGGGTTTGTACTGTGGAGGATATATAATGTTCATAAATGCCTATTTCATTATTTCCATTCAACTACTTAATTTTTTTCCAAAAACACTTTGAGAAAATGAATGCAGTATCAAGTTCATGCAGACTTTTAGTTGTGACGTGTATATGTAGTTTTCGTATTCTGTATTTAAATCATGTTTATGTTTAATAAACATATAATGGGACTTTTCATGAAGACTTTTATTCACCCCTTTGATTTCTTCAAATTTTCTAATAAAGTATGATTAAAATGGATTGAATTGTGTTGTTTTTTTTCCTTTTTCCTTTTTCGTGGTATCCAATTGGTAGTAGTTAGTCTTGTCTCATCTCTGCAACTCCCGCACGGACTCAGTTGAGACGAAGGTCGAGAGCCGTGTGTCCTCCGAAACACAACCCAACCAAGTGGGCATTCTTGACACAATGCCCACTTAACCCGGAAGCTAGCCGCACCAATATGTCGGAGGAAACACCATACACCTGGCAACCGTGTCAGCGTGCACTGCGCTCGGGCCCACCACAGGAGTCGCTAGTGCGCGATGGGACAAGGATGTCCCTGCCGGCCAAACCCTCCCCTAACCTGGACGACGCTGGGCCAATTGTGCGCCGCCCCATGGGTCTCCCAGTTGCGGCCGGCTGCGACAGCCTGGACACAAACCCAGAATCTCTAGTTGCACAGCTAGCACTGTGATGCAGTGCCTTAGACCACTGCGCCACTCGGGAGGCTGAATTGTAATTTATTTGTCAATGATCTACACGACATATGCTGTCAAAGTGGAAGAATAATTCTAACATTTTAATCACCCAGAGTCTGTGATTACAGCTGTGAGTATTATTGGGTAAGCCTGTAAGAGCTTTGCACACCTGGATTGTGCAATATTTGCCCATTATTATTTTCTAAGTTCTGCAAGCTCTGTCAAGGAGTAGAGGATCATGGCTAGACCGCCATTTAAGTCTTACTGTACATTTCCAAGCAGATTTAATTCAAAACTGTAACTTAGGAACATTCCCTGTCTTCATGGTAACCAACTCCAATGTAGATTTGGCCTTGTGTTGTAGATTATTGTCCTGCTGAAAGGTAAATTCCTCTCCCAGTGTCTGGTGACAAGCAGGTCCCCCCCCCCAAAATTCCTGTGCCTAGCTCCATCCCGTTTCTTTTCATCCTGAAAAACCCCGTTTTTGCCGATGTCCAGCATACCCATACCATGATGCAGTCACCACAACGCTTGAAAATAAGGAGGCGGTTACTCAGTGATGTGTTGGATTTGCCCCAAACATAAGGCTTTGCGTTTAAGCAAAAAGAGTACTATTACTGTTGTGCCTTGTTGCATACAGGATGCATGTTTTGGAGAGAAATATATATATTTGTATTCTTTTCACTCTGTCATTTAGGTCATTATTGTGGAGTCACTACAATGTTGTTGATCCATCCTCAGTTTTCTTCTATCACAGCCATTGAACTCCGTAGCTGTTTTAAAATCACCAATGGCCTCATGGTGACATCCCGGAGCAGTTTCCTTCCTTTCCTGCAGCTCAGTGGAGAAGGACAACTGCATCTTTGATATGTTTGAGTGGTTTAATACATCATCCACAGCATAACCCTTACAAAAAATATTGCAGTCAGAGTGCAGTATAACTGCAGTATGCTGCAAATACTGCGACCAAAATACTTTGTTTTTTGACTGCAGTAATTTTGCAATGCAACTGCTGTTAGAGTGCAGTATAACTTAATATAATTAAGTTATTCTTCAATTACTGTGTCCAAAATACCACAGTCAACTGCAGTTATTGCACTTTTACTGTAGTTTCAAAACTGCAAATCTTTTTTGTACAGGAAATTAACTTAAGCATGCTTAATAGTTGTTCAATGTCTGATTTGTTATTGTTACCCATCTACAAACCACGGCCTTTCTTTAAGGCTTTTGAAAAGCTCCCTGGTCTTTGTAGTTGAATCTGTGCTTTACTTGACTGAGGGACCTTGCAGATGTTGTATGTATGGGGGACAGCGGAAGGTGTAGTCATTCAAAAATCATGTCAACCCCTGTTATTTAACCAAGTGAGTCTATGTAACTGATTATGTGATTTGTTAAAAGTCAACTGCCCCTCAGGCCATTTAAAAACAACCATTATTTCTAGTGTCAAAATCTGGGTTTGGCGGATGCCAGGAAAATGCTACCTGCCCCAATGCATAGTGCTAACTGTAAAATTGGGTGGAGGTGGGAATAATGGTCTGGGGATGATTTTAATGGTTTGGGCTAGGCCCCTTAGTTCCAGTGAAGGGAAATCTTAACGCTACAGCATACTAGACGATTCTGTGCTTCCAACTTTGTGGCAACAGTTTTTGGGAAGGTCTTTTCCTGTTTCGGCATGATAATGCCCCCATGCACAAAGCGAGGTCGATACAGAAATGGTTTGTCGAGATCGGTGTGGAGGAACTTGACTGGCCTGCAGAGCCCTGACCTCAACCCCATCAAACACCTTAGGGATGAATTGGAGGCCTAATTGTCCAACATCAGTGCCTGACTTCACTAATGCACTTGTGGCTGAATGGAAGCAATTCCCTGCAGCAATGTTCCAACATCTAGTGGAAAGCCTTCACAGAAAAGTGGAGGCTGTTATAGATACAACTGGGGACCAACTCCATATTAATGCCCAAGGTTTTGGAATGAGATGTTCCACGAGCAGGTGTCCAAATACTTTTGGTCATGTAGAGTATTGAAATGTGTAATTCGCGCTCTGACCTGAGAAAGGCAGCAATACAGCATCTAGTCTGCTGGAAACGCAAATGAAGAAGAGCGTAAACGGAAGTAAACAATGACCAAGAAGCACTTCCACGTCAGCGTTTTTATTGTTATTTTAGACGTTTATTAACACGAGGGAACTCAATTTGACTAATTTAACTACACAGCATCACATACTTACCCGATGTTGTATTTAATTCGCGTTGGTTACAGGACTTGGTTGACAGACGTTATATAGGTAACGCTAGCCAGCTAACGTTAGCTAAAAATAACAATGGCTAACTGTATGGTTTTTCACTCTCAAATAGCCTCCATCATGGAGGTGCTAGCGAATTCAGCCGTGGCAGATATCTGTAAACTCGTAGACGACGACTATGCAGTGTTTCGTTTGGAAATAACTCAAAGCCAGAAAGAAAACAGGGCATTGCGGAGGAAACTTCAGCTAATGGAACTGAAGGTGGCACGGGAGCGCGCAGAAAGGACAATCCGAGAGCGCGCCCTCGCCAGTCGTCCCAGTAGTGTCAAGATCCTCGATCGATACAGAGGAATGGCAAGAGGTACATTTTGCAGAAGGCCGATGCTTCGGGGCCTGTCGCCCGGTTCTCCTCTGCTCGTGTGTGTTGTCCAGAATTTGGTCTTGGACAGTTTTTGGATAGTATGCAATACTTCCCCTTATTACTTAACTATCATCCTCAACTTTTTTATTTGAGCTTTGTTTGTTTTTACTAGGCAGGCCAATTATGAACTAATTATTCTTGCACAAAGACAAGATCATATTCCAAGTAGATTATTGATTTACTGAATGTCCTATTATCATACTCAAGAAGAATGTGATGCACGGAACATAATCATTCAATAAATAGTATATCAAGAAGTCATAAGAAGTGTTACTTTACATCCTTGCCAATTGTAGACAGTGTCAATAATGTACACCATACAATTGAGCATTGACAGTACATAATTGAACCACCCCTTTTACCCAATCATTTTCTCAGGTGAAGGACATCTCACTGGAGGCCACAGGAGCTTTGCGAAGCCAGCGGGACACAATACATGGAGAGATCACCAACCAATCACTGTTGATGAGGGGAGTGGAACCTCAACCCAGCATGTTATTGTGATAGAGGTTAGTGTAATAGTATTACATTAAAAGTTACAGTACATCAAATTTGTCCCGTTTTATTTCAGAAAGGCTCCACATAGCTATTAATTTGCATACATGTACATCCTAATGTATCTGCCATAGGAGAGCTTGTTAAATCTCCTCTCGTCTATTAGCGTCTCATCAGGAACACTAAAAAGTACTTCAACATTTTTCTAAATGATGATATGAAAAATAATTGTCATAACAGTAACAATGATTCATATTTGTGCATATTTAAGTGATATTAAATGTGGATTTAAAACAGAATCTAGAAATTGTGTTATTTTATGGGGGACTGAGGTCTATATACAGGAACACTTCCTCCTCCACCTACTCTATTGGTCCCAATGCAATACACTGTAGGCCTACATTACATATTGGCTTATAGAGAAATAGACTATTGTATGTGCAGAGGTAAAATTCAGGTTGGGAGTACTCAGTATGTTCTGTAGAAACCACCTTGCAATGCCCCAAGTCCTTCTGTTCACCCGATCCAGAATTCCGTACAATCAAGTGCCGGCCATTTTACCTACCAAGAGAATTCTCGTCAGTTATAGTCACAGCTGTGTACATTCCCCCTCAAGCAGACACCAAGACGGCCATCAAGGAACTTCACTGGACAAAATGCAAACTGGAAACCATACATCCTAAGGCTGCATTTATTGTAGCTGGGGATTTTATCAAAGCAAATTTGAGAACAAGTCTACCTAAATTCTTCCAGCATATTGACTGTGCTACACGCATGCTCAATACCCTCGACCACTGCTATTCTAGTTTCCGTGATGCATACAAAGCCCTCCCCCGCCGTCCCTTTGGCAAATCTGACCAATGCACCATCTTGCTCCTTCCGTCTTATAGGCAGAAACTCAAACAGGATGTACCGGTGACGAGAACCATTCAACGCTGGTCCGACCAATTGGAAGCAACGCTTCAAGTTTGTTTTGATCAGGCAGACTGGAAAATATTCCGGTCAGCCTCCGAGAACAACATCGACCTATACGCTGACTCAGTGAGTGCGTTTATAAAAAAGTGCATTGGAGATGTGGTGCCCACTGTGACTATTAAAACCTACCCTAAACAGAAACTGTGGATTGATGGTGGCATTGCACAAATCTGAAAGCGCGATCCACTGCATTTAACCATGGAAAGAGGTCTGGGAATATATCTGAATATAAACAGTGTAGCTATTCCCTCCGCAAGGCAATCAAACATGTGAAATGCCAGTACAAGGACAAGGTGGAGTCGCAATTCTACGGCTCAGACACAAGACGCATGTGGCAGGGTCTACAGAAAATAACGTACTACAAAAAGAGATCCAAACCACGCCACGAACACCGACGTCACGCTTCCAGACAAACTGGAAGTTGTGACGTCGGTGTCCGTGACGTGTATTATCCGCTTTGAGGATAATACCGTGTCACCGTCGTAGCCCGCTAAAAAGGATTGCCACCCCACCCCCCCCCCCGACACGAGTAAAACATTTAAATGTGTTAACCCTCGAAAGGCTGCTGGCCCAGATGGCATACCGAGCCGCGTCTTCAAAGCATTCCCAGACCAGCTGGCTGGTGTGTTCAATCGCTCACAATCCCAGTCTATTGTCCTCACATGCTTAAAGATGGCTAACATTGTTCCAGTACCCAAGAAAGCAAAGATAACTGAACTAAATGACTACCGCCTTGTAGGACTCACTTCAGTCTTCATGAAGTGCTTTGAGAGACTAGTCAAGGATCCTATCACCTCCACCTTACCGGCCACCCTAGACCCACTTCAGTTTGCATACCCCCCCAACAGGACCACAGACGACGCAATCGCCATCACACTGCACACTGCCCTATCCCATCTGGACAAAAGGAATATCTATGTAAGAATGCTGTTCATTGACTACAGCTTAGCATTCAACACCATAGTACCCTCCAAGCTCATCATCAAGCTGGAGGTCCTGGGTCTCAACCCGTCCTGTGCAATTGTGTCCTGGACATTCTGACGGGCCACCCCGAGGTGGTGACGGTAGGAAACAACATCTACACTTCGCTGACCCTCAACACTGGGGCCCCACAAGTGTGCGTGCTCAGCCCCCTCCTGTACTCCTTGTTCACCCACAACTGCATGGCCATGCACGCCTCCAACTTAATCACCAAGTTTGCAGACAACACAAGAGTAGTTGGCTTGATTACCAACAAAGAAGAGACAGCCTACATGGAGGAGGTGAGTGCACTCGGGAGTGTGGTGTCAGGAAAACAACTCTTACTCAATGTCAACAAAACACAGGAGATGATCGTGGACTTCAGGAAACAGCAGAGGGAGCACCCCCCTATCCACATTGAAGGGACAGCAGTGGAAAGGTGGAACGTTTTAAGTTCCTCAGCATACACATCACAGACAAACTGAAATGGTCCACTCACACAGACAGTGTGGTGAAGAAGGCGCAACAGCACCTCTTCAACCTCAGGAAGCTGAAGAAATTTGGCTTGTCACCTAAAACTCTCAACAACTTTTACAGATGCACAATTGAGAGCATCCTGTCGGGCTGTATCACAGCCTGGTACTGGAAACTGCACTGCCCTCAACCGCAAGGCTCTCCAGAGGGTGGTGCGGTCTGCACAACGCATCCCTGGGGGCAAACTACCTGCCCTCCATGACACCTACAGCACCAGATGTCACAGGAATGCCAAAAAGGACAACTACTACCCGAGCCACAGCCTGTTCACACACTGACATCCACAATTGACGGTCCATCAGCAGGCAATTAAGTATGCTAGGCAGCCTGTTTCAGTGTTCGTTTTAAAAAAAGTATGCTAAGCAGTGAGAGGGTTTTGTTCATGCAGGAACAGTCATGTGTGCTTTCTTTAGAGAACAGTGTAGGTTCAAAGGAAGAATAAACAAATATCACGATATGCCTCACTCAAATAAATATCAAATGGTATTGATATTATATAAAATTATCAATATTGGTGCCCACCACTACGATTTCCTCATCTGATAAATCTCTACTACAACTTTGTCTCTGTGGTAGTATTCATTCCCAATATCTTGGGTGTCTTGGGTGGCTGCACCACTGACACTCTTGGAGACCTCTTTATCCTCAAAGTGTGTACATTTTGCATATTAAGTTGGCAGCCTGAGGGTCTTCTCTGAGCAGTTGACATTCCCTCATTTAAACTCTCGACAGACAGTAGGTTTTGTAGCTGGGCCTCATATACATTCTCTGTTTCTACCATTTTGTTTAATTTCACCTTGTCACTAGCAATAGAATGTATAAATATGACCTCTATTCTTGTCCCAAATATGACTAAGATTTGACACTACGTTTAGTGACAAACAGTTTTCCAATCCGCCATTGCAAAGTTTTCGCAACTTCCTCCCAAAATTGGAAATTAAATGTTTCATTATGCTGCATAACAGAATGTATTGCCGTTGAAATAGCATGGTAACCAAAAAATGTATTTAAAAAAAATAATTATGATTAACTTTCTGGTCCTCCCAAACATCCCTGCCACCCCCATACAATTTGTTTCAGATTTGGTGGTTCAACAGCATTATTTTCATTTCTCATCTGTTGTGTCAAGTTATTCAGATCTATGCATTTATCAGTACGGTCTAGAGGTCGACCGATTAATCGGAATGGCCGATTTAATTAGGGCTGATTTCAAGTTTTCATAACAATTGGAAATCTTTATTTTTGGACACCGATTTGGCCAATTTATTTATTATTTGTTTATTTTTTTACACCTTTATTTAATCTTTATTTAACTAGGCAAGTCAGTTAAGAACACATTCTTATTTTCAATGACGGCCTAGGAACGGTGGGTTAACTGCCTCGTTCAGGGGCAGAACGACAGATTTTTACCTTGTCAGCTCGGGGGATTCAATCTTGCAACCTTACAGTTAACTAGTCCAACGCTCTAACCACCTGCCTCTCATTGCACTCCAGGAGGAGACTGCATGTTACGCGAATGCAGTAATCCAAAGTAAGTTGCTAGCTAGCATCAAACTTATCTTATAAAAAACAATCAATCATAATCACAGGTTAACTACACATGGTTGATGATATTAGTAGTTTATCTAGCGTGTCCTGCATTGCATATAATCGATGTGGTGCGTATCGTTGCTCCAATGTGTACCTAACCATAAACATCAATGCCTTTCTTAAAATCAACACACAGAAGTATATATTTTTAAACCTGCATATTTAGCTAAAATAAATCCAGGTTAGCAGGCAATATTAACCAGGTGAAATTGTGTCACTTCTCTTGCGTTCATTGCACGCAGAGTCAGTGTATAAGCAACAGTTTGGGCCGCCTAATTTGCCAGAATTTTACGTAATTATGACATAACATTGAAGGTTGTGCAATGTAACAGGAATATTTAGATTTATGGATGCCACCCGTTAGATAAAATACGGAACGGTTCCGTGTTTCACTGAAAGAATAATCGTCTTGTTTTCGAGATGATAATTTCCGGATTCGACCATATTAATGACCTAAGGCTCGTATTTCTGTTTGTTATCATGTTATAATTTAATCTATGATTTGATAGAGCAGTCTGACTGAGCTATGGTAGGCACCAGCAGGCTCGTAAGCATTCATTCAAACAGCACTTTTGTGCGTTTGCCAGCAGCTGTTTATGACTTCAAGCCTATCAACTCCAGAGATTAGGTTGGTGTTAGCTAGTTAGCGGGGTGCGCTCTAATAGCTTTCAAACGTCACTCGCTCTGAGACTTGGAGTGGTTGTTCCCCTTGCTCTGCAAGAGCCGCGGCTTTTGTGGAGTGATGGGTAATGCTGCTTCGATGGTGGCTGTTGTCGTTGTGTTCCTGGTTTGAGCCCAGGTAGGAGCGAGGAGATGGACGGAAGCTAAACTGTTACACTGGCAATACTAAAGTGCCTATAAGAACATCCAATAGTCAAAGGTATATGAAATACAAATGGTATAGAGAGAAATAGTCCTATAATTCCTATAATAACTACAACCTAAAACTTCTTACCTGGGAATATTGAAAACTCGTCTTAAAATGAACCACCAGCTATCATATGTTCTCATGTTCTGAGCAAGGGACTTAAACGTTAGCTTTCTTACATGGCACATATTGCACTTTTACTTACTTCTCCAACACTTCGTTTTTGCATTATTTAAACCAAATTGAACATGTTTCATTATTTATTTGAGGCTAAATTGATTTTATTGATGTATTATATTAAGTTAAAATAAGTGTTCATTCAGTATTGTTGTAATTGTCATTATTACAAATATATTTTTAAAATCGGCCGATTAATCGGCATCTGCTTTTTTTTTTTTGTCCTCCAATAATCGGTATCGGCTTTGAAAAATCATAATCGGTCGACCTCTAGTACGGTCCTCTCCACAGTTAACTATCACCACAGACAACAGTGTCAAAATCAGTACAGTTAAATCCTACTATAGCACTAGGTCCACCCTCTACCAGTCCCTCCACAGATACAGTATATTGCATTTTATGGACAAATAAAAAATGATTTTCTGAAGAAGCCTTTGACTTGCCTCGTGAAGTGCCACCATGCACAGCCATTAGTTAGACAGCACAAAAATGTTTACATCAGCAAGAGCAGGGAAGACCAGGGCTCATGATTGGAATATCACTTGCAGTGTAGCCTAGTTTTTATTTACAACATCCCAGCAGCGCAAAAACTCAGGAACAAAGTTAGACGTATAACTTTTCCCTGTGCTTCTCCGCGCACTTTGTATAGCCTAGGCCTATAGCCTGTTATAAACTGGGTGGTTCGAGCCCTGAAAGCTGATTGGCTGAAAGCCATGGTATATCAGATACCACGGGTATGACAAAACCTTTATTTTTACTGCTCTAATTACGTTGGTAACCAGTTTATCATAGCAATAAGGCACCTCAGGGGTTTGTGATATATGGCCAATATACCACGGCTAAGGGCTGTGTCCTAGCATTCCGCGTTGCATCGTGCCTAAGAACAGCCCTTAGCCGTGGTATATTGGCCATATACCACCCCCTCCATATACCACAGCCCCTACAGTTTATCAAGTTCATGCACATTTTTTGTTGAGACGGGTATGTGTGGTTTTCATATGGTGTCATTTAAAACTTGTTTGTTTAATGAACACAAAATGGGATGTTTTATTCAGACTTTCATTGAGACTCTTTTTAGTATGCATCACATCTGATCTCAGTCTATTCTGCATAAACATGACAGCGCTATATAACCAATATACACTTAAAAATAAAAAAATATATCCACACACTAACAAACACCTACTGTACACGTCAAAATGTACACCACAACCACTTATGTCCACCATGATGGGTTTAACAATGAAGTCATTTTGTAACTACAGTATAGGACTCAAACATAGTGGGGATGGGTAAACACTCCATGTTGAAAGTCTGTTTATTATCTGTGTGTACGTACCTGAGGGAGTGTATGTCTGTATCACCTGTCTCTTCCAGGAGGAGGAGAGTCCAGAGGTGCTGCTGGTGAAGGAGGAGGGGTGTGAGGAGGGTCTGGGGAACCCTGAGGGGACCATGGTCATGGAGGACAACCAGACGACACCTCCTCCTGAACCCACAGAGGCACCAGCTGAGCAGCACAGGACTACACAGAGTCTCACTGAGGTGAGCCCACTGTAAACTACTGTCTGAATGGTATTAGGTCAGGATCTGTATCCACAAAGATCAGAGTGCTGATCTAGGATCAGTTTTGCCTTTGCCTTTTAGATCTTAATGAATAAGACTATATAGACAAGTGGGGATCAGCACTCTTACTCTTAGATGATTTGTGGTGTTAGGTTCTTATTTTCAGAGTAAATAACTCGACGGACACTAGAGAAGCTTAACCAAACAGCTGGATTCAGACAAAAGACATTTCACACAAGCACTGATATTTAACCCTTTCTCCTAGGCTGAGTCTCCTCCTACCCATCTGTACAAACATTGTTCTTTACTCCTAGGCAGGACACTAGTGATATGGGCCATAAACTTCTATTTCTCCCTTAAGCTGACCTGACCTCAACCCCCATCTGTCACTAATCCATGGCTCTCTTCCCTTATCAATGCCTGCCACATGTAATCGCTTCCCTGCACTCAACACATACCAAGCTTAATTGCACACACTATATACCTTCCTCCTATAACCCTTAACTTCTGGTGTAGACCCTCTAAACCTCAGCACTCCATCAGTGACATGAATAAGTATATTTCACATTCTCAAAACCCAACAGTGGATACGGGCCCAGGTCTTGATTCATTTTGTCTTAAGTGTGGGACCATGTCTTTGAATTATCAAACCATTAAAGTGTGTCAAATAATCAAATCAACTAACACGTTTGCATAGTACTCATAGCAATCCTTAATTCTTGATCCAACATCCTCTCACTCTGTATCTCTTACAGTCAGTAGACATGGAGGATGGGAAGCCTGATCTGCTGCTGGTCAAAGAGGAGACAGTAGAAGACGGACCAGAGAGCATTGACCTGCTGAGTGGAATAAAGATGGGGGAGCAAGGTAAGGGAGACATACGTATACAGAACATAATAGATATGCTTCAATGGGAATAGTGGTGCACTTACATAAAATGAAATCAATACAATTTTATGTTTACATTAAAAAAACACAATGTATGAACTTGACCAGGTAATTAACCAAAAAAAACATATGTAAAGTTTTCTCTGCCATGTTTATTTTATAACCTCTTTCTGCAGGTGGTTGGTTGGAGGATGACAGAGGAGACTGGGCGGCCATCTTGGATTCCCAGACCCAGACAGGTGCAGCCAAGGGCCCGCGGGACAACATAGTGGAGGTCAGTGGATGGGACAGCGTCCTCAACTTTGGGCTGGGGAACAACACTGTTAACCACAACCAGAAACAGACAGTAGAAAACCACGTCTGAACTTAGTCTCCATGAAACAGACTGGCTGAGACCAGGACGAGGTTTAGATTTGTTCTGCAGGGACGGGGAGGTGTCCATATGCGGCAGGAGAGAACAGACACAGACTCTGCTAGAAATGCTCCGACCTGCTCCTATAGTTGTGATTCAGAGAGACTGATGGTGTCTCAGATTAACCCCCTAACAGGTGCTGCCTTCAGCCTGCCTTCTATAGGATCTATCAACTGGAACATGGACCCTGTGACATCACAGACACTACCTGGCCTTCATCCTCCTCACACTCCCCTAATGTTAAACCAGACCTCAGACAATGCCAGTGCCTCAACACTAAATGGATACACAAGTCCATTGACAAATGACAGTAGTAGTAACACTGTCAGTAGATCTGGTGGAAAAGAGAAGCGCTTCCCGTGGGAAAGTCTTCAGTTTCCCTAAACAGGTGGAGCTCCACCAAAGGCTACACATGGGGGAGAAATCATTCGGCTGCTATCTGAGCCATGCCAGTTTCTCCCGCTCGTTCAACCTGAAGAGGCACCAGAGGGTCCACACAGGGGAGAAAACCTACAGCTGCACCCAGTGTGAGAAGAGGTTCTCCCACCTGAAGATCATCTTAAGGTCCATACAGGAGAGAGAATACAGCTACCTCAGAATACACCAGCAGAAAATGCTCATGGCCAATGTATAGTATAGTGACATGTAATGTAGTACTAGTTAGTTTGTAGTTAATTATGTTGGTTTTGGATATATAAGGAACTGGAAGAGCTGAACTGAGGGAAAAAATGAGTATGATGACATAAACCCCACTGATCTCATGAGCCTTATTAATACATACCCCAGTCCTTATTCCCTGTCCCCTCATCACTAACTGCAATGACTGCCTTTCCTTTTCCCTGGATTCCCTCGCTCCCCTCAAAACCTGCTCAGTCTCCTTCACCCACTGCTCCCTGGTACGCCGCCGAGATACGCCAGTTAAAAGCCAGTGGACGGCTGCAAGAGGACTGGTCTGGTACGTCCTTCTCAAGCATACACAGATCACCTGTTAAAATATAAAAGAACGCCCTCTCAGCTGCAAGAACATCTTACTACTCCGACCTCATCAACTCAGCAACCTCATCAACCCAGCAACAAGTTTCAGCAACAAGTTCCTGAAAATCCATGACATCCACCACCACCTACTTACACCAGTATAACCTCTGCATCCCCATAGATAGTTTCCCGGTCCCTCTGTCAACACAAGTCAAAAGCCTCGGTGTCACTCTGGACCGAAACCCTCATCCATGCCCTCATCACTTCCCGTTTGGACTATTGCAACACTCTACCTCCCAAACTCACCAACCGACTTCAACTGGTCCAGAACTCTGCTGCCAGAATCCTCACCTGCACCAGATCAACCGATCACATCACACCAATCCTCATCAATCCACACTGGCTCCCTGTGCAATCCCGTATTAACTTTAAGACCGACACCTACAAAGCACCCCACAACTTGGCACCCACCTACCTCTCTGACCTTCACCCAGCACGTGCCCCTTCTGCTCCTCCTCTGCTGGTTTCCATGTCACCCCCCATTCACAGGTCAAATAGGGGGTGCTTATATTTGTCCTGTTTCACTGCATGTATTAGTGGTTAACCAGTGTGAGTGTTAGATGTGAAATGGAAATATGTTTTTTTTTTTTATATCTGAGACACCCTGGGAGATGAGGTCACAGCCAGGGATCAGCCATTATTGACGGCAATACTGGAGCAATTAGGGTTAAGTTCCTCGCTCATCGACAGATTTTTCAACTAGTCTGCTGAAGGATTCGAACCAACAACATTTTCGGTTACTGGCCCAATACTCTTAAACGCTAGGCTACCTGCCGCCTCTCCACCATGGTTGCCTGAACCTTCAACTGCTCTGCCTCAGGCTCTGGAATGCACTCCCCCCCCCACACATACAATATGCAGACACAGTATTCTCATTCAAAAACCTCCTAAAAACACATCTCTTCAAGGATGCCTATAACCTATTACCTGTGGTCTGTCATTGACTCTGTCCTACTTAACCCCCCGACCCCCGTGTCTTCTCAGTATAGCTACAGTGCCTTGAAAGTATTCAGTTAACACCCCTTGACTTTTTCCACATTTTTGTTGTGTTACACAATTACATTGGCCTACAGACACAATACCCCATAATGTCAAAGTGGAATTAAGTATTCAACCCCTTTGTTATGTCAAGCCTAAATACAGTTGAAGTCGGAAGTTTACATACACTTCGGTTGGAGTCATTAACTCTCACTTCAACCACTCCACAAATTTCTTGTTAACAAACTATAGTTTTGGCAAGTCAGTTAGGACATCTACCTTGTGCATGACACAAGTCATTTTTCCAACAATTGTTTACAGACAGACTATTTCACTTATAATTCACTGTATCACAATACCAGTGGGTCAGAAGTTTACATACACTAAGTTGACTGCCTTGAAACAGCTTGGGAAATTCCAGAAAAGGATGTCATGGCTTTAGAAGCTTCGGATAGGCTAATTGACATAATTTGTATTTCAAGGCCTACCTTCAAACTCAGTGCCTCTTTGCTCGACATCATGGGAAAATCAAAAGAAATCAGCCAAGACCTCAGAAAAAAATTGTAGACCTCCACAAGTCTGGTTCATCCTTGGGAGCAATTTCTAAATGCCTGAAGGTACCAAGTTCATCTGTACAAACAAAAGTACGCAAGTATAAACACCATGGGACCACGCAGCCGTCATACCGCTCAGGAAGGAGACGTGTTCTGTCTCCTAGAGATGAACGTACTTTGGTGCGAAAAGTGCAAATCAATCCCAAAACAACAGCATAATAATCTCCCTCGATCTGGGGCTCCACGCAAGATCTCACCCCGTGGGGTCAAAATGATCACAAGAATGGTGAGCAAAAATCCACGCTGTTAAAGAGAGATGAACGTACTTTGGTGCGAAAAGCGAAAATCAATCCCAGAACAATAGCAAAGGACCTTGTGAAGATGCTGGAGGAAACAGGTACAAAGTATCTATAGCCACAGTAAAACGAGTCCTATATCGACATAACCTGAAAGGCCGCTCAGCAAGGAAGAAACCACTGCTCCAAAACCGCCATTAAAAAAAACAGACTAGGTTTGCAACTGCACATGGGGACAAAGATTGTACTTTTTGTCCTCAGGCCTGATGAAACAAAAATATAACTTTTTGGCCATAATGACCATCGTTATGTTTGGAGGAAAAGGGGGAGGCTTGCAAGCCGAAGAACACCATCCCAACCGTGAAGCACGGTATAAATATGTACAAACAGTGTATTCCTAAAGACTTTAGCATAACAAAGATCTACTATTTACAAAAATCACACATGGAAAACATTTAGAAAAAACAGGCACTCGCTCATCATGCTTCTTCCCTCCGCCGCCCTCCTCCTCCTCTCATTCACTCTGGGGCTCTGGTGGCAGCATCATGTTGTGGGGGTGCTTTGCTGCAGGAGGGACTGGTGCACTTCACAAAAAAGATGGCATCATGAGGAGGGAAATTATGTCGATTATATTGAAGCAACATCTCAAGACATCAGTCAGGAAGTTAAAGCTTGGTCACAAATGGGTCTTCCAAATGGACAATGACCCCAAGCATACTTCAAAGTTGTGGCAAAATGGCTTAAGGACAACACAGTCAAGGTATTGGAGTGGCCATCACAAAGCCCTGACCTCCATCCTCTAGAAAATTGTGGGCAGAACTGAAAAAGTGTTTGCGAGCAAGGAGTCCTACAAACCTGACTCAGTTACACCATCTGTCAGGAGGCATGGGCCAAAATTCACCCAACTTATTGTGGGAAGCTTGTGGAAGGCTTCCTGAAATGTTTGATCCAAGTTAAACAATTTAAAGGCAATGCTCCCAAATACTAATTGAGTGTATGTAAACTTCTGACCCACTGGGAATGTGATGAAATAAATAAAAGCTGAAATAAATCACTCTACTATTATTCTGACATTTCACATTCTTAAAATAGTGGTTACCCTAACTGACCTAAGACCTAAGAATTCCTACTAGGATTAAATGTCAGGAATTGTGACAAACTGAGTTTAAATGTATTTGGCTAAGGTGTATGTAAACCTCAGACTTCAACTGTAAGTTCAAGAGTAAACCGTCGCTTAACAAGTCACATAATACCTTGATTTTTTAATGGCCAGCTCATCTCTGTACTCCACCCATACAGAAAATTGTAAGGTCCTTCAGCCGTGCAGTGAATTTCAAACACAGATTCAACCACAAATAGTGGGGAGGTTTTCCAATGCCTCACTAAGAAGGGCAGCTATTGACAGATGGGTAAAAAAACATCGTTGAACGACATTGAATATCCCTTTGAGCATGAGGAAGTTATTAATTACACTTTGGATGGTGTATCAATACACCCAGTCACTACAAAGATACATGCGTCCTTCCTAACTCAGTTGCCGTAGAGGGAGGATACCTCTCGGGAATTTCACCATGAAGTCAATGGTGACTTTATAACAGTTACAGAGTTTAATGGCTGTGATAAGAAAAACCAGAGGATGGATCAACAACATTGTAGTTACTCCACAATACTAACCTAATAGACAGAGTGAGAAGATGGAAGCCTGTACAGAATCAAAATATTCCATAACATGCGTCCTGTTTGCAACAAAGCATTAAAGTAATACTGCATAATACAAACTGTTGTGTTTGGGGCAAATCCAATACAGTACATTATTGAGTACCACTCTCCATATTTTCAAGCATTGTGGTGGCTGCATCATGTTATGGGTATGCTTGTAATCGTGAAGGACTGGGGAGTTTCAGGATAAAAATAAACGGAATAGAGCTAAGCACAGGCAAAGTCCTAGAGGAAAACCTGGTTCAGTCTGCTTTCCACCAGACAACTTTCTGCAGGACAATGACCTAAAACAAGGCTAAATCTACACTGGCGTTACTTACCAAGAAGACAATGAATGTTCCTGAGTGGAAAATGAACGTTCCTACTTGAAAGTCTATGGCAAGACCTGAAATGGATTTTCTAGCAATGATCAACAACCAATTTGACAGAGTTTGAAGTATTTTGAAAAGAATAATGGGCAAATGTTGCACAGTCCAGGTGTGAAAAGCTCTGAAAGACATACCCAGAAACACTCACAGCTGTAATCTTTGCCAAAGGTGCTTCTACAAAGCATTGACTCGGGGGTGTGAATACTTATGTAAATTACATATCTGTACTTCATTTTTAATACATTTTGCAAAAATGTCACTTTTTTGTCACTGTCATTATGGGTTATTGTGTGTAGATGGGTGAGATTTTAATTTATTCCATCCTTTGGATTTTTTTGTGCATTATAATTAAAAATAACACATTTACATAAGTATTCAGACCCATTGCTAGGAGACTTGAAATTGTGCTCAGGTGGATCCTGTTTCCATTGATCATCCTTGACATGTTTCCACAACTTGATTGGAGTCCACCTCGTAAATTCAATTGATTGGACATGATTTGGAAAGGCACACACCTGTCTATGTAAGGTCCCACAGTTGATGGTGCATGTCAGAGCAAAAACCAAGCCATGAGCTCAAAGGAATTATTGGTAGACAAGATTGCTTCCAGGCACAGATCTGGGGAAGGGTACCAAAACATTTCTGCAGCATTGAAGTTCCCCAAGAACACAGTGGCCTCCATCATTCTTAAATAGAAGAAGTTTGGAACCACCAAGACCCTTCCTAGAGCTGGCTGCCAGGGCAAACTGAGCAATCAGGGGAGAAGGGCCTTGGTCAGGGAGGTGACCAAGAACCTGATGGTCACTCTGACAGAGCTCCAGAGTTCCTCTGTGGAGATGGGAGAACCTTACAGAAGGATACCATCTCTGCAGCACTCCACCAATCAGGCCTTTATGGTAGACTGGCCAGAGCTTCTCTTCAGTAAGAAGGCACATGACAGCCTGCTTGGAGTTTGCCAAAAGGCACCGAAAAGGACTCTCAGACCATGAGAAACAAGAGTCTCTGGTCTGATGAAACCAAGAGTAAACTCTTTGGCCTAAATGCCAAGCGTCACATATGGAGGAAACCTGGAACCGTCCCTACGGTGAAGCATGGTGGTGGCAGCATCGTGCTGTGGGGAAATATGAACAGAGCAAAGTACAGAGAGATCCTAGATGAAAATCTGATCGAAAGCACTCAGGACTGAGGCAAAGGTAAACCTTCCAACAGGACAACGACCCTAAGCACACAGCCAAGACAACACAGGAGTGCCTTCGGGACAAGTCTCTGAATGTCCTTGAGGGGCCCAGCCAGAGCCCGAACTTCAACCTGATCGAACATCTTTGAAGAGACCTGAAAATAGCTTTGCAGTGACGCTCCCCATCCAACCTGACAGAGCTTGAGAAGATCTGCAGAGAAGAATGGGAGAAATTCCCCAAATACAGGTGTGCCAAGCTTGTAGCGTCATACCCAAGACTTTGCTGTAATCGCTGCCAAAGGTGCTTCAACCAAGTACTGAGTAAAGGGTCTGAATACTTATGTAAAGGGAATATTTCTGTTTACTTATATTTTATTTGCAAAAAAATTACAAACCTGTTTTGCCTTTGTCATTGTGGGGTATTGTGTGTAGATTGATGAGAGGAAAAAACAATTGAATCAATTTTAGAATAATGCTGTAACGTAATGAAATGTGGAAAATGTCAAAAGTTCTGAATACTTTCCTAATGCACTATATGTGTCCCCCTAACCCGCACCCAAAACCGGGTCCGTATCCTATTCCCAATCCTACCCCTTAAACATAAAACCTTACCCTAAACCGTATTCGTATCCTCTACCCAATCCCTCCCTCTTTTTATCTGACCTGTTTCATCTGGTCCTTTATTTAAATATTAATTGGATTGATGCACTTGATTTTATGATCTTTCGTACAGCACTTTATTTAATGTAGGCCTACTTTTAATGTAAGATTTCCCTGAAAGGCATCTGCCAAATATAATGTATTATTATGATGATGAGGCAGAGTAGATTATATGGTGATGGTTGGTGTGATGGTTTCTGTAAAAATACTTCACGGATGAAGAGTGACAACCTTAGTTTGATACTGGTCTTTTATAGTCAGATAATGATCGTGCCTTAATTAATGTTTACTTGACATGGAGTAGTAAAGATGTGTGTACTGTAATGTTGAACCTTTTCCTAAGTATTCTAAAATTCATTTTATCAAAGCGAGGGTACCAGATTTACAGAAAAGGTCAAGTGTTACCATAGTGACAAAAGTTATTCTACTTGTCACATCATTCTGTGCAATAAAAGTACTATACTTCATGTTATGTGAGTATGTGTGACCATTTTGTTAAATACAACGTTAACTAGGTGTCGGCTGCCTTGGCTATTTCCCTTATCTCTCTCTAGTAGTCCGTCGGTTTCGACGATGACGACTCGTGGATGTCATTTCTGTTGTGGGTTCTTGAGTTGCTTTTTTTTGAAGAGCAGACTGAAGCATGAGGGACAGACGTGCTTCTGGTGGTGTTGTGATTGTGCGAGTATGACGCTTTTCTCTGGCTGCAGATAGTTGTTTCTGTCCCGCTCAAAGTTGTCTACTGCGGTGAGCGTTTGAGTGCCAGATGGATCGGGTAGAGGAAATGTCTGAGTTGGCTGGGCTGGATATTGCAGAACTTGAGGTTGTGTTTTCGGTAGCCTCAATTCTGGTGCTGTTAGCTTTCTGCAGTACCTCCAGGTTGGAGACCTTGTTTTGCCACCGGATACCCATAATTGATCTCAGAGATTGTGTATGGAATATTTCCAGCTGTTTGAAGTGGCGACTGTACAAGTTTCACAGCCATACAACGGAGTTATGATGACTACCACATTGTAGATTTTCACTTTTGTGGAAAGAGTGATGGTGTTATCCTGTTCCTCAGCCTTCCCAATGACTGGCTTGCTTTCTGAATTCTGCTAGTTATTTCTTGGTCAAGTGAGCCGTCCTTGGAGATGGTGCTCCCCAGATATGTGAAGTGGGCGACATTCTGGAGCTCGGTTCCACTTAGGTGGATGCTGGAGACCACTGGGTTGGACAGGGGTGATGGTTGATGATTCCAGTTTTTTCCCAAGCTTTATCAAAGTTGTCTGATAAATACTGGAGGTCTGCCTCTGTGTGTGCAAGTAGGGCACAGTCATCAGCATAGAGGGTTCTTGTGGTTTGGTCTTTGCTCTTAGCCTGCACAGGTTGTAGATTGAACCATCATCCCTGTATCTGATGTAGATTAATTTGTTAAGGTCCTTCGTGGTGAGATTTAGGACAAGAGTAAAAGAAGTTGAACAGCATCAGGCTCAAGATAAGTCCTTGCTTGATGCCATTGGAGATGGGAAAAGCTTCAGAGATATCACCACCACAGTGGATCTGGCCTTGCATCGTCATGGAGTACATGGATAATGTTGACTCGTTTTTGCTGGCAGACAAATTTGTGGAGGATCTTCCATAATCCCCCTGTTCACCGTGTCAAAAGCCTTGGGTGAGATCTATGAACATGTAGTAGAGGTCCATCTTTTGCTCAATACATTTTTCTTGTATTTGCCTGATGATAAATATCATGTCCACTGTGACCAGGCCTGAATCCACATTGCGCTTCTGGGAGGTTGTCTTCTGAGAGGTTCACTTATTGAGGATGACTCAGAATGACTCGATACCATGGGGATAGCTTTTTCAGTTTCCTCAAGTATAGGTGGTTCGTCCAGGTGATGTTGGATGGCCTTTTGGGGCATCAGGTTTATGGTTGTGGGGTTGACAGTGGATGGTCTGTTCAGGAGATTGCTTAAGTGTTCCACACACCTCTCTGCAACACTTGTTTCGTCTCTGAGGAGGGTTTTGCCATCTGCAGATCTGAGGTGATGTGCAAGACTTCACCGGTCCCTAGATGGTTTTGAGGCATTCAAATAACTGTTTGGTGCAGTGTGTGTCTGCATACATTTGTGTGCATTCTGCTAGTCCCATCCACCATTGATCTTGCATCGATCGGAGCTGCTTCTGCAGTCTTTGCTGCAAGTGTTTGAACTTGTTTCTCTAGGAGGCAGATTGGGGGTTGTTTTGTAAAGACAATGCAGCGTTCTTTTCCTTCAGGATCATCGTGATTTCGTCATCTTTGTCATCGAACCAGTCTTGGTGGGTTCTCTTTTTAGTGCCAAGGAGTTTTGTTGCTGATTCCTGTACAGTCTCTTTGAACTCCTCCCATTTTTCCGAAGGGGTATCCGTGGGGTTGATGTAGATTGCATGTTGAGTATCCAAGCTGCCTTGCAACTGAGCTTCTTGCAGCTTCCCTGGGGAGGGTGTAGATTTTTATGTGCCGCCTTGGGTGGTTTGGCACGATGTGTATACCAAGGATCACTCTCACCATTCTATGTGCAGCACTCTTCGCCATGCATGGCTGTTGTATTCTTGACATCTTTAATGTCGGTCTGTCGCACAATGATATAATCCATCAGGTGCCAGTGCTTGGATCTTGGGTGCATTCATGTAGTTTTGTACTTGTCTGTTTGCCCAACGATGGTGTTTATGATGGTGAGGCTATGCTCTGAGTATTTGCTCAGGAGTAGGAGCCCATTTCCATTCATGGTTCCCACTCCATCTTTGCTAATCACTCCTTGCCAGTTGGTGCTCTCTTTGCTCACCCTGGCATTGAAGTCTCCAGCAATGATTAGTTTGTCACTCCAGGGAGTTGTTGGATGAGTAGAACTGCTCTTTCACATTGGCAGGGCTTGGTAATGTAGGTGCATTGGCACTGATTATTGTAGCATGCCTGGTCTTGTTGAGGAATCCTGATTTTCATTAGCCTCTCATTTATTCTGGAGGGTAAGTCTTGCAGGTGCCTGTGAAGGTTGGTTCTTATGGCACGTCCCAACCCCTGTATTTAGTCTTCATCTTTTGGTTTCCCTTTCCAGAAAAACATTCAGTGATGGTGCCATCGTCAGCTTACCTTGTTTCACTCAGAGCTGCTATGTCATCTTACATCTGCTCAGTTCTCTGGACAGCAAGAGAGTTCTTCTCTCGTGATGTGTGACAGAGTTTTTGTTCATTTATTGTTCTAACGTTCCAAGCATTTATTACGAGCTTCTTTTTGTCCGGTTTAACTGGTTTTCCAGTCTGCGACAGAGTCTGGACTCTGCGCCACTCTGGAGGCCCATTGCTTGTGTTTCTACCATTTGGGGATGATCTGCCAGCCACAGTAAGCTGGCCAGATTCAGTAGGGCAGGCAATTTCTAAGGCACCTTTTCTAGCCCCTTCCCTAGGTTAGGTTGAACAGTGCTGTCATAAAAAGGGCTGCTCAGATATCCACGGTGCTGCTGAACATTTTCTCTGTCCTGGTTACAAAGATGAGTGTCCAATATCCTAGACCGCCAACATACAGGTTCGTGGCTATGACTGCCAGTGAACATCTCTCCCTGTCCCTTCGCCATTCCTCCACTGCTGTAGGGCTGTGGTGTAAGCACGAGATACCTGCGCGTGAGTTGATTATAGTGGGAGAGCTGTTGCGCTGGGACAGTGCCACTCTCTCTGCGTCCAAAGCTAGGACCCAGAGTTGTCTGCACAGTTATTTTCAGGACTCTCCAGAGATGTTTGACCGGGTTCAAGTCTGGGCTCTGGCTGGGCCCCTCAAGGACATTCAGAGACTTGTCCTGAATCCACTCCTGCGTTGTCTTTGCTGTGTGCTTAGGGTCGTTGTCCTGTTGGAAGGTGAACCTTCGCCCCAGTCTGAGGTCCTGAGCGCTCTGGAACAGGTTTTCATCAAGGATCTCTTTGTACTTTGCTCCGTTCATCTTTTCCTCGATCCTGACCAGTCTCCTGCATCCCCACAACATGACGCTGGTACCATCATGCTTCAACGTAGGGATGGTGCCAGGTTTCCTCCAGACGTGACACTTGGCATTCAGACCAAAGATTTCAATCTTGGTTTCATCACACCGGAGAGTCCTTTAGGTGCCTTTTGGAAAACTCCAAGCGGGCTGTCATGTGCCTTTTACTGAGGAGTAGCTTCCGTCTGACCACGCTACCATAAAGGCCTGATTGGTGGAGTGCTGCAGAGATGGTTGTCCTTCTGGAAGGTTCTCCACACAGGAACTCTGGAGCTCTGTCAGAGTGACCATCAGGTTCTTGGCCACGTCCCTGACCAAGGCCCTTCTCCCCCGATTGCTCAGTTTGGCAGGTCGGCCAGCTCTAGGAAGCGTCTTGGTGGTGCCAAACTTCTTCTATTTAAGAATGATGGAGGCCACTGTGTTCTTGGGGACCTTCAATGCTGCAGACATTTTTTGAGCACCCTTCCCCAGATCTGTGCCTCGACACAATCCTGTTTCGGAACTTTATGGAGAATTTCTTCGACCTCATGGCTTGTTTTTTGTTCTGACATGCCCTGTCAACTGTGGGACCTTATATAGACAGATGTGTGCCTTTCCAAATCATGTCCGAGCAATTGAATATACCACAGGTGGACTCAAATCAAGTTGTAGAAACATCTCATGGATGATTAATGGAAACAGGATGCCACTGAGCTCAATTTTGAGTGCCATAGCAAATGGTCTGAATACTTATGTAAATAAGGTATTTCTGTTTTTGTTTTTTTATAAATGTGCAAACATTTCTAGAAATCTGTTTTGGCTTTGTCATCATGGCGTACTGTGTATAGACTGATGAGGACTTTTATTTATTTAATCCATTTAAAATATTGCTGTAAAATAACAAAATGTGGAGAAAGGAAAGGGGTCTGAATACTTTTTGAATGCACTGTACATGGCTCCTCCTTTTGCTACACAGAGTTGCTTGGGGTTAGCCAGCGGCAGTAGCTGAAAGCATAAAGTAGCAAGCAACAAGCAGGCAGGCGGCAATCACTAACTACCACTACACTACGGCACTAGACGCATCACACACATGCAAAGTACTTATGTGAGTGTTTGTATTTAATTTAAACAAAATGGTCAAAGTTAACAATGTGTTGACTGACTTGGTTATTTTTGTATCATTGCAGGGACTGAGTTTCCATTATACTTAATATGGCAATTTTTTATAATAAACTCCAATGGCTCCATATTGTTGGGTACTTGAATCACAGTGTTTAGAGATGGGCTTGACTGTGGTTAACATTTTGTAATATCATGTCATGTTTCTGTGTCTACAATAAAGAGTTTATTTTATATAACCTTTATTTGCTCTTCTGTACAATTTGTGTTTACAGTCTGCAGTCCATGAGGACCTGCTGATATCCAGTGTTGCTGGCGGGAGAGACTGGACCTCTGAAGCGGCGTGTCACAAAACCTGGCCCCTGATCAGGATCCTGGATCAGGAGCCGTCGCTCTTCCTCCCCGAGTCAGAACCAGAACCGAACCGCGAGGGACAGACACTCCACCACCACACAGAACACAACCAGTGGACAGGTGGACTGAACAACCTCAGTCCTGGTGGTCATCAGAGAGACGGAGGCTCCAGTCAGGGATCCAGTCTGCAGCCCAGACCCTTCTCTTCACAGTCTCAGTGCAGGGATGAAGCAGGGCCTGGGGCTGATAGAGATAGACCCTCCTGTTCCTATGATAAAAACACCACAGTATCCATGATGAACAGAGCAGGTCACCCTGGGCTTCAGTCTTCACAGAGACTGGTGGGAGACACCCTTGGTGGTAGTCTATCAGCAAGTTTGTCTTCTCCTTCAGGGTCTTGTCTAATGCCTAGTGACTGGGTTCATAGAAATCCTGGGCCTGGGTCTAGCCTTCCTCAGTTGCCTCAGGGTTACCCCACCAATACAGACCGGGTCAGGATGGGCATTCACCACGAGAAGTATTTAGCCTATAACATAGCACACAATCCCAGCAACACCCAAACAATGGCAAGTGGTCAAGGAGGGAGCTCAAAAACTCCTGCTTCTACCTCCTCTGGTGTCATTGGGTCACAACGTGGGAGGCCGAATATTAGGACTGACTGCGACAAGCCGTACAGCTGCGCCACATGTGGGAAGCACTTTACTAGGGCAAACTATTTGAAGGAGCATCAGACCGTTCACACCAAGGAGAGGCCTTTCAAGTGCAAACTATGTTACAAGAGCTTCCCCTTCCGGAGTAACCTCATCAGACATAGGAGTGTCCACAATGGGGAGAAATCGTAGCAGTGTGGATTGAGATGTACACAGGGGATGTCAGGAAACCATTCTTTAGCTGACATAGTTATATTGTGAAGTGTCTTGGGGTAAGAGGGTAATTAACCACATACCCCTTATTAACCCTTTGTTAACTTGTCATTTGAAACAGGCTTGCGTAAATACATGTTTTTAGAGAGACCATAAACCTAGGCTAAAACAAGAACAGTTGAAAATGTACCTTGCTGAGGTGATGATGGAATAAAGTTGTTCTATAATTTTCTACTCTATTCTTGTTAACACACTGTTCTTTCTAAACAATTGCTCGCAGCTTGAAAGATACTGATCATAGCAGATTTGACATGTATTATAAGAAGCAGTACTGTATTTCAAAGAACAGCGAGCCTTTTTTAATTTAGCCACACCCTTTGAGCTTTGACGGCAACCAATGAGATCCTTTCTTTTCAGTGTTAAACGGAAGTGGTGTGTCTTGATTTGTCTAGTTCTCTCTGGTCTTTTCTTATTTGGGCAAAAGTCCATCCTTTGCAGTAGTGTAGGGTATATGCAGTTATACACCTATACCCACTTATTTTTCAGTGTGCATTGAGTATACTCGCTTCTTAATCCCCACGATGCGTGTCAAAGTAGTGCAGTGGAGGTATACGCTGCATCAATAAGGCTGATGGAACAGATCAGAATGTTTAGCATAAAATGTTGATAAACTATTGTTGCTTCACATTTTAGGTGCAGCAATGTGCACACGGCATTAGGCCTAAGTGTGAATGTTCAAAAATGCAATTTGCGGGAAAACACCTTTCTAATATGTGCACTGCACATGCAAGTGATTTGATGGACAGATGGTTTGTTAAGGAATGTAAAAAGAAAGAAAGATGCAACAACTATCATGGGTTGCTAATATGACAAGGATAATGCCTTGGCTGCTAGACAATGAAAGAAAGAAAACCAATAGAACTGGAGAATATGATGAAGTTGTTATAAAATAATTGACTACCTGTTTATATGGTGGGATTTTGGCTGTGTTACTTTAAATCAAGGTAAGACATACCTCAGAATATGACAAAACGTCCATGTTTCAAACAATTAAGGGACAGGAAAATAGGAACAGCACTGTTCGTAATCAGATACGTCATCAGAGCGTGCAACAGAACATTGTACTGTCTACACTCGGTTTGTTGTTTATGTTAAAACATTTTAATTAAATCAATTTTAACCAGAACTAAAGTTTTGTTGCTAAGGATTCCACGATGCGGTTAGCCGTTAAGGCTGGGACTGCAAGTTTGTGTTCCTTTGCGTGTGTTCCGCGAGTGCTAGGTGGCTGTACTACAGACACCTGTCGTCGTTGGGGGGAAGACTTGTTATCTTTTTGTAAAACAACTGGTTGCAGTAAAGAGCCAACCTGGATATTAAGGAGATCCTGAGGGAAATCAACGATTACCAACAGCTTTACGCTATAGAGGAACAACATACTCCATCATGGAAAGATCCGACTACCTCACAAAATAACACAAAGAAAAGAAAAACAGATTCATCTACAGACACGGACAATTAGCTTACCGTTGAAGTAGAGGCTAGTGCTCTGGCTGGAATCCATAAAACTCTGGAAAAGTTGTGTGAGGAGGTAGCAGGGCTGAGGGGGAGTTTGGAGTTCAGCCAGAGTGAAATTATCACGCTCCAAAGAGAAAACAAGACACTCACAGCCAAGGTTAAAAATCCACGATTCCAACAAGGATGGTCTATTCAGGGAAAACAGGGTGATGGAGTCACTACTAGACAAACAAAGTCGTAGCATGCGTGAAAATATATTTTTTTCTAGGATTCCTGAGGACCCATCCAATAATCCAGAGAATTCATGCAATCTGCCTTGAAACTTCCTATAGAGACTGTAAACAAGGTGGCTCTTCCACCGAGTACACAGACTTGGAGCTCAGAGTGACAAGACCAAGGGTCCCCGACCGATCATCGCATAATTTGAGCACTACTAACAAAAGGAGCTGATCAAAAGCAGGGGAAGGGAGCTTAAAGGGACCAAATTCGGTCTCAATGACCAATTTCCAAGGGAGATAAACGAATGTCGTAAGAGACTGTATCCAGTACAAAAACTACAAAGGGAGAAGGGTAAGTGTGTCTTTATCATTATGGACAAACTCTTTATAAATGGACAGCTATTCCGAGACAGCTCCATAACACCATGGCTGTACTAAATTCTACAGGGACTTCAGGTTACGAAAGAAAAGAAGGTATGGGAACTGTAAAAATATCTGAACATTATGAAGTGGATATGGACACACACGTACTCAATTACATGCTTGCTTACACATATGGATTTATACACACACACACCTAATCTCGCTCACTTCTCACCCTCTCTTTTCTCTTCTCTCCCTCTTGTCAAACTGTTTTATAATTTAATGTGTTTGTTTTTCTTTTTAATGTATTTGTCTACAAGTTTATATATGTTTACAACAAGCAAGGTGAAGATATCAGAATTGGGGCATTGAGGAATAATAACATATTATACGAAATACATTTGTACTGTAGTGAAGCCATCTCTAGAGTAATGCAAGGTTTCACATGATCATGAAAGAGATGTCAATTGCTATGGAAATGCTGGGATGTGTTTTTCAATTATGTTAAAGGTAATTATGATGGTGATATGATATGGATTACAATTATCATAATTAATATTAAGGCTATACACACTACATGTTACACACAGACACTCAACCATGCAAATTGGCAGAGTTAATATTTATTTGGACTTCACACATTATAGTCTTATACAGACATTGTACACACATCATAAATTACATCCAATATCATACACATCAACCTACTCAGATTTACTACACACATAATATCTTGTTTCAATTTTCTAACATCTGTGGTATTGGCTCACAGGCAAACAGGCAAGGGAATAAAATAAATATTGCTAGAACCTATTTCTTGAATTCTAAATATCAGACATTTGAAAGCTCTAGTTTTGACTGTCATAATACCTTTGATGGCAGTAACTTTACAAGCACTAATTATGGTCAATTTAGACTGAAAATAGTATCTAGTTATGGTAAGAGGTGAAATAAGTATAGCCAGTTATAATTGTAATAGTTTAGTAGATTATAAAAAAAGATCCGTCTTTACATGGCAAAAAAAAGGAATATAACATATACTGTTTACAGGAAACTCACTCTACATCCTTAGATGAAGTTGCGTGGAAAAAGGAATGGGGTGGTGAAATAATTTTCTGTCATGGACAAAGGAACTTGAAGGGTGTGATGATATTAATTAACAAACATTTCAATCTGAATGTGCAAATAGTCGGGAATCATTCGCAAGGATGTTGCTCTTGCTGCGGGCGATTCCCTGATCCACCTCTACGCAGACGACACCATTCTATATACTTTCGGCCCGTCTTTGGACACTGTGCTATCTAACCTCCAAACAAGCTTCAATGCCATACAACACTCCTCCCGTGGCCTCCAACTGCTCTTAAACGCTAGTAAAACCAAATGCATGCTTTTCAACCGGTCGCTGCCTGCACCTGCATGCCCGACTAGCATCACCACCCTGGATGGTTCCGACCTAGAATATGTGGACGTCTATAAGTACCTAGGTGTCTGGCTAGACTGCAAACTCTCCTTCCAGACTCATATCAAACATCTCCAATCAAAAATCAAATCAAGAGTCGGCTTTCTATTCCGCAACAAAGCCTCCTTCACTCAAGCCGCCAAGCTTACCCTAGTAAAACTGACTATCCTACCGATCCTCGACTTCGGCGATGTCATCTACAAAATGGCTTCCAACACTCTACTCGGCAAACTGGATGCAGTCTATCACAGTGCCATCCGTTTTGTCACTAAAGCACCTTATACTACCCACCACTGCGACTTGTATGCTCTAGTCGGCTGGCCCTCGCTACATATTCGTCGCCAGACCCACTGGCTCCAGGTCATCTACAAGTCTATGCTAGGTAAAGCTCCGCCTTATCTCAGCTCACTGGTCACGATGGCAACACCCATCCGTAGCACGCGCTCCAGCAGGTGTATCTCACTGATCATCCCTAAAGCCAACACCTCATTTGGCTGCCTTTCGTTCCAGTACTCTGCTGCCTGTGACTGGAACGAATTGCAAAAATCGCTGAAGTTGGAGACTTTCATCTCCCTCACCAACCTCAAACATCAGCTATCTGAGCAGCTAACCGATCGCTGCAGCTGTACATAGCCTATTGGTAAATAGCCCACCCTTTTCACCTACCTCATCCCCGTACTGTTTTTATTTATTTACTTTTCTGCTCTTCTGCACACCAATATCTCTACCTGTACATGACCATCTGATCTTTTATCACTCCAGTGTTAATCTGCAAAATTGTAATTATTTGCCTACCTCCTCATGCCTTTTGCACACATTGTATATAGACCCCCCCTTCGTTTTCTACTGTGTTATTGACTTGTTAATTGTTTACTCCATGTGTAACTCTTTGTTGTATGCTCACACTGCTATGCTTTATCTTGGCCAGGTCGCAGTTGCAAATGAGAACTTGTTCTCAACTAGCCTACCTGGTTAAATAAAGGTGAAATAAAAATAAAATAAAATAAAAATAAAAAAAAGGAAGGTGGATCCTTTTGAATATGAAAGTGGACAAAAAAGAGATTTGGCTCATTAATCTATATGGTCCAAATCATGATGATCCATACTTCTTCGAAAACATTAATACCAATTTATTGAACTTACAGGCAATAAATTATCTAATAATTTACTAGAAATAATAGAACATCATGAAACAAAAGCCAGGGATAGTATTTATAGAGGATTTTGAAAAGTTATTTGATAAAGACTGGATTCTCTTATAAAATGGGTAAAAAATAATGTGTAGCAACTGCAGGTGTAAAATAGTAAATAACGGCTACTTCTTAGAGTTTTGAATTGTCAAGAGGAGTTAAACAAGGGTGTCCGCTGTCACCATATCTATTCGTTATGGCCATCGAAATGCTAGCTATTGAAATCAGATCCAATAACATTAGAGGATTAGAAATCCAAGGCTTAAACACAAAGGTGCCCATGTATGCCAATGACTCAAGTTTTATATTAAGTCCGCAAGCTAGATCCCTGCAATGGCTCATTGAAGAGCTAGATAACTTTTCTGTACTCTTTTTCTGTACTAAAACCAAATTATGATAAGTGTACAATATTTCGTATTGAATCTTTTAAAAAATACAACTTTTACATTCCCCTGCAGTTTACCTATAAAATGGGCTGATAGTGAAGTAGACATACTGGGTATTCATATCACAAAATATATAAATAAGCTCTCCACAATGAATTTCAATTGAAAACTTAGAAAAAATAGACAAGATCCAGCAACCATGGAGAGGTAAATACCTGTCTATTTATGGAACAATTTCCCTGTTTAACTCCTTAGTCATATCTCAGTTTACTCACTTACTTATGACTCTGCCTACTCCTGGTGATTCGTTTTTCAAATCATATGAGCAAAAAATATTTAGCTTTATCTGGGATGCTAAAGCAGACAAAATAAAATGTGCCTATCTATATAATGAATATGAATTGGGTGGGTTGAGATGATTAAATATAAAAGCACTAAACCTCTCCAAAAGCTTCACTCATTCAAAAGTTTTAATTGAACCCTAAATGGTTCTCAGGTAGATTACTAAGAAAAGCTCATCCATTGTTTAAAAATGTCCTTTTTGCCTTTGTGCAGATTGCCATGTCTCATTTGTGACGACCCCCCCATTCTGTCTGCCGAATTCTTTCTCTTTGCTTTTGTTTTTCTTAATTAATTGAAAATTGTACTTTTTTCAAAGTATCTCTCTTTTTCAAACAAGCATTGCAGAGCTGGCTACACTGTCAATTTCATCCCCCTGAAAGGATAGAACAAATATTACAACAAATATTATGGCTGAACTCAAATGTGCTGGTTGATAAAATACCTGTATTTATGGGAAAGATGATTGAAAAGGGTGTTTTGTTCTTAAATTATATTGTAAATTGGAATGGTAGAGTTATGTCCTTCATGGAGTAATCAGAATTGTACGGGAAGGTCTGCTCAATCCAAGAGTACAACCAAATGTTAACTAGCTACAAAGTAGCCTATGCCTACTGTGACGACCCTTCCACTCTTGTCTGCCGAATTCTTTCTCTTTGCTCTCGTTTTTCTTAATAGGATGTCGGTGGGCGGAGCCGGGAGAGTCGTCAGCAAAATGGGACACCTGGGCTCGGTTGTGTCCCGGGATAAATACACCTCTTCCACATTCATTGAGGAGACGCTCTCCATGCAGACACACTGTTAGATTTTGGTTGTGGCATTTTGTGGCCATTTTGTTTGTTTGCTTTGGCACCTTTCAACACCCCTCATTATCACATTAATGCACGCAACCACTCACTTACACTACTGATTACTGACTACACACACCGTTGTTAATTGTATTTACGTTACTTCAGTTAATAAATATATTTTTGTTTTTCCTAATCTCTACCGTCTCCCTATTTGTTATGGACTTCGAGCCGGTTCGTGACACTACCTGGCAGAATGATTATTTGCTTCAATTCAGTGGACATTTGTTTTGCAAACTCCTCTCATGTGCTACAGAAATGCCACTAATCAAACAGTGCTAGGTGCCTGTGCGCTTCAATTAAAGGGTAACTACACTCAAAAACCAACATTTCATAGATTTTCCCAGACCTCAAAAGTGGTCTCATGTGGTTTAAGCATTGTTATGGACTTGTGATGTCCACTTTCCCTGTCCTCTCCTCACTGCCTCTCCTCGATTACCTTTGACCTTTTTCAAGAGGAGGCCAGAGAGGATGTAGGAGTTGATCAAATCTAATAGAGAAAAGACGAAGCTCAAGCTTCCGTCTTCTCTGTATTTACATAGTAATGGTGAGTGTGAGAGCCCGTCTCCTCTTACAACAAGTAATGGTTAACTAACAATGGTTAACTGTATGGTATTTCACACTCAAATAGCCTCCATCATGGAATTGCTAGCGAATGCAGCCATGACAGATCTGTAAACTCGTAGACGATGACAATGGAGTGTTTCGTTTGGAAATAATCAATGCCAGAAAGAAAACGGGGCATCGCGGAGGAAACTATAGCTACTAGAACTAAAGGTTGCAAGGGAGCGCACAGAGAGGACAATGCGAGAGTGTCCTAGCCAGTCGTCCCAGGCCCAGATCCTCGACTGATACAGAGGAAGGGCAAGAAGTACATTTTGCAGAAGGCTGAGGCTGTGCGGCCTGACGCCGTTATTATATTGCGCAATCCCTGTCGCACATTCCTATAAGAGAATGAGATATTACTTACAGAACCCTGTGATTTTCTATTTTAAATGTCGTTGTCGCAGGAAATTCGTAATTGCAAGTACATTCAGAAATATGTCATTTAATTTCTAAAGCTTGTATCATAATGCATGAAATGTCAATGTAACTTGAATACATTCAATAAGATTTGCAAGCATAATTTATTTTCAGAATTATTACAAGTCCATTTACTACGACTATGAATATTCTGTGTGAATCAAAAATACACTTGCAGATTGTTTATCTGCACGCATGCAGTTCTGTCACTGTTGTCACATTACCAAGAGAGTCTTAAGCTTGTAGAAAGTTTAGTAAATTTGTAGAGAGAGATTCATAGTAAAAAATAAAACTGGTTTGAGCAGCTTTGGGGGCAGGACCTTTTACTCCTGACCAATCAACCAAAACCATAGCCGCCTATTGCTGCAACCATTGGCTGAATTGTTCTATCAATCAAATCTCAGGAAGTAGTTAAAAGATCATTCATTTTGCAAAGTAACTTTACTCTGCCTGAAGTACTACAATAAAACTACTTGAAGGTAGTCATGTATTTTATTCGTGTAGATAGATTTTTTTGTGAAAAGGCATGACCGTTTAACAATTTTACATTTCAGACGAATTTGACAGCAGCAAGCTGGCCTCTGTCATTCATACTAACTTATCAACTGGCTAGCTTCATAAGAAAGCTTTAGATGCGAGGGGAAAACAAATATATTCGATAGTTAACCATCTGATGAAGTTAATATAAATGCCATTAGCTAGCTGTCAACATGTTGCTAGCTAACGTTAGCTGAATTGAAACTGCTGGGAGAAAATATCCCACCATCATCACTGTAGCAAGTAATGTTACGATTCTAGAAAATAAAAACGATATATACAGCACCAGTCAAAAGTTTGGACACACCTACTCATTCCAGGGTTTTTCTTTATTTGTACTATTTTCTACATTGTAGAATAATAGTTTAGACAAACTATTAAATAACACACATGGAATCATGGAGTAACCAAAAGTGTTAAACAAATCAAAATATATGTAGGATTCTTCAAAGTAGCCACCCTTTGCCTTTGACAGCTTTGCACACTATTGGCACTCGCTCAACCAGCTTCACCTGGAATGCTGTTCCAACAGTCTTGAAGGAGTTCCCACATACACTGAGCACTTGTTGGCTGCTTTTCCTTCACTCTGCGGTCCAACTCATCCCAAACCATCTCAATTGGGTTGAGGTCGGGTGATTGTGGAGGCCAGATTGAGGAGGTGTGTCCACACTTTTGACTGGTACTGCATATATATTTTTTTACCTTTATTTATCTAGGTTAGTCTCATTGAGGTAAAAATCTATTTTTTAAGAGAGACCTGGTCCAACCAAGACAGCAGCAGGGGGGAACAGTGTTTGAGACAAATATCAGATAAGAACTTAGACATCGTTTAAAAAAAAAGGTTTTAAATCACAAACATACATTTCAATTTCAGAAACATACAAGCGTCATATAAAAATAAAAAAAATCAATCATATGTACCACCGTATCAAGTCCTAATGACAATCGCATTCCTCAGTAACATGTGAGTCAACCAAACGTTTAAACTCCAAGGAAACAAGATTGTGTAGTTTCAAGCTGGTCTGGAGAGAATTCCAAGACCACGGAGTCAAGAAGCTAAACATTTTTTGCCATGATCTGTTCTGATTTTAGGAATCATTTAAAGTAAATCGGAGTGAGACCGCAACTGGTATTTATTTTCTGACATCAAAGAAGAACAGACAAAGGCCGTTTTGAGAAAATATTCAGACCCCTTGACTTGTTCCACATTTTGTTACATTACAGCTTTATCCTAAAATTGATTAAATTGTTTTTTCCCTCATCAATCTACACACAATACCTCATAATCACAAAGCAAAACCAGGTTTAGACATTTTTCCTACTTTAAATAAAATAAAAAACGGAAATATCACATTTACAAAAGTATTCAGACCCTTTACTCAGTACTTTGTTGAAGCATCTTTGGCAGCGATTACAGCATCGAGTATGACACTACTAACTTGGCACACCTGTATTTGGGGATTTTCTTCTTCTCTGCAGATCCTCTCAAGCTCTGTCAGGTTTGATGGGGCGCGTTGCTCCACAGCTATTTTCAGGTCTCTCCAGAGATGTTCGATTTGATTCAAGTCTGGGCTCTGGCTGTTCCACTCAAGGACATTCAGAGACTTGTCCTGAACCCACTCCTGCGTTGTCTTGGCTGTGTGCTTAGGTTCGTTGTCCTGTTGGAAGGTGAACCTTCGCCCCAGTCTGAGGTCCTGAGCGCTCTGGAGCAGGTTATCATCAAGGATCTTTCTGTGCTTTGCTCTGTTCATCTTTTCCTCGATCCTGACTAGTCTCCCAGTCCCTGCCACTGAAAAGCATCCCCACAGCATGATGCTGCCGCAACCATGCTTCACCGTAGGGATGGTGCCAGGTTTCCCCCAGACGTGACGCTTGGCATTCAGGCCAAAGAGTTCAATCTTAGTTTCATCAGGCCAGAGAATCTTGTTTCTCATCGTCTGAGTCTTTAGGTGCCTTTTGGCAAATTCCAAGCGGGGTGTCATGTGCCTTTTACTGAGGAGTGGCTTCCGTCTGGCCACTCTAGCATAAAGGCCTGAGTGGTGGAGTGCTGCAGAGATGGTTGTCCTTCTGTAATGTTTTCCCATCTTTTCCCAACTCTAGAGCTGTCAGAGTGACCATCGAGTTCTTGGTCACCTCCCTGACCAAGGCCCTTCTCCCCCGTTTGCTTAGATTGTCTGTGCAGCCAGCTCTAGTTAGTGTCTTGGTGGTTCCAAACTTAAAAAAAAAAAAAATGTTTGGTACCCTTTCCTAGATCTGTGCTTTGACACAATCCTGACTCAAAGCTTTACAGACAATTCCTACGACCTCATGTCTTGGTTTTTGCTCTGACATGCCCTGTCAACTGTGGGACCTTACATAGACAGGTGTGTGCCTTTCCAAATCATGTCCAATCAGTTGAATTTGCCACAGGTAAACTCCAATCAAGTTGTAGAAACATCTCTAAGGTGATCAATGGAAACAGGATGCACCAGAGCTCAATTTCAAGTCTCATAGCAAAGGGTCTGAATACTTATGGAAATAAGGAGTCTGGTTTTTGCTAACATTAATAAAAACCTGTTCTCGCTTTGTCATTATGGGTTATTGTGTGTAGATTGCTGAGGATTTTTTTTATTTAATGCATTTTAGAATTAAGCTGTAACGTAACAAAATGTGGAAAAAGTCAAGGGGTCTGAGTACTTTCCAAAGGCACTGTATGTAAGTCTTCCCCCGCCAGTACATAGCCTCTCCACCACCAAGACTCCTGTAGTGCCTCCACCGTGGCAATACATGCTAACTGTAAAATGTAAAACCTGTTTCCGCTTTGTCATTATGGGGTATTGTGTGTCGATTCATGAGGGGAAACAACTATTTAAATCAATTTTAGAAAAAGGCTGTAACGTATCAAAATGTGGAAAAGTCAAGGGGTCTGAATACTTTCCGAATGCACTGTATACAGTGCCTTGCAAATGTATTCAGACCCCTTTGATTTCTTCACATTTTATTGTGTTACAAAGTGGGATTAAAATTGATTCAATTATAATTTGTGTCAACAATCTACTCAAAATACTCTGTCAAAGACTTTTGCAAGATCAATAAAAATATCTAAAATATAGTCATTGCATAAGTATTCAGACCCTTTTATCAGGCAAGCCTAAATTAGTTCATGAGTAAAAATGTGGCTTAACAAATCACATAATAAGATGCATTGACTCACTCTGTGTGAAATATTAGGGGTTGACATGATTTATGAATGACAAACCTTTCCTCTGTCTCCCAGGCAAATATTGAATTTCAAGCACAGATTTGACTACAAAGACCACAGAGCTTTTCGAAAGGCTCGTAAGGAAGGGCAGTGATTGGTAGATAATAACAAATCAGACATTGAATATCATGGTTAAATTAGTCATGATGCTATGGATTATGTATTAAACCACCCAGACACATTAAAGATACAGCCGTCCTGCTGAACTGAGGACTTGGAGGAAGGAAACTGCAGGGCATGAAACTGCTCAGGGATTTCACCATTAGGCCATTGGTCATTTTAAAACAGAGTTCAATGAATGTGATGGGAGAAAACTGAGGATGGTTCAACAACATTGTAATGACTCCACAATACATTAAATGATAGTGTGAAAAGAAGAACACAAATATACAGAATATGATTATTCCAAAACATGCATCTTGTATGCAACAAGGTTGCAAAAAAGGAATATACTTTTTGGCATGAACGCAAAGCCTTATGTTTGGGGCAAATCCACACAACCCATCACTGAGTAACTGCCTCCTTATTTTCAAAAAGGTGGTGGCTGCATCATGTTATGGGAATGCTTGACATTGGCAAAATGTTTTTCAGGATAAAAAGAAACGGATACAGTTAAGCACTGGCAAAATACTGCTTCAGTCTTTACACCAGAGACAGAGGGAAGGATTTTATTGCTGATTGTTGACAAAAAAAAATCCATTTTAATCACACTTTGTAACACAAAACAATGTGAAGAAATCCTTGTTGTATGAATACTTTTGCAAGGCATTGTATAAGCCTAAAAAAGCCTGTTACATATTGTGTTTGTACCGTGTAGGCCACCGGTTTTGCCAAATCCAAATCGAACCAGGTTGTCTCAGTCGTGACCAAATATTCACATTGTGAAAAATAATTGCCAAAATACAATCTGGAAAATGATATTTAATGCTATATTGATAGTAAATGTAGCAATTATATGACAAAGGAACAACATTCCTACCTCTTTCATTGTCAATAATTGCAATGGGCCTATATTTGTCCATAATGTTAATAAGCTGACTGGTTTGAGACCACTAAATCAACCAACATAGCGCTGCTATTAATACATACCCCAGTCCCTTCATCACTAACTGCAATGACTGCCTTTCCTCCTCCCTGGATTCCCTCGCTCCCCTCAAAACCTGCTCAGTCTCCTTCACCCACTGCTCCCTGGTACGCCGCCAAGCTACGCCAGTTAAAAGCCAGTGGACGGCTGCAAGAGGACTGGTCTGGTACGTCCTTCTCAAGCATACACAGATCACCTGTTAAAATATAAAAGAACGCCCTCTCAGCTGCAAGAACATCTTACTACTCCGACATCATCAACTCTGGTAAAAACAAAAAATCTATCTTCTCCACAGTGAACCGCCTACTTCAGCCTCCTGAACATTTCCCTGCAGACCCCTTCCCCGAACAGCGGCACAAGTTCAGTACTTCCCTCCCGTCCTCACTGGCATAATAAACTCCTCCTTCACCACTGGCATCATACCCTCCATCCTCAAAAAGCTGACCGCTGACCCCGATGTCCTGAACAACTTTGTTCCCATCTCAAACCTTACCTTCCTCTCCAAAATACTGGAGCAGGTTGTGGCCACTCAACTTCAATAACCTTCACAAACCATTCCATTATGGTTTCCGCTCCAAACACAGCACTGAAACAGCCCTGGTCAAAAATCACCAACGACCTCCTTCGTGCAGCTGACTCAGGACTGCTATCCATCCTGATTCTCATCCACCAGAGTACAGCCTTCGATACCCTCTCCCGTCCACTCCTCATGGAATGTCTGGCTGGTCTTGGTGTCATGGGTGTTGCACTCTCCTGGTTTTTCTCCTACCTCACTGACCGCCAACAATTTGTGCAACTGAAATATCACAGATCAAGTTCACTTCTTCTATGCTGATGACACCCAACTCTACCTCTCCACCAAACCCCCCACTCCCTTCCCTCCTACATCAGCTGCCTTCAAGACATTGGGAGCTGGATGATCATGAACCTAAAACTTACCAGTAACAAGACAGAGGTCAAGCTCATCCGCTACAAATCCACTCTCTCCAAAACAGCACAACTTCCGCTATAGATGGTTTCCCGGGGCTCTGCCAACACAAGTCAAACGCCTCCTGGACAGTTCCCTCTCATTCAACCCCAAATAAAAACCATCGCCAGGACAGCATTCTTTCTCCTCCGCAATATCTCCAGGCTCCTCTCCTCACTGTCACACTCTAGCACCAAAACCCTCATCACTATTGCAACACCCTCCCACCCAAACTCACCAACAGACTTCCACTGGTCCAGAACTCTACTGCACCAGATCAACAGAACACATCACACCAATCCACACTGACTCCCTGTGTAATTCCATATTAACTTTAAGACACTCCTCCCCACCCACAACCTGGCACCCACCTACCTCTCTGACCTTCTCCTAGCCTATGCCCCCGCTCACCCCCCCAATTTACCTCTCCACTATGGGTGCCCGGGCTGCTGTGCACCCAGCCTCTAGAATGCACTCCCCCCACATATAGAACATCCAGACATATACAACATTCTCATTCAAAATCCTCTTCAAGGATGCCTATAACCTATAGCCTGTAATTCTATAATTGACTCTGACGCCCCCCAAATACTTGTGAAAAGCTAAATTTCACTGTCTACTAACTCTCGGAAACTCAAGGCCGCATTCAATCTTCTCCCTACAGTTTTCAGCCATGGACTGCCTCATGTGAACTACAATCCTGCTGACGCTGTTTCAACATCATCACTTGTGATATGGCTTTCGAAAAACATGGTCCTTACCTTTCACAAGCAAGAAAGGTTCACTTACTCTAGCACAGATCCATACAGCTATGGGGGCCTCCATCAGACCAAACTACACTTCCCGAATTAGATTACACACAGGTGTTCAGAGCATGCTAGATAGCTAATTAGCACAGGTGGTCTCTGCTTGTCTTCTGGCTGTTTTCCATAAAACAAGCGCTGTAACATGGGAGATATGGCCGTGTAGGAACACTATCCATGTGTGTATCAATTGAACTTTTAGTTTTAATACAATTATTCTCGCTGATATGAAAGATAAGGTCCTTATGCTTCCAAAACCAGTGATGCATGTTAATGTTCAAATTGGGCGTCAGGGCTCTTAATTAACAAAACTTCCCCATACAGAAGATGCCTTAGTACAATGACTTGTGTAATGTCATGGAACTGAGAGTTGTGATAAATGGCTAACTGCCTGCAAGACAAGTCCAAACGACTCTGCTGGCTTGCATAGCAATAAAGCTGATTTTTAAATATATATTTTGCATCCATTTGGGTGCGATACCATTTGGGTCCGATACAGACCAGACCCATTCTGATTCACCCTCATCTCTGACATAGTTTGGGTCGACCCACCTCGGATTCAAATTGGAATTGATTTTCAAAAAATGACTGGGTCCTGTAGGTGTTGGATGGGAATTTCTCAGATCCAATTCGGTTCAGATCTCAATTTCGGGATATGAGAAGACCTCTAATGTGTAAGGTTAGATGGTGGTGAAATCTATTTTTCCATTTCCCTTTTCCCATTTTTATTTGTTTTTATAACAAAATGTGCAATTCACACTCCGACCTGTGGAATGCAGCAAACCCCAATACAGTGTCTAGTCTGTGGGAAACACACACGAAGAAGTTAATGGACACGAACAGTGACCAAGAATAATTAACACGTTAGCCTTTTTATTGTTGTTATTTAAACGTTTATTAACACCCTGGAACTCAAAATCTGACTAATTTAACTGCAAAGTATCACATGCTTACCGCATGTTGTGTTTAATTTGCGTTTGTTACAGGACTTGGTTGATAGATGTTATCTAGGTAACGCTAGTTAACTGCTAACAATGGCTAACTCTAACTGTATGATTTTTCACACTCAAATAGCCTCCATCATGGAGGTGCTAGCGAATTCAGCCGTGGCAGAGATCTGTAAAATCGTAGACGACGACTATGCAGTGTTTCGTTTGGAAATAACTCAAAGCCAGAAAGAAAACAGGGCATTGCGGAGGAAACTACTGGAAGTTAAGGTGGCACGGGAGCGCGCAGAGAAGACATTACGAGAGCGCGTCCTCGCCAGTCGTCCCAGTAGTGTCAAGATCCTCGACCGATACAGAGGAATGGCAAGAGGTACATTTTGCAGAAGGCCGAGGCTGCCCTTCATTTGTAGCGCATTGCCTTTCGTCCCGTTCCGCTATGCACCTGTGTAGATGTATTACCCAGAATTGGGTCTTGGTCAGTTTTTAGATAGATAATAAGAGGAATTGTTGCATACTATCATGTTCTAACAAGATTCTTGATTTACTATTATTTACTCAGTGAAAACAATGTGATGCATAGTGTTACAATATAGTGTTGAGCATTGTGTTGAGCATATAGTGTTGAGCATTGACAGTAGCTAACCTAACCACCTCTTTTCCTCCAATCACGCTCTCAGGTGAAGGGCATCTCACTGGAGGCCACAGGAGCTTTGTGAAGCCAGCGGGACACAACACATGGAGAGATGACCAACCAATCACTGTTGATGATGGGAGCGGAACCTCAACCCAGCACGTTATCTTGATAGAGGTTAATGTAATTGTGCTGCATTACAAATAATTACAGTTACTTGTTATCCAATTCAACTCATGTGCCGGTAATAACCTCATCTCTTCATGTGTCAGTCTGCAGATGTAGAGGCTGCAGCTCCTGGAGGATCATCTCTGGTCAAGCAGGAGAGGATTGAAGGAGAGGAGGACCCACAACACAGCAGAGACATCCAGACTGGAGCAGCGGCTGTACTAGTGCCCCCTGTAGCCACCGATCACTTATCCACCACCGTGCCCCAGCCCAGGACGCGATGCAGCATCACGGAGGTCAGTGGAACACCGAACGCCACCCTCAAGTCAGAGACAGACACCAAGACTTTAACTGTAACACAAAGGCTTTTACACACAAGATCTGACCACAGGCTAGACCCAGAGAGACAGGAGCTGGGGAGACTGGGCTGTCCACTTGCTCCTGGATCAGAGTATTTACTTTACGGTAACCCGAGACCGAGGACGGTTCATTCCCATCGGGACTCTGGTAACACGTTAGAGACTGGCAATGATCCGTCTTGTTCTTACTCTACAGAGATGGACCCTGGCAACATGCCCTTGGGTTTAGAGACACAGACTGATCTGTCTAGAGGAGACTGGAACCAGTACAGTAGTAGTGTATACTCTAAAGGGTGCCAAGATGAGAAAGGGGAGGGTCTGGTCGTAGATGAGGTGACTGTGAAAGTGGAGGGGGATGCTCCTCTGGCATGGAATGTAGACGAGACTCACTTAGGAGAAGGAAACTCACAGGGCAGAGATTTCTTAGATTACAGGGGAAGCTTAAAGACAAATCTAAATGTCGCCACCCACTCCCCTTTACACACGTTCAGGGATCGCGACCCAGTGTCCACTTCGATGGGGCCTTCCGATTCACACGGCAGTGTCTTTTTCGATCATGTTTTGAACTCAAACGACACGGCTAGAGCCCAGGCTCAGGGAGGGGGAACAACATCAAGCAATAGTAAAGAGAAACGGTTCCGTTGCATGTTCTGTAACAAAGGCTTCAGCTGCCCTCAGAAGGTGGAAATTCACCAGAGGGTCCACACTGGGGAGAAACCCTTCAGCTGTACCCAGTGTCACATGCGCTTCGCCCTGGCTGGCAACCTGAAGAGACATCAGAGGGTCCACACAGGGGAGAAACCCTTCAGCTGCCCCCAGTGTGAGAAGAGGTTCTCCCAGGCTGGTGACCTGAAGAGGCACCAGAGGGTCCACACAGGGGAGAAACCCTTCAGCTGTACCCAGTGTGACATGCGCTTCGCCCTGGCTGGCAACCTGAAGATGCACCTGAAGGTCCACACGGGAGAAAAGCAGTTTGCCTGTACACACTGCGGGAAGAGCTTCTCAGAGAGGAGCTACCTCAGTATACACCAGCAGAAAAACCATTCCACTCTATAACATAGAAAGTAACTATTCCACTCGATATCCTCTGAAGTTTAGATGAAACCCTGCGCAAAGAGAAATTGGTATTGTATTGTTGGAAAAGATCCACAGATTCTTTTGGAATGATGAGTGTAACAGATTTCAGTGTTGAATATTGCATCCAGGCATTGTGTGATATACACTGAGTATATGAAACTTTAAGAAAACCTTCCTAATAATGAGTTGTACCACCCCCTTTTGCCCTCAGCACAGACACAATTCGTCGGGACATGGACTTTACAAGATGTCGAAAGCATTTCACAGGGATGCTGGCCCACATTTGTGTCAAGTTTTTTTGTGGTGGACCATTCTTGATACACATAGACAAACGCATCATACCCCATTTAAAGGCACTTAAATCTTTTGTCTTGCCCATTCCCTGTCTCAATTGCCTCGAGGCTTAAAATTCCTTCTTTAACTGTTCTCCTCCCCTTCATCTACACTGATTGAAGTAGATTTAACAAGTTACATCAATAAGGGATCATAGCTTTCAGCTGGATTCACCTGGTCAGTCTATCAGAGCTTAATGTTCATAATGTTTTTCACACTCCGTGTATAAGCCTAATGAGTCTCTTACATATTGTGTTTGTACTGTGTAGGATATATAATGTTCACAAATGCCTATTTCATTACTTCCATTCAACTACTTTATTTTCCACCCAAAAAACTCCCTAGTCCTTGCCAATGACAAGTATACCCATAACATGATGCAGCCACCACTATGCTTGAAAATAGTGTTACTCAGTGATATGTTTTGTTTGATTTGCCCCAAACAAAACGCTTTGTATTCAGGGCAAAGTTTATTACTGAAGTGCCATGTTGCAAACAGGGTGCATGTTTTGGAATATATATATTTTTCTGTACAAGCTTTCTTCTTTTCGCTCTGTCATTTAGGTTAATATTATGGAGTAACTACAATGTTGTTGATCCATCCTCTGTTTTCTCCTATCACAACCATTAAACTCTTAACTGTTTTAAAATCACCATTGGCCTCATGGTTAAATCCCAGAGCAGTTTCCTTCCTCTCCGGCACCTGAGTTAGGAAGGACGCCTGTTTCTTTGTCGTGACTGGGTGTATTGATGCACTATCCAAAGTGTAGTTAATAACTTCATCATGCTCAAAGAGATATTCAGCGTCTGCTTTTTTATTTTACAATTCTACCAATAGGTGCCCTTCTTTGCAAGGCATTGAAAAAACCTCCCTGGTCTTCATGGTTGAATCTGTGCTTGAAATTCACTACTCGATTGAGGGACCTTACAGATCAATCAATCAAATGTATTTATAAAGCCCTTTTAACATCAGCCGATGCCTGCTATACAGAAACCCAGCCTAAAACCCCAAACAGCAAGCAATGCAGATGTAGAAGCACGGTGGCTAGGAAAAACTCTAGAAAGGCAGGAACCTAGGAAGAAACCCGGCTTGGAGGGGTCCTCTTCTGGCTGGGCCGGGTGGAGATTTTAACAGTACATGGCCAAGATGTTCAAATGTTCATAGATGACCAGCAGGGTCAAATGATAATAATAATCACAGTGGTTGTAGAGGGTGCAACAGGTCAGCACCTCAGGAGTAAATGTTAGTTGGCTTTTCATAGCCGATTAGTCAGCGCTAGAGACAGCAGGTACGGTAGAGAGAGAGTCGAAAACAGCAGGTCTGGGACAGGTAGCACGTCCAGTGAACGGGTCAAGGTTCCATAGCCGCAGGCAGAACAGTTGAAACTGGAGCAGCAGCACGACCAGGTGGACTGGGGACAGCAAGGAGTCATCGGGCCAGGTAGTCCTAAGGCATGGTACTGGGGCTCAGGTCCTCAGGGAGAAAAGAGAAAGAATTAGAGGGAGCATACTTAAATTCACACAGTACACCAGATAAGACAGGAGAAATACTCCAGATATAACAGACTGACCCTAGACCCCCGACACAAACTACTGCAGCATAAATACTGGAGGCTGAGACAGGAGGGGTCAGGAGACACTGTGGCCAAACAGGCAGGATACAACCCCACCCACTTTGCCAAAGAACAGCCCCCACACCACTAGAGGGATATCTTCAAACCACCAACTTACTACCCTGAGACAAGGCCGGGTATAGCCCACAAAGATCTCACCAACGGCACGAACCCGAGGGGGGCGCCAACCCAGACAGGAAGATCACATCAGTGACTCAACCCACTCAAGTGACGCAACCTTCCTAGGGACAACATGGAAGAGCACCAGTAAGCCAGTGACTCAGCCCCTGTAATAGGGTTAGAGGCAGAGAATCCCAGTGGAGAGAGGGGAACCGGCCAGGCAGAGACAGCAAGGGCGGTTCGTTGCTCCAGAGCCTTTCCGTTCACCTTCACATTATTGGGCCAGACTATACTCAATCATATGACCCACTGAAGAGATGAGTCTTCAGTAAAGACTTAAAGGTTGAGACCGAGTCTGCGTCTCTCACAAGGGTAGGCAGACCGTTCCATAAAAATGGAGCTCTAGGAGAAAGCCCTGCTTCCAGCTGTTTGCTTAGAAATTCTAGGGACAATTAGGAGGCCTGCGTCTTGTGACCGTAGCGTATGTGTAGGTATGTACGGCAGAGAGGAGGACATTTTTCTGTGAGCTGACTGAGTTGGGTAACCGCATTTTCGCTTATAACAATTTTGAGCTCAAATGATAGGCACAGCGAAATAACAAGGAAGCTGTTGTCGTTTCTCTATTCCACCGGCCTGCACCTACTGGTGTGAGGCTATTATTAATTTGCATTACGACCTGAGAGAAACAGCAATTTGCAGTAGAGCGTCTAGTCTGCTGGAAACTCACATGAAGAAAAATAAGTAAAGTGACCAAGAACAATTTCTACGTTAGCGTTTTATTGTTATTTAGACGTTTATTTAAACCCTGAAACTTAAAATGACAAATTTAACTGCACAGCGTCACATACTTAACACATATAGTGTCTAATTCGGGTTAAGGACTTGGTTGATGATGTTATCTATGTAACCCTAGCTAACTGCTAACGTTAGCTAACAATGGCTGACTGTATGGTTTTTCACACTCAAATAGCCTCCATCATGAAGGTGCTAGCAAATGCTGCAGTGGAAGAGATCTGTAAACTCGTAGACGACGACTATGCAGTGTTTCGTTTCGAAATAACTCAAAGCCAGAAAGAAAACAGGGTATTGCGGAGGAAACACCTGGAACTGAAGGTGGCACGGGAGCGCGTCCTCGCCAGTAGTGTCAAGATCCTTTTCCCCCAATAATTTTCTCAGGTGAAGGACATCTCACTGGAGGCCACAGGAGCTTTGTGAAGCCAGTGGAACACAATACATGGAGAGATGACCAACCAATCACTGTTGATGAGGGGAGTGGAACCTCAACCCAGCACATTATCGTGATAGAGGTTAGTGGAATAGTGTTACATTAAAATGTGTTACTTTGTAAATCAAATGTGGCCAGTTTATTTCAGGAAGGCTCCCCTCAGCTATTCACTGTCTTACATGTACATCCTCTTATCTGCCATAGGGGAGCTTGTGAGACTTCCCTACGACATTGTTATCCAATTCAACTCATGTACTGGTAATAACCTCCTCTCTTCTTATGTCAGTATGCATATGCAGAGGCTGCAGGTCCTGGGGTCAAGCAGAAGAGGTCTGAAGGAAAAGAGGACCCACGGCACAGCAGAGACATCCAGACTGGAGAGGATGGACTACCCCCTCTAGAGACAGACACAAAAACTTTAACTGTAACACGAAGGTATTTACTCACCGACTGGGGCTGTCCTGCTCCCAGCTCAGAGTATTTACTTTACAATAGCACAAGCCTGAGGAAAGTTCATTCCCATCGATATTTCGGTGACGAGACTGGCAATGATCTGTCTTGTTCTTATACCACAGAGATGGACCCTGGCATGCCCTTGGGTTTAAAGACACAAACTGATCCATCGAGAGGTGACTTGAACCGGTACAGTAGTAGTGTATACTCTGAAGGGTGCCTAGATAAGAAAGGGGAGGGTCTGATCGTAGATGATGTGACTGTGAAAGTGGAGGGTGACGTTCCTTCCACATGGAATGCGCATAGACAAATCTAAATATCTTTTACACGCGTCCAGGGATCGCGACCCAGTGTCTACGTCGATGGGGCCTTCTGATTCACATGGCCACGTCCTTTTCGATCAGGTATTGAACTCAAATTACAGGGCTAGAGAGCAGGCTCAGGGAGGGGGAGCAACATCAGGCAATATTAAAGAGAAACGGATGCTCTGCATGTTCTGTAACAAAGGCTTCAGTTGCTCGCAGAAGGTGGAGATCCACACAGGGGAGAAATCCTTCAGCTGTATCCAGTGTCACATGCACTTTGCCCAGGCTGGCAGCCTGAAGAGGCACCAGAGGGTCCACACAGGGGAGAAATCATTTAGCTGTGCGAAGCGGTTCTCACGCCAGCACCAGCTTAAGATGGACCTGAAGGTCTACACAGGAGAGAGACCCTTTACCTGTACGCACTGCGGGAAGAGGTTCTCAGAGAGGAGCTGCCTCACGATACACCAGCAGAAAAACCATTCCACTGTATAACAAAGAAAGTAACCATTCCACTCGATAGTTTAGATCAAACCCTGATTTAAAGACAAACTTGAATTTGCATTGCTGTCAACAAAAACGACCCACAGATGCATTGAGAATCACGAGAGTAACAGATTTCAGCGTTTAATATTCCTGGGTAGAATTTTGCATCCAGGCATTGTGTAATATACAGTATAAGATATATATATATATATATATATATATATGGGTATGCTTATATATATATATATATATATATATATATATATATATATATATATAAGCATACCCATATATATATATATATATATATACAGTGCCATAAATACAGTATACACAACCCTTGGCTTTTTACACATTTTGTTGATACAAAGTGGGATTAAAATTCATTTAATTGTAATTTTAATTTAAACTAAAATTTGTTTAAAAAAAAGAAAAATAACACTATCTTTATTAGATTAGTATTCAACCTCCTGAGTCAATACATGTTAGAATCACCTTTGGCAGCAATTATAGTTATGGGTAAGTCTCTAAGCGCATGCCACACCTGGATTGTGCAACATTTGTCCATTTATTCTTCTCAAAATTCTTCAAGCTCTGTCAAGTTGGTTGTTGATCATAGCTAGACAACATTCTGTTATTTTTTCTCCTGATAAACTCCCCAGTCCTTGACAATTACAGGCATACCCATAAGCCTAGGAAGAGAGTTCTGTGAATATTGTACGTATTTTTTTTCTTCATTTTTATATTTATTTGTGTTTTGGCTGTTCTAGGGTTTGATCACTATATCATATGGTCTTGACTCTCAGAGTTGCAGGATCGCGATGAAAAGTATTTTGGCTTGATAGCTGTTTGGATTCAAATAATGTGACTTTTTGTTTAATCTGTTCGGAAATATTACAACAAGGACTGCATGCTGTGTCCAGAAGTAACAGAGGAAGTTCAGGGAATGCTCCTAACCACTGCCAAGATGCGGTGGCTTTTTGTGTGCTTTTCAGCAGCCGTGGCATCAACCAGGTGGGTGCTACATTCCTGGCAATGGAGTACCAGAGAAGCCGCTCCAGTGGAATGATTGACCAGAGGTGAGGTGAGGTGCGGTGCGGTAGGCTGTTGAAGAGCTCTGGGCATGTTTCTTCAGACTGTCTTTGTTTCACCGTGTCTGTCCCATCGATGCCCCCTCCACTGCCTTTCCACTGACACTAAAGCCCAAACTGCCTCAACTTCATCCCATGCTGCCTGAGGCTTTTAATCTCCATCATTTACATTTTTTGTTTGTTTTATTTTTTATACGCTTTGAGTCTTTGAAAAGCACTGCAAAAGTTCAAAAAATGTATTCAATATTAAGTCTGTAACCCAAGTATTCCTAGTAGGCTAGGTCTACTGTGTAGGCCATGTTATGTTAGTAAAATGGTTTGAGCCATTTATTTAAGAGGACGACAATGGAAATACATTTTCAAACTTTTTTGTGTCATCCTCAATGATTTTAAATGCATTATCCACATGTGGTTGTATTGTGTTTTAAATGGTCAAATAAATATATCTAGAACATGATGCAGCCTGTACTTAACTCTTAACTTCCGTTTCTCTTTTATCCTGAAAAACCCCACAGTCCTTATTGATTACAAGCATACCCATAACATGATGCAGCCACCACTATGCTTGAAAATATGGACAGTGGTACCCAGTAATGTATTGTATTGTATTTTCCCCAAACATATCTCTGTTTTAAGGAAAAAAGTTAATTGGTTTGCCATATCTTTTGCAGTATTACTTTAGTGCCTTGTTACAAACAGGATGCATGTTTTTTAAATTCTGTACAGGCATCCTTCTTTTCACTATGCCAATTAGGTTAGTAAAAAATAAATAGAAAATAACATTTGAGCGCACTCAATTATGTTAGTTCAGTTCCTACCACGATGTACCAGTCAATTCTCCCTCTATAGAAATGTGGCAACGATGATGATTGTGGAGGCTGTAGATCAGGGGTATTCAACTCTTACCCTACGAGGTCAGGAGTCTGCTGGTTTTGTTCTACCGGATACTTAATTGGACCCACTTGGTGTGCTAAATCAGTCTCTGATTAGAGGGGAACAATAAAAACAAGCATATGGTAGGAGACTATAACACAGTGTTAAGTACCTCAATGGACCGTAAAGGTGATCACTCTACAAAACTATCACCGCCATGCCCTTAAGGAAATTCCACATACCATGGACACATTAGAAATAGTGGATATTTGGAGACTAAAAAACCCAGATAGAGGAGACTTAATCAAGCTAGTCGTCTTGACTACATTCTCGTATCTTTCTCTCTTGCATCAAAAGTTTAAAAAGTGTTAATAGGAGATAGAATGCGATCGGATCATCATCTAATTGGCATTCACATAACTCTAATATATTTTCCACTTGGACGGGATATTGGAAATTGAATCAAAGTTTACTGGAGGACAACTTATTTTTTAACTAAGACAAAATAATTTAGAACTGCATTTTTCCAGTATAATATAGGTTCAGCAAATCCCCTTATTGTTTGGGATACCTTTAAATGTACCTTCAGGAGTCATTCAATTCAATATTCATCAATAATAAAAAAAGAAGTTTCTGGACTAACAAGACTAACAAGGGAAATACATTAACTAATAGTTCAGGTTGATAGCAATTAAAACAATACTACAGAGATACAAACTAAGTTGGAGGAAAAACAAAAAGAACTCGAGGAACTTATTCAAGAATGATCTAATGTGATCTATTACAAAAATAAAGCAAACTGGATGGAATATGGAGAAAAATGCACACATTTCTTCTTGAATCTCCAATACAGGAATGCTAACAAAAATAATTTGCAGAAACTCGTTACTGAAGACGGAGTCATTATGATTCTCCAAATGATATTTTAAAAGAGGAAGCTAATTATTTTAGGCAGATGTTCTCTTTTCTGAGTTAATTGTGTTTTTCTTTTTCTTCTGGGGGGGGCTGTGGGAGGGGTCTCGATTGGTTGAGGGACAGCTGTTGGGGAACTGTGGGGGGGATCTTGGAAGGTTAGGGTTCGTGTTTGTTGGCCTGGTGGGAGATCTGTCAGCGTGCCCTTGAGCAGGGCATTTACCCTGGATGCTTCTGTGTGTCGCTCTGAATGGGAGTCTGTTGAATGAATTACAATTGTTGGAAACAATTACTTGTGTCATGCACAAAGTAAATGTCCTAACCGACTTGCCCAGACTATAATTTGTTAAAACCTGTTTGGGATAGGGGGCAGCATTTTCACGTTCGGATGAAAAGCGCGCCCAGAGTAAACTGCCTGCTACTCAGGCCCAGAAGCTAATATATGCATATTATTAGTAGATTTGGATAGAAAACACGTTTCTAAAACTGTTTGAATGATGTCTGTGAGTATAACAGAACCCATATGGCAGGTGAAAACCTGAGAAAAATCCAACCAGGAAGTGGGAAATCTGAGGTTTGTAGTTTTTCAACTCATTGCCTATCGAATATACAGTGTCTATGGGGTCATAATCCACTTCCTAAGGCTTCCACTAGATGTCAACAGTCTTTAGAACGTTGTTTGAGGCTTCCACTGTGAAGTGGGGGCGAATGAGATCTGTTTCAACCAGAGGTCTGGCAGAAGGTCATGAGCTGATCACGTGTGAGAGCGACCTGCGTTCCATTGCATTTCTAAAGACAAAGGAATTCTCCATTTGGAACATTATTGAAGATTTATGTTAAAAACATCCTAAAGATTGATTCTGTACATCGTTTGACATGTTTCTACGAACTGTAAAATAACTTTTTGAACTTTTCCCCTGACCTTTCGCCTGGACTTGCCCGCGCCTCATGAGTTTGGATTTGTTTACTAAACGCGCTAACAAAAGGAGGTATTTGGACATTAATTATGGACTTTATCGAACAAAACAAACATTTATTGTGGAACTGGGATTCCTGGTACTGCATTCTGATGAAGATCATTAAAGGTAAGTGAATATTTATAACGCTATTTCTGACTTTTACTGACTCCACAACATGGCGGGTATCTGTATGGGCTTGTTTTTGTGTCTGAGCGCCGTTCTCAGATTATTGCATGGTTTTCTTTTTCCGTAAAGCTTTTTTGAAATCTGACACAGCGGTTGCGTTAAGGAGAAGTATATCTATAATTCTGCTCATAATACTTGTATCTTTTATCAAAGTTTAGGATGAGTATTTCTGTAAATTGATGTGGCTCTCTGCAAATTCGCCGGATGTTTTCGAGGCACAACATTACTAAACATAACGCGCCAATGTAAACTGAGATTTTTGGAAATAAATATGAACTTTATCGAACAAAACATACATGTATTGTGTAACATGAAGTCCTATGAGTATCATTTGATGAAGATCAGCAAAGGTTAGTGATTAATTTTATCTATATTTCTGCTTTTTGTGACTCCTCTCTTTGGCTGGAATTTTGCTGTATGTGTTTTTGTGACTAGGCTCTGACCTAACAACCTAACAGCTTTCGCTGTAAAACCTTTTTGAAATCGGACACGATGGGTAGATTAACAGGAAGTTAAGCTTTAATTTGGTGTATTGCACTTGTGAATGTATGAAAGTTAAATATTTCTAAAAAATATCTAGCAGAACCCCTAGCCCTAACAAGTTTTAACAAGAAATTTGTGGTGGTTGAAAAACGAGTTTTAATCACTCCAACCTAAGTGTATGTAAACTTCTAACCTCAACTGTATATAGATATTCCATTAGAAATCAGCCATTTCCAGCTACAATAGTGATTTACAACATTAGCAATGCCTACACAGTATTTCTGATCAATTTGATGTTCTTTTAATGGACCAAAAATGTGCTTTTCTTAAAAAACAAGGACATTTTTAAGTGACTCCAAACTTTTGAACGGCAGTGTAAGTCCAGTAAAACATGATGCTGCCAATTGTACATGACTCATCGAGTGGCAGAAAGGTTTGGAAGCCCATTCCCGCCACCCCCAAAAAATAACAAATGTATACTGTCTCAAAATGTCAAGATATTAACTCTACATCTCGAGATAGTATAGAACATATATATAGAATATGTTTCTTCATTTGTAGCATCTATCCGTGTTGCAGAAATAGGCAGTCGGCAAACGTGTGGTTAGCTGGCATATGGCCTAACACTTTTGATTCAGTGTGATAAAAAATATTGACAGAAAAGCATTGAAAATAGGGACAAAGTACTTTTGTTTACACTGATTTGCTTCATGATTTGACAACTTGTGCACAATTAATCTGTGTTTCAGTCTGATCAACTGTAGCCTACTGATAACAACCACAGCTTCAGGTAGCCTAGAGAAGCCTATAGGCTCTGATCTCCTCCTGCCAGGAGAAACGAAGCGATAACGTGTATTTATATCTTAAGCTATGAATTTATAGCCTAAAATAGGCCTATTTATTTGTGTTAAGAAAAAATGTGAATGTGATCAAATTTTGTTTATATTCAAACTTCGGGTGGATCGTCTAGACCTTATCAATCCAAAGTTATTGCCTGGAATCAATCAATCAATCAACACAATAGTGATGACATACGGTGTGAGTAACTTTTAAACTACAGATGCAAATGCCGACACAATGCCACACTGCTTAAAGCAAACTCAGCCCTGTTACTTCTATTGTCCAATCGCAGATGCCTATTTTTTAAAAACCATATGACCTGATTAGAAACAATCTGGTCCCATCATAGCTCATATAAAACCGTTTTACAGCTGATTTATTACTACCCTCCAACTAGGGTCCGAAGTTTTACCTGGTTAGGTTAGCCCAGTGGTTCTCAAACCTCTCCTCAGGGACCCCCAGATTAGAGGTCGACCGATTATGATTTTTCAACACAGATTATTGGAGGACAAAAAAAAGCTAATACCGATTAATTGGCTGTTTAAAAAAAAAAGGTTATATATATATATATATACATATACACACACACACATTTTTGTAATAATGACAATTGCAACAATACTGAATGAACAATGAACACTTTTATTTTAACTTAATATAATACATATTATGGGCTTTTGGATGGGTGTTCTTAAGGTGATTCCACAGGTTGGTGGTATTTTTTTATTTAGCCGTTGCTGACCCCATGCTTACATCTTTATCACAAATAAGACACCTTGCTTTCCCAGGTGCCAATTCCATGTAATAGTCCCACACTGGTGCTCTGCTTTTCTCTGCCATCTGTAAAACACACACACACAGCTCTGAAGTGACAATGACACTGAAGAGTCTGCTTAGGAGACAAATACTCTCAACTGTTTGAATAAAAATGGAGTTTAAGTTACCTGTGATGAATGTTGAAAACAAAAACTGTGATTTCTATTTGCAGGAAATCCTATTTTAATAATGGGCATGGTAAGAATTGACTACCAAAGAGCAAGTCATAATTCCCATGACACCTTCTAGCAAAATCTGAAAAGCGGTTCCTTCATTAATTTATTCCATAGGATATTTTTTAGATTCCCTTAAAATAAGGTCTGTGTTTCGTGTAGGTTTACACCACCTTGCCAATTTTATAACTGTGTAGATATCCATAGGACAAGGTAACTCTGATCAATATTGGCTACATATAAGCGAAGATCATTTTTTGTAGAGTGGATTAAAATGAAAATATGTTGACAAAATGTACCTTATCCTAGTGAGATTTACACAGGTATCAAAATGCAGAGGCAGTTTAAGCCTGCACTAAACACAGACATTATTTGAAGTAGATCAAGACATTCTCTATGGAACACATGAACGGTAAAATAACGAAGGAACTCCTTTCAAGAGTTTCAAGCCGCAAGTTATTACAGGAATTATAACGCGTCAACTATTTCTCTCTAAACCATATAAGATAAGTTTAATGCTAGCTAGCAACTTACCTTGGCTTATTGCATTCGCGTAACAGGCAGGCTCCTCGTGGAGTGCAATGTAATCAGGTGGTTAGAGCGTTGGACTAGTTAACTGTAAGGTTGCAAGAATGGATCCCCCGAGCCGACGAGGTAAAAATCTGTCGTTCTGTCCCGTTCCTAGGCCGTTATTGAAAATAAGAATGTGTTCTTAACTGACTTGCCTAGTAAAAAAAAAAAACATTTAAAAAAAAATCGCCGCCCAAAAATACAGTTTCCCGATTGTTATGAAAACTTGAAATTGGCCCTAATTAAATCGTCCATTCCGATTAATCGGTCGACCTCTACCCCAGATGTTTCAATGTTTTAGCCATGAACTAGTTCAAATGATTCACCTAGTCAAGGTCTTGATGATTAGTTGACAAGTTTAATTAGATGCGCTAGCTCTGGGATGGAAACTGACTATCCTTCCCATCCTCGACTTCAGCAATGTAATTTACAAAATAGCCTTCAACACTCTACTCAGCAAACTGGATGCAGTCTATCACAGTGCCATCTGTTGTCACCAAAGCCCCATATACCACCCACCACTGTGACCTGTATGCTCTAATCGACTGGCCCTCGCTACATATTCGTCGCCAGACCCATTGGCTCCAGGTCATCTATAAGTCTTTGTTAGGTAAAGCTCCGCCTTATCTTATTTATTTTGCAGCGTGAGAGATGTAGTCAGGGTATTACATGCTGACCAGACCGGACACGTCGCGTTGCAAAATAGATTTAGAAATCCATGTTATTCAATTATTGCACCCCCACTGCTCGCGCGTGCCATTGAGCGTCTGCGTTGCTAAAATTACATTTCTGACACAGATCAAACTGCAAGTCCTGCCTCTTCCATCTCCTCATTGGTTTATAGAAGCAGGTACCCACATGCCATCTCCTCATTGGTTATATCCACATGGGTGATTGAAAGACGAACTGCTTTGCCGGTCATCGTGGTAATACTATGAAAGTTTAGATGCCAATCACCATATAAGTTCAAAGATGAAAACGCCTGGAAGGAGGAGAGATGACTAGAAACGATTTGGGTGACCTTTTTATGCGTGGATTAATTGTCAGACTAGAGGACCTTGTGCAGTTCAGGTAAAATAACAACTTAATGTTTATATCCCAGGACAAATTAGCTAGCATGTGCAAGCTAGCTAGCTAAATGCCATACATGTTTAAAGCTTTTCGACCTGTCCCCAAATTAATGTAATTGGTTCCGAGTTCGTTTTGATATTTTAACCTGCATGTCGTGATTGCGTTTGGTGTGGGGGGACAAAATAAATGTATGCACGATGGTGCACGCGCGCAGCTGGTTTGGGTTCCGTGTTAGGCTGGTGCTTGACGGTCTGCCGTTCAGCTCTGTGGACAACGAATCCCACTGTTAGGGCGGGGGGATACAAGCATCTCGTCATTATATCCAGTATCTCTGGTACCGTATTGCAAAGAACAGAGCGCATTCCTTTTTATTTAGCCACACCATTTGCACTATGACCCTAACCAATAACATCCTTTCTCTACAGGAAACAATGACCAAGAACAATTTCCACGTTAGCGTTTTTATTGTTGCTATTTTTAAGTTTATTAACACCAAGTGAATAAAAAGTACTACTAATTTAACTGCACAGCATCACATATTTACCCCATGTAGTAGTCTTTAATTCGCGTTGGAGACAGGACTTGGTTGATTGACGTTATCTAGGCAACGCTAGTTAGCTGCTAACGGTAACTAACAATGGCTAACTGTATGGTTTTTCACACTCAAATAGCCTCCATCATGGAGGTTCTAGCGAATTCAGCCGTGGCAGAGATCAGTAAACTCGTAGACGACGACTATGCAGTGTTTCGTTTGGAAATAACGCAAAGCCAGAAAGAAAACAGGACATTGAGGAGGAAACTACAGCTACTGGAGCTGAAGGTAGCACGGGAGCGCGCAGAGAGGACAATGCGAGAGCGATACAGAGGAATTGCAAGAGGTACATTTTGCAGAAGGCCAAGGCTGCGGGGGCTCTCGAACCCGGTTCGCATGTGTTTATAAGTGTTACCTGGAATTGTGTCTTGCTCAGTTTTTGATAGCCAAGTAATCAGGGGAAGTATTGCATACTATCTTGCGCATTTGTTGTATTTTACTTTTATTTCACGAGGCAGGCAAATTAAGAACAAATTCTTATTGCACAAAGACACTCATATTATAACCAGATTCTTGATTTACTGAATGTACTATTATCATACTTTAAAAATAATGTGACGGATGGAACATAATCAATAAATAGTATGTCAACAAGTTATGAGAAGTGTTACCTTACATTCCTGCCAATTGTAGACTGTGTAAATAGTGTATAATATAGCTTTGAGCATTCACATGATCTAATTTAACCACCCCTTTCCCCCAATCACTCTCTTAGGTGAAGGACATCTCACTGGAGGCCACAGGAATGTTGTAAAGCCAGCGGGACACAATGGGTGGAGAAATGACCAACCCATATCTATAGATGAGGGGAGTGGAACCTCAACCCAGCATGTTATCGTGATAGAGGTTAGTGTCGTAGTGTAACAAAAAATTACAGTACATCAAATGTGACTTGTTCATTTCAGAAATGCTCCCCTCAGCTATTCACTGGCTCACAACAATATGTATCTGCCCTAGGGAAGTTTGTGAGACTTCCCTTACGACATTGTCATCCAATTCAACCATTGTACCGATTTATAACCTCCTCTGTTCTTGTGTCAGTCTGTAGATGCAGAGGCTGCAGGTCCTGGGGTCAAGCAGGAGAGGTCTGAAGGAGAGGACCCACGGCACAGCAGAGACATCCAGATTGAAGCAGCGGCTGGAGTGGCACCCCCTGTAACCACAGAGGACCTGACCGCCGCGCCCCAGGCTAGGACCCGTTGCAGCATCCCGGAGGTCAGTGGAATGCTGAACGCCGCCCTTAAGTCAGAGACGGACGCCGAGACTTTAACTGTAACACACCGGCTCTTACACACAGGATCTGACCACAGATCAGACCACAGATCAGACCCAGAGAGACTGGTGCTGGGGCCACTTGTCTGTCCTCCTGCTCCTGGCTCAGATTACTTACCAGTATTTCATCAGAGCCAGAGGACGGTTCATTCCCGTGGAGATGGTGACATGTTAAACACTGGGGTTGATGATCTGTCTTGTTCTTATGATACAGAGATGGTCCCTGGCAACATATCCTTAGGTTTAGAGACCCAGACTGATCTGTCTAGAGGGGACTGGAACCGGTACAGTAGTAGTATATACTCCGAAGGGTGCCTAGATAAGAAAGGGGAGGTTATAGTGGTAGATGAGGTGACTGTGAAAGTAGAGGGCGATGCTCCTCCCACATGGAATGCAGATAGTCACCTTGGAGACGGACACTCACAGGGCAGAGATTTCTTAGATTACAGGGGAAGCTTAGAGACAAATCTAAATGTCACAACCAATTCTCCTTTACACGCGTTCAGGGAACGCAATCCAGTGTCCACGTCGATGGGGCCTTCAGATTCACACGGCCGTGTCCATTTCGATCAGGTATTGAACTCAAACAACAGGGCTAGAGCCCAGGCTCAGGGAGGAGGAGTCACATCAGGCAATAGTAAAGAGAAACGATTCTTCTGCATGTTCTGTAACAAAGGCTTCAGGTGCCTGCAGAAGGTGGAGATCCACCAGAGGGTCCACACAGGGGAGAACCCCTTCAGTTGTACCCAGTGTGAGAAGAGGTTCTCCCGCCAGGACCACCTGAAGAGGCACCAGATGGTCCATACAGGGGAGAAGCCGTTCAGCTGCCCCCAGTGCGAGAAGAGGTTCTCCCGCCAGGACCAGCTGAAGATGCACCTGAAGGTCCACACGGGAGAAAGGCCGTTTGTCTGTACACACTGCGGTAAGAGGTTCTCAGAGAGGAGCTACCTCAGGATACACCAGCAGAAAATGCACGCGGCCCTTGTATAGTGACATGTAATCAGGAATGAAAGTAAGGCGGTCCTGACGGCAAAATAAATAGTGCGGTTACGCCGTACCGGTAAAACATGGGCCTATCACAATAATTAAAACAAAATGTAAAAAAAACTTGACTATTATACCTTTATTTTTCATTAGGCTACCACATAGCAGAGGCATGAAAAATGTGCGAATGGTTTGAAAACAAGTGGTATAACAAAATGCAATGTGGTTCGACGAGAGCACTGACATTTTTTCAAGGCAGAGATAAATGGCTGACACAGAGACTTGTGTGGACAGTAGTATAAATTCTTGCCTAATGAAAATTGTCAAAATGTTATTACACTGTGACAGATGTCTCTTTCCATTTCCATGTTTGGAGGCTGGAAATAGTGTCTTCAGAAATGATTCATACCCCTTGACTTGTTCCACATTTTGTTGTGTTACAGCCTGAATTCAAACTTGATAAAAAAAAAATGTCTCTCACCCATCGCAACATGTTTTTAGAAATGTTTGCAAATTTGTTGAAAATGGAATACAGTTATCTAATTTACAAACAATTCACAATCCTGAGTCAATACATGTTATAATCACTTTTGGCAGTGTTTACATCTGTGAGTCTTTCTGGGTAATTCTCTAAGAGCTTTGTATACATGGATTGTACAATATTTGCACATTATTATTAAAAAAATTATTCAAGCTCTGTCAAGTTGGTTGTTGATTATTGCTAGACAGCCATTTTCATCTCTTGCCATAGATTTTCAAGCTGATTTAAGTGTATATTTTGCCTTATGATTTAGGTTATTGTCCTGCTGAAAGGTTAATTAATTTCCCGGTGTCTGGAGGAAAGCATACTGTACCAGGTTTTCCTCTAGGATTTTGCCTGTACTTAACTCTTAACTTCCATTTCTCTTTTATCCTGAAAAACACCACAGTCCTTAACCATTCCAAGCATACCCATAACATGATGCAGCCACCACTATGCTTGAAAATATGGTGAGTGGTACTCAGTAATGTGTTGTATTGGATTTGACCCAAACATAACACTTTGTATTCAGGGCAAAAAGTTAATTTCTTTACCACATTTTTTACAGTGTTACTTTAGTGCCTTGTTGCAAACAGGATGCATGTATTGGAATTGTGTTATTCTGTTTAGGCTTCCTTATTTTCACTCTGTCAATTAGGTTAGTATTGTGGAGTATCTACAACTTTCTTGAGCCATCCTCAATTTTCTCCTGTCACGGCCATTAAACTCTAACTATTAAAGCCACGACTGGCCTCATTATTGAATCCCTGAGCGGTTTCCTTCCTCTCTGGCAACTGAGTTAGGAAGGACGCCTGTATCTTTGTAGTGACTGTGTATTGATACACCATCCAAAATGTAATGAATAACTTAATACTCAAAGGGATATTCAGTGTCTGCTTTAAAAAAAAACAACAATTGAAACGGCTATAGGTGACTTTCTTTGCGATGCATTGGAAAACCTCCATGGTCTTTGTGGTTGAATCTGTGTTTGAAATTCACTGATGGACCTTTATAGATAATTGCATGTGTGTGGTACAGAGTCATTAAAAAATCATGTTAAACTCTATTGCTGAACTTATTTAGACTTGCCATAACAAAGGGATAGAATACTTAATTACTAATTAATTAGTAAAAATGTCAAACATAATTCCACTTTGACATTATGTGGTATTGTGTGTAGGCCAGTGACAAAAACACTATATTTAATGCATTTTCAATTCAGGCTGTAACAACAAAATGTGGAAAAAGTCAAGGGGTGCGAATACTTTCTATAGGCAATCCTGGCCCTGGACCCTGACTCTAGATATTATAGAGACTGGGCTAACACAGCTAACTTTTTAGGTCAATAATATGCTGTTTTTAATCAACATTTTGTTTGCTTTATAATCGTGAGATGAATTAAACTAGATATTAGCTAGCTAGGTAGTTATACCTATGTAGCTAACAAGGTTAGCTGTCTTTTCTCAAAATGAACCACATTGTGCTTCTACATCTGCATTGCTTGCTATTTGGGGTTTTCAGGCTGGGTTTCTGTATAGCACTGACATCTGCTGATGTAAAAAGGGCTTTTTAAATACATTTGATTGTTTGATTGTGGCTAGCTATTTCTTGTCCCTTTATGCTAGCCTTTACAGCCAAATCTGACTTCAGAAAATTAGACGCTGTGCCAATTGTGCGCCGCCCTATGGGACTCCCAAACACGTCCAGTTGGGATACAGCCTGGAATCGAACCAGGGTCTGTAGTGACGCCTCTAGCACTGAGATGCAGTGCCGTAGACCGCTGCACCACTCAGGAGCCCAAAAGTATTCTAGACCGTTTCTCCCTCTTGCTGCATTTAACAGTGAATTTCAAACACAGATTCAACCACAAAGACAAGGGAGGGTTTCCAATGCCTCGCAAAGAAGGGCATCTATAGGTATTTCAATATGCACTGCTCAAAAAAACAAAGGGAACAGTAAAATAACACATCCTAGATCTGAATGAATTAAATATTCTTATTAAATACTTTTTTCTTTACATAGTTGAATGTGCTGACAACAAAGTCACACAAAAATTATCAATGGAAATCAAATGTATCAACGCATGGAGGTCTGGATTTGGAGTAACACTCAAAATTAAAGTGGAAAACCACACTACAGGCTGATCCAACATTGATGTAATGTCCTTAAAACAAGTCCAAATGAGGCTCAGTAGTGTGTGTGGCCTCCACGTGCCTGTATGACCTCCCTACAACGCCTGGACATGCTCCTGATGAGGTGGCGGATGGTCTCCTGAGGGATCTCCTCCCAGACCTGGACTAAAGCATCCGCCAACTCCTGGACAGCCTGTGGTGCAACATGGCGTTGGTGGATGGAGCGAGACATGATGTCCCAGATGTGCTCAATTGGATTCAGGTCTGAGGAACGGGCGGGCCAGTCCATAGCATCAATGCCTTCCTCTTGCAGGAACTGCTGACACACTCCAGCCTCATGAGGTCTAGCATTGTCTTGCATTTGGAGGAACCCAGGGCCAACCGCACCAGCATATGGTCTCACAAGGGGTCTGAGGATCTCATCTCGGTACCTAATGGCAGTCAGGCTACCTCTGGCAAGCACATGGAGGGCTGTGCGGCCCCCCAAAGAAATGCCACCCCACACCATGACTGACCCACCGCCAAACCGGTCATGCTGGAGGATGTTGCAGACAGCAGAACGTTCTCCACGGCGTCTCCAGACTTTGTCACATCTGTTACATGTGCTCAGTGTGAACCTGCTTTCATCTGTGAAGAGCACAGGGCGCCAGTGGCGAATTTGCCAATCTTGGTGTTCTCTGGCAAATGCCAAATGTCCTGCACGGTGTTGGGCTGTAAGCACAACCCCCACCTGTGGACGTCGGGCCCTCATACCACCCTCATGGAGGCTGTTTCTGACCATTTGAGCAGACACATGCACATTTATGGCCTGCTGGAGGTCATTTTGCAGGGCTCTGGCAGTGCTCCTCCTGCTCCTCCTTGCACAAAGGCAGGAGGTAGCGGTCCTGCTGCTGGGTTGTTGCCCTCCTACGGCCTCCTCCACGTCTCCTGGTGTACTGGCCTGTCTCCTGGTAGCGCCTCCATGCTCTGGACACTACGCTGACAGACACAGTAAACCTTCTTGCCACATCTCGCATTGATGTGCCATCCTGAATGAGCTGCACTACCTGAGCCACTTGTGTGGGTTGTAGACTCCGTCTCATGCTACCACTAGAGTGAAAGCACTGCCAGCATTCAAAAGTGACCAAAACATCAGCCAGGAAGCATAGGAACTGAGAAGTGGTCTGTGGTCACCACCTGCAGAACCACTCCTTTATTGGGGGTGTCTTGCTAATTGCCTATAATTTCCACCTGTTGTCTATTCCATTTGCACAACAGCATGTGACATTTATTGTCAATCAGTGTTGCTTCCTAAGTGGACAGTTTGATTTCACAGAAGTGTGATTGACTTGGAGTTACATTGTGTTGTTTAAGTGTTCCCTTTATTTTTTTGAACAGTGTATATATACACAGTACCAGTCGAAAGTTAAGCAGTGTATATTTTTTAAAGCAGACATTTAATATCCCTTTGACCATGGTGAAGTTATTCATTACACTTTGGTGTATCAGGTGCAGATAGCGTCAATGTATTGGAATGTGGTAGTGGGTTTTTAATGAATGTAGGGTTAGTTGGGTGTTTCTTTTTATGTATATTTATTGTTTGTCTTTTTTCCCCAATTTATTTTATATCACCCTATTATAATGGTTTATATTATAGTCCAGTTGGGGGAGGTAATGCAACATACTGGATGCCAACCGCCGTTAAACTCCAAAGAAGAAGTAAACAGGAATCAAGAACACGTTAGCGTTTTTATTTATACAACAATGGACCTCGAAATATGACTCTTAACTGTACAGCATAACATACTTATCCCATGTAGTCATTAATTCGATTTGGAGATAGCATCTATCAGTCAAGTCCTATCTAGGTAACGTTCATGTTAGCCTGCTGCTAACAATGGCTAACTCGAACTGTGTGGTTTTTCACACTCAAATAGCCTCCATCATGGAGGTTCTAGCGAATGCAGCCGTGGCGGAGATCTGTAAAGTCGTAGACGACGACTATGAAGTGTTTCGTTTGGAAATAACTCAAAGCCAGAAAGAAAACAGAGCATTGAGGAGGAAACTACAGCTACTGGAAATGAAGGTGTCACGGGAACGCGTCCTCGCCAGCCCGAGAAGTGTCAAGATACTCGACCGATACAGAGTAACGGCAAGAGGTACATTTTTGCTGAATAGCCCTGGCAATATGTGGAAATTGTTACTTTTTCATGAGAACGTTACACTTACAAGCGTGCGTTCGTAAATTCACTCTGCCTATCTACTCCGATTTCAGAGCACTTTCGTCTGTGCCAGAGAGCGCAGAATAACTGTTTAATTTACGAACGCGCAACACCAGTTAAATATGACCGGTGTCAGTCAACGTCGGCAAAAAAAACGTAATTAAGTTGTTGCGAGCGCAGTTTGTCACCAACGTTATACATAACATGAAAACAGCCTAACCAGCTCTGATAAGGGCGAGTAAAATGGGCAGAGTGAGGTGTTCTCTCGTGTCTGGAAGTAACTAGCCAACTTTAGACAGTTAGATTAGGTGCTTGGCTGCAGTTGTGAGGTCAGAACGCTCGGATGAACCCAGCTCCTCGGTCAGAGCTTTACAAACACACGGTTAGCACACAAGTACAATTTGTGGCCCTGAACACATATGGAACCATCGTAAAAAATTTAAAAAAACTCAACATGGAGGCTTTTTTTCCATTCCGCCATAACCAAATAATGTGTTTTGTGTCATCTACAAAATCAAACATGATACTACAGAAAAGTGTATGTATACCCACCCTTATGTTTTGATGGTCAATGACTACAACGATGCCATGCACAACCTCAAACCTCATTTTGCTATTCCATCTGTAAACTGTTAGTGTCTTAACGACCGTTCCGCAGGTGCATGGTCATTAATTGTTTATGGTTCATTGAACAAGCATGGGAAAAAGTGTTAAAACCCTTTACAGTGAAGATCTGTGAAGTTATTTAGATTTTTACGAATTATCTTTGAAAGACAGGGTCCTGAAAAAGGGATGTGTATTTTTTTGCCGAGTTTATACACACACACACACACACACAGTACCAGCCAAATGTTTGGACACCTGCTCATTCAAGGGTTTTTATTTAGACTATTTTCTAGAATAATAGTGAAGACATCAAAACTATGAAACAACACATATGGAATCATGTAGTAACCAAAAAAGTGTTAAACAAAAATTATATTTTATATTTTTCAAAGTAGCCACCCTTTGATGAGTACTTTTGCACACTCTTGGCTTTCTCTCAACCAGCTTCATGAGAAATGCTTTTCCAAATGGTCTTGAAGGCGTTCCCACATATGCTGAGCACTTGTTGGATGCTTTTCCTTCACTCAACTGTCCAACTCATCCCAAACCATCTTAATTGGGTTGAGGTCGGGTGATTGTGGAGGCCAGATCATCTGATGCAGCACTCCATCACTCTCCTCCTTGGGCAAATAGCTCTTACACAGCCTGGAGGTGTGTTTTGGGTCATTGTCCTGTTGAAAAACAAATGATAGCCCCACTAAACGCAAACCAGATGGGATGGCGTATCGCTGCAGAATGCTGTGGTAGCCATGCTGGTTAAGTCTGCATTGAATTCTAAATAAATCAGACAGTGTCACCAGCAAAGCACCATCACATCTCCATGCTTCACAGTGGGGACCACACATGCAGATATCATCCGTTCACCTACTTTGCGTCTCACAAAGACAGGACGGTTGGGTCCAAAAATCTAATTTGGACTCATCAGAAAAAAGGACAAATTTCCACTGGTTTAATGTCCATTGCTGTTTCTTGGCCCAAGCAAGTATCTTCTTCTTATTGGTGTCCTTTTAGTAGTGGTTTATTTGCAGCAATTTGACCATGAAGGCCTGATTCACACAGTCTCCTCTGAACAGTTGATGTTGAGATGTCTGTTCCTTGAAATCTGAAGCGTTTATTTGGGCTGCAATTTCTGAGGCTGGTAACTCTAATGAACTTATCCTCTGCAGCAGAGGTAACTCTGCATCTTCCTTTCCTGTGGCTGTCCTCATGAGAGCCAGTTTCATCATAGTGCTTGATTGTTTTTGCAACTGCACTTGAAGAAATTTCAAAGTTCTTGAAAATGTCTGGTTTGACTGACCTTCATGTCTTAATAAAGTAATAATGGACTGTCCTTTCTCTTTGTTTATTTGAGCTGTTCTTGGCATAATATGGACCTATTTGGTAAAAGACCATCTTCTGTATACCACCCCTACCTTATCACAGAAAAACGAATTGGCTCAAACTTAAAGTGTAAAGAAACTCCACAAATTAACAAGGCACACCTGTTAATTGAAATGCATTCCAGGTGACTACCTGATGCTGGTTGAGAGAATGCCAAGAGTGTGCAAAGCTGTGAAAGGCAAAGTCGGGCGACTTCGAAGAATATAAAATATATTTTGATTTGTTTAACACCTTTTTGGTTACTACACGATTCCATGTGTTACTTCATAGTTTTAATGTCTTCACTGTTATTCTACAATGTAGAAAATAGTACAAATAAACATCCAACATATGTAAGGTCCCTCAGTCAAGCATTGACTTTCAAGCACAGATTCAACTACAAAGACCAGGTAGCTTTTCGAAAGCCTTGTAAAGGAGGGCAGGGATTGGTAGATGGGTAACAATGACAAATCAGACATTGAATATGTCCTTAATTAAGATGGTCAAGTTAATAATGTAGGCTGTGGATTATATATTAAATCCTCCAGACAAAGAAAGAAAACTGCTTAGAGATGTCACCATGAAGCCATTGGTGATTTTTAAAAATAGCTACAGAGTTAAATGGCTATGATTGGAGAACAGGATGGATCAACATTGTAGTGACCACAATAATGACCTAAATAATGAGTGAAAAGAATAGAAATATACAGAATAAAAATATTCATAAACATGCAACAAGGCACTTAAGTAATACTGCAAAGGAATGCACTTTTAGGCCTAATTGCATAGCCTTATGTTTGGGGCAAATCCAACAACACATCACTGAGTAATTGCCTCATTTTCAAGCATTGTGGTGGCTGCATCATAGTATGGGTATGCTTGACATCGGCAAAGACCAGACACTGGGAGAGGAATTCACCTTTCTGCAGGACAATAACCAAAAACAGAATGCCAAATCTACACGGGAGTTGCTTACCGAGAATACAGTGAATGACATAAATCTGCTTGAAAATCTATGGCAAGACTGAGCTTGATTAAAAAAGATATGAAAGTAAGAAGAATGAACAAATATTGTACAATACAGGTGTGCAAACCAAAGAAGACCCACAGCTGACTCGGGAGGAATAATGATCTAATCAAGGTATATTAGTGTTTATTTTTCAATCATTTAAAAAAGTATTGTGTAGATTGTTGACCCCAAAAAAAGACAAATAAATTTGAAACACTTTGTAACACAAAATGTGAAGAAATCCATGAGGTGTAGACTTTCTACAGCTTTCTACAGATTTCCTGTGCAGTTTGGAGTGAGACAGAGCTCACTCTAATCTCCTATTCTATTCCTTATTACCCTTGACCGGATCATGACCAAAACCACATCATACAAATCCAGAAATATGGCGTGGACCCTCTTCTCCCAGCTGGAAAATCTAGCAGTGTTTTCCACAAGCACATGGAGTAGCCAGCCAAAATAGAAAAAGTAGTCAGCCAATTAAGTAAATAGCCCAAATTATCTTAAATTAAAGGTTACATTTAAAATCAAACAAATTGTGTGATGGGCACTTTTTTTCAAATTACAAAATGGGTCCCTAAAATAAACAGAACAGATGCTCAATTAAATTCTGGCTTGTCAGTAGCTTACCGAATCATATCGGTCAGAGCCGTTCATATGGCTCCCCAATTTGCATACTGGTAGGCATTTTGGCGATTATTTGCAGATAAATTATGAAAACATTCAATGAAGAATCCTCCTCACTACAGGAACAATCGGAGAGAGAGCCTCACTCTGGTCAAAAATATTATAAATGTAAACATTTAAAAATTGTTTAACGTCACTGCGAACACGACAATACGAACACGATCTTTAGTTTATTTGTCCAGATGCGATATCATGGACAAAAAGACGTTGTATGAGTTATAAAAAAAACAAAATAAATGTGCCAGAAAACAATAGGTTAAGTGGATCTCGACTCATCGTTACCACGTATGGGACGTGCAAATTCACTCACAGCGACGAGGAAGGAGCATCACGCTCTCTCCCTCTGTGTAAAGAAATTGGACTACGTCAAAGATTATCTATTATATTGACAAGATATTTGAGTGGCCGCTCTAATAATGGAAATACATGTCCTCAATGATGGAAGGTAGGCGAGGTCAGGTGGGACCATTCTAGCCAATGAGAGGGCAGATACGTGTGACCAACAGGCATAATTAAGTTGTTTTTCGTCAAAGTTGCTGGAATGCCATCCACTTATCAGTACATTTTGTAACAGCCTAAACATTACGAACCTGCTAATCGATCAAATAAGCCTCATATAATTCGACACTCATCGATCTCCATACAAAAAAAGGGCTCATCTCAAGCGGAAAGATTTTGGAAGGAGTAAATCCTCTCACTTCGGCTCTGACTGCAACAACAGCGCACGCAACCCACACACTCAGGAACCGGAAGGAGGGACAGACAGCAGACTGTCAAACCAGCAGTGTTTCCTTGTCATTGCTTACTTTGACTGACAGGTGCCTGTCCAATCAATAGAAAGCTAGAAGTTGCATATCGTTCATTTTAGCGGGAGAGGACTCGGCAACTTTTTTTCTGACTAGCAAAGTGAAAAGTAGCCTAGTTCATTTAAGTGAAAAAAGGGGCCATTTGAAAATTAGTACTATAATCTGTTTAACTTTTAGTTGTAGTTGCCCTGGACAAACACACATTCAGCTCATTTTAGGGCTTGATGATTAGTTGACAACTTGAATCAGGTGGCTTGTCCAGGGTTACAAAACAAATGTGTACTGTTGCAGTACTCAAGGAATAGGGTTGGGAAACACTGGTCTAGACAATAACCTCTCATTGTGCATTTGTCCAACTCATCACATTTGGAGGTCTGAGCAGAACTGCCTCAAAACAAATGTCCACCTATAATACAACAGCAATGTCAAATCTGTTCTGTTGTATGGTTTGGAATGTTCCCATGTTGTCAAGAACCACTTGAAAACGGATGTAGTCTTTCAGCAGTGGTTGTCTCGAGAATCTGCCGCATCTTCTGGCCCTGAATAAAATACACAACAGTACGTTATACAAGAAGACCAGTTGCCAAAATTTCACACAACACTTCAAGAGACATTCTCAGAATGCCCAGTTTTGACTCATTGTGGGCTTATGTCCCAGTGAGGAGGAAGTGGATTGAGTAAGTGCGTCATCCATGCCATGAATCTTGCCTAAATCAACAACTGTATAAATGGACACATACTGTATACTCTCGTCTAAATTGACAACTGGTTTGACCTAGATGGACACTTGCACTCCAACCTTCAACCCGGTACATCTAAAGGAAGTTCCTTCCATCTTAACTTTTTTCTCCTCTTGCCACATTGTGCCAGGCTGTTGTGAAGCACTCTGACAGTAGTTGTTGGGAAAAGGGCTATATAAATGAGTCTGGGGCTGGACGTCAATCAACAAATACAAAGCAGAATTGGTTGGGAGATTTTCAAATTTTCTGTTTCGTTCTACTTGAACGTCTCAAAATGAACTTGATTGATATCTTTAATGTGCAATCTTTAAGGAGAATTGTGAAGTGCTCCTAAATGGAAATGTTATTTTCTGAAATAATAATTTGAGTGGTGGGTGGCATTTGGAACCGCCAAGCAATTGAGATGCATACGTGCCCATGAAATCCCTGGGCCCAGACAAGTCAAAGGATCTTTTTTTGTTCCGTGAATTCACAGGGGTCACACAGTATCCACATTCACAACCAGGGGCAAGAACACTGCAGCAGACAACTATGGCTCTGTATGCCACGGAAATATTATATTGTGTATGTTGTCAGAATCTGCGATTTTCAGTGGATTTCTTCCCATGGCAATCCTCCATTAGATAATAAACTGAACTATTTATGATGTTGTACTGGGCGTCATTGTAATCGTTGACCATCAAAACATAGGTGTAGACGCCACCTTTTCTGTGTTTATCATGTTTGATTCAGAAGATATGATGAAAAATACATTTAGTTACGATGGCTCCGTTTTTGCGATGGCTCCATATCTGAACATATTCAGGGCCCCAAAGTGTACCAAGTTACATGCTTTTATGAAAAAGTGAACATATCACCTAAAGTTTGGCACATATCGATTGGACTATATGACAGAGGCTGTGGGGCCTATAGCCCTGTTCTCCTCAGCATGTGTAACTTTAGATGTGTTAAACAGAATTGGGTCTTGGTCAGTTTCTGGATAGTATGAAATAATTCCCCTGATTATTTAGCTGTCAAAGACGCACTATCATATTCTAGCCAGATTATTGATTTACTCAAGGAAAACAATGTGATGCATGAAACATATCAATCTATAAATAGTATATCATGAAGTTATGAGAAGTGTTACTTTACATCCTTACCAATTGTAGACAATGTCAAAAGTGTACAATATAGGGTTGACCGTACCTAACCAGTACGTACCTCTTTCCCCCAATCACTCTCAGGTGAAGGACATCTCACTGGAGGCCACAGGAGCTTTGTGAAGCCAGCGGGACACAATACATGGAGAGATGACCAACCAATCACTGTTGATGAGGGGAGTGGAACCTCAACCGAGCACATTATTGTGATAGAGGTTAGTGGAATAGTATTACATCAAAATTACAGTACATCAAATGTGGCCAGTTTATTTCAAAAAGGCTCCCCTCAGCTATTCACTTGCTTACATGTACATCCGTATTTATCTGCCATAAGGGAGCTTGTGAGACTTCCCTATGACATTGTTATACAATTCAACTGGACACCGGTAATAATAACCTCACTTCTTGTGTCAGGCTGCAGATATAGAGGCTGCAGGTCCTGGGGTCAAGCAGGAGAGGTCTGTAGGAGAGGAGGACCTCCAGACTGCAGCACCGCCTGAAGTCACGGAGGACCTCACTGCCGCCGCACCGCAGCCCAGGACCCGACGCAGCATCACGGAGGTCAGTGGAACGCCGAACGCCGTCCTCAAGTCCGAGACAGACACTGAGACTTTAACTGTAACACACAGCCTCTTACACACAGGATCTGACGACAGATCAGACCCAGAGAGACTTTGTCTGAGGAGACTGGGCTGTCCTCCTGCTCCTGGCTCAGAGTATTTACCGGTATTTCACCAGAGGACTGTTCATTCCCTTGGTGATGGTGACTCGTTAGACACTGGAGGCAATGATCCGTCTTGTTCTTACGCTACAGAGATAGACCCTGGCAACATGCCCTTGAGTTTAGAGAGACAGACTGATCTGTCTAGAGGGGACTGGAACCGGTACAGTAGTAATCTATACTCTGAAGGGTGCCTAGATAAGAAAGGAGAGTGTCTGGTTGTAAATGAGGTCACTGTGAAAGTGGAGGGCGACGCTCCTCTGACATGGAATGTAGATAAGACTCACTTAGGAGGACACTCTCAGGGCAGCACCAGTGACTTCTTAGACTACAGAAAAAGCTTAGAGACTAATCTAAATGTCCCAACCCACTCCTCTTTACCCGCGTTCAGGGATCGTGACCCAGTGTCCACGTCAATGGGGCCTTCCGAGTCACACGGCCCCGTCCTTTTCGATCAGGTATTGAACTCAAACGACAGGGCTACAGCCCAGACTCAGGGAGGGGGAGCCACATCAGGATATAGTAAAGAGAAACGGTTCCTCTGCATGTTTTGTAACAAAGGATTCAGCTGCTCCCAGAATGTGGAGATCCACCAGAGGGTCCACACAGGGGTGAAACCCTTCAGCTGTACCCAGTGTCACATGTGCTTCACCCAGGCTGGCACCCTGAAGAGGCATCAGAGAGTCCACACAGGGGAGAAACCCTTCAGCTGTACCCAGTGTCACATGCGCTTCACCCAGGCTGGTCACCTGAAGAGGCACCAGAGGGTCCACACGGGAGAGAAACCGTTCGCCTGTACGCACTGCAGGAAGAGGTTCTCAGAGAGGAGATGCCTCAGGATACACCAGCAGAAAAACCATTCCACTCTATAACAAAGTAACCATTTCACTCGATAGCTTCTGAGGCTTAGATCGACTCAGCGAGATGATGTAGATGCAAAAAGTAAACAGCGGGTCAATTTCCATAACATCTAAGAGCGTTGAAGTGCAAGGCCCAGACATTGTAGGATATATAAGCCTAAAGTCAATTACATATAGTGTTTGTACTGTATAGGCCAGTGTTTACCAACTCCAGTCCTCAAGTCTCCCAAAAGTACACATTTTCGTTGTAGCCGCGGACGAACACACCTCATTGTCCAGTGCTACAATAAAAATGGGTTCTGTTGGGGGACTTGAGTTGGGAAACACCGTTGTAGGATATGATGTTCATAAATGCCTATTTTATTACTTTCATTCAACTACTATATTCTTTCCCCCAAGATATCTTTAATGAGAAAATGCAGTTTTTCAGTTGAGACGTGTGGTTTTCATATGGTGTGTTTAAAACTTGTTTATGTTCAATAAACACCTAAATGGGACTTTTCATTCTAAGACTTTCATTGAGACTCTCTTTAGTATAGTAGTATCTAATATCACGCTATTCTGCATATTCTGATAGCGCTTTATAACCAAACACCTACTTTACATGTCAAAATAGTCAGGTTTGTCTTGACTTATCATAGGGGACTTATTTTTACCCACAACATATTTCTATGTATGTCCACCATGATGGGTTTAACAACAGTGAAATCATTCTGTAACTACAGTATAGGACTCAAATGTAGTGGGGATGGGTAAACACTCCATGTTGAAAGTGTTTTCATTACCTGTGTTTACGTACCTGAGGGAGTGTATGTCTGTATCACCCGTCTCTTCCAGGAGGAGGAGGGTCCAGAGGTGCTGCTGGTGAAGGAGGAGGGGTGTGAGGAGGGTCTGGGAAACCCTGAGGGGACCATGGTCATGGAGGACAACCAGACTACACCTCCTCCTGAACCCACAGAGGAACCAGCTGAACAGCACAGGACCACACACAGTCTCACTGAGGTGAGCCCACTGTGAACTACTGTCTGAATGGTATTAGGTCATGACCCGTATCCACAAAGCCTCTCAGAGTAGGAGTGCTGAACTAGGATCAGTTTAGCCTTTTAGATCAATGACTCTTTGTGGCTACGGGCTCAGGTCTTGATTAAATTTGTCGTAAGTGTGGGACCATGCCTTTTGAATGATCAAACCATTAGAGTGTCAAGTAATCAAATCAGCTATCATGTTTGCATAGTGCTCATATCAATACATCAGAAGATGCTCCATAGCAGGGTCCTCATATCAGATTTCTTGATCCAACATCCTCTCACTCTGTATCTCTTACAGTCAGTAGACATGAAGGATGGGAAGCCTGATCTGCTGTTGGTCAAAGAGGAGACAATAGAAGATGTACCAGAGAGGATTGACCTGCTGAGTGGACTAAAGATGGGGGAGCAAGGTAAGAGAGAAATACATATAGCCTACATACAGTAATAGATCTTCAATGGGAATAGTGATGCACCTGCCTATTATTTCTTAATTCATAAAATCAATACAACTTATGTTTACATTCAAAACCACACGTTATAATGTATGAACTTGACCTGGTAATTGACGAAAACATCATATGTAGATTTTTCTCTGCCATGTTAAAAATGATATTTTGTATCCTCTTCCTGTAGGTGATTGGCTGGAGGCTAACAGAGGAGACTGGGGAGCCGTCTTGGATTCCCAGACCCAGACTGGTGCAGCCAAGGGCCCAGGGGACGACATCACTGAGCAGGCCAGGACCAGAGGTGACATAGTGGAGGTCAGTGGATGGTACAGCGTCCTCAACTATGGGCTGGGGAACAACACTGTTAACCACAACCAGAAACAGACAGTCGAACACAAAATAACCAAACTTAGTCTCCATGACAACAGACTGGCTGAGACCAAGGCGAGGCGTAGATTTGGTCTGCGGGGATGGGGAGGTGTCCATATGAGAACAGGAGAGAACAGACACAGACTGCTAGCAATGCTCTGTCCTGCTCCTATAGTTGTGATTCAGAGAGACTAATGGTGCCTCAGGTTAACCCCCTAACAGGTTCTGCCTTCAGCCTGCCTTCTATAGGATCTATCAACTGGAACATGGACCCTGCGACAACACAGACACTCCCTGGCATTTGTCCTACTCACACTCTCCTAATGTTAAACCAGACCTCAGACAATGCCAGAGCCTCAACACTAAAAGGCTACACAAGCCTATTGACAAAGGGAGAATACCATTCAACTGCCCCCAGTTTGAGAAGAGGTTCTCCCGTCAGGACCAGCTGAAGATGCACCTGAAGGTCCTCACGGGAGAAATGCTGTTCACCTGTACTCACTGGAGGTAGAGGTTCTCAGAGAGGAGCTACCTCATGATACACCAGAAGAAAATGCACACGGCCCATGAATAGAGTATAGTGAGATGTAATGTAGTACTAGCTAGTTTTCAGTTAATTATGTTGGTTATGGATGCATAGGGAACTGGATGAGATGAATTGAGTTAAGAATGATGAGAGAGAGTAGATGATATGTTGATGGCTGGTGTCCTAAAAAGTGTCATGTTTACATAATGTAATTTTTAACCTTTTCCAGAGTTTTCTAAAATACATTTTATCAAAGGGAGGATACCAAATTTAAAGAAAATGTAAAGTGTTACCATAGTGAGAAAAGTTATTCTACTTGTCACGTGTCCTTTTGTGGAATAGATGTGACTAATGCCATTTTGTTGAATTTGGTTATTTTTTGTATCATTCCAATGGCTCCATATTGTTAGGTACTTGAATCACAGTGTTTTAGAGAGGCTTGACTGTGTTTAACATTTTATAATATTGTGTCATTTTTCTGTGTGTACAGTAAAGTTTCTTATATAAACCTTCACATGCTCTTCTGTACAATTTATGTTTGCAGTCTGCAGTCCATGAAGACCTGCTGATATCCAGTGTTACTGGTGGGAGAGACTGGACCTCCGAAGCGGCTGGTCACAAACCCTGGCCCCGGATGAGAACCATGGATCAGGAGCCGTCACTATTCCTTCCTGAATCGGAACCAGGACCCAACTGCAAGAGACAGAGATTCCACCACCACACAGAACACAACCAGTGGACAGATGGACTGAACAACCTCAGTCCTGGTGGTCATCAGAGAGACAGAGGCTCCAGTCAGGGATCCAGTCTGCAGCCCAGACCCTTCTCTTCACAGTCTCAGTGCGGGGATGAAGCAGGGCCTGGGGCTGATAGAGATAGACCCTCCTGTTCCTATGATACAAACGTCAAAGTATCCATGATGAACAGAGCAGGTCACCCTGGGCTTCAGCCTTCACAGAGAGTGGTGGGAGACCCCCCTGGTGGTAGTCTATCAGCAAGTCTGTCTTCTCCTTCAGGATCTCATTTAATGTCTGGTGACTGGGTTCATAGAAAGCCTGGGTCTAGCTTTCCTCAGTTACCTCAAGGTTACCCCACCAATGCAGACAGGTTCAGGATGGGCGTTTACCACAAGAAGCACCTAGCCTATAGCACAGCACACAATCCCAGCAACACCCAAACAATGTCTAGAGGTCAAGGAGGGAGCTCAAAGACTAACCACCTGACGGCGGTGGCGCCTGCTTCTACCTCCTCTGTCATTGGGTCACAATGTGGAAGGCCGGGCATTAGGACGGATGCTGACAAGCCGTATGCCTGCCCCACGTGTGGGAAGCGCTTTGCTAAGACTAAATATATGAAACAGCACCAGAACATTCACACCAAGGAGAGGCCTTTCAAGTGCAAACTATGTTACAAGAGCTTCTCCTTCCTGAGTTACCTCATCAGACATAGCTGTGCCCAAAATGGGGAGAAATTGTAGCTATTCTTTAGCTGAAATATTTAATTTATCATGTGAAGTGTACTGGGGGTAAGACTTTTGGGGATTACTAGGTCCCTTAGTTGAGCATCTGGGTACACTCACATGATACAGACTTGTTGTTTTGGTGTGCTAGCCAAAACACTGACATTGAAGTGTATTTCACCTCTGAACTTGGTTTTGCCTATGTTTTATTCATAACAATATGTTTTATAACCCCTTTTTTAAAACACATTATTTGGCATAGTCAGGTGGGATCTGTTCATTTATGTACAACAACAGAAAAATAGGTGATCAAATATTTTAATAAATGAGATATCATGTCCTTTTGATAAAAAAAAAAAGCAAATAAAATTAACTTATCATTAAGAATTAAACATGACCTTAGTTTCGTTGGCTTCCTACGAACCTATAGGGCAAGGACCGAGCTTTAAAGGGTTTCCACTAGGTTCCACAGTTAAAGTAAAAAGAAAGTGCTGTATTGTAAAAATTCCTGAAAACAAATGTATTTTCTAATTTAACTTTAGGGTTAGGCAGAAAGTTAGCATTGGGGTTAAGATAAATTGTAGAAATAGGGGTTTAGCCATAATTATGACTGTGGAAACTGGTGACGACCACTTGAAAGATAGTGATCATGAATAGGAGGTTTGATATGTGGGGATTGGGATGGGAGGAAGAAGTGGGGCCTAAATGGGTAATTGTGTGTTCAGACTCTACTACTAGCCTGGTTGCACTGAGAGAAGGGAAGGAAGTAAGTCAAAGGAACACCCAGACCTGATAATAGAGCTGTTGCCACTTTATAGGGTGGGGCAGAAAGGGATTAAGGTTGGTTTTCTGTGGTTCCAGCTCATGTTGGAGTAGGGAGAAATGAGGCAGCGGATAAGGTAGCGAAAGCAGCTCTGAAGAGGGAGGAGGTAGATATGGTGGTACCATTCATCTAGAATTCTGTGAGGAAGGTCAGTGGGTATCTGGGGAGTGAAATGAGGGGTGGGGTGCTGTTGACAAGGCTGAGGTTGGGTCATTGTGGATAGGGAAATGGGTTATTGTTAGTGAGGAAACATGGGAAGTGTGAGGTAGAGACTGAAGTACACTATCAGTCAAAAGTTTGGACACCTACTCATTCATGGATTTTTTTTTCTTAATAATAGTGAAGACATCAAAATAACACCTATGGAATCATGTAGTAACCAAAAAAAGTTTAACAAATCAAAATATATTTTAGATTCTTCAAAGTAGCCACCCTTTGCCTTGACAGCTTTGCACACTCTTGGCATTCTCTCAACCAGATTCATCTGGAATGCTTTTCCAACAGTCTGGAAGGAGTTCCCACATATGCTGAGCACTTGTTGGCTGCTTCTCCTTCACTCTGCGGTCCAACTCATCCCAAACCATCTCAATTGGGTTGAGGTCGGGTGATTGTGGAGGCCAAATCATCTGATGCAGCACTCCATCACTCTCCTTCTTGGTCAAATAGCTCTTACACAGCCCGGAGGTGTGTTTTGGGTCATTGTCCTGTTGAAAAACAAATGATAGCCCCACTAAGCCCAAACCAGATGGGATGGTGTATTGCTGCAGAATGCTATGGTAGCCATGCTGGTTAAGTGTGCCTTGAATTCTAAATAAATCACTGACAGTGTCACCAGCAAAGCACCCCCACGCCATTACACCACCTCCTCCATGCTTTACGGTGGGAAATACACATGCAGAGATCATCTGTTCACCCACACCGCTTCTCACAAAGACATGGCGGTTGGGTCCAAAAATCTCAAATTTGGACTCCAGACCAAAGGAAATATTTCCACTTGTCTAATGTCCATTGCTCGTGTTTCTTGAATTTAAAACACGACTCCGGTTGTGGAAAGCAGAAATGACAGGCTGAATGTTATTATGGATACGGCAAAATAGTTGTGGTTAACAGATGTTACTGTTGAAATGGTTGTAGACATGCTGAATTATTCTACGGGTGGATTGTTTCAGCATGATATAGATCCAGTTTAATGGCTTGGGAGGGTTAGTAGGCCATTTTTCCCCCCAGTTATTTTTTTCTTAGTAGGGCAGAATTAGGTTGACCATGATTGATCGCACACTCCAGCACAGTAGGTGGCGGCATGTACCTTAAACGTTTGTTTGCGGACCGCCATGATATCATAGAAGACTAAGACGGACGGAAGTGAACAGTGACCAAGAACCATTTCCACGTTAGCGTTTTTATTGTTAATATTTAGATGTGTATTACCACCCTGGAACTCAAAATATGACTTAACTGCACAGCCTCACATACTTAACCCATGTAGTTTTTAATTCGCGTTAGAAACCGGACTTGGTTGATAGATGTTGTCTATATAACGCTAGCTAGCTAGCTGCTAACAATGGCAAACTCTAACGGTATGGTTTTTCACACTCAAATAGCCTCCATCATGGAGGTGCTAGCGAATGCAGCCGTGGCAGAGATCTGTAAACTCGTAGACGACGACTATGCAGTGTTTCGTTTGGAAATAACTCAAAGCCAGAAAGAAAACAGGTCATTACGGAAGAAACTACTGGAACTGAAGGTGGCACGGGAGCGCGCAGAGAGGACAGCACGAGAGCGCGTCCTCGCCAGTAGTGTCAAGATCCTCGACCGATACAGAGGAATGGCAAGAGGTACATTTTGCAGAAGGCTATGGAGCCCCGTTGCCCTATGCAAATTTATTCAGATGTGTTACCCAGAATTGGGTATTGGTCAGTTTTTGGATTGTATGCAATAATTCCCCTGATTACTTAGCTATCTTGTGCAAATACACTATCATATTCTAACAATTATTGACTTACTGAATTGCCTATTATTTAGTCAATGAAAACATTGATGCATCCTTACATCCTTACATCCCATTGCGCATTAACTGTAGCTAACCCAGGGTTTCCCAAACTCAGTCCTCGGGGTGCACGTTTTGGATTTTGCCCTAATACTACACAATGATCAAAGCTTGATGATTAGTTGATTATTTGAATTTACTGTGTAGTGTTAGGGCAAAACCCAAAACGTGCACCCCTTGGGGTCTTGAGGACTGAGTTAACCCGCAATCACTCCCAGGTGAAGGACATCTCACTGGAGGCCACAGGAGCTTTGTGAAGCCAGCAGGACACAATACATGGAGAGATGACCAACCAATCACTATTGATGATGGGAGTGGAACCTCAACCCAGCAAGTTATTGTGATAGAGGTTAGTGTAATAGTGTTGCATAAAAATGTGTTACTTTGTAGATTAAATATGTCAATTTATTTCAGAAAGGCTCCCCTCCGCTTTCACTTGCTTAAATCCTAATTTATCTGCCATAGGGGAGCTTGTGAGACTTCCTTACAACATATTTATACAATTCTACTCATGTACTGGTAATAACCCCCTCTTCTTGTGTCAGTCTGCAGTTGCAGAGGCTGCAGGTCCTGGGGTCAAGCGGGAGAGCTCTGAAGGAGAGGAGGACCCATGGCACAGTAAAGACATCCAGACTAGAGTAGCTGGAGCGCCCCCTGTAGCCACAGATGACCCCACCACTGCCCCAGCACAGCCCAGGACCCGATGCAGCATCACGGAGGTCAGTGGAATGCCGAACGCTGTCCTCAAGTCAGAGACCAAGACTTTAACTGTACACACAGGATCTGACCACAGGTCAGACCCAGAGACACTGGGGCTGAGGAGACTGGGCTGTCCTCCTGTTCCCGGCTCAGAGTATTTACCGGTATTTCACCAAATCCAGAAGATGGTTAATTCCCGTGGAGATGGTGACACATTAGACACTGAAGTTGATGATCCGTCTTGTTCTTACGCTACAGAGATGGACCCTGGCAACATACCCTTGGGTTTAAAGAGACCGACTGATCAGTCGAAATGGGACTGGAACCAGTACAGTAGTAGTGCATGCTCTGAAGGGTGCCTAGATAAGAAAGGGGAGGTTATAGTGGTAGATGAAGTGACTGTGAAAGTCGAGGGGGATGTTCCACCCACATGGAATGCAGTTAGTCACCAAGGAGACGGACACTCACAGGGCAGAGATTTCTTAGATTACAGGGAAAGCTTAGAGACTAATCCAAATGTCACGACCCACTCCCCTTTACACGCACTCATGGATTGTGACCTGGTGTCCACGTCGATGGGACCTTCCGATTCACACGGCCACATCCTTTTCGATCAGGTATTGAACTCAAACAACAGGGCTGGAGCACAGGCTCAGGGAGGGGGAGCCACATCAGGCAATATTAAAGAGAAACGGTTCCTCTGCATGTTCTGTCACAAAGGATTCAGCTGCCTCCAAAAGGTGGAGATCCACCAGAGGGTCCACACAGGGGAGAAACCCTTCAGCTGTACCCAGTGTGAGAAGAGGTTCTCCCGCCAGGACCACCTGAAAAGGCACCAGAGGGTCCACACAGGGGAGAAACCCTTCAGCTGTACCCAGTGTCACATGCGCTTTGCCCAGGCTGGTCACCTGAAGATGCACCTGAAGGTCCACACGGGAGAAAGGCAGTTTGCCTGTACGCACTGCGGGAAGAGGTTCACAGAGAGGAGCTACCTCAGGATACACCAGCAGAAAAAACATTCCACTCTATAAATAGAAAGTTACCCTGTATTAAAGACAAAGATTCATTTTCATTGTTGTCAGCAGAAATTTAAGAGTAAGAGTAACACATTTCAGTGTTGAATATTCCTGGGTAGAATATTGCATCCAGACGTGTTATTTATTTATATACAGTGCCTTGCGAAAGTATTTGGCCCCCTTGAACTTTGCGACCTTTTGCCACATTTCAGGCTTCAAACATAAAGATATAAAACTGTATTTTTTGGTGAAGAATCAACAACAAGTGGGACACAATCATGAAGTGGAACGACATTTATTGGATATTTCAAACTTTTTTAACAAATCAAAAACTGAAATATTGGGCGTGCAAAATTATTCAGCCCCCTTAAGTTAATACTTTGTAGCGCCACCTTTTGCTGCGATTACAGCTGTAAGTCGCTTCGGGTATGTCTCTATCAGTTTTGCACATCGAGAGACTGAATTTTTTTCCCATTCCTCCTTGCAAAACAGCTCGAGCTCAGTGAGGTTGGATGGAGAGCATTTGTGAACAGCAGTTTTCAGTTCTTTCCACAGATTCTCGATTGGATTCAGGTCTGGACTTTGACTTGGCCATTCTAACACCTGGATATGTTTATTTTTGAACCATTCCATTGTAGATTTTGCTTTATGCTTATGCTTTATCATTGTCTTGTTGGAAGACAAATCTCCGTCCCAGTCTCAGGTCTTTTGCAGACTCCATCAGGTTTTCTTCCAGAATGGTCCTGTATTTGGCTCCATCCATCTTCCCATCAATTTTAACCATCTTCCCTGTCCCTGCTGAAGAAAAGCAGGCCCAAACCATGATGCTGCCACCACCATGTTTGACAGTGGGGATAGTGTGTTCAGGGTGATGAGCTGTGTTGCTTTTACGCCAAACATAACGTTTTGCATTGTTGCCAAAAAGTTCAATTTTGGTTTCATCTGACCAGAGCACCTTCTTCCACATGTTTGGTGTGTCTCCCAGGTGGCTTGTGGCAAACTTTAAATGACACTTTTTATGGATATCTTTAAGAAATGGCTTTCTTCTTGCCACTCTTCCATAAAGGCCAGATTTGTGCAATATACGACTGATTGTTGTCCTATGGACAGAGTCTCCCACCTCAGTTGTAGATCTCTGCAGTTCATCCAGAGTGATCATGGGCCTCTTGGCTGCATCTCTGATCAGTCTTCTCCTTGTATGAGCTGAAAGTTTAGAGGGACGGCCAGGTCTTTTTAGATTTGCAGTGGTCTGATACTCCTTCCATTTCAATATTATCGCTTGCACAGTGCTCCTTGGGATTTATAAAGCTTGGGAAATCTTTTTGTATCCAAATCCGGCTTTAAACTTCTTCACAACAGTATCTCGGACCTGCCTGGTGTGTTCCTTGTTCTTCATGATGCTCTCTGCGCTTTTAACGGACCTCTGAGACCATCACAGTGCAGGTGCATTTATACGGAGACTTGATTACACACAGGTGGATTGTATTTATCATCATTAGTCATTTAGGTCAACATTGGATCATTCGTAGATCCTCACTGAACTTCTGGAGAGAGTTTGCTGCACTGAAAGTAAAGGGGCTGAATAATTTTGCACGCCCAATTTTTCAGTTTTTGATTTGTTAAAAAAGTTTGAAATATCCAATAAATGTCGTTCCATTTCATGATTGTGTCCCACTTGTTGTTGATTCTTCACAAAAAAATTCAGTTTTATATCTTTATGTTTGAAGCCTGAAATGTGGCAAAAGGTCGCAAAGTTCAAGGGGGCCGAATACTTTCGCAAGGCACTGTATATATACATATATAAGCCTAAAACGTATTTCATTTTGTTTGTGCTATATGGTGTTCACAAATTTTCCCAATAAATATGTATTCAGTTCATCAAGTTCATGCTGTGTTTTAGTTGAGACATGTGTATGTGTGGTTTTCATATGGTGTATTTAACACTTGATTGTTTAATAAACACAAAATGGGGCTTTTCATTCTAAGACTTTCATTGAGACTCTTTAGTGCAAGAGGCGTCACTACAGTACCTGGTTTGAATCCAGGCTGGATCACATCCGGCTGTGATTGGGAGTCCCATAGGGCAGCGCACAATTGGCCCAGTGTCGTCCGGGTTTGGCCGGGGTAGGTCGTCATTGTAAATAATAATTTGTTCTTAACGGACTTGCCTAGTTAAATAAAAGTTAAAAATAAAAAATAAAAAAATTTGCGACCCACACATTAAAAAGCAGCTACTGTACACATCAAAATACCTTAGGTCAGGTTTGTCAGATGATTTGACTTATCATTGCTGACTTGTTTTTTACCCACAACGTTTTTGTCCACCATGATGGGTTTAACAACCATTTAAGTAATTCTGTAACTACAGTATAGGACTCAAAAGGGAGGAGGTCAGAGACCTGGCAGTGATTGTGGACATGATCTAGGACTACAGGAAAAGGAGGGCCGAGCATGCCCCCATTCTCATCGACGGGGCTGTCATGGAGAGAGCTTCAAGTTCCTTGGTGTCCACATCAACAAACTATCATGGTCCAAACATTCCAAGACAGTCATGAAGAGGGCACAACAAAACCTATTCCTCCTCAGGAGACTGAAAATATTTGGCATGGATCCTCAAAAATGTCTACAGCTGCACCATCGAGAGCGTCCTAACTGGTTGCATCACCGCCTGGTATGGCAACTGCAAGGCTCTACAGAGGGGATTGCGTACGGCCCAGTACATCACTGGGGCCAGGACCTCTATACCAGGCGGCGTCAGATGAAGGCCTAGACTGTTCTCTATGCTAACACACAGCAAGCGGTACCGGAGTGCCAAGTCTCAGTCCAAAAGGCTTCTTAACAGCTTCTACCCCCAAGCCATAAGCCTGCTGAACAGCTAATCAAAATGGCTACTCGGACTATTTGCATTGACCCCGCCCCCCTTTTTACGATTCTGCTGATACTCAGTGGTTATTATTTATGCAGTCAATATACACCTACCTACAAGTACATATTTACCTCAATTACCGTGACAAACCTGTACCCATGCACATTGACTTGGTACCAGTACCCCTTGTATATAGCCTCTCTTGTTTTTGCTTGGAAAATATATTTCTTAACTTTTCATTGTTGGTTAAGGAGCATCAAAGAGCATCAAATACAACTTGATTTGAAACAAGGTGGGGATGGGTAAACAGTGTTTTTTTGTAGCCATTTGGCAGATGCTCTTATCCAGAGCGACTTACAGTAGTGAGTGCATACATTTTCATACCTTTTTTGTATTGGTCCCCCGTGGGAATCGAACCCACAACCCTGGCGTTGCAAGCACCATGCTCTACCAACTGAGCCACACGGGACGCCATGTTGAAAGTGTGTTCTCTGTACACGTGTGTACGTACCTGAGGGAGTGTGTGTAATCAGTATCACCTGTCTCTTCCAGGAGGAGGAGCGTCCAGAGGTGCATCTGGTGAAGGATGATGGGACCTTCCGATTCACACGGCCACATCCTTTTCGATCAGGTATTGAACTCAAACAACAGGGCTGGAGCACAGGCTCAGGGAGGGGGAGCCACATCAGGCAATATTAAAGAGAAACGGTTCCTCTGCATGTTCTGTCACAAAGGATTCAGCTGCCTCCAAAAGGTGGAGATCCACCAGAGGGTCCACACAGGGGAGAAACCCTTCAGCTGTACCCAGTGTGAGAAGAGGTTCTCCCGCCAGGACCACCTGAAAAGGCACCAGAGGGTCCACACAGGGGAGAAACCCTTCAGCTGTACCCAGTGTCACATGCGCTTTGCCCAGGCTGGTCACCTGAAGATGCACCTGAAGGTCCACACGGGAGAAAGGCAGTTTGCCTGTACGCACTGCGGGAAGAGGTTCACAGAGAGGAGCTACCTCAGGATACACCAGCAGAAAAAACATTCCACTCTATAAATAGAAAGTTACCCTGTATTAAAGACAAAGATTCATTTTCATTGTTGTCAGCAGAAATTTAAGAGTAAGAGTAACACATTTCAGTGTTGAATATTCCTGGGTAGAATATTGCATCCAGACGTGTTATTTATTTATATACAGTGCCTTGCGAAAGTATTTGGCCCCCTTGAACTTTGCGACCTTTTGCCACATTTCAGGCTTCAAACATAAAGATATAAAACTGTATTTTTTGGTGAAGAATCAACAACAAGTGGGACACAATCATGAAGTGGAACGACATTTATTGGATATTTCAAACTTTTTTAACAAATCAAAAACTGAAATATTGGGCGTGCAAAATTATTCAGCCCCCTTAAGTTAATACTTTGTAGCGCCACCTTTTGCTGCGATTACAGCTGTAAGTCGCTTCGGGTATGTCTCTATCAGTTTTGCACATCGAGAGACTGAATTTTTTTCCCATTCCTCCTTGCAAAACAGCTCGAGCTCAGTGAGGTTGGATGGAGAGCATTTGTGAACAGCAGTTTTCAGTTCTTTCCACAGATTCTCGATTGGATTCAGGTCTGGACTTTGACTTGGCCATTCTAACACCTGGATATGTTTATTTTTGAACCATTCCATTGTAGATTTTGCTTTATGCTTATGCTTTATCATTGTCTTGTTGGAAGACAAATCTCCGTCCCAGTCTCAGGTCTTTTGCAGACTCCATCAGGTTTTCTTCCAGAATGGTCCTGTATTTGGCTCCATCCATCTTCCCATCAATTTTAACCATCTTCCCTGTCCCTGCTGAAGAAAAGCAGGCCCAAACCATGATGCTGCCACCACCATGTTTGACAGTGGGGATAGTGTGTTCAGGGTGATGAGCTGTGTTGCTTTTACGCCAAACATAACGTTTTGCATTGTTGCCAAAAAGTTCAATTTTGGTTTCATCTGACCAGAGCACCTTCTTCCACATGTTTGGTGTGTCTCCCAGGTGGCTTGTGGCAAACTTTAAATGACACTTTTTATGGATATCTTTAAGAAATGGCTTTCTTCTTGCCACTCTTCCATAAAGGCCAGATTTGTGCAATATACGACTGATTGTTGTCCTATGGACAGAGTCTCCCACCTCAGTTGTAGATCTCTGCAGTTCATCCAGAGTGATCATGGGCCTCTTGGCTGCATCTCTGATCAGTCTTCTCCTTGTATGAGCTGAAAGTTTAGAGGGACGGCCAGGTCTTTTTAGATTTGCAGTGGTCTGATACTCCTTCCATTTCAATATTATCGCTTGCACAGTGCTCCTTGGGATTTATAAAGCTTGGGAAATCTTTTTGTATCCAAATCCGGCTTTAAACTTCTTCACAACAGTATCTCGGACCTGCCTGGTGTGTTCCTTGTTCTTCATGATGCTCTCTGCGCTTTTAACGGACCTCTGAGACCATCACAGTGCAGGTGCATTTATACGGAGACTTGATTACACACAGGTGGATTGTATTTATCATCATTAGTCATTTAGGTCAACATTGGATCATTCGTAGATCCTCACTGAACTTCTGGAGAGAGTTTGCTGCACTGAAAGTAAAGGGGCTGAATAATTTTGCACGCCCAATTTTTCAGTTTTTGATTTGTTAAAAAAGTTTGAAATATCCAATAAATGTCGTTCCATTTCATGATTGTGTCCCACTTGTTGTTGATTCTTCACAAAAAAATTCAGTTTTATATCTTTATGTTTGAAGCCTGAAATGTGGCAAAAGGTCGCAAAGTTCAAGGGGGCCGAATACTTTCGCAAGGCACTGTATATATACATATATAAGCCTAAAACGTATTTCATTTTGTTTGTGCTATATGGTGTTCACAAATTTTCCCAATAAATATGTATTCAGTTCATCAAGTTCATGCTGTGTTTTAGTTGAGACATGTGTATGTGTGGTTTTCATATGGTGTATTTAACACTTGATTGTTTAATAAACACAAAATGGGGCTTTTCATTCTAAGACTTTCATTGAGACTCTTTAGTGCAAGAGGCGTCACTACAGTACCTGGTTTGAATCCAGGCTGGATCACATCCGGCTGTGATTGGGAGTCCCATAGGGCAGCGCACAATTGGCCCAGTGTCGTCCGGGTTTGGCCGGGGTAGGTCGTCATTGTAAATAATAATTTGTTCTTAACGGACTTGCCTAGTTAAATAAAAGTTAAAAATAAAAAATAAAAAAATTTGCGACCCACACATTAAAAAGCAGCTACTGTACACATCAAAATACCTTAGGTCAGGTTTGTCAGATGATTTGACTTATCATTGCTGACTTGTTTTTTACCCACAACGTTTTTGTCCACCATGATGGGTTTAACAACCATTTAAGTAATTCTGTAACTACAGTATAGGACTCAAAAGGGAGGAGGTCAGAGACCTGGCAGTGATTGTGGACATGATCTAGGACTACAGGAAAAGGAGGGCCGAGCATGCCCCCATTCTCATCGACGGGGCTGTCATGGAGAGAGCTTCAAGTTCCTTGGTGTCCACATCAACAAACTATCATGGTCCAAACATTCCAAGACAGTCATGAAGAGGGCACAACAAAACCTATTCCTCCTCAGGAGACTGAAAATATTTGGCATGGATCCTCAAAAATGTCTACAGCTGCACCATCGAGAGCGTCCTAACTGGTTGCATCACCGCCTGGTATGGCAACTGCAAGGCTCTACAGAGGGGATTGCGTACGGCCCAGTACATCACTGGGGCCAGGACCTCTATACCAGGCGGCGTCAGATGAAGGCCTAGACTGTTCTCTATGCTAACACACAGCAAGCGGTACCGGAGTGCCAAGTCTCAGTCCAAAAGGCTTCTTAACAGCTTCTACCCCCAAGCCATAAGCCTGCTGAACAGCTAATCAAAATGGCTACTCGGACTATTTGCATTGACCCCGCCCCCCTTTTTACGATTCTGCTGATACTCAGTGGTTATTATTTATGCAGTCAATATACACCTACCTACAAGTACATATTTACCTCAATTACCGTGACAAACCTGTACCCATGCACATTGACTTGGTACCAGTACCCCTTGTATATAGCCTCTCTTGTTTTTGCTTGGAAAATATATTTCTTAACTTTTCATTGTTGGTTAAGGAGCATCAAAGAGCATCAAATACAACTTGATTTGAAACAAGGTGGGGATGGGTAAACAGTGTTTTTTTGTAGCCATTTGGCAGATGCTCTTATCCAGAGCGACTTACAGTAGTGAGTGCATACATTTTCATACCTTTTTTGTATTGGTCCCCCGTGGGAATCGAACCCACAACCCTGGCGTTGCAAGCACCATGCTCTACCAACTGAGCCACACGGGACGCCATGTTGAAAGTGTGTTCTCTGTACACGTGTGTACGTACCTGAGGGAGTGTGTGTAATCAGTATCACCTGTCTCTTCCAGGAGGAGGAGCGTCCAGAGGTGCATCTGGTGAAGGATGAGGGTTGTGAGGAGGGTCTGGGGAACACTGAGGGGACCATGGTCATGGAGGACAACCAGACTTCACCTCCTGAATCCACAGAGGAACCAGCTGAGCAGCACAGGACCACATACAGTCTCACTGAGGTGAGCACACTGTGAACTACTGTCTGATGGTATTAGGTCTGGGTAGGAGAGCTGATCTAGGATGAGTTTAGCCTTTTAGATCATAATGAATAAGGCTATGTAGACACGCGTGGACTTGATCCTCAATCAGAACATCTACTCTGAGACTCTTTGTGGATACGGCCCAGGTCTTGATGAATTTTGTCTTAAGTGTGGGACCATGCCTTTCAATTATCAAACCATTAAAGACTGTCAACTAATAAAATCAACTAACATGTTTGCATAATACTCATAGCAATCCCTCTTGTCCAATCAGAAGATGCTCCATAGCAGGGTGCTCATATCAGATTTCTTGATCCAACATCCTCTCACTCTGTATCTCTTACAGTCAGTAGACATGGAGGATGGAAAGCCTGATCTGCTGCTGGTCAAAGAGGAGACAATAGAAGATGGACCAGAGAGCATTGATCTGCTGAGTGGACTAAAAATGGGGGAGCAAGGTAAGAGAGACATAGATATAGCCTACATACAGTAATAGATCTTCAATCGGAATAGTGATGCACCTTGCTATTATTTTTTCTTCATTCATAAAATGAAATTAATACAATGTATGTTCACATACTAAAACACACAGTATAATTTATGAACTTGACCAGGTAATTGACTCCGACTCCATTGGGCCAATGGTGATGACATCACTGAGCAGGCCAGGACCAGAGACGACATAGTGGAGGTCAGTGGATGGAACAACTAGAAACAGACAGTCAAAAACAAAACAACCAAGCTTAGTCTCCTTGACAACAAGGTGAAGAATATATTTGGTCTGTGGGGACGGGGAGGTGTCGGTATGTGGCGGGAGAGAACAGATTTGGCTAGAGATGTTCCGTCCTGCTCCTATAATTTTGATTCAGAGAGACTGATGGCACCTCAGGTTAACCCTCTAACAGGTGCTGCCTTCAGCCTGCCTTCTATAGGATCTATCAACTGGAACATGGACCCTGCGACAACACAAAACCTCCCTGGCCTTTATCCTCCTCACACTCCCCTAATGTTAAACCAGACCTCAGACAATGCCCGTGGCTCAACACTAAAAGGCTACACAAGACCATTGACAAATGGACAGTAAAGTTGAACTGCAGTTACACTGCAAAATTACTTCATTAAAACATTTTGGATGCATTATAGGCCTTGCATTGCGACCAATGGAGTGGGTGGAGTAGAGTGTTGCTGGCATATAGACCTCAGCCCTCCATGAAATAACACCATATATAGACTCTACAGACTTTAGTGAGTAATCCCAACCCCACTTTTACTTCAACACCTAGAAGTTGTCTCTTTATGCCAATATGTAATTGAAGGCCTATAGTGTATTGCATTGGGACCAATTTTGTGGGTGGAGTAGAAAGTGTTGCTGGACATGAAATAACACCATATAGCTTCTACAGACCCTGGTGAGTAATCTCAACCCCACTTTTACTTCAGCACCTAGAATAGTTCTCTCTAAAAGCCAATATGTATTTAATGTATATTGTATTGCATTGGGGGGACTTATTTGACCTTGGAACATGTTTAAAACCCCAATAAAAAAATGAAAATATCACTTAAATATGATCAAATATGAATCATTGTTCATGTTTAGACAATTACGTTTCACATATCATGAATAAATATAGGTTATTGATACTTTTCTATTACATAGGGAAATTATATTTGGAACATTTATTTGGGAAATTTGCCGAAAACCTGTGACCCGGAAGTACTTTTGGGTGTTGCGACAAGGTGCTGGTGTAAACAGTTACCAATATCAATTTCATCGTTAGAGTTTTACTTTAGACGTTTATTGACACCCTGGAATTCAAAATATGAATAATTTAACTGTATAACAATATATATATACCCCATGTAGTGTTTAATTCGCGTTTGAGACAGGACTTGCTTGATATGTTATCAAGGTAACGCTAGCTAGCTGCTTAGCTAACAATGGCTAACTGTATGGTTTTTCACACTCAAATAGCCTCCATTATGGAGGTGCTAGCGAATGCAGCCGTGTCAGAGATCTGTAAACTCGTAGACGACGACTATACAGTGTTTCGTTTGGAAATAACTCAAAGCCAGAAAGAAAACAGGGCTCTGCGGAGGAAACTACAGCTACTGGAACTAAAGGGGTCACGGGAGCGCATCCTCGCCAGTCGTCCCAGAAGTGTTAAGATCCTCGACCGATACAGAGGAATGGGAAGAGGTACATTTTGCAGAATGCCGAAGCTGCGAGGCCGGTCGCCCGGTTCCGCTCTACGCATGTGTGACTTTAGATTTGTTAACCACATACTGTATATGGTTAACCAGAATTGGGTGTCGGATAGTATATAATAATTCCCCAGATTACTCAACTAGATATCTTGCGCAAAGACACAATATCATATCCTAACCAGATTCTTAATGTACTACATTTCCTGTTATATACTCATTGAAAACAATGTGATGCATGGAACATAATCAATACATAGTATATCAAGAAGTTATAAGAAGTGTTACCGTGCATCCTTGCAAATTGTTGACAGCATCATTAGTGTACAATATACCACTAACCTAACCACCTCTTTTCCTCCAATCACTCTCTCAGGTGAAGGACATCTCACTGGAGGCCACAGGAGCATTGTTAAACCAGCGGGACACAATACATGGAGAGATGACCAATCAATCACTGTTGATGAGGGGAGTGGAATCTCAACCCAGCACCCTATCATGATAGAGGTTAGTGTAATAGTGTTGCAAATGTGTCCCGTTTATTTCAGAAAGGCTCCCCTCAGCTATTATCTGCCAATGCAGAGTTTGTGAGACTTCCCTATGACATTGTTATCCAATTCTTACATGCTGACTACACCGGCCACACGTGTGCGCCTTCGCGCGCATGTTGATTTTGTCCATCCACACCAGACGCGATCAGGACATGCAGTTTGAAATATCAAAGTGAACCAACTATATTAATTATGGGACAGGTCATTACACTGTGAGGGAAGTGTTATGTTTATGTATCAAATCAATGCTACAAAGTATCGAATCAAGGCTACTTTCTACTAACTAATTGGAAAGGTTCATGCAGATGACTGGCTGATCATGTATGGAGGAATCATCACTATCACTGTTCCTCAACTTGGCAATACGCCCAGAATATGGGAACCACCGAGGTATCTCAGTTTCAAGGTCTCAATTTGGAGAGAGAGAAAGCCTTGTGAGGTGGGGATACTTTGCTGCCTCAGGACCTGGACGACTTGCCTTAATAGAAGGAACCATGAATTCTGCTCTGTATCAGAGAATTCTGCAGGAGAATGTCAGGCCAGCCGTCTGTGAGCTGAAGCTGAAGTGCAGCTGGGTCATGCAGCAAGACAATGATCCAAAACACACAATAAAGTCTACATGAAAATGGTTAAAAAGCAACACATATAAAGTTTTGGAATGGCCTAGTCAAAGTCCAGACCTAATCCCAATTGAGATGTGGTGGCAGGACTTGAAACGAGCAGTTCATGCTTGAAAACCCACAAATGTCGCTGAGTTAAAGCATACAAGAGTTGGCCAAAGTTCCTCCACCAGCGAGTGAGAGGTTGATCAACAACTACAGGAAGAATTTGGTTGGTCATTGCAGCTAAAGGTGGTGGCACAACCAGTTATTGAATGTAAGGGGGCAATAACTGTTTCACATAGGGGAATTGGGTGTTGCATAACTTTTTAAAAGCAATAAAATAAGTTTAAAAAAATAAATAATATTTATAAACTCAGGTTCCCTTTATCTAATATTAGGTTTTGGTTGAAGATCTGATAATTCAGTATCAAAGATATGCAAAAATAGAGAATCAGAAAGGGGCAAATCCTTTTTCAAAGGCACTGTAGATACACGCTCTGTTACGATACTGGAAAGATATGTTTTAGAGCTGGGACGGAAAAAAATTCCATGACAAAAATGAAAACACGAATTAGGCAAATAAATTGTCCTTTAAAAACCTGTTTTATATAACATTTTATGTGCTATAACTTGGCAAATCAATACATGTGACTCTGGATGACAACATAATGAGGTTCGTTTCCAACATTAGGTCTGTCTTCCTAAAGAAGTTAAATCCGCTTCATGTTTTGTTTCCTTGCCATGATACTAACGAGTATCGCGGTTCTGGTATTGTCCCGGCCCTAGTTTTAGCTTAAAAATAATCGATGCGAATCAGTTTGATTAGAGAACAATTCGATGTGATTCGGTTCGATGCACAAACATTTGTTGCATAAACACATTCATTTTCCATTCTAAATTAAAATCTGCTGCTGATGGAGCTCATGAACTGGGCCTCTCTGAGCTGGAGCTGACTGTGTGTGTGTCTACATTATGTATGTCTATGGTGTGTGTGTGTGTGTTAGTGGTTCACCCATCCACAATTGCTAATAACCCATCTGCAACCGCCCAACTATATGTGATAAAGTTCAATTCTGAGACCCGACCCTAACCTGCTAATATAGAAAATGCGCTGTAGGCTACAGTCAAAGATGGCGGGAAGATTTTTGGACAGGGGCCTCCCGGGTGGCGCAGTGGTTAAGGGCGCTGTACTGCAGCGCCAGCTGTGCCACCAGAGACTCTGGGTTCGCTCCCAGGCTCTGTCGTAACCCCGGTCGCGGGCGCGGTCTGGGTTAGGGAGGGTTTGGCCGGTAGGGATGTCCTTGTCTCATCGCGCACCAGCGACTCCTGTGGCTTGCTAACCGGGGTAGCCAGGTGCACGGTGTTTCCTCCGACACATTGGTGCGGCTGGCTTCCAGGTTGGATGTGCGCTGTGTTAAGAAGCAGTGCGGGTAGGTTGGGTTAAGTATTGGAGGACGCATGACTTTCAACCTTCGTCTCTCCCGAGCCCGTACAGGAGTTGTAGCGATGAGACAAGATAGTAGCTTCTAACAATTGGATACCACGAAATTGGGGAGAAAGAGGTAAAAAAAAACAATTTTAAAAGATTTTTGGACAGGTGGTGTAGGAATCTTTTGACTCATTTAAATATGTTTCTGCTTATAATTTCCGACATTTTGGCTATTTTGTTAATCAACTTGTCTATAATTAGATACATGCAGCTTCTCTTCTGTCATCGTATGCTACCCTAGAAGACTGAATAAACCCTTGCTCACCAGCATAATGTCAATAAATAATAGAATGTGGACTGCTTTCTGTCATCTCTGCTGCTTTCTGGGAGAAAGTGCAATGTATAAAATAAAAATTGAAATTTTGCACAAAATCTTTCATGTGACAGTTTGTAAGGAAATAGAAAGCTGGGAAAACGATCCAACATGTTTCTGATAAGATTTCAGTTCGGCTTAGATGCATATTTTATGTGGTTGAAATACTATCAGCTTTTATGATGCTGATAAAGATGGCACCTCTGCTGACGGTCCCTAACTGTGCATTTGCATTCTCTCATGTAACCATACCAAACGTAACATACCATTCTAATTTGAGTGTCCCGGATTTACGTTTACTATGTTTCGTCTAGTCTGTGAGACCAGGCTGATGCAGCCTACAGATATAAAAGTATTTAACCCGACCGCCACCCACCCTCCCTTCATCCACACGGATACACCCGTGGGGACTGTGGGTAATGAGCCAACCCCTGCATCACTAGTGTATGTAAAGGATGTATGTCTATTATCTATGTCCTAGGCACCTGATCTGAGCCATAAGGGAGACTAGGTATTTACCACTATCAGATTGGGGGGGTGTCAATGTAGCCTGTTTTTGTCTCCCCACTTTGGTTCTGAAATTACCATCACCCACTAATTAACTTGTCATGTTTGCAGATTAAGTGTTTGAGCTCATAATGTATCAATATTGATCGTTTACAAATGAGCTATGACATATCCAAAGTTGTGCTATAAATTAATTGGCTTTCACCCCCCATCTAAAAAACAAATGCAGTGCGCCAGATTGCTGTCCTTGTTCTGAAATGGTTAACTTTACCCAGTATATCTAAAAATGACCATATATACTGATTGTTTGAAGCAAAACTACTAAAACTATTGCTGATGGTGAACCTGAACAATCGAAACTCAGATCTATTGTAAAGCCCCCGTTCAGTAGCTTAACTAGGCTACTGATATTTCCTGGGGTTGTTCGGCATGCAAGCTGACTTGTAGACCAATGACTGCCAACACGGGTACATTCTTAGTTCGACACTGAAGAGAGGACGCATCGGTTGTGACAAAAGAGGAGGTATGGTAAGGTAGAAAGACAGTAACATGTTAGTGAATCTGCGATTTGTAATGTTTGAATGGACTTTCTGACCGACGCGTTGACCGAACAATGGGTGCGGACCAATGCAATTGTATCTGAAACATTTTAATTGGGACCGATGCGTTTTGGTTGAATAGTTACATCCCTACCGATTCTAGTCATGAATTATAACCTCTCTTCTTGTATCAGTCTGCAGATCCTGGGGTCAAGCATGAGAGGTCTGAACGAGAGCCACAACACATTAGAGACATCCAGACTGTAGCAGCGGTTGGAGTGATGACCCCTGTAGACACTGAGGGCCTTACCACTGCCGTGCCCCAGCCCAGGACCCGATGCAGCATCACGGAGGTCAGTGGAACGCTGAACGCCGTCCTCAAGTCAGAGACCGACACAGAGACTTTAACTGTAACACAAAGGCTCTTACACACAGGATCTGACCACAGATCAGACCCAGAGAGACTGGGGCCACTGGGCTGTCCTGCTCCCGGCTCAGAGTATTTACTTTACAGTAACTCGAGCGTGAGGATGGTTCATTCCCATCCAGACTCAGGTGACGTGTTAGAGACTGGTAATGATCCATCTTGTTCTTACACTACAGAGATGGACCCTGGCAACATATCCTTGGGTTTAGAGACACAGACTGATCTGTCTACAGGGGACTGGAACCGGTACAGTAGTAGTGTATACTCTGAAGGGTGCCTAGATAAAAAAGGGGAGGATTTAGTTTTAGATGAGGTGACTGTGAAAGTGGAGGGCGACATTCCTCCCACATGGAATGCAGATAGTCACCTAGGAGACAAAAACTCACAGGGCAGAGGTTTCATAGATTACAGAGGAAGCTTAGAGACAAATCCAAATGTCACGACCCACTCCCCTTTATCCGTGCTCAGGGATCACAACCCAGTGTCCACGTCGATGGGGCATTCCGATTCACACAGCCGCATCCTTTTCGATCAGGTATTGAACTCAAACGACAAGGCTAGAGCTCAGGCTCAGGGAGGGGAAGCCACATCAGGCAGTAGTAAAGAGAAACGGTTCCTCTGCATGTTCTGTAAGAAAGGCTTCAGCTGCCCCCAGACAGTGGAGATCCACCAGAGGGTCCACACAGGGGAGAAACCCTTCAGCTGTACCCAGTGTCCTATGCGCTTCACACAGGCTGGTGACCTGAAGAGGCACCACAGGGTCCACACAGGGGAGAAACCCTACAGCTGCCCGCAGTGTCACATCCACTTCACCCAGGCTAGCAGCCTGAAGAGGCACCTGAAGGTCCACACAGGAGAAAGGCTGTTCACCTGTACACACTGCGGGAAGAGGTTCTCAGAGAGGAGCATCCTCAGGTTACACCAGCAGAAAAACCATTCCAATGTATAGGTTAAGTTTAGATCAGTGTTGTCCGCAGAAAATATCCACTGATGTATTTGGAAGAATGAGAGTAACAGATTTCAGTGTTGAATATTCCTGAATAGAATATTGCATCCAGACATTGTGTGATATATGAGCCTAAAGTCTGTAATATATTGTGTTTGTACTTTGTAGGCTATATGATGTTCACAAATGCCCATTTCATTACTTCCATTCAACTACTTAAAAAAAAAGTAATGAATTAGAAAAATGTATGCAGTTTGTCAACTTCATGCAGATCTTTTGTTGAGGCGTGTGGTTTTCATATGGTGTATTTAAACCTTGTTTACATTTAGTAAACACAAAATGGGACTTTTCATTCTTTCATTGAGACTCTTTAATATACATCACATCTGATCTCACCCTATTCTGCATACACCCAACAGTGCTTTATAACCATTATACACTTACTAAATATACCTACACACTAACAAACACCCCGTAGTCTATTAGACCAACAAACACCCTGTGGTCTATTAGACCAACAAACACCCCGTAGTCTATTAGACCCACCCCGTAGTCTATTAGACCTGTTAGACTACAGGGTGTTTGTTAGTCTAATAGACTACAGGGTGTTTGTTGGTCTAATAGACTTCAGGGTGTTTGTTGGTCTAATAGACTACATGGTGTGTTAGTGTACTAGACTACAGGGTGTTTGTTGGTCTAACAAACACCCTGAAGTCTATTACACTAACAAACAATCTGTAGTCTATTAGACAACAAACACCCTGTAGTCTATTACACTAACAAACACCTACTGATGCTGACTTAACTAATCATAGCTGACATATTATTTTACCCACATTATCCTATTTATGTCCACCATGATGGGTTTAACAACAATGAAGTCATTCTGTAACAACAATGAAGTCCTTCTGTAACTACAGTATAGGACTCAAACGTAGTTGGGATGGGTAACTCTCCAGGCCATACTTGCAAAAATGAGAAAAAGGTTCAGTTTAAGCCACCACCTGATGAGGTTAGTAGGTTATCATAGGGCTAAATCTGCAAGCTTATGTACAGTGGGGCAAAAAACGTATTTAGTCAGCCACCAATTGTGCAAGTTCTCCCACTTAAGATGAGAGGCCTGTAATTTTCATCATAGGTACACTTCAACTATGACAGACAAAATGAGGGGAAAAAATCCAGAAAATCACATTGTAGGATTTTTAATGAATTTATTTGCAAATTATGGTGGAAAATAAGTATTTGGTCACCTACAAACAAGCAAGATTTCTGGCTCTCACAGACCTGTAACTTCTTCTTTAAGAGTCTCCTCTGTCCTCCACTCGTTACCTGTATTAATGGCACCTGTTTGAACTTGTTATCAGTATAAAAGACACCTGTCCACAACCTCAAACAGTCACACTCCAAACTCCACTATGGCCAAGACCAAAGAGCTGTCAAAGGACACC